>NC_086165.1:11447950-12077414 GCF_035149785.1 Candoia aspera
CAACTGCTCCCAACTGAATAAATCAGGCAGATGGAAATATATGTGACCTCTTACCACATTAACACAGCCTTCTTTAACCAAAGGCACTCTATACCTCACATTTTTCTTTGCTAGCTTTCCAGTCTGTGTCGATTGGAATGGTGGCAGTTTTAATCTACCTGGTCTGTTAAAACTGGTTTTATGAATGTATATTTAGGATAAATGTATGTCTGTCATCTTTTTTTCCAAGCAATTTAAGGAGACATAAAGAATGACACTGCTCCCTTTTAACCTCACAGCAATCTTTTAAACTAGGTTGGGTTGAGAGACTGGCCTAAACTCATCTGAGGAATATTGGTAGTTCCAACTCTGAAGTAACTGCCCAGGTTTTAAAACCTGCCCAGGTTTTTGGAGCCTTTAAGGAAAGAAAAAAACCCCAAAATGTCCTTCCTTTTGAAAACTGTAAGCAAATTATTTAAGGGCTGGTCCTACCGCATGATAATGAGTTGCTTTGATTCTGTGCTTCCTCTCTAGACTTTTGAAAATTACCTTCTGCTCTTTCTGGTTCTTGACAGGAGAGGAATTGGCTCCTTGCTTTTCTGATTTTTTTTTTTTTTTTTTTTGCTGAGTGAAACTGTGTTTGACAAGCAGCAATTTGCTGAGACGATGCATTCAGTAAGATGACAGGCTGAGCTGTTTATTTTTGTTCATGTGATGCAAGATTGGGAGTGCACAGGGCTTTGTACTAAAAAAAAATAGAGCTGCAGTAAGAAGGGGGATACTTTTATTGATATGAGTTTGGTGTAATTTAATTTCTGCAGTTTAAATCTGCATACATGTAAAATTGTACTATAGAAAAAAAATCATACTTCCTTTGCATCAAAATCAGGGGCTCCTGAGTTCTATGGCTGCCATCTTAAAGGATGGCAGTAGTTCGTTGGTTTCAAGTATTGATCTTAGTAGTTTTTCTTTTAATAACTCTGCTCATTTCACAGGGCCCTTTCTAAGCCAATTAAAATTTGTAATCAATTAAATGTTTGGCATGTCTAGAGAATGGAAGTCTGTGAAGACTGTTGAATGTGTGGCTAAATGGAAGCCATCTTTGGGCCTTATTTCCAAAGTAATTCCATCTTGATTAGAAGATGCCACCATTCTCTATCACCAACATTCTTGTGCATGCTGGCCCTACCCCTTCTATACTTGATCTTCCTGGATTAGGTAGGAAGATCTAAAGAGATCTAAAAAAAAATTGGATATTGGTTAATGCTCATAGATGCCTTACCATGAACTGGGACTCTCTAATAAAGTAGGGTTCTTGTTACTGAGTAACTGAATATGCATAGAGGCCCTTTCAGACCATTCTGTTCAATGTGGGATGGTTGGGGGAAAAAGCAGAGGGAGATCCTGGAAGCAAGACTGGCAGTTTTATGTGCTGGAATTTTCACTGGAACAGAGATAAAATGAATGTTTGAGAAAAGTTGGTTGCAGTGTTGGGTTGGTAGAACTCTACAGTAGCCTTCACCCAACCAATCTTCTACGTTGGGACCAACAGTCTCATCTTTTCTACCCTGCGCTGCAAGAGGGTGCACCGGCTGAGGATGATGACATTTGTGACCCTCTCACATCTTCAGGTTGCTTGGTGGGGAAATTGTGGTCACTGGCCTTTTGATTTTGATCTGCAAGGATTTATCCATGCTCCTGCTGCCTGGCAGATGGGGAATATAATGTCTCCCATCTCTGAAGCAGGACAAGGCTGCCTCTGCTGGCTTCACAACGAGGTCGAAATTGACAACCTGACAGATGAGTTTTTAAATGCTTGATCTCAAAATAGGTCTTTGCAGGTAATGGAAGAGCTGGCTGTGATCCACCAAGAGGTAAGCTGCAGTCTAGGGGTTTCAGTGGGATTTTATGTATGGAAGTGTGCTGAACTGAGTTCACAACATTTGAATGGTTTTCTTCTTTTCTCTTGGGAAAGATCCCATAAATAGTTGTTGTGTGGAACAAACTTAGAGTCAGACAAAAAGTTAGCCATTTTTAAATCATCTGCCATAGTTGGCTCCTTTATGATGGGCAAAGCAGATTTGCAGAGGCAGCAAATGAGTTTGCAATTTGAGAAGCCTGCGAGCGCTGTCACAAAATGGCTGACACAGAGACCATGCTATGTATAAAATACCCTTATTCCCATAGCCAAAAAGTCTGAAATAGGGCAGATTTTTACAGGCAAGGCTTTTCCTGAAACAGTTGCAGAATAAATAAATTTTGGGATGAGTTGGGTGGATTTCATCCTAAAATGTAATGCTCTGTTGAATGTGCTCTTGATAAAATACACATTCTGCATATATGAACATTCAAAATGCTATATTACATAAATAACAGTGCTGCCAAGTATCAAGTTTGTTTAGATCAGATGCATTAACAGTTTTTGATTTCAGCCTGAGCCCAGCTTTACCTTTGTTTATGATTCACTTGAGTTCTGTTTACTAAATGGTAAATTTACTATTTTATTTACCACATGTGTTCATGCACTCTTCCTTTTCCTTTCTCTTACAGTGATTGCACAGCTATTCAAAAATAAATCCCACTGATTCAGTTGGGTTTACTCCTGGTAGGGTTGGAAAAGAAAAGAAAAAAATGCTGCTGCCGCCCAAATGGGAGGATCGGTCTCATTTGGTTTTCATAATAACCCATCAGTCAAAGATGAAGCCAAATCCAATCTTTTGTAATTTTATGCTACAGTACATATATGGCGGTGGCTGCTGCTGCTGCTGCTGCTAATAAGATATTACACATGAATAGTTATCTTCTTTTTTTGTAGATTGTTCCTGGACAAGAGAGATGAAAGATGGTATAAACTCCTTAAAATAAATAAATATGAATGCCTAATGATGCAAGAAATGAATTTATGCAAATGTTGTAGGGTTTCAGAGCTCTTCAGCCAAGCTTCCTCACGCACAATTCTTAGTGCTGCCTTCAAAAGGGAGAGGTGGGTGGTAATTAAATTTGAATAATAAATAAATAATAAATTTAGCAGTCCCATCCTTAATCGATTCCTGTTTTAATAATACTAGTAATAATTGTTTCTATTCTTATTTTGCAGAAAGAAAGATGACTAGGAAAAGGAAGAAAGGGTCATAATAAATGCAGGATGACAATATCTGCATCCCCAAGTCTGGTGCTGCAAGTGGGGCAGGGCAATTGTAGAACCAAATCCTTCTCCAGAAATACCCCAGTCTTCAAGAGCTGCACAACCAGGTTTTAAGGAAGGACAGGACGCATGGTGTGTTTTAATTTTATTTAGCTCTATCTGTTGGCCTGCTAGTTAGGCTGCCTGCTAGGGTGCAAAAAGGAAAGGGGGTGGAAAGAAAGAGTGGTCAGGAACCTGCTAAGCCTTGAATCCATGACTGAGGCTGAATCCTGGTAAAGGATTGTGGAGAGTGGTCCTCAAGGCTGAGAACTGGGGGGCATATATAGGTCTGCCAAATGTTTGAAGGCTGCCGTGTTCCAGCTCTGAAACCTTCTTTTGGAATAGTCCATTTAGAAGTAGAACATTTCTGAAGATGGAGCCCTCCCAGTGGACAGATCCAGACATTCTTAGGTTCAGGTAGAGCTTTGAGGTTTCTGACATGTTTGACCCTTGATCATTTGACTTATCTCTGCAAGCATACTCGTCCTACAGCTAAGTTGGGTATTGAGTAAAGCACCAGATTACGATAGCTCAGTTGGTGGATTGGGACCAGGTTCAAATGGCGCCTCCGTCATGAAAGCTCGCAGGTGGACTCTTGACTGCCCAAACCTTTTTCAGTCCAACCTATCTCAGAGAGTTGTTGATGTGGAATAAAAAGGATGGAAAAGAGAATGCTAAACATGCCACCTGGAGCATAGATAGGCTGTGGTGTCTGTGGCTTTGGTTGCTTTGATCAGAATGACAAAAGCAGTGTCATTGTGGAAGTTCAACCTCAACACCATGTGCCCATCCAGAAAGGGTTGAATGTGCACATGGATGTGCACAAGGTGGTGTTACACATAGAAAAGGAGCAGGGCTTAGGTTGTAACAGTGTGATGCTCTTGCATCACTATGACCCTCCCCTCTTGGCTGCCCCCACAGATGCCATTGAAGGAGGATATGTCTAATGGATAAATAAATAAACTGATCCCCTAATCTGAGTTGACTGGGAGAAAGTGTGATGGTGAAAACTTGAGCGAAGGAGATCTATTTGTGGATAAGCACTTCCTGAAGGATCTTGGCCATGACGACGGCAGCCTTGGACAGCCCAGTATGGAATTAATTGCTTGTACTTCCACTTCTAATTGCGCAAAACAAATGCCTCTCTGGGGCTAAAAGGCAGTCATCTAGAAGCATCTGTAAATGGTTTACTTAACATATGCAAATTTATTCTCATTGATATGTGTATGTTTGTGCAATGCCGGAAAAAATTTCAAGCTGTTGGCTGCCAGGAGCTAATTTTTAGAAGCAGCTTTGAAATGTAGACATGCTTTGAGCAAGGCCAAGTAAGGTATTTTAAATCCAAGCAACATGCTTTTTAAAAGGACACCTGGACCTTTTCCAGTTCAATACAGGTCTGGTACCTAAACAACGGGCACTTAATTTAAATAATAATTACAATAAGGAAAAGACTCCCTTGAGTCAAGCTTGACTCCTAGTTTTCTTGGCAAGAAGACAGAGATAATTGGCCACTGCTTTTCTCTGGGATGGTTTTCCAGCTTCACAGACTTGCCTGCAGCCCTAGCATCTCCTGATGGTCTCCCATCCAAAAATTAACCTTTGTTTTCTTCTCTTGTTTTTTTGAGATCATACGCTCAATAAACAGAGCAAGAGGAGGGATGGGAATGCTAATCCTACTTCACACATTACACTCAACCATAATTTGTAGAGTTAGCTAAAAAGCCTGCATTCTTACATTGTGCTAATCTATGAACCATAATGGATGGATTCACACAGCATGCTAAGCCAAAACCAAATAAATGATATGATGGGTTAGTGATTGTGTAAACTCAGTCCCTATCTTTCATCTCTATCCAGACTGGCAAGTTCCCCCCTCTCCATGCTGCTATGACTTTCATGTTAGTAGATTATGCCTTAATAAGCCAAAACTTGTTTTGTTTCTCCTGAACCTGCTTCATTCATTCCAAAACATACTTTCAGCCATGTGCTCAGGGTTTCCACATCCTCCTTGTAGGATTATATATTTATTTATATATCACATGTAGTCACTGCCCATCTCACTCAGAGAGTGGCTCTGGGCAGTTTACATAAAACATATGGAGGAAGTATGTGCTAGAGCTATCTGTTATGTGCATTTTGGACAACAATGAACACAACGATCAAAGGACACTTTCCACAGTGGTTTCATGTAGTTAACAAGGATAACAATAATAATTTATTGATTAGCCACTAGGCCAGCCTTTCTCAACCTTTTGACCCTGGAGGAATCCTTGAAATATTTTTCAGGCCTCAGGGAACCCCTGCACATTCAGCCTCAAATATAGGCCTGAAGTTACAAACTTCTTATATTCATTTCATGTGGAGGCCTGTATATATGCATTAACAGTGCTCTTAAACTAAACATAAAGAATGAAACTTACCTCTTTAATGTGAAGTTGCCCAAACTTGAAATAATTTTTTTTTAAATAAACCGTGATCTCCCAGGGAACCCCTAGTGACCTCTTGTGGAACCCTGGCTGAGAAACCCTGCACTAGGCTATATTAGAATACAAAATACAGAACAGGAGTCAGACTATGTGTTACAAAATAGAGTAAAAGGCAGAACTAAAAAGAAATGCAAATTGTATTTCTGTGTCACCCCTACAATTTATCCCAATCAGAGCCACCTATGCAGTTCTCAGCTGTACGGTTTTGTTCAGATAAAGGGCTGTGTTATATGTCATATTTGGCTTTTGACCGCACATGAAATAAGTTGCTTTGATGTAAAGATCCCCATAGACTGCTTGTCTAATGTGCAGCCCAAAGGTAACAAGGGTGATCGAGGGAGTTGGCTCCTGCGGCACCTTCAGACTTTGAATACGACCTATTACAATACAGGCAAAAGGAAGGAATGGATGTGAACAAGTATATGTGAACAAGTAAGGCTTTGTTCAGTCTTCTTACAAAGAGTGTAAGAAGCATGATTTGTTTCAGAGCAAAATGTAAGAGCTAAATTCATTTTAATTAACTTTGCTCCAGCGGCAGCTGTTACAAGGGGTCTTTTCAAGTTACTTATAGTTTTAGCATGTTTTTAAGATCCTATCTCTTGTGCCATTGTATACTAATGCCTTTCCCCTTGTCTCCAACTTCCTTATTCAAAAAGATTGACAGCAGTTGGAAACAAAAGTGCTATTCCTGTTACTGCTCAGATAGAAAATTTAAGATAACAGCTTGAATGGGCCGTGCTTACTCACATGCTTCACCTGGTCAGGTAAAGACTAAGACATTTGTATGGCACCTGAACCTTATAACCCTGGTTAGGTTATTTCATTGTGTATGCAGCTTAGTGTCTGAGAATTCAGTCTCTTTTTTGGTAGTTGATGGCTCAGTGTATTGTATGAACCCAATGGGTTAATTCAGTAACTATGTTTATTTTCTTATTTTATTAAGGAATTTGTAACACAAGATAATGACCAAGAACAGTCTTTTTCTCAAAGAAAAGTAGGTAAAGACATAATCTGCACAATGCACTAAGCTGAAACCTGGTTTAACCTGGAGTAACATGTGAACCTGGACTTTAGTGTAAACTCTTGTGATTTGTAGATAAACCAGCATTTATAACCAGTTTTTTTAGCAGTATTTGCTGGTCAAGCATCTTCTCTGCATTGTGCTTTAGCAGCTGTTAGTGTTCTTTTGTTTTTCTGTAATGACTTGTCAGAAGTGTCCCAAGGCAAAGTATTTTTCCTCAGATGCTAATATGGGCAGGGCTAGCATAAGCCATGATGTTTGCTTTTGGCTTAGTGTGTTGTAGAAATCCAATTTTTGTGGTTTAAAAACCATGGTTTGGGGCTTCGTATCTTGTGCCTTGTGTGGTGCAGCGGTAGGCAGCTGTGTTGCAACCAAAACTCTCCCCACGACCTGGTTTTGATCCCAGCGGAAGCTGGATTCTTGGGTAGCCGGCTCAGGTCGACTTAGCCCTCCATCCTTCTGAGGTCGGTAAAATGAGTACCAGCTTGCTGGGGAAGGTGACGGCTGGGGAAGGCAAAGGCAAACCACCCCACTCTATAGTCTGCCAAGAAAACGTCACAAAAGCGGCATCCCCCAAAGGGTCAGACGTGAGTCGATGCTTGCACAGGGGACCTTTCACCTTCCACATCTTGTGCAAACCCAGCCAACTGTGGTTTGGTAAACTATGTTCAAGAAAATCATGACTGTACATTTTGTGAACGTGGTATTTAAACCTTTCTCTCCACCACTGGATCATCCGATAGACCTCCCTAATCCCTGCCTTTGATTCACAAGCCTATTTTCCTGTTTCTGCCTCTTCAGGTCAAATTGTCTTCGACGTCCAGACTCCTGATTCTCCTTCTCTCCATCATGTTGGAGAAACAAGTGTGAGATAGTGTTGAAGAAAAATTCATTTACCTGATCAGTTGCCTATCATCTCCCACTTGCTCCAATACAGCTCTAGCTACATGCAATATTTATTCATTTATTTATTTTTATCCCGCCTTTATTATACTCCTGTAGCTTGTTGTATGAGAGTGAGAAAGGTTGTTTGGCAAAGTCGTGCCAGTAGAAATTCTCTCTCTCTCTCTTTTTTTGGTTGTATTTCAAAGACGATCTTGATTTATTTTGAACTTGTAAATGAAAAAATACAACAACAACTATCCTCCAACATAATAGAGGAAATACTCTGATAGCCAATCCATTGCTCCCCACTGGTTGGGACCAAAGTTTCTTGCTGTCAGAAATGGGAGTAGAATAAGAACATTCCGAAGAACTAATGGCTGCAAAAATCTGCTCTGTCCATTGCCTCAAATCTTCCTCAGGCCTTGTCAAGCAAGGAGGCTATTTAAACCATATATATTAGGCCACCGCAAAATAATAACACAAGTTCCCAAATGGGCTCTCGTTACCCTCTATTGCTGCATCTTCGGTTATAATTTTCACTGCCTTCTCATCAAAAACAAGCTATTACAATCGCAGTGCCATTTTTATATCCTATAACAGTGAACATTTGCTTTGTTTAAAGAACACCTTCTTAGCCAGTGGTCTCAAATTCTCTCTTGACTGTCCTGAATTTCATGGGCACTTGATCTTCCTTTTATCTCTGCTCAGACTCCTTATCTGCTTCCTTTCTTGACCTCTCCACCACCACCCCATTTTTAAATTAATGCTTTGCTGAAAAGCTGGGCCTGATGGAAGATGGTCTGTTATGAGACACAGCAGAATGGACAGCAATTTCTCTTTGTCATTTCTCTTTCTGCTGCTCTGAAGACAGGGGAATCGGGTACCATCGATAAATGAGGCACAGCAAGAAATTCATGCAGCACATTGGTTTCTGAGTCTTTTGAAGGCAGGTTACTATGATCTGTTCTCTTTCATTGCAAATTGAATTGCAGGAAGCTGAATTTCAGGAGCCAAGTGTAGCTACTAATTACCGTAGGGTTACTTTCCAGAAGTCCCATATGTGGCATCTGTCATTCTGGGAAGCCACTGGGCTTTTGAGAAAGCTCCAAGTTACGCTGCTTAAATTGAATTAAAACATCATTCCCCCCTCCCTTTATTTCTTGTTCTCTTTTTCTTTCCTTCTTCATTCAGCTGCAGGCATCCTGTACATCTGGTGAGTAGCTGCAGATGATGAAGAAACCCTGTGCCTTTAACAGCCATGTGGAAGACCATCATTATCATTATTATGGCAAGTGCTGAGGAAAGAAAAGTTATTCCAGCCAAAAGTCATTTTTGTGACACTCAGCTGTTTTTTCCAAACCGGTCATTGTGGGTGTGTATATTGCCATGATTTGCTGAATGAGCCACAAACAGCTGGGTTTATGCACCATCCTGAGCCATAAATCATGGTTAAAAACCATAATGGCTGGGCTCACATATCACAGGGCTGCCAGATGTGGGCAGCAAACCACTGAATGACCATTAGATGGCAGCAAAGAACCAGTTTTCGGTGTCTCTTTGCTTCCATCTAGTGGCTGAGCAGTTTTCCAGCCCGTATCTGGTTGTATGCTAAACCCAGAGTGAGGCCATTATTTACCCTAGGTGACTGTAATTAAGAGTGGTGTACCTTAGTTTCTTGAACTCCAAAGATTGGGGAATAGCTAGTGGTGGAGATAAGATCATGTTTCTAGAGGAGGTGATGCCAAAATCTTTTGGTTTCTGGGATGGGTTTGAGGTGGGGGTCTAAGGTTCAGAATCGGTGCTGAATTTGCACAACGTGCTAGACTAGGTTAACATGGGCTTAGGGCAATATATAGTTTAGCATGTTGTCAGAAAGCCAGGCAGTGTTTTTGTAGTGTTGTGTGAACCAGATAATTCTGATGACTTGTAGTATGGTTGGGAAAAGTGTTCTGTGATCCCAGCAGCTGTGTTTGTTAAACTGGATGTAGGGTTCAGCATGTTGTGTGAATCAAGTCAGTGTGTTATGACCTAGGGCCGACTAAATATCTTGATCTTGCAGATACATACACACACAGAGAAGCCAAACATCGTGCAACTTTTAATTTTGGCGACATAATCACAAACCATGATTTATAATTCCCAAGTGGTTGAATTCAGACAGAACTCTAAAACAAAGCCAAACCAATCCCAATTTGGCTTGGTGCAAGGTGCAGAGACAGCTCCTAGATGGGCTTTGCTGTGTAGGTTTAGGTCCACACCCATGTTGGCATTCACAGTGGATCCCCCTTGCTTTGCAAGTTGTAGGAAGCCTTACAAAGCTTAGCATCCTTGTTTATTTCGTACTGTGATAATCAAGGAAAATCATTTACTGTGAAGGTAATATTGCAACTGTGGGATATTCAGTTTTGGAGAAACAATGGCTCCAGGTGTAAAAAAAATGTGAAATAGACTTCTTAGGATTTAGAAATGAAATTGACTCATCAGAAAATATAATTTCATGTGTTTTGGACTCATCAAAGAATGTTTGAAAAGGGTCAAGCATTAAGATTCTTCTGTTGGTAATGTAAGAGATTTGAAGACTCTTTAACTCACATGATTTGGTCCTATTTTGTTGTAGCTTTGTTTTGGATTCAAATTGCTACATATATTAATATAATTTTGGGAATAAATATTATAATTAAAAATCTTGATGTGATGCTGAATTATATCTCTAAAAGATGGACTTTATGATCTCATGAAGAGTTCTAGCTCTCTTCAGCCTGGGGTACAGCAAGAAGGATAATTGAAAAGAAAGTCACACTCCTGATTTTAAGAAATGGATTCAGGATATGAGTTTGTTATCTACTTTTGAAAAGTCAGTGTTCTAAAAATGAGAAGATGACACAGCAGGTTGCTATATGGTCTAGATTTAAAGATAAGCTTAACAGTTGAATTAATTTTGTATATATTCATAGTTATCATATGGATCTTTCTGTTAAGGTTTTTTGTTCTGTTTAGTTTATTTTAGACACTATGATGTGTTTAGTTTTTTTTTCTTCACAGCATAATCTCTATCCTTTTTTATTGATGATGTAGACTTTTTTTTTTTGGTATTTCACTGTTTTAAAATAAAAATAAAATGGACTGGTAATAATTATGGCTCACTGACAAGGGAGAGACCCCCCTCCAAAACAGCAAGTCCAAAACCTCAGCCCCATTGTAGCAATCCTGTAACTTCAGTTCCCATAATCCCCAGCCAGCATGGCTTTTGGAATCTGGGAACTGAAATCTGAAATGTACCACAGTTGGGGGAGGCTCATCTCACACAGGTTTTGAGCCTATAGCAAAACAGTTTGCCCAGGGCTGGACAGGTGCCAAATTGTTAGGTCCTTTTGTTAGAACTTACTCCTCCAAGCTATGCTCCGTGCCTTGCAAAGGTGCTGGTTCAAACTTGATTTAGAGGCAAAGCCTTCTGTGAAGGAAGTGCAGGATTTTGATGTCCATCAACAATTAACACCTCAGCAATAACCCATTTTGTGCAATCTTCTTGTTAGACAGTTATTTGTTTTTGACAGTATCGTAAGTGGCCACCCTAATCTAGCAGCTGTTGTAGAGAATCTGGGAGGTGACTTTGAGGGAAATAGGCAAGAACTTTATATAAGCAAGAAGGCCTGAAACATTCCTTAAGACCTGGGAAACAAGATAGTCCAGGTGATCCTTGGTTAATGACCATTCGTTCAGCAACCATTCGAACTTAACAATGGCATTGAATGGTACTTATGACCAGTCCTCGAAGTTCTGGCCATCACAGCATCCCTGCGGTCACATGATCATCATCTGGGTGCTCAGCAACTGGCCTGGATTGCCGACCATCGCAGCATCACAGCTGTGATCGTGATTTGTGACCTTCCCTGCCAGCTTCCCACAAGCAAAGTCAATGGGGAAGCCAGCAGGAAGTTGAAAGTTGTGGTCAAGTGAGGTCCTCATTTAATGACCCACGGTGATTTGCTTAACCATGGAAACTGGGGACTGCTGGAACTGCATTTGCTAAGTGGTGTACTCACGTGACATCGCACTTTACAACCGCATCACTTAGCGACAGGAATTCTGGACCTGATTATCATTGTTAAGCAAGGACTATCTGTATTGGGGTATAAGCAGGGGTGGGGTGGGGGTAAAGCACCAAGTCTTACAAGATTCTGTAATTATAGCCTATCTCAGTTCAGTTCTAGTCTTCCAGTGGTCTTGTTTCCAGATCTGGTCTTGCGAATCAGAGAATTGAGCAGGATATTTATTCTGAGCTGTCTTTCTCCTAAACTTAACAGAAGTGGATTGTTGTTGTTGATGTTGTTGTTGTAGTTGCTGCAATTGCAATTATTATTGCTTTTACTTCACTGAAATGGGGTATTATTACATTCTTAGCAGAAATGCAATGCATTATTCCCCTTCTCCTCCTCCTCCTCCTCCTTTGATGCAGGGCTGTAGCTGAGCATCCTCCTCTCTGGCACTGTGAAGAATATTCCAGGGTTTGGGGTCTGGCTCCTCCTCCTCCTCCACCTCCTCCTCCTCCTCCTCTACCACCTCACTTCTGGCACTTAACTCTTCCAACAAAGTGGGGAGCGTGGCTGCAGAAGGAGCCTGCTGTATTTTTGGACAACCTTTAATTAAGATGCTTTGTATGGTGTGCAGGCCAAATGATACGTTGCCACTTTCTAGCTGTCAGCCGGGAAGGAGGTGCAGAAGCCTTTAAAGCCTCCTCTGTTATTTCTTTAATCAGAGCATCACTTTGGGGAGCCTTTGCCCATGACAATACGTATCCTTGCGGAGGAGAGGCTAAATTTACTGTGCGCTGAACAATCAAGGAGAATCCTCAGCAGAACCTTTTCAATGGATTTTAATCTTTAGCAGCTTCCAAAGGGAAGGGAGTTGGGATGGGAAATTCAAGATCTCCACTTGTCCTTCAGAGGACCTGCAACACCACTTTACTTTTCTCTTCCCAGAAAATTTTTTTATTTGTCCTACTGCTATCACTCAGACGGTAGCCAGATTTTTAAAAAAATTCTGGAAACCTTCAGAATCTTCCTAGCTAACTGACACTTTCCCCTTAAGTGGTGTGTGTGTGTGTGTGTGTGTGTGTGTGTGTGCCTGTGTGGTGCTGTTTGGGCTGTGTAAACATACAGCCCTCAGGCCTGAACACTGGAAATACAGGAAAAGTGTTTATGAGGATCAGCTGTTATTGTGTAGTAGTGCACTGTTTCTGGGTTTGAGGGGTGTTCTGTGAGCCTCCTCTCTCAGTCTTCCCCAATAATTTGCAGGCTGAGATGGGAGGGAGGATGCATTTAGCCATCTGTTAAATTTCCCATAATTCCTGAGGGCAGTGCTTGATTAGGGGGGATTGTGGGAAACAGAACTAACAATGGATATCCTGTTTCCTTGGAAAATCTTGTCAATCAAAAAATGCTTCTTCTTGAAGACCATGTTGGATCAACCTCACTTCTTCTAGCCTTCGTATCAATAACTTTCTGCATAGTTCAAGTGAACAATATGATACTCTTGGTAAGTCTGGAGAGCCACAAATGGATGTAATCAGTTTTCAGAGTGAATGGAGAAAGACAAAATTCTGAAGTACCTGGGAAAGGGAACAAGGAGGCTGCCATTCATGAGTGGAGTAGAGATAATTTCAGCCCTGTAAAAATGTTGGCTGGTGAGTAAGTATTTGCAGTGGGGTAATAGTTACTTTTTTGCACCCTAAGTGTTTTTTTTAAAAGCATGGAGGTATTTATTGATGAGTGCTCTATTCTGGTCAAAGTTTGTCACTATTTCACCATAAACTGTAATTTTGTGGTGGTCTATGATATGCTGCAATTTGCATCCATTTGTGTAATGGCTGTTTGCATATGCCTGATACTTCTGGTAGATTTGGTGCCATTGTGGCAATATATAAATGACCATGGTATATGGAAAAATGAATGCACTAAGCTTGCCTGGGTGTGTTCACAAGAGATCTGGGGGCTGATGGACCAGCTAGTTCCCGAGATGACAGGGATGGAAACCACTTCAGAAAGTTCATTCCTTCTTCCTTTTCCTTTCAGTTTCCTTCTTGATTTCTAACCTTGCTTTATATGTTTGTTTGCTTGGGTTCTTTTGTTCTTAATGAGCCAGTGCTCATTTTGTTTCAGCCTTCCCAGGTAGACTAGACAGGAAACATGACCAGATGAGCTGATTCTACTTTATTGTATGGCCACATTAACAGAATCTTGCAAGTCTGAAAGCACAATTCTCCCACCATCTCTTTACAGCCTGAGAAACTAGGGAGCTCTCAGCCTCTTGCCCCACCCACTATCCAGCTGCGGGCTAAGCTGTCTCTTATCTGACCGTTTCCTTGGCTGTGTCTCTTTGCCCCGTCTCCCAAGGTCTTTCCCACATACTATTACATTTTGGGAAAAGGGTCTGATCTTTTGCACATGTCTCCCATCAGGTCAGGTGACTAAAGAAAGGGGATTTCCTCTTTCTTCCTCTTTGGTAAATCAGTGGCAGAGAGGGTTTAGTGAAGCAAGTGGCTGGTGGCAGTGTAACTAGTCAGTTCTTTCCCTGTAACTAGGATGCAGCCTTCTGAAGGGTGGGCAAGAAGGAACCTGAAGTACCTCAACCTTAAGGGGGGTTGCCAACTGACATTCAAAATGGCATCTTGCCCCCTTGTAAACCACTCTGCCCACAGCTGTAGGAAGAGGGATTGGAACCCACTCTTGGGAAGTCACAAGGCGAAAGCCCAGAACTTGATGGCTTTGGTGTGACCAGGTATTTTAGACTCCTACACCTCCTTGGCTTGGGCTCCTGTTGCTATTGGCTGAAGAATGGCTTCTCTTCTAGCCTGCTTTCAGGTACCCTTGGAAGAAAAAAAAACAAATGCCAAATTAGTTTACCTCCAATAACTCTTTTTTATATAAACAGAACAACCTTGTGGAAATTCTCTAAAATGAAAAGATTCCCTTCCCTGCTAGTTTTATTGTCCCCCAGCCTGGATGTTCATCACGCTTATAATTATTTTGTCTCCAGGTACCTATTTCTGACAATCACAGCTGCCACTTGCTTCTCAATGTCTCCTTCAGAACCAAGTTCTCTTTTGAACAATATGGATATTTCTTTTCAAATGCATTTAATTCAAACCCATTTTCCCCTTGGCTTTCTCATTAGTGGATGTTTACATGGGTTGTTGTTTTTTTCACCCACCTCTGCACATTCAGAAGCTTTTTTTTCCCTTTGCTTTCTTGTATTCTGTCCTTCAGCATCCTGCTCTTGCTTGATTCATTCTCTAGAGCAGGGTTGGGCAACCTTTTGGAAGTGATAGTTTGGGTGAGGCTGAGATTAGCAAGAGGCAGGATTATTGGTTTGTTCCTTTCTTTGATTTATAGGCCACCTCAACCTGTTATGACTCTGGGTGGCTTACAGAATATAAAACAAAAGTAAAAAATCTTTAGTAAAAGTAAAAAAGTAAAAAATGTTTACTAAAAGTAAAAAAGTAAAAATATTCTTATTTTTATTTCTATTTTTATATTTATCTATTAAGGTAAATAGATAGATAGATAGATAGATAGATAGATAGATAGATAGATAGATAGATTGATTGATTGATTGATTGATTTACTTCATCGAAAGGAGACAGTCAAGGAAAGACTAATATTCAAAAGGCCCAAACATCATACAAAGGGTCCATCATCCACTCTGACCCAGGAGACAAGAGATAAGAGTTTGGAGGCACAGGCAAGTTTTAAGGGCTCATCTAAATAGAACCAGGGTGGGAGCCATATGGCATCTTGCCCCCTTGGCATCTTGCCCCCTTGTAAACCACTCTGCTGTAGGAAGAGGGATTGGAACCCACTTTTGGGAAGTCACAAGGTGAAAGCCCAGAACATGATGGCTTTGGTGCAACCAGGAATTTTAGACTCCGTACACCTCCTTGGCTTGGGCTTCTGTTGCTCCCTCGGGGGGGAATGTCCAATGGGCAGGCGCCATAACAGAGAAGGCTTGCTCCTTGGGTCCCACCAGGCAACATTGAGCATGCCGCCTTTGTCAAATTGTGAGGGGTGGACGGAAACTATGGGGTGTGATCATTTATTTTTATTTATTTATTTTTCTATCCCGCCTTTATTATCTTTATAAATAACTCAAAGCAGCAAACATACCGAATACTCCTTCCTTCTTTTTTTTCCCCCACAACAACAACCCTGTGAGGTAGTTGGGCTGAGAGGGAGAGACTGGCATCATGCAAAACAAGGGGGCTTTCTTTATTCTTGTAGACAATAATGGTGGAGTCTACTTTCTCCTTTTTCCACATAGGAGGTTAAGCCTCTTCTTGAGTTAACCCTGGAGTTTTTGTTTATTCCTTGCTTCGCAATAGTAGGAAACCTGCACTGCTAATTCTCAGCACTCATGGTTGGAGGAGATTGTGAGGCCACAGAAAGGGAGATTGGGGGTTACACTGGCCACTAGGTCCACAGGTGGCCTATCCCAGTGTAAAAAGGTCTGTTAGATTGAGTGATTATGATTTTGAAAAACAACTTCTGGTGAGAATAGGAATTTTCTTTTTCTTTTTTTCCTCTCTTCCAAGACATAATATCCCATTTATCATTAAAATCTTAAACTTGAATGAAAGAGTTAAGTAAGACACTTTCTACAGAGATTGGGTTGTTCTGTGTCATTGTATCTTGCATGGCCTACAGATTCACAAGCATTTCATTAGCTCTTTTATTTCAGAGCTGCTCTGCCTTCTTAGAGCAGGAAATGGATGATGCTCCTCCTTTCCAAGAACTAAGGATGGGGAGGTGAGAAAGAGGTGGTTTGCTTTTAATGCCTGCTCTTGGTCTGCAAGCATCATGGCACATTTCTATGCTGTCTCACACCTGTAACTCAGCACTGAGATAAAAATATCCCAGGGTTAGCCAGCCTTGCAAATGTATGTGGATGTATTTTAAGAGTCAGACTTAGGGAATGAAAGGGCTTTTGTGCCCCAACCCTGTTTCCTAGTAGGATCACCCAGGAACTATATTTCTGTATTCACATGTCATATTGAAGCAGGTCAACTGAAGACTTGGTAGTTGCATTTATACACCATGCTAAGCTTCAATTAAGTGTTCACGTTGACTTCTTTTTCTGTAGCTTAGAGCAGCCTTTCTCAAACTTTTGACCCTGGAGGAACCCTTGACATATTTTTCAGGCCTTGGGGAACCCCTGCACATTCAGGCTCAAACATAGACCACTGAAGAAGGTCACACCACTGGACAAATTGAAGTGCCTTGCTTGGTGTCATCTCCCATTCCAGAATCCAAAATTCCAGAGAGAAAAACAATAAGTCCAGATAGTGACTCGGCATCAAAGAACCATGCCAAGTTGCCAGCATGCCAGATCATTCTTTCAGTCCCACTAAAGAGAAATATGTTGTGGGTCAGGTCCGTAATTAGAAGCCAAGAATGGTAGGGTTGCAGCTTTGCCTATAAAGCTGCTTGGTGGGAAGCCTGCTGTTGTGGAAGCAACAGGTTGCCTGTTCTGGTCTTCCCTGCTTATGTCTCCCCACTTTTTTTTTTTAACCATGCAGTCTTTCCAACTCACAAGAAGTGGAGAATTTGTGCTAACCTACTTATATCTCCCAGCAGCCCTGATTGGCAGGGGTGAGAGATGCTGAGATTTCTAGCTTAGCAATATCTGGAGAACCACAGGTTCTCCATCCTTGAAAAAGAGGATGCTTTCAAAGAGAGAGGTGCCCCTTGTATAGTTGAATGCAGGGCCATCCTAGCTTTGAAGTCTCAGGACACATGTTAGGTCAACCAAGCAAGTTCCAGGTTCCAATGGCTTGTCTGAACCTGGAGACCTGAATATTTTGTTTCTTTAACTGATTTGTGCATGGTGTGTGTGTGTTTTCACATCTGGGATTGGTTTCATTACCTGTCTTTTGATTTTTGGCTTATGGACCTAAGCTTGGCTTTCATATTTCTGGACCTCTGCCTTACTTTTAATTCTAGTTGGTTGACCCAAGTGAGATTGTTTGAAAATTTGTCAGATATTGGTTGAAATTAAATAAAGGTCTGCATATGAGTTTACAAATACACCCACATCTACATATAAACCTCAAATGAAACCTCTCTCTCTGTGTATGTATGTGTATGTGCATATATATGCGAGTATAGATATGATGCACATGCACACACATTTTAGAATTTTGCATATTCAGTCCCAGAAACCTGCAAGGCTTCTAGGTGTGTTTGGAGGTGCATAGCAGCATTTGTGCAACCAAGAAACCTGCATTATCAGTGTGCTCTAAGCATATCCAGACTGTCTGCTGAACATTTTTTCTTTTTTAAATCAAGTTTTCACTGCCTGTTTGCTGGGCCATCAGCAAGCAGGTCTCTTGACAGTTTGTGCTCTTTACATCCACTCGTATCCCATGTTCTAAATTTCACAGAAGAAGGTAGGCTTCCTTCAGAAATAAATTCCAGAAAGCCCTGGCAGCATGTGGTCCATTTGTCCCAGTGAGCTGTGGTTGGAAAAAGAAAAATAATCAAAACCCACCCAGGAACTATCTCACCATAGTTTTGCCATCCATTTTGGTAGCATAATAAGGTTGTGGGGATGGGTTTTTTTTTTTGCAAAAATGGTGGGAGGGATGTGATTTGTGGACCTAATCTACTACCAGTTTGTAGCAAGCCTCAAGTAGAGGTGTATTCCATAGACTGCTGCCAAAGCCTTTTCACTGGAGTTGTTGGAGATCAGATCTTCTTTCTATATCAGAAGCCCTAGCCCCCCAAATCACTTCAATTTCAACTGGGTGCCTTCCAGTGCATCGTGCTAACAGTGTATAAATTAGGATAGTTGCTATGTTTCTTGGTGTTTCCTCGCCTTCTCTCCAACTGTTTGGCTGGACTTCTAGCACGTACATGATGTAACAGGCAGGATTCTTAAGCAGAGCAGTAGATTTTCATGTACTGTACACGTGCCACACACAGATTTAAGATGTGTGGACTTCAACTCCCAGAATTCTCCAGCCAGCATGCTGGCTGGAGAATTCTTGGAGTTGAAGTCCACACATCTTAAAGTTGCCAAGGATGAGAAACACCATCTTCTGTGAATGACAGCACATTTGCAGAGCTTTGGGGGAAGGTGAAAGGACAAGGCATGGCAGACTGTGATGTTCTTTTGGGAGCATGTCTCTTGAATTCTGAATTTGTGAGTTTACAGTGAAGCGACTCCTGCAAACTTGCCTCTCTTTTGTGGGAAGAGGTTTCTTTCTTTAATAGGCTTAATGCTGAACTTAAGAAATGCCTTTCTTTGGAAGACACTAGCTTTATTAAAGTAAAAACTGACTCCTGTTAGTCCCTAGCTATTTTCTGAGAAGCAAGTCATTCCCAAATTAGATGGTGAACATGGAACTTTGGGAGACGAGGCCCCTGTCAAATGGCAAGGCCACCAAAATGCAGGAAATTTGAGGTAAATGAGGTAATATCCTGATCAGTTAATCTACGGTTTCTTTAAATGCCATTAACAAAAATGGTAACCCTTTTCATTCACAATTCTCCCTAATATATGGAGCTTTTGTATACAATTTCTCCTAATATACATAGTTGTAAACATGTATTCCATGAAATCATTGTTTAAAAAGGGTCAGTTTCCTGAGTAGTCTTTGTTACATACATTTCCCCAGTATAGACTTTTAAAGCGTACATTTCCCTTGATGTATGC
The DNA here is from genome assembly GCF_035149785.1 of Candoia aspera. Classification (NCBI taxonomy): domain Eukaryota; kingdom Metazoa; phylum Chordata; class Lepidosauria; order Squamata; family Candoiidae; genus Candoia; species Candoia aspera. Next base: position 11,467,215 of record NC_086165.1, read on the forward strand.
TCATTTATTTGTTTGTTTGTTTGTAGCTGCTCCTTTTTGAACCCAACTTTCAGAAAAGTACTTTCAGACATTTCACTGACAAGCAACTCTTTCTTGTCTTCCTATGGATTTTTGAACAGATACTAGCAGACTCCCCTCAGAGTTTCTGGTCATGTGTCAATCACTGGACATTTTGGCAGATCTTTCAACTCTGATCCTGCAGAAATTTCAGGCGGATTGTTTTTCCACCTCTGCTGTTCCCATCTGAAATGGGAAGGTGAGAGAAGGTGGATCCTGGATTTTGAGACAATACATTTGTTGTATTGTATCGACAATACAATACCCAGATTTTCACCTATCCTTATTCATCTTCACCAAGGCAGGACAAATTCTTGAAAACTATGTTGTTGTGGAATGAATCGCTAGCAGGGAAGTCCACTAACCCTACAGCCAAAATCTTGTGTACAGTAAGGTGTGCTCAAGCCCCACAAAAATCCATAGAGAAAAAACTACCTTCACTAAGGTTTGCTCTTGATGATGGTAATCTGATGAAAAAACAAATATAAATAACAGAAAAAGACAAAACCTTTCAGCTTGTAGTATATAAGGGCAAAAAGACATGCCTAGCAATTCTGTACAGTAGGGGAATATTGGAAAGTCAGAGGCCTGGACTTAAGTGTGAGCATATTCTCAATTTTGCACACCTTCCTAATTGGCACGAAGCATTTAGTTAATAAAGTGTTTAAAAGAGCCTTTGTATAGCTGAAAAGATCTGCTGGCTTGCTTCCAAATCCTCCAATACAGCATCACAAAAGGACTCAAGCAGCAACCCCCTTTGCTTGGAGACCTGAATGTATACAAATCAAGGATTTCTTTGAGGCATGGTAATTCACTGCAGTCCTTTCCAACCCTCTGAGAACAGGCAAATGAAATTGCCTTGTGATGGAGTCCAGCTGTGCAGACTCACAGAAGATGGGGAGCATTCCTTTGCTGCTGAGCACCAAGGCTTTTGGACCAGTCCTGGGGAGATCGATGCATTACTGGGCATGGGACTTCTGACAGTCTCCTGTCTGTGGGTGCTTGGCTGGGCCAAACAGGGAAAAGATTTTATTAAATGGCTGTTTTCCATCCCCTTGCAACTCTTCAGACGATGTGCTTTTGCAGACCTAAATGGATGATCCTAGGAGAATTCTGGGAGGAAAGAGCTCGCTGGAAATATTCTGTGCTGGACTGCAAATAAATTTAGATCCAGTTCTTGTCAGAATACCAGATGAGGTAGAAATACAATGGGTATGTGCTTCTGCTGAGAGAGAGAAAACTAAGCATCACTCATACAGTGTTGCAGGAGTGAGAAACTAGTCTCGAGATCTGGTGAAATGTAGTTTGGAATAAGCATTAGCTGTGAAGATTCCTGGTCTAAATCATACCTGGCCTAGTCAGCTATTATGTTCATTCAATGTGCAATTTGGGGATAATGTTTTCCTATTGTAATGCCATTTCAGGACAATGCCATATGTACTAGGTGTACGTGCACTTGGCTTTAGCTCAAAAAGTGGCCCCTGAGGTGACTCAGATAGATAGCAGTCATGTTTGATTTTGCAATAAACACAGTGAGGGCATCCATCTTGCCCTTTTTAATCCCCTAAGCATCGTTCTTTAATTGAGATTCTAGGCTGAGCATATCACTTGTGCCCTAAACAGCTACCATCTCAGGTCTCTTGAAGTTGGATGCTCAAACTTAAAATCAGTCTGACAATCTGGGTTAAATGCATGCGAAAAACTATAAACCTATGATCAAATTTACTTTGTTTCTGGATTCCATGCATGTCTCAACTCACTATATGCCGTTAATTAGCCATTAGGCCTATCTGCAAATGTATACAGACAGTTCAGCCTTGGCAATCCCAACATTTCTCTTGATTGCTCAGAAGTCTGCCTCATCAGAGTAAGAAACTTTTGTCCAATATTAATGAGAAAATACTGAAACCATACCTTGCAGACTTCCCAGCAGAACATCTCAAGAGCATAGCTACCAGAATAAATAAATCTTTCAACCCACAGGAAAAGTTAATTTGGCAGAGGCAAACAGTGAAGGAGAAATATAAGGCCCTCATGCTGCCAGCTGGTTATCGTAGCTTTGTTTATCATTGAATGGAATCCAATGTTTTCCCCACTCTGCCAGACCTATGGCAGAATAATGTACTAGTGTTTCTGCCATATGAATGATCGCGTCCTTGTTTTATTTTGGAGAAAGCTCTGCTACTCAATTCCAAATCAGTTAAATGGAAAATCAAATTGATTTAGAAAATGGAATCAAATTAATCTGGCTTTCCAAATACATCTGAGTTGTTGAATTGGATCAGAGCCAGTCTTTCTTCTCCTAATGGGTAGGGCAAATCTTGAGGTTAGCTAACCATCTAATTATAATAAGGAAAACTATGACCAGGTGACCTGTGCACCTGCTGTTCACTCTGCTGTCCAGATGGCAAGTGCTAACGGGCAACTTCAAGGCTCCTTCTGGTCCTTTTGCATTTAAACCACATTCAGATGGGCAACTCTTCAAACAGAGAATTGTTATCAGGCAGTCTTTCAAAATGAGCTTGGTATCCTGCAAAGCAGAACATCTGGTTCCCTAATATGCACTGAGGAGATAATACAATCAGTGCTACAGCATGGGTTGGATTGTTGAGACAAGGTTCCGGGGCCTGAAAACTAGAAGACCACATGAACACACATATATGTCTTTTATAAAGAAATCAGTAGAGGTCCTTTTCTGATTTCTCCTAATTTTTCCAGAAGTTTATTGGAGGGAGGGAGGGAGGAAGAAAGGAGGAAGAAGTAAGCAAGCTAGATAGCTACTTATGCCACTGCTTGGTAAGGTTTTGCTGAAAGTGAATAGATAAAACAGATATTTTGGAATGGGGGAGAGGAACTGGACTGAAGGCTGAGGGCCTGGGAGAGTGAGAGGGACCAGGTCACACATTGCTCTAAAGACAAGGTTTGCTTAATGAAAATGTGGGGCCCTCAGCAAGCAAATCATGTGCTTTCGCACCCCAAGTCATGGCCATTTCTTAACATTTGGAGAAGGAGCCGGTGAACACTCAGGTATGGCTGTCATAACAAAAGGAAGTATGTGTCTAGAAATGAAAAAAGAATAAGGAACAAATAAGAGAAGGTAATCCAGAAATAAAACCAACTAGTTAAAGAAGCAACATGAGACTAGTGTTCAGGGGATTTTGCAGCTTATCAGACACTTTCTACCTGTTTGATCAAAAATGAATGATCTTGCTCCTGTGGGCTTTGAAGCTGCATTCCCTGGGTCCCCATCTAAATCTGGAATGGTTCTTCAAAGGGAGGAAGCACACAGTCTCTTTTTGTCTTCTTTCAAGACATTTGGTGTCAGCATTTATGGGACTATTTTTTAACCTACATTACTTGAACTACAGGTTTTGTACATAAAGATGTAATGTTGACAATGCTGCCCAATTTCTAAGTAGCTGGTAATTTAAAACAAGATGTAGAAGTAGTGCAACAATAGCATTCCAAGCTATGCTGGGAGATCTGAACACCGGAAGAGAATGAAGATTGAACACTGTAATCTGAATTCTTTCTTTCCCATCAGCCTTTACTTAGACCACTGGTTACCTGCCTAAGAGGAAAGGAATGTAAACAGGGAGGTGAATACGAAATGCTGTGTTGCCTTCCGTAACACCTAACAATACTTGAATAAGTGGAGGGGTCTGGATTTGGTGTGAAATTAACATTCTTGTTTTGAGAGATGGGGGAAAATTGGTTTTCTTTAATTAGAAGTGAGTGGGAGTTTCAAAGCTCTGCAAGCTTGATAGTGTTCATATTTTCTTCATGAGTATTTATTTATCATGAGTGCTGCCATAACCTGAAATGATTGTCATGATTTGTTAAATTACTGGGACTGCAATGTTTATAATCAAGTGCTTTTATTGATTAACATAACTTTTATAGTGAACAAAAAGATGCCTTGTATACGTCATTTTAAATGCAAGTGATTTTTTTTTCAAAATCTGCAGCTAGCTAGACTATCTTAAGAGGCATTCTCAGGCAAGCCCAGGAATGTTTCTTATAAGAAGAGGCATGCTGTAGAATGTGCATCATTTCAAAATCCTGGTGATCAGTGGGGGGAAGTGGCAGATGTTGTATCTGGGTTGTCCTCTCATCTCCAATTTGTTATGGCAGTTCTCTGGCTTGAAATTCTTCCTTAGCAGTGGCTGTGGCATATTTTATGTTTTAATTAATTGTTAAACTTGTACTTCAATTTGAATTTTAAAACTGTAAAAATGTTCTGTTATAGAGCTGTATTAGGGTATCCTTGCAGTGCCTTGATTGATTGATTGATTGATTGATTATGTGCTATCACGTTGGTGTTGACTCTTAGCAGCCACATAGATAGAGCTGCTCCAGGATGATCTGTCCCCCACTGTCCCTTCAAGTCTTTCCATGGTGCACCTATTGTCTCACCTTGCTGCTGGTTGTCCTCTTCTTCTCTTTCCTTCCACCTTTCCCAGCATTATAGGTTTTTCAAGAGAGCCTGGTGTTTGCATAATGTATCCAAAATATGATCGTTTTGATACTGCCGATTTGTGCCTCAACTGAGAACTCTGGAATGATTCATTTGTTTGTTTTCTTGGCTATCCATGGTATTTTCAGGAATCTTCTCCAACACCAAAGTTCAAAAGCATTAATATTCTTTTTATCCTGCTCCTTCACAGTCCATCTTCCGCTTCCATAAAGTGTCACAGGGAAAACCATTGGTTGCACAATTCCAATCTTTCTGATTTGTTCCTGGCATCTGAATATCTATTCCAAGGCCTTCATTGCTACTACCAAGTGCTAGTTTGCAGTATATTTCATCAGTGTTGGTTTCTTTACTGTTAATAGTTGATTCTAAAAGGCTACTCGCTACTTCAATATCTTCATTGTCAAATCTAAGACTAGTACTTTACTGTACCTGTTGTAATTCGTTTGGTCTTCTTTATATTTAATCTTAGCCCTATTTTTTTCTGTGCTCCTTGAGTTTCCTTCCTACAGATTCTAGATTCTTTGTATTTTCAGCTATCAGAATAGTGTCAGCATAGCACAGATGATTGATATTTCTTCCTCTAGTTTTAAAGCCACATTCATCTTCTTCCTCAATATATATATTCAGCATACATACAGTGGGTTGCTCAGGCTAAGAGCAAGGAGGATTTATTTGACCTGACTTGGCATTTTAAAATAGTTTCCACTTGTAGATGTTTTGGGACTTTTGTCATTGTTTATTCAGTCGCTTCTGACTCTTCGTGACTTTAAATTCTCAACTGTTACAGCCAAAATACATGCTGATGTAGACAGAATGTTTGGTCCTATATTTTCTTTTCTGTTCTTCCTTGTATTGTCCTGATTTTTAACAATGGCTGCATTTTCTTGATTTTAACTGTTGTCAGCCGTTCTGTGGGGCAGATCAGCATCAGAAGAGGCAGCTTATAAATGGATATTCAAATGAATAAGGCAAGTTGGCATCTGAATTCCTAGAGATTTAGCATAAGTGGACCAGGGAAGAGAACTTAAGCACATAAGCTATCCAGATCAGGAAAAGAAATGGTGAGGTAGAATAGAATGGCCTGGAGATCTAGGCAAAAGGGCTGGGAAGTGCTCTAAAATATAACTACAGGGTGAAATTCTCCCCTTACAGCCTCCTGCATCCGTAATTTATCAAACTTTCACAAAAATTAACACACTCCACAATACTGTTGACGGAGTACCAGTGATTATATGCAGGGAATGGGATAACAATAAAAAATAATAAATACTCTTTCTCTGGAGAGGTAGTTGTGTTATTGTGTTACAACAACCCCCACTGCCCAAGAGTCTTGCGTAAACCTGAAGATTAACAAGCTTTTTTGGATCAGAGTCCACTTTGTCCTGTTTGTATTTAGTTGACAGTTATTGTGCATATTTGGAGAGCTGGTGACATTTATGGATTATGAGAGCACAGAAGGCCACATTTATATGGCTTTATATAAAATGGTTTCACAGTTAATTTGCAGAAGAGAGGGAATAACACAGAAACCTTGGCTGCTTATCCATGCCAGAGTCTTTCTGAATTGTCATTCCAACAGTTCTACCTTTGTGAAGCAAGAATTCTTATTGCCTGTTGTCCCTTGAATCTCACTGTTTACCCCTCTCTCCTCTGGCTAATTTTGCCAATTTAGAATAGCCTTTTCCAAAGCTTTTACAAGGTGGACTTTACTCCATGGAAGATTATGCTCTAGTAACTTTGTCTTTCAGACAGCACAAGTTGTTCTTACTTTTGCCCAAAGGAGCTTTAGGTTCAGCTGTTGTTAAAAGGAGCCATTTGAGGCTTCATGATTACCTATAATAACCTGAAGAACCTCAGTTAAGAAAATGCAGATCTTAAACCTTGTCGATTTCTTGAATCAATTGCAGTGAAGGAAATTGCCAGTTAGGATGGCAGTGAAGAAACTGTGTGCATAGTAAGAGGTTTTAGGCAAAGTCAGGCGGTGCTGCTGTCATCTCTCTTCCTCATCCTCCATTGGAGGATTTGCAGTGTGGAACTATATGCAAGAGCAACATTCGTGCCCTATCTTCTGCTCCCTCCCTCCACCCCTCTCCAATCAGTCTTTACAAAAAGTAAGATGAGAAAAAAAAACTCACTTAACGTACGTGTAAAAAAAAAAGCTATGCTTTAGGCATACTTGATCTAAGAAAAGTGCTGAGAAGGAATCACATTTACATCAAGAAGGGGAAATACTGGGGAGATAGACTTTTTTGCATCCCACCCCAACCAAGAATTTCCATTGTTCAATGAATATTGGTCTAAAGCTGGCTGCTAAAAAAATGCAAGCCCACAAACCAATTGAAGACTGTCTGTGCTGGAAGTGCTAGAGAGAAACTACTGGAGTTTTAGAATAAATGTTTAAATTATTATGATTAGTCTGTTTTACCAGGAGTTATAAATGGACTCCTTCCAAGTGGGAGTTACAGTGCAGTTAAAGATGCGATCATATTCCAGATCACTAAATCTTAGTAGCCTGAGTTGGTTTTCCTATAAATTGTGACTTGGGCAAAAGTTAGGTACCCCCCTCACTTCCTTTGTGCTCCAAAATAAGACTGCAGTCTTATACTCTGGAGCCCCCTCCCCCTCACTGCCCCAAAGCCACAGAGACCTTCCCAAATTGTTTTCAAGTTAAGGTACTGTAACGATGACTGTCTGCAGGTTAGTGTGTGTGTTAAAATTTGCAAGATAGCAGGTGTGTTACAATCAAAGTCCTGCCCCTTTTCTACCGGGGCATGTACAAAAAGAATGCAGCTTTGATTGTGATGCACACCCCACCTTGCAAATGTTGACACCTCCCTAGACATCCGTGAAGGTAATAGAATTTAGTATTTGTCCTTCCTCCCCTATTTCTTGGGGTGCAGTTCTTTGCACATTGGTCAAAAGCCAAGTGAGGCATTTGAAATTCTCATGAGTGGAGTGTGCTTTTCCTCAAGGGATGTGTGCGTGTGTTTGTATGTAGGTGTCTCTTTATTTTCACTCCTTAATCTCCTTATTGTTCTGCTTCTTCCCAAGCTTCCATTCAATTTCAAGGGAATACATCAGAAGGGAACTCCTCCTATGGGAATTTTTTAAGGCTGGTTAGCTGGGCAACCAGGAAAATGTAGATGGATGGAAAGATGCATCACAGAAAACAGCACAGCCTTAGGACCCACGACCAACAATGAGGTCACCTGAATAACACATCAAGAGATCATCTCAAGATTCTGGGGATAAGATAGAAAAGCAGAAGTCTCTTTCTCAAGGGACATACAGTTCTGAGGGATTGCAAGAGAGAACCCAGCACAACATTAGTGTATATTACAGATGCACAAGGCATGAGTTTCAGCTATTACAAAGAGATTCATGAAAAGAAAAACAGTGTGACAGCAGATTAGCCACCCTTAGAACTGAAAGTCTATCAGAGATGTAGGCAATTTGGATCTGAAGAAGAAAAGGTGTTTTGGACTTAGCATGGGTCTGCTTGCTGTACCTGCTGGTGCTCCTTAAAGAAGCCACACCTTTTCCTGGGCTTGCACTGAAGCCCCACAGTCCCAAGAAAATACATGTTTGAATTAAGGATTTTACTCAGTCCTTAGAATTAAGGATTTAACTCCTCTTTCCAATGGATGGCCGTGGCATGGAATTTCCTCTCTCTTCAACTGTCCTTTCTTCAAATGACACCTGCGAGTTAGATGAGATCAGGTATGGACAATTTGCAACCCTAGGGCTTCCTGTGGCCTCCAAAATCCATTTTTTTGCTGTCCATAGAGCCCTCTCTGGTTGCACACCTGAAAAATTGTGCCCTTTCTACATCGGCCATGTTGAGAAGTACTCAGAAATGGTGGAATAAGCCCTAAAATCAGTTCACTTTCACTTCTCTAACAATACTATTGACTGTTCTTGGCCACTAAAAGGTTGACCACCCATTTGCTAGATGATTGTTGAAGTCATCTCCAGCTCTTAGAATTGATATTCATTCTTCTCTGCACCATCTGATACCCACAATGCTGGAATGACTTTTCTCTGGGAGTCTATCATATCAATGGGCGTATGATATCATTCTGATTACTGGGCCAGGTTCCCTTGGCCCAGCCTTTGTTTTCCAGTTGTTTTGACCAAATTTCTGGGCTTAAACCCAATGTTGACACTACCGTCTTACAATATCAACCTTGTCCCCCTTCAGATGTTAAACTAATATCTGCTTTTTTCTGCTGCTGGAAGAAGTCAAATGTCCTATAGGGAAGAGGGTAGAAATGGAAAATCTGGCTGTCTTCTATCCAAGACCCCTTCTTTTAGTTAAACAAGTTTTTAATATCAACTGAATGGGCTCTTACAGAGTTGTGCAGCAATGCCAGGGAACTTGTTATGTTCTCTTATATTCTTGCCAAAATAGATTTGGCTCAATGAGATACACGATAGTGGATTGCAATAGAAAGGAAAGAAAGGAAAGAAAGAAAGAAAGAGTTTTTTTCCTTACAACTAAACTCCTGTAGCCCATTTCAAGTTGAGAGTCACATAAACATCTTTGTATCTTAAAAATGATCTGCGTTTCCTCCAAATCTTTTGAAATAATTTCCTTCTTCTTTGCAAGTTTTGACACTTTTGAGGAAAAAGTGGTTTTGGCTCTGATACCAGAATTTCTTTCTCCCTCTCAACATTGGCATGCATCTGTACTAAAGAAGAGCTTCTTGCTGGCTGTTTACCCCAAAGGAAGACGGAGATGGGTTTTCAATATTGAAATGTCATGGCCAAACTCCAAGATAACACCTGAGCTGAAGAAGACATCGCAATCCATGAAATGAAGCCATCCTGTAAAGTAGAGAGCTTGATTACTGTATTTCAGAGTATGGGGCAATGCACGACCTTATAGCTGTAAATTAGAGGCATGTCATGCTTTCTAAGAACAAAGGCAGCCCAGTTTTATAGTTGCAAGTGTACGCTGGGTGGGAGGAAAGAGAGGGAAGGTGGTACATATCAGCAATGATAATTGTCTTTTTTCTTTTACACTTGGCAGTAACTTGGAAATCTATATATTTTTTTATAGATTGCCATGGTGTCATGATCGCCGTTGCGATGTTTGCGACATTGCAACGGCTCGCATGACAAAGCACGGAGGCTTGTCAATGACCGGAGAGGGACGGGCGATAAACAGGACAAAGAAGATAATGGGTTTGGGAGATCTACAAGCCCTCATCGCCCGGTAATCGAACATTGACACCATTATCAAGGAAATGAGCAGGGTGAGGTTCGGAAGGGCGCGTCCGGGCACTTTCGAGGAATACCGAAGCCTAAATCGCCCGGTAATGGACCATTACTCCGCAAAAGGATAAATGGGGAAATGCCCGAGGTGAATGGGGCTGGACGACCTCTCACCCATTGATGGCCTGCCACTCCGGGGAACTCATGGGTCACACCCGGGGAATGTGGGGGTGGAGCGCTGTTTGGCGCGAGACTATTTAATTCAACTTTTGGCGCGCTTCCCTCACTCTCAGCTTTCTACTGAGAGGGAATTCACAGGACCGGCGATCGGGCCACAACCGGCAGCACCGAGGATGGACGATCCTGTCACACCAGACAGGATCAGGGCTCTGGAATCCAAGGTGCAATCATTAGAGCACCTGCTGCAATCCCTGTCAACTGTGGTGAGTGAACTCACGAAGAGTGCTGCCGCGCAGGGCTCAGGGAGGGGTCTTAGCATCCCACCCACCCTATCGCCGACCCCAAGAGGAAGGGGCCAGATGGGGGACTTGCTCCCAGGGCCCCGTGGTTTTATTCCAGTGGGGGTCACCCCTACTCACACACATGTTGGGGTTTCTCCAGTTGGTGGGATCGCTAAAGACTTTCCAGTCAAATTTGATGGCGACCCCACAAACCCGTCATTCTTTCTAACAAACGCAACAAACTACATCCAACTATACGGACATTGTTTCGCATCGGAAGGGGCTAAAATCTCAGCTATTGCCACTAAACTGAAGGGCAGAGCCGTGGACTGGTACATTCAAATGTCAGAGTCTGGAGCCCCAGCCCTAGCTACCTTCCACACCTTCCTGACCGCCTTGAAGCGGTACTTTGAAGACCCCTTGGCGAAGGAGAGGGCTAAAAGCGCACTGAAAGAACTTAATCAGGGGCAGAAATCGGTCGCGGATTATGCCCTAGAATTTAAGGTCTTAGCAGGGAAGATCCCTGAATGGTCGGAGGCCACCCTGATTGACATGTTTAAAGATGGCCTCAATCGAGAGGTGTTACAATGGGCGCTGTACAGAGACAATCCAGACTCACTACATGACTGGATCTGTCTTGCCGGGAAGGCTGAACATGCCCAGCACACCTTCATGCTGGCGGCTAAGAGGGACAGGCTTCCTCCCAGCGGGAAAGGGCCAACGCCACAGTCGGGCCCAACATGGGATGCCAAAAGACAACGTCGCTTTGCCCATGGGCAATGCATCAAGTGCGGGAAGGCTGGTCACCATGCGGTGGAATGCCACAAGGCTAGGACGGTGGATTGCCCATCTAGACCGATGCAGAAGGCTCCACAGAAACCGCCCAATCCCCCCCCCCCAACGGCTGACAGCGGCACTAGCAACCCAGGATGAAGAAGAGGACGTCTACCTCACGGAGGACGGGTTGGCCACCCTGAAGCAGCTGGCAGAAAACGCCTCCCACCTGTCATAAACAGCGCCGCTGGACAGGTGGTGGAGAATGGGCGCGATGACACGAGGGTGAGTGCGGACTGTCCCATCCTGGCCGTAACAATTGAACTGAGCTACTGCTCTAAGACCATTGAAGTCGGGGCTTGGGTAGACTCCGGGTGTTCCAGATGCCTGATCCACCCCAACCTAGTCGCCGCGCTAAAGTTACCCTGTTTCCCACTCCCGAAGCCGCTGCTCTTCCAGCAACTTGACGGTTCCACGGCAGGGGGTGGGCCGGCCACCCAGGGTACAGGGAACGTTACCCTACAAATGGGCACGCACAGGGAAACCATAGAATTCGTGGTCACCCTGCTGGGCAAGCCTATAGTGGTTCTGGGAATCCCCTGGCTAACTCACCACAATCCCTACATTGACTGGAGGACCCGTACATTAACATTTGAGGATGGGTTCTATCAAGCACCTGCCAAGGGGAAATTTCTCACTTTGACTGTAGGGAGGGCGGAGATTGTCGACCTTCAAGGTCACGCTTCCCCCATGGAGGGGTTGCCGGAACAATACGCGGACTTCGAGGACATCTTCGGGGAGGAGGAGGTGGACTAGTTATCCGCCCATCGCAAGACGGACTGTGCCATCGAACTACTCCCTCATGTCCCATTGCCTAAGCCAAAGGTTTACCCAATGACACCGAAGGAGTTGGTGGCATTGCGGGACTTCCTCGATAAAAACCTCGCACGGGCCTTCATCAAACCAGCAAACTCGCCAGTTGGAGCACTCGTTCTGTTCCGCGAAAAGAAGGACGGTACCCTAAGACTGTGTACAGACTATCGCGGGTTAAATTCAGCTTCCTTGTCAAACAAGTACCCCCTCCCCCTCGTGAAAGACATGTTGGCACACTTGTCGACTGGAAAGGTCTTTTCCAAACTTGACCTCCGCGAGGCGTATTATTGCATTCGCATCAGGGAGGGGGACGAATGGAAAACAGCTTTTAACTGTCCCTTGGGCTCCTTCCAGTATAAGGTACTGCCGTTTGGTCTTGCGGGGGCCCTGGGGGTTTTCATGCAACTAATTAATGAGGTTCTGCATGACCATTTGTTTAAAGGGATACTGGTTTATCTGGACGATGTCCTGATATACTCCAAAACTGAGAAAGAACACAAAAGATTGGTAAGACAGGTTCTCACCAAGCTCCGGCACGCTAAACTTTATGCTAAGCTTTCCAAGTGCGAATTCCACAAGTCGCGCCTGGATTACTTAGGCTACAGGATTTCAGATAAGGGCATCAAAATGGATCCTGCTAAGGTTCAGTCTGTTTTGAGCTGGGAGTGCCCACGCACCCGGCACCAACTCCAAAGTTTCCTGGGATTCGCAAATTTCTACAGATCCTTTGCAAAAGGGTTCGCAGAAATTGCCCTGCCCTTGACAGACTTGTTGCGGACCAAAGGCGTTGGAGAGATGCGCAAGGTAAAAAACCCAGGGGCCGTGCTCAATTGGACTCCCACCTGTCAGGCTGCTTTCGACCGGTTGAAAGCTCTCTTTACAGCAGAGCCAATTCTATCCCATCCCGACCCCGAACAGCCTTTTGTCGTGCAGGCTGATGCCTCTTATTTTTCCATTGGGGCTATCCTATTGCAAAAGGATCCTGCCGGACTCTTGAAGCCCTGTGCTTATCTCTCCTGGAAATTTTCCGAGACGGAAAGGCGCTGGCATGTCTGGGAAAAAGAGGCATTTGCAGTAAAAGCGGCACTGGAGGCTTGGCGTCACCTGTTAGAAGGGGCGACTTGCCCTTTTGAGGTCTGGACAGACCACCGCAACCTCGAGGTGCTTCACACGCCCAGGCGCCTCAGCCCTAAGCAGATTCGCTGGGCTCAATTTTTCAGCCATTTTAACTTTCAGCTGAAGTTTATTCCAGGGAAGAAGAACTTTTTGGCAGATGCACTGTCCCGACTGCCCCAGGACGCAGAACCTGTCTCCGACGTTGTGGGGACTGTGCTCTCTGAATCTCAATTGGGTTTGGCCGCTGTCACCCAGAGCCGCGCTTGGGAACAGCCCTCCCCCCCTTGCGAGCGACTCCGGCACAACCGCAGATGCCGGATGGGTTGCGTGCAGATTTTGCACTCGCCTTAAAATCTGATCCCTGGCTCCTTGCTAACCCTGACAAGGTCTCCATGGAACAAGACCTCGCCTGGGTGGAGGGTCGTTTATACGTCCCTGACTCGCAGCAGTCAACTATCCTCAACCAGTCCCATGACAGCAAACAGGCTGGTCATTTCGGGTTCCTCAAATCCCTCCACTTGACCCGACGCCAATTTTGGTGGCCCTCGCTGAGGAAAGATGTCAAAACATATGTGGCATCCTGCCCTGTTTGTGCAATGTCTAAGTGATCATCCGGTAAACCCCAGGGGCTGCTGCAGCCCATGGCTAATGCTTCACATCCTTGGGATGAAATCTCTATGGATTTCATCATGGATTTACTGCCCAGTCAAAAGAAAACAGTCATTTGGGTAGTCAAAGACTACTTTTCCAAACAAGCTCATTTTGTCCCCTGTACCTCTATCCCGTCAGCACAACAGCTGGCGAAGCTCTTTTTGGTGCATGTGTACTGCCTTCATGGCTGCCCCTCTCGCTTGGTGACCGATAGGGGCACACAATTTACCTCACAGTTTTGGCGGGCTTTTTTGAAATTAATCGGCACCAAGCAAGCATTGTCAACCTCCTGGCATCCCCAGATGGACGGATCTACTGAGATCCTCAATGCCACCCTGGAACAATTCCTCCGCTCATACATCAACTACCACCAGGACGACTGGGTGGATTTGCTCCCTTTCGCAGAGGTTGCATACAACAACGCTATGCATCAAAGCACGAGACAAACCTCCTTCGGGGTGGTGTTGGGTCGGGACTTCGTCCCCATTCCCGAGCTTCCACAGCCCCCGTCTCCAGTAGTGGCGGCCTGTGATTGGGTCCTAAACTCGCAGACTCCTGGCCCATCATTAAGGACGCTCTCAAGAAGGCACAGACCGCATACAAACTTCAGGCTGACAGGCACAGGCGCCAACAGCCACCTTTTCGAGTAGGGGACATGGTTTACCTCTCCACTAAATTTATCAAGTCACTTCAGCCGTCCAGAAAACTAGCCCCCAAATTTATTAGCCCCTTTCAGGTTACACAAATTGTGAACCTGATCACGGTGCGTTTGGATCTACCTCATAATTTGAAGCAGCTGCACCCTGTGTTCCACTGCAGCTTACTCAAGCTGGCCAGTGACCCCTCCCAGTGGCATCCACGCACCCCCCCCACCCGTCATGATCGACGGACAGCAGCACTTCGAAGTTAAGGAGGTTCTCGACTCCCGCAAGCTTCGTAGCTCCCTCCAATACTTAGTGCACTGGAAACACTTTCCCCACCCTGAGTGGGTCACTGCCCGCAACATTCAGGCCCCCGAGCTAATCCGCAACTTCCATGTGGCATACCCCTCCAAGCCCTCAGCTTGATTTTCTTTAGAGGGGTGGTATGTCATGATCGCCGTTGCGATGTTTGCGACATCGCAACGGCTTGCATGACAAAGCGCAGAGGCTTGTCAATGACCGGAGAGGGACAGGCGATAAACAGGACAAAGAAGATAATGGGTTTGGGAGATCTACAAGCCCTCATCGCCCGGTAATCGAACATTGACACCATTATCAAGGAAATGAGCAGGGCGAGGTTCAGAAGGGCGCGTCCGGGCGCTTTCGAGGAATACCGAAGCCTAAATCGCCCGGTAATGGACCATTACTCCGCAAAAGGATAAATGGGGAAATGCCCGAGGCGAATGGGGCTGGACGACCTCTCACCCATTGATGGCCTGCCACTCCGGGGAACTCATGGGGCACACCCGGGGAATGTGGGGGTGGAGCGCTGTTTGGCGCGAGACTATTTAATTCAACTTTTGGCGCGCTTCTCTCACTCTCAGCTTTCTACTGGTGTGCATTCTATTCTAAATAAAAGCCAGAGCTTAAACTTGCTTTGGAGTCTGAGTCTTTTATTTAGTCTTAGGCATTCCTTACACATGGTGGGGAAGTAAAAGAACGTATTCCTGTTTTCCACTCTGGAAATACGGTTGAAGTGGTCAGTTAGGACTGTTTCATTGAGAAGAGAACAAAAGCTTCACCAAAAAGAAAAAGGAAATTTATGGAAAACACACATGTGCTCCTCTACAGATATAGATGAAAACTTGGAAATAAGGCCTCGCTTCAATAACAGTGCAGCCTTTTTCACACAGTTGTGGGAAACTATGACCAGGTAACCTCTGTGCTTGCTACTCAACCAGTCTGTGGCTGACTTCAGTATGTTTGTTCTCCCAACTTCTTGTAGTCTTTTATCTTTCAGCTGGACATGAATTGGATTGTCCATATTGTTGGGATATTGGTTGCAAATGCTGGGATTTTGTCCTAAAGCCTAGAGCCCTTCCTTGGCTGCCCTCAAAAATCTGCCTTTGTGTCTTTTTTTTCTAGATTTTTTGGAAGCATCTGAAAGTTCACTGCTTTTTTATTATTCTGGTGTTTTATTGATTAAATGGGTTTATCCTCTCTATTTTTTTTTTTTGCTCCAGTTCTGCCTACTTTTCATGGTCTTGCCCTGCATACTGCAGGCACTAAATCCATAGGTGTTCCTCCTCCTTTAGGATCTTTCCTGCCCTCATACCTCTGACACACATGGGACCCTGTCCTCTTGGACAGAGCAGCGTTTTAGGATTGTGCAATCAATTTTTGTTTTTTTTAAAAATATTTCTAGAACTCCCCCCAAACTCCTAGAACAAGGTGTAACTAAAAATGCCCAGATGGTAAATTATGCAATCTAATGGGAAAAACAAATGGTGCAAAAATATCTATCTGGAGAAGCACTCTTTATGAGATGCCTTCCTTTGCAGAAGAAAGAAGGAACCTGTGTAACTTTCATAGGACTTCAGCTATTAGAATTTATATTCTCCAAAATATGGCAGATATTTGCTTGTGTCTTCTTTCCAGCAAGTTGTGGGAGGGCTTCTAGTGTAACTAAGAACACTTTATCTCAGATAAACCCATTTTGTATGTCTCCCTTATCCCATCCAGGAATATAAGATTGGATAGACCACATTTTCTAGGAACATCAGCTACATTTTCCCTCCATTTTTTTTCTTTTTCTTTTTTTCCTGGTTTCTAACCATCTGATTGTCTGATTAGGAGCTCCTTTAAACTTGAAAGCTTGTGACAATTTGAGGCAGTTTGAGTTGGCTTAATTAAGGCATTACCTCTTTGGGTTTTTTTCTTCTCATGACTGACATGGCTTTTGGTGGTGTTTTCTTAAAAAAACTCAAGTCTTCTCATATTGGGCTCAAGTTCTGGTGACTTCTGTCAACAATACAAGCATGATTTGCAGAAACCTTTATCCAGGATGTTTTAGTACTGTATTTGTTAAAAAAAAGAAGGGTGGGTGGTGCCTTTGAAACAGGCTTCATTATAGCAAGCCATACAGATTTGGAGAGAGGACAGAACCTATGATCCGCCCAGGGCACCCACTGTTCTCTGCTCCCATCCCTGGAATATTTGGTGAAAATCCATGTAAGAAATCAATTGTATCTTAATTTTTGTGTCTTGGTAGGGGACTTCCCCAAGCTTTGGAAATAAATACTCCACCATCAATTTCTCTGAACCTCTCCTAAGCAGGAACTTATGCTAAGGATCTTTTCTTTTCTTGTTCTTTTACCTTTTGTTCAAAAGGGTCCTTTTTTGGAAATAAAAATCAATTATTTTTGTTGTCATTTGAACAAGGTCACCTGGTACTTCAGCTTTCTAATTGGCTATTGCAATGACAACCTGCTGAGAGATTACAGGGCAGTCTTTAGACTTTCTCGGCAGGCATTTTGACTACCAGTCAGATGTCAATTGAGGCTGTCTCTGCTGGAAACCCCCTTCAAAATTCCACTATTCTTCAAGGTTTATGTGCTGAAATGATGGTATTCTTTTAAAAAAGTCTTTTACGCCCAGTGAAATGAAATGAAATCATGAATGCCTTACTCCATTATCTGGTTTAAAAATTTCCTTCCCTTCTCTTCACTTCCCTTCCCTATCATACATAACCAAAATGATAATCACCATTTTGAGTAAAGCTGGCTGGGCATGTTGACCTGAACAATGGTTTCCTTAACAGGGAGTCACTGAATAAATTGCAGTTGCCTGGGGACATGTAACTCACGGAGTCAAATTCTATAATGTCTGGTTTCAAACAAAATATCATGCTATGGCCAAACAGTTCATAGTTTGGCTTAGCATGATGTGTGATGCTAAGACACAGAATGGGATGCGTTCAGTTAACGTCTTTGAAAGTGTGTGTACTTGAAAGTATGTGCAAACACATTCAGATCTTGAGTGCAAGGCTGCATTTTCAGAACTTGTAGGCACAGTTCTCTTGGTTGCAGATGCTCCAACATTAGGAACCTGTTTGCCATGCTTCATTTCCCACTGGAGGTGCAGCCTGTCACTCCTGCACATTGCTGTTTTACCACCTGTCTGCATGCTCCGCTACTATATTGTTAGTTACAATTTCCTATCTTCTGAGATAATCCCTGGAGGCTGGAAAACTAGGTGCATGAATTTCAGCTCAGATAAAGATAAAATTCTATATGACGTAAGGAAGACCAGATGCATAATAAATGCTGAACTGTTGGATAGTAATACCTAGCTTGATAATAATACATGTGAAAAGGATTGAGGGATTGTAATATTGAGGAGTGAATACTTCCAAATCCAATCTGGGACAATGTCACATGTATTTATTTAAAATTGTCTTTTGGAAAGTTCACATTCATTTTTGGCACTTTCCCTAGTACGTAGCAATATACGCAGAAGTTATTTTTCCTCTGCATGCATTTTAATGTAACTGCCTCTAGTATTGTTTGCATGCATTCCTTTGAATTTTGTATAGTAGAGCAGGGCACTGATTATCCTTTAAAATTCTCTCTCCTGTTTTGGGGAAGAGGAATTAGATGATTTTTCTAAATTTCTTCCATAAGAGGAGTATTTTTTCCAAACATTTTAAAGGGCAGGATTCTTTTTTAATGGTGACAGTTGCTCTGTTACTCCAACCAACCAACCAACCAACCAACCAGAAGAAGATGCTTCTTGAAGCTTTCCCTTCAAATTTAAATGGAAATTTGGGACACTTTCAGTCCACTGGAAAAATGATTGTTTAATGAAAGAGGATACAAACACCCCCGTGGCTGTCTCATGACAAAATCAGAGCAAGAAATCATACTAATTCAACCAGATAGTGTAATGAATATCCTAGGAGGGTGGTGTTCTTATGCGTCGTGAGGCAGAAACTGGACAGTCAACCCCTGAGGGTGTTCTGACTCTGGATATCCTGCATTGACAGGGGTTGGATTACTTGATGTGTAGAAAGACTCACTCCAGTTCTGCACGTTATGGTAAGCCATGGTTTGGTCAACCTTGAAAAAAAATCACAGGAACCTGTTCACACATAGTGCTAAGCCTGAAGGCATGGTTTATAAATGAAATGGCTTGATTTACTCATTTTGTTAAGCCAGAGCCAAACCATATTCTGGCTTAGCAAGGATATCCATCCATCCATCCATCCATCCATCCATCCATCCATCCATCCTATATACTGGTTGAGTTCATCTTTAATGGTAAGCCAAGCATTTTAACCAAGTTTTATTTAATAACCCATAATGCCTTGGTTTGTAGATAATTCCAAGTCACAAGGGATGGGTTCACATATGCTAAATCAAGAACAAGCCAACATTATGGCTAAGCATAATGTAGGAATTCAGCCATTGTGTGTCTGAAGCAGCCCACTGTCTTGGAAGTAGCTTTTGGAAAGGAATAGCTGCAACTTGAGTTTGCTTCTGCCGGTCTCCCATATGGACATGAATAATTCTTCCAGCTTTTTTAAAAAAGCAATTTCTTCCCCCAAATGTTTCTGTCTGAAAGAGAGAAATCACTGTCTCTTGAGAGACTAATTGTGAAGTGGGGAGGGGGGAGGAGAGACAAAGACTTAACAGTAAAAGCTTCTCTCTTTAAATTGCTAATGAGCACCCCCCCATTATAAATCTCTGGGCTTATTATTAACTACCTTTTCATATCTATGAATTCAGTTTTATATAATAGCTATGAGACAGGAAGGTGATGGCTGTCTACGCACTAAAAAGCTAAGAAAAAAAAAATATATATATACATACACACATACATACACACGTTTCAGTGCACCCCTTTCCAAACCATTTGTGCTACTTATTTCTGCTGTTGACAGCAATGAAGTTTGGTTGATACTAGTAAAAAAAAGGGGGGGGGGCAAGAATAGGTTTGCCTTTCTGCTTGTAGAAGATGCTGTTCAAGGGACCCCAAGGCAGGGGTGTCCACAGGGTATGGCCAAAAAGTCAAGATGGTAATACACATAAAAATGGGTGGAGTTTGGATTGCACCATTGTGGCCCCTATATCGCCTTTTTGACCACACCCTGGACGGCCCTGCCCCAAGGGCAAATGCTGTTTTGGTTTAATGTTGACCAGCTCCTTTAGAGAATGGAGGTGAGGAGGGTAGCATCAATGTGGCTGTGAACTAGGTCAGTGCAAAGTGGTGCTAACCCTGATTGCTAGAGAGCTCCATGCTGAGATGGTGCCTCAAGCTGAAACACACTTTATTTACATTTATTATGGCTGCCTACTCCAAAAGACTCTGGGTGACCTTAATACATTTAATCATATAAATAAAAATAAATGAGTTTCATTAAAAATCACACATAAAAATGCACATTAAAAACAGGTGAAGCTTTGATCACACCACTGTGGCCACCATACCCTGTAGGCACCCCTCCTCCCTCCCCATGCTTTTAATACATTCCCTCTTGCTATATTTAAAATGATAATTTGTTAGCAACTTTTGGGAGGGCCTTTGGCAGCATAGGTTTTATACCCTGTTTTAAAGGGGGACAGATTCAATGGCTAGGCTAAGCCAACATGGGCTTCAATGGTTTATGTTGTATGACCTCCTCCCAGAGGGATTTTTAAATGATGGTTTATGGTTCATTGTGTTCTGTGAATGTAGCCAACAGTGACTTATTCAGTAAACCATAGTTGAGCAAACGCTGGTTAAGTATGTTGCATAAACATGGCTTTTTTCTGTTGGGGTAAGGCTGACAGCAAAATATCAGCTCTTGGAAGCATTGATTGATTGACTGATTATGTGCCATCAAGTTGGTGTTGACTTCTAGTGGCCACATAGATAGACCTTCTCCAGGCACCCAACCTGGTCCCTCAGGTCTTACAATGGTGTACCCATTGCTGCTGTGATTGAGTCCCTCCACCTTTCTTGTAGGTCATCCTCTTCTCTTTCCTTCTATCTTTCCCAACATTATAAACTTCCCAAGAGAGTTGGACCTTCACATAATGTCTGCAAAATGTTTTACACAAGGCTTCACTGTGGTGATTTCTTATCCTTCCTAGTAAGAGTGTGATAATTACTGGGTGTACTTCTTTAAGCACTGAGTTCTGTTCCTGATGGTGGGAAGAACAAGCTTATTCAGACCCTAAATTGTTGTTGAACTGTTGCAAACAACTCCTTGGCAGTGTGCAGAACAAGCAAGCTAATCAGAAATAGGATTTCCTCATGGAAAAGGTATGGGTTTCTGGTCCTCCCTTCAGGGTAAGGCAGACAAAGGGTAAGTATGTCTTTCATTGTTGTCTGATTTCCCAGGGCTTTCATTCGATCCCCAGACATTACAAAAGAAATCCTTCCATGGGGAATTTTTAGACTGGGAACACTGGATGGCAAGGAAGGCTTCAGGGAGGTGGAAACAGCATAGTGCAGTGCAAATTTTGGCACACCATTAGTCTCAGTACATATCATTGCGAAGTGCAGCAAAATGGGAAGATGGAATCTCAGTCCACGCTCAGTCTTCTCTAGCTGTGCATGTGCATTTAAAGAGCTTCTGATGATGAAATCAATTTTTGCTAAAGTTCTGGTGATCATTTCTATATTTGCATTTACAACCATAAATTAGCACATGCAAATTTTTATGCACATTCCTGTCTTCTTTTGGCAATACAGAGATGGTTACCGATGATTCCTTAAGAGCTCAGTTGTGGCTCCTCCGTAAGAGGACAATCAGGGTAGACAGGATGGGACTGCACCCATCACCAGCCATCATCATCTTCCTGATGTGAATGCTGATAAGTCAACAAATTGTATGAGGGTCCATGGATCTGGTGGGTAAGATCTGTGAGCCGCATAAATATGATATGTATTATTTCCCGGAACCCTCTGCAGCCCAGAGATCCTGTGGCACAGATGCACAGTATTTATTCCAGGCAGATTGGATGCAGGAAGGCTTCTTGGTAAGTTGTTTAGCTCCATCAGTTAAGAAGATCTATTCTGTCTCCACAACCACATATCTTCTTGTCAATTTGGAGACCTCCATCTGCCCCATTCCACCCCATCCACTTGTCTTTCAAGGCTGTTCTTGCAGAAGTGACAATTCCTCTGAACTCTGCTATTTTTACAGAAAAGAGTTGACAGATGCCTCCACATCTGTTTAATTGAGTGCTGTGTACAAGATGTTGAAATTAAGTGATTTTACTGAAAGGATCAAGGCATTGCATGTGGTTGGAGTTCTTTCAGGATCAAGCAGTGCCATGCATTTCATCCCCAAGTCATTGCCGTTCATCGGCCTCAGGATATATTGGTGAGATACATGGCTTTTCTGCTGGTCCCCTTTCCTTTTTCCACATTGCATTTAATGTATTTTTATCTTATCTTTCCTCTAGGAGCAAAAGGCAGCATGCTTAGTGCTCCTTTCTCCACATCAGCTTTGTGATATTGGTTGGGCTGACAGTAGATGATTAAGCCAAAGTGTATTCCTTTGTTTAGAAAAGGAATGTCATACTATGAATGGACAACTATGTCCATTTCAGTTTCAGAATGCATTTGAAAATGATTTTCGACCTATTACTTATCAGTGTAGAAATTTTGCAAAACTGAGCCAAAATGAAAATGTATTTCCAATAAACATCATCATAAAGTTTACTCTTCATATATGTGCACTGGTCTACCAGAAATGTGCTGTCACAGATTTGATAATCAGTGAATAAATTGCATAGTTTTTTCTTTTTTTTTTCCAGCTGATTTTAGCCAAAATCACATATTGTTTCTCTTGTTTTAAAATAGCAAATTCCCATTGCAAAGATGGCAGACTTTGGCATGTAAATGCTTTGTAGTGGCCTTAAAATGCCATTGCATTTTTAATACAAATTAAAGAACAGTTTGAAATGTGAATGTTGGGAATGTTTATACAAAAACTTAAACTGAATGAATCAATTTCTCCTCAATCTTTAGCCATTTCTGGCCTTGTACTAATTGTATCCTTCTCAGCTTTCATGTTCCTTTCCTGTAAAACATGAGCATTAATTAATTGTCTTTGTTCAGCTCTGCTGGCTAGTTTTATATTAGAATTCTTAAGCTGTAACTTCTCATTGGAAGTTGTAAATGCAAATTACCCCAGCTCATGGTTTTTAACAGCTAATTGAGACTATATTTCATCCTGTTTTGCATTTGGTTCTACCCCCAAATCACTATATTTTGCACCTGGATAAGAGACCTTGGGATTCTGAGAAGAAACAAGGTAGATCTCATAGCAGACTTGGTTAGGCCTAGTGCTAAGCTATAAACTACAGGTAGTCCTCGCTTAACGACCACAATGGGACTGGAACTTCCGATTTTACAACCTTTTTTGCTGTGGCCATTAAGTGAATCACTATGGTCATTAAGTGAATCATGTGGTCTTTAAGCAAATCTGGCTTCTCCCATTGATTTTGCTTGTTGGAAGCTGGCTGGGAAGGTCACAAATGGCAATGACGTGACTCTGGGACGCTGCAGTCATTGTAAGAGTGAGCCTGTTGCCAAGCACCCAAATTTTGATCATGTGTCTGCAGGTGTGCTGCGATGGTCATAAGTGCAAGGACCGGTTGTAAGTCACTTTTTTCAGCACCATCGTAACTTTGAATGGTTGTTGAATGAATAGTTGCTAAGCAAGGACTAACTGTATTGTGTCTTGTTCAACAAGCCATGATGAAACCAAATCATCATTTAGAAGATCACAGAAAGAATTCAGTAGTAGTGGTATTGGACTTAACCAAAGCACTCAGATTCTTTGGTTTCTTTGCTCTCTGAAAAAGGGAGTGGGAAAAAGTAACCTAGAGAAAATAAGTAGCCGCAGCAAAGGTGTCTTATTTCTGTTGGAATTTAAAGGCCTTGGATTTGAACAGATTTTCCAAATGAAACTTTTTCCTCTTCATATCTACAATGCGAATCTTGCAGTAAATCTCACTGTTTCCTTTGGCTCACTTTCTCCACTGGTGCGTTTTTCCAATTTCCACATGGATTAAGTGAGGCGTAGTGTTTGGCAGGGTCCTGAATGCTTGTCAAGAGTCTTGTGATATGACATTTTGGTAAAGCCCACCTGTTTCTATGACACACAATTCCAAGCAATGAGTTATTTTGGCCTTCTGTCTGACTTGAACCCGCAAAGCTCAGATCAAAAAGGAAGAGGGGAAAAAACAAAGCAAAACAGGGGGTCTTATAAATGAGTTGTTTCTATAGTAGAGCATACTGGCACAGTTGAGGCAGTTGCCTCTTATTATCTTGAAGATTAATTGAAATAAAGCTTTGGAACTCTTAATACAGTTTCCTTTCACTTCCCTAAACAGTTGTACTTGTTTTCTTAATTAGCCAGGAGATACTTAAAAGACAATTTATCATCATGGCATAGGTGGTCATTCAGATAATCTGGCCCTATCTCCCATGGTTTCTGCCTGACCACTAAGGTGAGATGCTTCAGGTCCCTTCAGTCAAACAGTGTCACCTATCAGTGTTGATTTTTTCCTACTAACGATTAAGACTGCTATTGTACCTAATCATTTTGGCCGGGTGAAGAGGTTGTATTTGATTGTCTCCTCTCACGTGCTTCATGCAAATTGCCTGGGGGGAGGAAACCTGCCCGGACTTGTTTCTCACTTCCTCTTTTTCTCTCTGCCGATATGTAGCAAGCCAGGAGAGCTAAGTCCTTTAAATATGTTTTGCTTTTGGTTTGCTTTCTGTAAATAAATTATTTTATAGAAATGCTTGGTGTGTGACTTTTCTGAACTCTCCTGGGCTAAAGGCTTTCCCAGCATTCTGCCAACAATCAGGACCTAAGAAGTCTGCCTTCCCATCATGGTGACTGCTGGAGTGATATCTTCCTAGAAATTTGGGTGGCTCCCCCCTGATGATGTTCTGGAGGTCTTTAAAAACATGGTTGCTCTCCCAGGCCTTCAGACAGGGTGGTTGTGGAGCCCCATTGGTGTTTTGTTATGTGGGATGTTGTCTGGATGCCTAGTTGCTTTTTACTGGTTTTCTGCTTTAAGTTGTAAGCTGCCCAGAGTCATTCTGCAGTTGGGTCACCTCCAAATCCAATCAATCAATCAATCAATTCCTCTGGATGCACTAAACAGGAAGCTATAAAATATAATCAAAAGGCAGCGACTTTTAATTAAAAGATCAGTTGCCCTTAAAAGCCTAATCACAATTTTGCCTGTCCATGCCGTTCTTGCTTTCCTCTAAAGCACAGGAAACCAACAAATGTGATCTCTGGATTCTTCCTTAAGAGCAACTGAAAAAATAGTAGCAGTTTTAAACAAAAAGTAGAAGTAACCACAGACATACACATATCCAGCAGTGTGTTTTCATCAGTATGAGATTTTATAAAGAGTAATAATAGAATGTGATAAGTTCGCTTTGTGGAAACCAACTCGGAGCAAAATGTGAGGTGATGGTACTCCTGGTTCAAGGTCTGTGGCTTCCCCACCCAATAAAAGACCCTGTGATGGGTTCCTTTCCAATAGTGGTAATGCCAGTCTTGCAGTGGTTATGTGAATTTCCCACAAAGCTTTGGCACTGATGCTATCTTAGGACAATTAAAGTCATGCTTAATTAACCTTGAAACTGGTTCCTAAGAGCTTTGGAAATAGTAGACCGGAAGAATCACTGCAGTAGAGGTGGCTGTTGTCCATGTTCATTCCAGAATATGCTCCCCTAAATATGGTGGAATTTGCTTTTGAGCATAAGTTGCTTAGAACCTTTTTTTAAATAGTTTTTAATTAAAAGATTTTACATACATAATAAATACATTCAAAGAAAAAAATATAGTAAAGTAAATGTGAAAAAGAAAAAAGAAAGGAAAAGACAAAGAAAAAAAGAGATAGAAAAAAGAAAAATAATAAAAAAAAACATGAAAAAATATATACTGTGTATAAAGAAGTGGCTTCCAATCTTTCTCTCGGCAGTTATACATACAATTCTAATCAAAGCTTTCTCTCTAAGACTACATCATAACGCCCTTCTTTCTATGATCTATTCTTCCTAATCATCAAAACCATAAGTCACAAAATCATTTTCTTTTTTACACAAAAAGTCCATAAGGGGTCTCCTATCATTGATGGATGTCAGTTTGGCCATCTCAGCAAATTCTGTCAATTTCACCAACCCAAAATTGCTTAGAATCTGAGCATTAACACCTAGTCAAGCAGATGAATCTTTTGACATCAAGGCATCCGTTCCACACAGTGATTGGAATTATATTCGTTTACTGGTACGAGTAAAAAAATTGAACTCCTCTTTGAATCAAGCTTGACTCCCAGTGACTTCACAGAGGCTCTTCTCAGCAACAGCCCGGTTTGCCACCCCTTCTTTCCATTCTACTTGGTACTTGGAGTAGCAAGTACCAATCAGGACCCAGACAAAGTCAGGCAGGTGCTGAAACTTACTCATGAGTAAACATCTCAAATAACAGCCTTATTTTGAAAGAGTTTGGAAATTGATGAAGGGTCCCTGCTCATGTCAGGATTCAATGGAAGGTTTGTCAAATGCCATTGGGGACAGAGAGGGTGAAAGGCTAAATTGCTCTACTGGCCCATTGTATAGGAAAGAGGCCCCTGTAATCCAGCAAGGATTTCTCAAAGAAATGGCATGGGAAAAATCTACCTCTATCCAGGCCTCTCTTAAGTCATTTTGTAAGCTGACCCCTCCTTGAGCTCTTAAAAAAAAATGTCACAAGTACTTTTGTTTAAAAAATAAAGCCTTCCCTACAGTTGACTATATGACAAACAAGGACAATTCAAGGGAAAATGTCTGCGAAGTTATAAAGGCAGGGGTGGTAAATCCCTCTAATTAAGCATCTTTGAATATTGAGTTTCTTGGGAAGATCCAATTAACTGGTGGTAAGAATTAAAACAAGACATGGTGATTAGGTCTATCAGAAGGTAGGGATAAAAATATATACGTTGGCAAATTAAATGCATGCCTTTACAGCCTTTTCCTTCCAAATTTCAGATCTTGCTGCTCTATTACTATGTTCAGATTAGTTTTTAATGAACTTGAACAAAATAAAAGAGAGAGAAATCAGAGCAGTATTAGAAAATCTCAGTGTGTGTGTGTGTATTTGCACACATTTTATTTTCTTAATTATGCCAAGTAATTAAAAAGTATATATGGAGGGGTTGTTTTTAACTTAATTTCCAGGATTTCCCCACTCCCTCCACTTTTGATGACTAAGTTTATTATTTTTTGTATCTGTATTAATCCTTCAATGTTGTTGTACACACACACACACACACACACACACACACACTTTAGAGTAGCAGTTCTTTAGAAAGCAAAGCAATTTCAGGTTTGCTTTTAATGATTTTTTTCAAGGACAAAAAATGATTTCTTGAAGGAAAGCTTTTGAAGTGGTTTGGGTAAGCTCTTTCTCTCTATGTACACGTACACACGTACACACGTACACACACACACACACACACATTAGGCTGTGCCTGACTGCAACTTAGGGAAAAATGAAGATTTCTTCCTTTTTATAAGAAACCTAGGCTATTCCTTTCTTTAAAAAATGAAGGACTTTTCATCTGAAGGATTTTTCTGGCTGCACATAAGTTTTGCTTGGTTTACTGCTGCTGTTCTTGAATTTGGGGGATATATATATGACTCTTCTCTAATTTTGCTTCATGGTTTTGCTATTTTGTGTGCAGCTGGCATTTTTTAAAAATGCATTTGTTGCTTTGGATATTTAACAAAATCTTGCAAGAGAGTGAATGGAAACTGGCTCAGTTCCCCTTCTATTTGCCAGCCTTTTCTGCTATCTCCTCCCTTACCATATTATTATTATTATTATTATTATTATTATTATTATTATTATTATTATTATTATTTCTGGGGCTTCATACCAAGCACTTCTTTAATCCAGCCCAGAAAGAGGCAATTTGGTGTCCAATAGAAGAGAATATCTGTTGCTCAGGTTTGAACTGTGGAGTCCTTGCTGCTCTCTGAGCTTATTGTTTGCTTGCAGATGTTTCATTACCCAACTGGGTAAGATCATCAGTGCACTCTGGTGTCCTTCAGAGGTTCTGGATCACAAATCCCATCGTCTTGTAGGACTGGCCATGCTTACTGGGTCTGATGGGAAATCCACTGCTTCTGAATGATATCAAGAACTTTTCTGAGTGGCTAACCAGATGTCATGCTTTGAGCGAAAAAATTATGGACAATGCATGAGGTCTTCAGGCTCAAAGCTATTGTTCTGTTACATGTGTAAATAGTAATTTAGGTTTATATTCTAGTGTTCTTCTTGGAACTCAAGACACCACACGTTGTACCCCTGCCTTCAATTTTATCACGTAATCACCTTGGAAGATAAGTTGTGCTAAGAGATAGTGGCTGTGCCCAACAAAATTCTTAGCTTTAGTTTTCTGAATGGAAACATGAAGGCTGGGGCAACATACATGCTAAACTTGAAATTAGCAAGTCACATGAGTTCCCATGGTTAAGCTTCTGGGTTATTCCTGTTCCAATTCAGCACCTTAACCACTATAACACATCCAAGGATGGAGACCAAACTCATCTGAATGCCTTTACTTCAAAACAGGATGGATCTAAGTCCTTGAAGACAAATTTAAATATTTAATTAGATGTTGGTGGAGAGTACAGCTTTGGCTTTTTCAGATGTCTCCTAAATAGAGAGCTTGTCACCTAGTTCCCAAGCTCCATTAACAATGTAAAACAGCTGATTCTCCAAAATGGTGAAGGAAGGCATCGAAGCTAGTGGTATAAGCTTAACCTCTGAAAAGACACTGTAGCATTCAAAGATCCAGTCAGGCTAAAAAAAGACTCTATACCAGCTGAGGCAAATAGAGGTTTTGGGGTATGCGGAGAGCACATTGATGGCTGGGAAGCATAGCAAAATGACTGGTGAGAAAGTAGTGAGATTTTTCCACCACTGAGTGAACACTGAACAGTAAACATGCACATTGAAACAAGAAAGCAAAAAGCCCAGGGAGAGCTGAATTCTAGGAACAAACGTTTTGCCATCGTTCTGAGCAAATGGCCACGAAAGGTTCATTCTTTGTGCAAAGAGATTCCAAGGCAATTTGGAGATATGAGCTGCAGCTCTGAAACCATTTATACCACCCAGAAGGATGACTTAATTAATCCAACCACTCTGGACAATCTTAAAAACTCAAGAAGCAACAAATGCTCTAGTTGCCAAAGAGGCTATCATCAATATGTTATATCCTGGAAACACTCAAGGAACAATTTTATTTATTTATTTATTTATTTATTTAATTAATTAATTGATTGATTGATTTGTCCCCACCCATCTCCTCCCATTGGGGGACTCTGAGCGGTTTAATAGGAGTAACAAATTCAAATAAGTGTTTCTTTCTCACTAATGTACATAACTTCATTTCTTAGAAGAACTTTGCTTTCCTTAAAGAGCAACCTGTAGCACACTGAAGTGGAAGCTGTGATGATGGTGATATCTCAAATCTGAAATCTTTTTGTGTTATGGGTTGTAAGCTCCACCCTAAAATTCCAATACTATTGGCTATTATTCCTTGTTAATTGACAGTCAATGAAGAACCTCTGCTTGAAATCTTTGTTCCAGTATTCCACAGCTGTTAAGCATCCATTCTTTCTGCTTTCTTTGGTGGGTGGGTGGGTGGGTGGATCCTGGAGAGAATTGTTTTATTAGTGCCATTCACTTTGGGGGGGGGGTAAGGTTGAAGGGGGTTGCTGCAAAACCAGCTGTCTTGTCCAGTTTGACTCTCTTCACACAAAATATTAGACTGCAAAAGTAGCCAAGCATATTTTAGTCCAACGTGTCATGAAATACTCGAAAACTGAATGAATTGCAATTAAGTTGTGAGGAAATGTCTTATGCAGTTGGAATTTTAGGGTATTCAGTAACTAAAATGATTGCTTAACACTTGTTAAACACATGCATGCAGAGTTACATACAATAGGAGAAACAGGAGAGTGACAAAATCTGTAGAAAAAATTTTTTTTTAAGTAAGACTTGATAATTTCTTCTTTTTGCAAATTGATTTCAAATGTGTTTAGGAGAACATTTGGGCTTCTTTATCAATTCCCATGGGAAGAAGCAGTTGCCTAGGTAACAGTGTTACTTTTAATGACAATACAGGAGGCTTATAAAACTTGCACATTTTCACTGGGGAGAGATTGTTGGCCAAGCCCTGCCTGATGCTTAGGGAGCAGATTGTTCCTTTTGTTCGCAAGCAAGGGTGTCTGCTACCTAACAGGGTGCAAACCAAATGCCGTCTAACGTCCATGCCTTTTTCTGAGCTGTTCCTTCTTCTACAAGAGTAACAAATTCTTCCTGATTATTCCACAAGCTGTGCCCGAGTTTAATGGAGCCTTTCCATATTCACACACTTTCCGTGACTCTTTTAATGTTTATTTAATGGGTTATTTCATTCTGTATTTTTGTACTGTATCGTACCCGATGCATTACTATCAGTTTCTGTTGTTTTAATCTCTTCCTTTTCATTGTAAATCACTCTGAGATTTCTTTCCATGGGAAGCAGAATAAAAATGGTTCTAAACAATAAATCAGACTTTGGATAGGTTCTGCTGTGGTGCTGGCTTGTTGAATTTCTGTTATCCAAAACAGGAACTGAAATATCCAAGAAAGGATTTTTTAGGACAGTTATCTGAGGGATGATGTTGATGTTGTTGTTGATGATGATGATGATGAAGATTAGATTTTTATCCCACCTTTTGTGTGTGTGTGTATGTGTATGCGTGTATGTCAACTCAAGCCAGCAAACATACCTAATCCTCCAGCCTCTGATTTTCCTCACAGCAACAACACTGTGAGTTGGGTTGGACTGAGAAAGTCACAAAGAATATCAGGCAAGACAAGAAGCAGAGAGCAGTGACCATGTTTAAAGTTCCTGCTTTAGTAAGAAGTTATTATTTTAGTCATAACTGGCCAATTTTAGGAAATGTCCTTTCATCACTCCTGGCAATCTCTCGTTTGCAACAGCTCACAATAAGTTTCTGGGGGTTGGTGTACTGGGGGAGGCAGGGAGAAGGGAGAGAGGAGAGAGAGAATCTGCAGCTGCTGAGCAATTTTATCTGTGTTTTAGCTCAAGTCCAGCCCTACTTCTCAAGTTCACATAAGGTCATCAGGATCCTGCCCTCTCCATCAGTCACCGGTCTGAGGTTTTTACATTTGTGCTAGTTCTGAGGTGGCCAAGAGATGCAAATGTCCTATCTTTCACTGTCATGATCAACAGTCTTGCCATGTCAAGTATGTCAAATAAATCCCAAGGAAAGACATCCCAAAGAACTTCTCCCAGAGCCTTTTTGAATTAGCAAGGAGAAGGTGGCTCCAGTGTAGTGTGGAGCAAGCAAGATTCTGCTATTGAAATTCTTAGCGGTTGCCCCCTTGGTTGCAGTTGACCCAGCCAGGTTATTGATGCCTGATGTCTCAAGGGGGTTGGTTTACAGCTGGCTTGCCACAGAGCCTGACTCTGATTAGGGCTGGGAGAGAGTGACTGCCCCAAAGCCACCCAGCTGGCTTCCTGGCCTAGAACCTGGTCTCTTTGCTCCTAGTCCATCACCTTAACCACTGGCTCTCATAAGCAAGTAAATTTCTCTCCAACCTTAATTGCTGGGGCTGGCAGTGTTCAGTTCTAGTCCTAGATGGAGCTCTCAGCTTAATTTCAAGTGGTCCTTAGCCTAAATTCATAAAACCTCTGGAAGCCATCATTTCCATTGTCTGATGAGAAGTATCTATCTTTTTCTTATAGCCTGTAACAAAGAAGAGGGTCTGGGAGAGCAAAGATGTTTGTGTGGAGGTAGGTAAAGGTAAAGGTTTCCCTTGACGTAAAGTCCAGTCGTGTCCGACTCTAGGGGGCGGTGCTCATCTCCGTTTCTAAGCCTTAGAGCTGGCGTTGTCCGGAGACACTTCCGGGTCATGTGGCCAGCATGACGACACGGAACGCCGTTACCTTCCCGCCGAAGCGGTACCTATTGATCTACTCACATTTGCATGTTTTCGAACTGCTAGGTGAGCAGGAGCTGGGACTAGCAACGGGAGCTCACCCCGCCGTGCGGTTTCGAACCACCGACCTTCTGATCAGCAGCTCAGCGGTTTAACCCGCAGCGCCACCACATCCCAATTGTGTGGAGGTAGATTAGACAGAATTTAGAACTAAAGAGAATTCAGGTAACTTGATCTACTTTCTTTCAGGCTCCATCCACTGTTAGAAATAATGGACCTCAGCAGAAAAATGGTTGTCCATCCTTACATGATTGATTGATTGATTATGTGCCATCAAGTTGTTGTCAACTCTTATCAACCACACAGATAATTTTCACCATGATGCTCTGCCCCTAATCTGGTCTTTCATGTCTACCAATGGTGTACACATTGCAACTGTAGCTAAGTCCATCCACCTTGCTGTTGGTTGTCCTCTTCTTCTTTTTCCTTCCAGCAATCTCAGCATTAGAGCTTTCTCCAGAGAGTTGTGTCTTCACATAATGTTTCTCAAGTAGGATAGTTTGAGCCTGGTCATTTGTGCCTCAAATGAGAACTCTGGGTTGATTTGTTCATTGATGCATTGGTTTGTTTTCTTGACTGTCCATGGTATTCTCAGGAGTCCTCTCCAACACCAAAATTCAAAAGAGTCATTACTTTTTCTATCTTGCTTCTTCAAAGTCCAACTTTTACTTCACTAGAGTGTCACAGGGAAGTTATTTTAGATATTTATTTTGGGCAAGGCACTGAAAAATTCCAGTTCAGTTTGGATTCATATTTGGATTCAGTTTGGACTTCCAAACTGATTAGGAAAACTTTTTGTGCATGTTCATTTATCCAAATCATCTCAATTGTTACATAGCCAAGTTGACTGCTATACAAATCAACTTGCTGATTCAATAATCCAATTTGGTTTGCAGATTCAGTTGAATCTCTTTGGATATAAATTTTGAATTTGAACATTTGCATGTTCTGATTAAATATATGCAAAACTTTAGAATCTACCTTAGATCCTTGTATAAATAAATAACCCATTCATATGTTACAGCAATGGCAATCCATTCCCATGCAGCACACACTAACAACACAATGCAATGGGCCCAACAATTTTACTTGGTGCTCTTAGAAATGGATTTAGAACAGCCACTGCAGTGGAAGAGAGATTTCATTAGAAATCTTTGGGTTTCAGCAACTGAGGTGTTTATTGTTCCAATTAGTGGGTTTAAAATACAAATTAATGCAGCTCTGAAGTATCTCCAGCAAGATTAGGGAACTTGTGGTCCTTCAAAAATGTTGCTGAATCACAATTTTCAGCTTCAGCTAGTGTGATCAAATGGGGGAAATTGTAGTTCAGCTACATCTGGAAGCCATATTTTCCATATCACTGTCTTCAATCTTATAGGAAACCTAGACATGATGTTTTACGGGTGGCCTGAAATAAACAGCCTTGTAGCCCCTGGAAAAAGCTGTTCAGTGTTGAATTCTCTTTTTCTATTCTAGATCAATGTCCTCACTTGGGCAATTTCCAGATGTGTGGACTTCAATTCCCAGAAATTGCCAATAGGCATGGTTGTTGCAGAGAATTCTGGAGATTAAAGTCCATAGATTTGGAAGTTTCCCAAGCTGGGAAATACTGTTTTAGATGATTGGTTGCTCTGGTTGCTGCCCAGAGTCCATTGGAGTTGAGTACCCAATAAATTAGTTGTGTTGATGCCATGCCATGTTTTTTACATCCATTGCTTGGCTGGGCTGATAGAAAATATTGACAAATGATGCAGACAAGGCAGCTGGAATATTATAGGAAAATACTGATAGGAAGACTGATAAGGAGTGGTATCATCAATGTTGACATATTTATATACTGTTTCCTATTCTCAAAGTCAATTACAATACAATACTTAGAATATAATGCAATGTAAACATAAGTTAAAAGCAATATAAAGATGGGTTGAAAATAAGGGTTGGAGGCCAAGAAAACAAAACAGAAATATTTATTTATTATTCACATTTCTATCACCGCCCATCTCCCCCTAAATATTAATGTAATAGCCATACATTAAAGCTTGGGGGAAGAGAAAGGTTGTCAAGATGTGCCCCAAAGTTGCAAGAAATAATCCCTTAATTCATTGGACATTTAATGGACTAATTCAGGCAATTGTTTAAATCAGAGATAGGAAAATTCCTGCCTAAGGGTCCAACTTGACCTATTGGTCTAGCCTAGCCTACTGGTTGCTGCCCAGAGTCCATTAGAGTTGAGTAGCCAATAAATTTTTAATAATAATAATAATAATAATAATAATAATAATAATAATAATAATAATACTGAGCTGGTCTGTGAGGTCTTGGGCAAGGCTCTTCCCTCATTCCCAGCAATTAATGCTGGTCCTTGCAGGTGAACAGTCAGGCAGTCAGGATCATTCATTTGATTCTTCTTCTGAGGAAAAATTGGATCTTTTGGGCTCAGTGGACTTACGTAAAGACCCTTTAGCTGTGTTTGCAGAAACTCTAAAACAAACCATGCTCAGCAAACTTCAGTAGCTATGTTCACCCAACAGCTAAGCTAAGGCTACCAGATCTGCATAACTACCATCTTTTTGAAACTCCCCTGTAGGATTGCTGGGTTAAAGCCCTACACAATCGTTAGCAATTTCTCACTTGTTTGTTTTTCATACTTTTTCTAGGATAAAGATGCATTTCAATAATGTAATAATTGGTCTTGCTGTTTAATGGGAGAAAACGTAGATAATTGGCCAGGTTTTTTTTTTAATGACTCCACAAGAGTCATGATGGCTGTAAGGAAACTTGGGGTGCAAATAAAATTTGATAGATTATTTTCCACATTATACAGCAATTAGCTATAAATTTTACCTTTTAACATTTTTGTTTTTATATATGCTTTGTTATTTGATGCAAGGGATGGAATTTTGGTCTATGACTGTAAACAAGTAGATCAAATAGTTGTTCCTTGTTTTCCATCTCAAAGCCTCATGCTTCAGTTTAGCATCTTCCTCCTGTGTGAAAGCTGCCAGTGTTTCTGGTTAGGAAGATCCCCTTGGGACAGAGTAGTTCTAAAATAATAAGAAAGTTTCTGCCGAAGTTTGAAAAAACCCAGGGAAACTGGACTAAGATTCTCAGTGACTTTCTACATAGTGCTGTTTTCCTGGAAGAAAGATTTGGAGGTCTGGGGTGAGAGGAGGTGCCATAAATTCTTGTGCTTTTATGCCACTTCAATCATTTGAAGGACTGGCCAGTCCAAGTCCACTTTAAAAGGGGAAGAGCCTTGAAAAAGAGAATTTTTGAGACTGACTAATCAGTTTTCTTTAATATGGTAAAATGCCTGTTATTTCTATTAAGCTCTGTAGAAATCTCCTTTGCATCCTGGGTCAAAGAGGTTTCCGTCTGTGTTATTATCAAGATGTTTGGGATTGAATTTCTTATTTTTCTTGATGAAGTTGTTGAGTTGACTGTCTTCTTGGAAGTGGCAGGGAAGACAATTGCTTGAGTTTTCCTTTAACATCTTTCCATCCTTGGGAAGCCTCTCTTCCCAATCTGAAAAAGCCCACTGGAGGAGGATATTCATAATATCTTCTTTTGGGATTGAACTGAAGTGAAGGAAGCCAGGAAAACTACAGACCACTGGATAGATGAATGCAGAATGAATATCGGACCTTAGTAAACGCGTCTTGGCCCCTTTTCAGATAATTTACAGATAAACAAGTGCAAGAACATTGCACTTCAGTTCTATGAATTTCACCTAAAGCACTTTTTAGAAATATATTTCAAAAGCATTTCTCCCCCCCCCCCCGTCCTCAAATTGGTAGGATAAAGCAGGCTCCCCGCCACCAGCCTTGCCTGGCACTAGTTTCTATGAAGTGATCATCATTATTTCCAAATGTGCATCTATAAATTAATGTATGAAAACAATGCATATCATTTGGGCGAGGTGTTTCTTTACCAAAACAACCACTTGCATAAAGTAGCTAACTTGGAAAAAGGAACTCGCTGTTTTTAGGATGATGTTAAAAACGATTAAGTTCAGTTCTTTTATTGGTCTTTCAGTAATGACAAAAAGATCAGTTTTCATTTGCAAACTGCCACCAAGAGACCGCAAAGCAATCAAAGTATAACAGTCAATTAATCTCTCTAGATTATGTTTGTGTAGCACTTAACTGGTTTCAGTAAATTACTTCCCTATAGACTAAGTTGTTACATTGATATAAATGTTATTCCAAGCTAAGGCAGTAATTTACTAGTCTTTAGAACATCCGTATCAAGGCATTTCTGACCACAGAAAAAGAAATGAGGACTGCAATTACGTGCTCAGTTGCTCTAACTTTTAGCTGATTAAGCTGACCAATTGATTGAACACCTCCTAAAACTGTCTTGATTTATTGCAAAGTGGATTATGTTTTTGCACACTATATTTGAGAGTGGGTGGGTGGATGAGAGAATTCTAATGATGCTCCTAATCCTGATGATTTTTCTGGACTTCTTGTATGCTATCAGTCTGCTGATTTCCCTGGTTTTAAAATGATGCTCATGTTTAGGATTCAGGATGTTAAGAGTTGGTAATCAAGAGACAGATGCGTGAAACCAATAAACTAGATCCCCAATTTGTTTTGGTGTCTATGGTTTCTAGATCATTTAGGCCCTTTGATGAGAAATTGGAATCTGGGTTTGCAACTGGTATTCAGAAAGCAATGGTATAGATTTGAGATGATGATGTTGCTATAGCACTGGCTTGTTATAAACTGCTGAGAGATTTCAATAGTTAAGGGTGTATCAAGTGAAACAAATTCTACAATAAAAACAATTAAACTAGTGATGGGTGAGAAGGGAAAGTAGAGGGGAGGAAAATGAAAGTCTCCTTGGATCCTCCCAGACCATAGTTACCTCGTCAACATGTTTGCATCTACATTTGTTCTTAAGCTTTAATTCTTAATGGCAATTTTTCCTTTTCTTCTTTGATAGCTAAACAGCTTTAGTGTTGGTCTTTAGGAAAGGTGCAGAATGGTCCCTTATGTCCATTGGCCTTGTGAATTTGTGCTGGAAGATAAAAGAACTTGACCTAGAAATTGTGAGTCAAGGCAAGATGGCTTGCTAGAGGAGTCCATGTTGGTTATTACAGAACTGAAGATACTTTCTAGTGAGGCATTAATTCAGGCCACAAGTAAGACTAGACTAAGGTATATTATGTTGTGATCTCTAGAATGCTCTTTTCAGAGTTTGGGATTCTACCCCATTCTTGAAGAGTAGAAGCTGTTAAAAGTTGGAGATCTAGTACTTCAGCCACCAAAGAACTCATGTTGGGTTCTTCTGTACTAGTGTCTAATCTCAGGCTCTTTTGAGGCTGCTGGAAGTGAAGCACCTGGGCTTGTGACCACAGTCTTTTATCTGGGCTCAGGGAGTTCAAAGTCTTCTGCCTAGATAATGCTGGTGTTTGATTTGGGAAATCTTTGTTCTTTTAGGCTTAGAACTTTCAGATGAGTGATGGGGTTCAGACTTGATGCTTTCCCCCACACTACTGGTATCTTGTCTTTTCTGTGTCTGAATCCTGCTGGATTCTGGAGTCATGAAAAAATGGTGCAAACTTAGTGGGGAGGAGGAAGACTAAGTATGACATAATTTACAGGTAGTCTCTGAAGTAATGGTTGCCATGTTCCTAAGCCTAGGGAGCTCAGTGCCGGGAAGAACTCCTAGATAATTGCTTGTCCAACAGATAGTTAAAGAAGTCATCTTGGGCTCATGGCCACAAGTCTGGTTTCACTTTTTTCCAGCTTAAAATATTCTCTTTTCTTCTCCTTTCACCTTCACTTGTCCTTCTGGAGGAACTGTTAATTAAATTTAATTTTATTTCCAAGCTGTCCTCTTTGTTATTGGCTCGTGTTTTGCATTGTTGGAATCTACTTTTCTCCAAAGACATTTGTTTAATTGCCCTCGGGTCCTTGCAGATAATAAGCGGCACAGAGGCCATTTAAAAATAAATCGTCACTCCTCTGGGGTGGAAGGCGATGACAGAATTCCTTCCTGCTTTTTTAAAAAAATAGTTGTCAGACCTGGATGTAATGCTGAAGGTTAGATATGCTTAATATTGGGACTTAACATGAAAGTAAGGAAGACAGACACATGAGGATTTTCCTGCCATATATTTTATAATTCAACTGCATCCAAGCAAGTCTGGTGTAAATATTTGTGATGTGTAGAAGATTTGTGGTTCGTGTAGAATAATCCAGCAGGTTGCTTTTGAACTATGGTTAGAATGTGGGAATATCAGGGTCTTTATTGAGCTTTCTAATTCAGAGAGTCTCCTCAGGATTGTCCAGCCTACTTGATTTTAAAGGTCATGAATGTATGGGGGTGGGTGAGGAATTAAGGTAACAGAAAAGCCGTATATTGATGCACTGATCCCTCTACTATAATCTATTATAGGGGAATAATTTCAGTAGGACAGTGTGCTGTCATGAAGCCAGTTCAGAAAGTGCATGGAATCCTGTCCTCTGACATCTTGAGGATGAAAACAGTCAGTTGCAGTTAAGTGTGGAAACATCAGCACTGTCGGTGCTTCACTGCCAAGATAATAATATATGACTTGCCATATGGGACCATGGCCAGCAGTTCTTGACCCTGTTACAGGAAGGAATATCTCTATTAGTAATAGGAATAGGAAAACGATCACAAAGCATGAAGCAAATGTTTGAGCTTGCCTGGACTGCCTGTTAAAATAAATGGAGAAGAACATGCAATGGTTTTTTATGGTTTACTGAGTGAACCACAATTTTGTTCACCTAGTGGGCTAAGCCACAAATCATGACTAAAAGGCTGTGTTGATCCAGCATCCTGAACCCCAGAATAACCAAGCCATATTTGGGCTGAGTGCAGTTTGAGAATTCAGCCAATGTAGAAAATACTGACCTAGTTGTATGAATGGTTTGATTTAGCAGAAGGTAATTTTCTATTTTTTTTTTTAATGCTCTATAGTTCTTGCCAAAACCTCACACCTCAGTGCAAACTTGTGGCTGGGTGCAATTGGTCTTGGAAGCCAAGCTGTTATTGCCACTTTGATGTGTAGTTAAGGCTGATGCCGTAAAACCTGATCTTAGTTGATACTTCCTGTGTTACTGCCGATCAAAGGCTGGTGTTGGGAGCCTCAGCTGTTCAGTTTTGAAAGTGTAACACAATTCCTATTCACCACATGCCTTAATAGTAAGGTGCCCCTTTCTTCTTTTTCTTCCTCTATAGCAGCTGGCAGTGACGCTGTTCAGACCCTGGCAGTGACGCTGTTATATAGTGCCAGGAGTGACTTGGGGGAAAGCATCTTTCTATGGTGCCTCTAGGCTCTCAGCCTGAACCTCCCTTCCGTGTCTGCCTGATGCTATGAAATTTTTACCTACTGCCTCACTGCCGAAGTAACAGTACAATAGCAACAAAATCAGCGAGAACCTTTATTTATTTGCTTTAACTCTCTTTCCCCAAGGAGTTTAAGGCAGAAGTGAGGACTTTTTCTTTTTTTTCTTTTGCTGCACCATTATTACTATTTATAGTTAAATTGATATCAATGGTAATATTAATGATAACATGAACAGTAAGGTGTGAGGGCTGAAGAGAGATGGTGGTGATTTAGGAATATCAGTGGGGTGAGCAAGGCTGTTATTTTTGGCTTTTTTTTTAAGTTCGGAGCGTTCCATTT
This sequence comes from Candoia aspera, assembly GCF_035149785.1. Taxonomy (NCBI): domain Eukaryota; kingdom Metazoa; phylum Chordata; class Lepidosauria; order Squamata; family Candoiidae; genus Candoia; species Candoia aspera. Next base: position 11,506,507 of record NC_086165.1, read on the forward strand.
CTTTTATTGATTGTATTTAGCAATTGGTACTAACGTGGCTGCTGTGAAAATCAAGAGAGGTGGGCATGCCCTGTACCTCATGGGGCATGGTTTTATATAACATGGGGGCTGCTGCAAAGGAGGGGCGCCTTTGGTCCCCCACTCCTTTCACCTCAAGTGGGGCTGGGACATTATTATCCATTTCTGGCTTTAAAAGTCATTGATCTGCAATCATCACTGTACATTTGCCTGTAATTTTCCAGGCTGAACAAAGCAATTCAGGCCAGGAACACTGGTCTGCGTACCCTCTCACACATCCTTCTATGTGGTGTGCAAATTAACTCTCCCTGAGTTGAAGTGCTGGGGGGGGGGGGGCGTTGGCCTGCCTGATTAACCAATGCTCAGAGTTGTCAGAAGTGGAGAAATAGACCTGAGGCCTTATTAGTTTCATTAGAAGCTGATTTCCTTAAAATGGCATTTTTTTCACTGGGATTCTGGAATCCACATGCATGTTTGTAATTCCTTTTTTTTTTATTCTTCAGAATACATAAATACTTAGCTTGCCTTACCAAAGACAGGAGCTGGACTTAATCATCTCAGGAATGATGTCAATGTATCTATGCCCATTGATAAACATTACTGTATATCATTGTTAGGAACCTGTGAGGACAATGCTGGCTGATCAGGGCAGGGAAGGCTAAATTAATAACAAACACAGCGGGACTGCCATATTTTGTTATTTAGTCATGTTAAAATATTAAAAACTGTTCCATTGTAGAAACAGTATTTCCAATTATCATGGCAGCTGATTTTAATAAAAATCATATTAATTATGAATCACCTAATTAATATTTAATTATTATTTCATGAACTGTTTATCAATACTTATGAAGAGTTATTCATTACAAGAGGGACTTCGAAGAAAATATCTTTGTCTACAGCGGGCCATCCACTGCATACTGCTTAGGATCCATCACCCCTGCTAACTTTCGGATTCTAGGAATTCAAGAATGGAATGAAAAGTTGGAAGGAAACTTCTGAATCACAGAGAAGTCAAGGTGATGCTACTTGTCCCAGTGAGGCAACTTATAGCATAACGTTATTTCTCTGCCCCTGCCCTGCAACGCTGACTCCTGCAGGTAGGCTCAAGGAAGATCTTTGTGGATCGGCTAGGGTGCAGAGAGTATGTTGAACTAAGAGTCAGCTTGGAGAGCAAACTTCAACAATACATAAAGCAGACATGATGTCAACAGCACAGAAAGCCAACTGTCTGCCATGCAGGCTTCTGTAGGTTTCTGCATGTATATGCATTGTTTTATCATGATTGTTCAAGACTTCAGGGTCTGTTCAATTTCAACACCAGCCCCTCTGTCTCTTGGCAAAGCTTCCATCTCTTCTCAGGGACTCTACTCAAGATCGGTGGTTTCCTGCTGCCAGTAGAAGAGGAAACCAGCAAACTGCGGCAGGGATGTTTGGAGGGAGGAGAGAAATGAGCCTTTGGCTCCTCCTGTCACCCAATGGCCCTTTAAAGACCTAGGACATTTTACAGCTCCTGCCATTTGATATGGTTGGACTGGCTATTGACTCTTTCTTCAAAATGCTTGGGAGGGCATCATTTTCCACTGTTCCTCAAGATGGCAGCCTAACTTAGGAGATAGAAGGCAGGCCACGTGATACAGAGCTCCTTCTTCCAACTTTTACCACTGTTTGCCTGAGGCAAGTCCTTCACTCTGCTTCAACTAGGGCAGGCCTTGATCTGAGGAAATTTGGACTTCTGAATGCAATTATTTATCTTTCAGGTCGGAAGCAGATCTCTTCCACACAGGGCTGTGTAGTCTTGTTGATAGGGCCTGGTTGGTGTTGAAATGGACCTCAGCACTACTTGGTCCTTAAAACTGCCAGCTGTAGTAACTGATATTATCTACTGACCTATATTCCAGGCTCTGCCTCTCCTTCCTGAACACTAAATGGCCCAGTTTAAGGAAATAAATTAGGCATCTGTTAGAATCAGTCACATCTAAATTAGCTTCCACATCCACTGAATGATTCATTCTGGCTAACCCCCTCAATCTATTCTCTCCCACTTTCTGAAGGCTGAACCATGTTTGTGTTAGAGTGGTCTCCCTGTTACAAGGAAGGGGGCAGGGTGTTGTGTAAAATCAAACTGGAAATTGTTTTGCACATTTTGCTTTGTTAGTAAAGCTTGCTCACCTGCATATCAACTGCCATCTGTCTAGTGATTGACAGGCCTGTCATGTCAGAGCAAGGAGATGGGGAGGGGAAGATCCCAAGGATGTTGCCATCTGCCCAACCTGACTTGGTCTGACTTTTGAGTGCTTCTGCAACCAACGTTTTTGCCACATGCCAGGGGCACATGGTAAAAAGTTGGGGCGTACACAAAAGCAGATGATTCTATTTAAGGCAGGGCTGAAACACCTGCAGGCCTCAAGGTATTTGAAACCACAAGCTCTCATGAATTTTGACCACTGGTGTGAAAGCCAAGCACATAGACTCCCCTCTTCAAGCTTTGCAAATGGAATCAAGGTAGCAAGGCCATCTTCTGGGATTCTGCCCACTCTCTCAGAAGGTAGTATAATTGGTTGTAGCAGGAGAAAAAAGAAGACATTGGCTGTAGGTAAAAGAGTCCATCTTCTCTTCAGAAGGCATGCTGACCAGCATTTTGCAGGTAGGTGTAAAAGGCAGATGATGGTTCTCTCTTCTTATGATCACTTTACAGCAGAAGCAAATAGGAAGTGAGTGGTTGTGTAGGATTTATGAAGTCACAATTGGTTGGTTCATACAACACCCTAAGCCAGGGTGGGCAACCTTTGGAGAAGTGATGGGCTGAATCATATAGTAGGAAGAGTTGGGGGAAAACATTATGAGAAGTTCTTGGTATTTCAAATGCAATCTGCATGTTCCAGGACTGACATAATTGTTGTCCATTTTCAGCAGTTATGACTAGAGAAGACTCCAAGGGCCACAAACAGAGGATGTGAAGGCCCCAGTTTGCCCCTGGCTTGGTTTTGGTTTCATTATGATTTATGCATAAGGTCTTTTATCTGCAGCGTGGTTGGGCACAGAGAATAGATCTCTCCATGACCTTAGATTGATGGGTGATAGCATCTGTATCACTTGCTACTGGCCTGGAATAATCCCGACACTTTATTATTTTCTAAGTGGAATAGTTTGTCTCAGTCAGAGCCTGGGAAATACTGTTCCATTGCTAATCCTACAGGATTCATTTCCCTGATCTTGTGTTCACATTTGGCTGAATTGATGCACTGAAGTAAGGCATGGTTTGTTGTTTTAACTATGGACTTCTGAATAAGCCACAATGTCTGGGTTCATGCATCCTTCTAACTCACATTTTAACCATGGTTTGATGGCTAAGCCACAATTTGCTCAATACATAATGTTAAGTGGTTAGAGTACACGATGGACTAATCAAACCAAATGCTTGATAAGATAAAAAGAACCTTGGCCAAGACCCATCGTAATCCCACATTGTTTTTCCTCCCAGTACCAAACCAGATGTCTTTGGGATACTCCCAAGCAGGAGATGGAGGTATCTCCCTTCCCCACCATTGTTCCCTTCCAACTGGCATTAGGAGGCAGACCTTATAAATGCCATCTTTGGCTTTTCTTCTAAATCCACCACTTACTTATTTTGCTTTGAATTTGTAGCTTAAGTTGGGATATTGTTGATATAAGTTGATGGTCATAAACACAACAAAATTGTGTTCATAACTGAAAGCTTGGGACGGAAACATATATTTTGCCATGTAGTTGGGCATCTGCCACTCATTAAGATATATCATTCTTTTTGCAGTTGAGCTGTTAGCAAACGATTAAAGTTACAGATAAATAATAATGTTTGCAAAATGATCAGAGAGATTGGAAATGTCCTAGCATATGGTATATTATTACAAGCGATAAAAATCTAAGCAACAGGGAGTATTTATGACTTTGAAGATGACACAATGGGGAATATTGCTAAATTTTGCTACATATAAAATGAACTTTTATTTTTTAAGGGGCTTTTGTATTCATGCTCAGCTGAGCAGGCAAGAGTTTAGGCTGAAGGAATGAGAACTACAGAAACAATTTTGTTTTTGCAAAATAGCAGCAGCTGAAGAGATTTCCCCGATATGAAATAAACAGCATCCAATTGTGGTTTAACTGAATTGCGACCTTACCAAGGTTTTGAAACATTAGAAGATGCATCTTTACTGACTCTGATAATATCAAGTATAGAGAAAAAGGTGAATGAGGACATTGCAGTGGGCATAGAGTTATGGCCATACTTGCACACATTTTTGGACTGTTCGATTTAGTGCATGCACCATCATGTTTTGGTATATATCAAGTTATGGTTAACATAAACAGGCCAGTGAGTCAGAATCTCAATATGTGCACACAATTTGTTCATATTTGAAAGAGGCATCTATTCTCCTCTTGTTTGGGATGCGCTCATGTGAATGCAAACCCAGGTGATTGTTCTTGCTTAAAACTAAGCAGACAGACTGGCAATAAAATTTGCACCCTGCAGAGACCAAATTTCATACCTAACCCATACCCAGGTTTTTTTATTAGGCAAAAGAAGCAGCCGCAAGTATTTCAGCCACATGAAAACAAAATGGACAGACAATTGAAAATCATAACTTTCCATAGCTGTTCAGGCACATACAGACAGAGAGAGAACAATGTAAACTTGTTCCTTACCTTTTGGGGGTGGGGGTTAGATGCTAACAGTTCCAGCCCCTATCTGTGATGAGCCGGTGTGTGTCTGCGTTTTTTGCCTGCAGTATGGACTGGTGATACAGATGCTGGACCACTTTTGAATGGCTGGAGCGCCAGGCTGCCAGTGTTTGAAAAAGTAGCTATTTATCCTGACTTGCACTGAATGCTAAGATGCCAAGTTGGGGGGAACATCTATATTTAACCTCGCTGCTACTCTTGTGACTGCAGTCTTTTCAGAGGCATCCTCCTCCTGCTTTCCCTCCTCTTCCCCTTTCCTTCATTGCTTAGCAACAATCAAGGATGAACTGGCTTAAGTCAAGCGTGGCTGCCGAGACGACTCTCAACTTTTGCAGGCTGTGTGAATCCTGTTCAAGTTTTTCTGTCAGTGGTGTTGATTGCCTTCCTGTCCCCTTCCACTCTCTTAAGGGGATGCTTTCTCTTGAGAGCACAGTGTGTTAGAAATGGTTGCTGGTGATACAGAGAGAGAATTGAACTGGATGCTACCTTTCCTACTGAAATGAAATTAGTACAAGGTTGGACCACACATGCACAGGGGGATTGCTAGCCAAGCAGAGGGCCCTCCCTCTGCTCTCTCATGATTGCTGATTGCCTTCATCAACTCCAGGAATTTCTCTTGAAGTCCCTACCATGAATTATGAGCATGAAATAATGACAGAGAAGAGATAACAAGCACCCTTGTCTAGAAATTGATTTTCTTTTTTTCCAAAAAAAGAATTACCAAAGTTTAGAGATGCATAATTGCAAGTTGCATTGTCATAATCTATTGCTTGTGGCAGTTTAGAATTACAGCTGCTCCTTCCTTCCTTCCTTCCTTCCTTCCTTCCTTCCTTCCTTCCTTCCTTCCTTCCTTCCTTCTTCCTTCCTTCCTTCCTTCCTTCCTTCCTTCCTTCCTTATGTCATTTTATCTGCTTCAGAGAAGTTGCCACTTCAGGATTAGAATATCAGCTAAGGATATTTAATGATGTGTCATTTGATAATAGGGATGATGTTCTTGAATACTATTATTCCTCAAGGAAACCACATAGTCCCCTCATTTTATCCTTTGAACAACCTGTCAGTAGGTTAGATTGAGAAAAGGGGTGGGTTTACATGTTGTGCTAAACTGTATCTCATGTGTATGGTTATGGTTTAACAACTTGGATAAATCCAGATATGGTGGTTTGTAGACAATAGGTTATAACTTAGTGCATTATGTGAACCCAGCCCAGTTCATTAACAAATTGTCATAGATTAGTCTGAAGTTACTCTGAACTTGATGGCTGAGTTGGAATTGGAATCCAATTCTACTACTCTAACTCTGAACAGCATATCATGATTGGTTATATACCTGCCATATGTTATGCATGTTATGTATGTATGCATATTATATTATGAAGCAAGATAGGAAGAGTATTGATGCCTTTAAACTTTGGTGTTGGAGAAGACTCCATGGACATCCAAGAAAACAAACTGATGACTCATCAAACAAATAAACCCAGAGTTCTTACTCAAGATCCAAATGAACAGGCTCAACTTATCCTCCTTCAGACACATTATGCAAAGACCTAACTCTCTGGAGAAGGCTCTGATGCTGGGAAAAGTGGAAGGAAAGAGAAGAGGACAACCAGCAGCAAGATGGATAGACTCAGTTAAAGTGATGATGGGTGCACTGTTTGGAGACCTGAAAGGTTAGGAACAGATTGTGATGGAGAAAATCTATGTGGTTGCTAGGAGTTGAAAACAATTTGATGGCATCTAATCAATCAATCAATCAATCAATCAATCAATCGTGTTATTGAGAAGTTATGCTTATATTTTATTTGCATATCATGAAGAGGCATATTATGTATTGTTGTTTATTCGTTTAGTTGCTTCCGACTCTTCGTGACTTCATGGACCAGCCCACGCCAGAGCTTCCTGTCGGTCGTCAACACCCCCAGCTCCCCCAGGGACGGGTCCATCACCTCTAGAATATCATCCATCCACCTTGCCCTTGGTCAGCCCCTCTTCCTTTTGCCCTCCACTCTCCCTAGCATCAGCATCTTCTCCAGGGTGTCCTGTCTTCTCATTATGTGGCCAAAGCATTTCAGTTTGGCCTTTAATATCATTCCCTCAAGTGAGCAGTCTGGCTTAATTTCCTGGAGGATGGACTGGTTGGATCTTCTTGCAGTCCAAGGCACTCTCAGAATTTTCCTCCAACACCACAGTTCAAAAGCATCTATCTTCCTTCTCTCAGCCTTCCTTATGGTCCAGCTCTCGCAGCCATATGTTACTACGGGGAACACCATTGCTTTAACTATGCGGACCTTTGTTGTCAGTGTGATGTCTCTGCTCTTAACTATTTTATTGAGATTTGTCATTGCTCTTCTCCCAAGGATTAAGCGTCTTCTGATTTCCTGACTGCAGTCAGCATCTGCAGTAATCTTCGCACCTAGAAATACAAAGTCTTTCACTGCTTCTACTTTTCTCCCTCTATTTGCCAGTTATCAATCAAGCTGGTTGCCATAATCTTGGTTTTTTTGAGGTCTAGCTGCAAGCCAGCTTTTGCACTTTCTTCTTTCACCTTCATCATAAGGCTCCTCAGTTCCTCTTTGCTTTCAGCCATCAAAGTGGTATCATCTGCATATCTGAGATTGTTAATGTTTCTTCCAGCGATTTTAACTCCAGCCTTGGATTCCTCAAGCCCAGCATGTCGCATGATGTGTTCTGCGTACAAGTTGAATAGGTAGGGTGAGAGTATACAGCCCTGCCCTACTCCTTTCCCAATCTTAAACCAGTCCATTGTTCTGTGTTCTGTTCTTACTGTTGCTGCTTGGTCGTTATACAGATTCTTCAGGAGGCAGACAAGATGACTTGGTATCCCCATACCGCTAAGAACTTGCCACAATTTGTTATGGTCCACACAGTCAAAGGCTTTAGAATAGTCAATAAAACAGAAATAGATGTTTTTCTGAAACTCCCTGACTTTTTCCATTATCCATCGGATATTGGCAATTTGGTCCCTAGTTCCTCTGCCTTTTCTAAACCCAGCTTGTGCATCTGGCAATTCTCGCTCCATGAATTGCTGAAGTCTACCTTGCAGGATCTTGAGCATTACCTTACTGGCATGCGAAATGAGTGCCACTGTTCAATAGTTTGAACATTCTTTAGTGTTTCCCTTTTGTGGTATGGGGATATAAGTTGATTTTTTCCAGTCTGATGGCCATTCTTGTGTTTTCCAAATTTGCTGGCATATAGCATGCATTACCTTGACCGCATCATCTTGCAAGATTTTGAACAGTTCAGCTGGGATGCCGTCATCTCCTGCTGCCTTGTTATTAGCAATGCTTCTTAAGGCCCATTCAACCTCCCTCTTCAGGATGTCTGGCTCTAGCTCACTGACCACACCGTCAAAGCTATCCCCGATATTGTTATCCTTCCTATACAGGTCTTCTGTATATTCTTGCTGCCTTTTCTTGATCTCTTCTTCTTCTGTTAGGTCCTTGCCATCTTTGTTTTTGATCATACCCATTTTTGCCTGGAATTTACCTCCGATGTTTCTAATTTTCTGGAAGAGGTCTCTTGTCCTTCCTATTCTATTGTCTTCTTCCACTTCCGCGCACTGCTTGTTTAAAAATAATTCCTTATCTCTTCTGGCTAACCTCTGGAATTTTGCATTTAATTGGGCATATCTCCCCCTATCGCTGTTGCCTTTTGCTTTCCTTCTTTCTTGGGCTACTTCTAGTGTCTCAGCAGACAGCCCTTTTGCCTTCTTGGTTTTCTCTTTCTTTGGGATGTATTTTGTTGCTGCCTCCTGAACAATGTTGCCAACTTCTGTCCAGAGTTCTTCCGGGACCCTATCTACTAAGTCCAGTCCCTTAAATCTATTCTTCACCTCCACTGCATATTCCTTAGGAATATTAGTGAGCTCATATCTAGCTGATCTGTGGGTCTTCCCTAATCTCTTTAGTCTGATCCTAAATTGTGCAAGAAGAAGTTTGTGATCTGAACTACAGTCAGCTCCAGGTCTTGTTTTTACCAACTGTATAGATGTCCGCCACCTTTGGCTGCAAAGGGTGTAGTCAACTGGATTTCGGTGTTGTCCATCTGGGGAAGTCCATGTATAAAGCCGTCTCTTAGGTTGCTGGAAGAGAGTGTTTGTTATGCAGAGTGAGTTGTCTTGGCAAAATTCTATCAGCCTATGTCCTGCTTCATTTTGTTCTCCCAGGCCATGCTTACCTGTAATTCCAGGTGTCATTTGACTGCCCACCTTAGCATTCCAGTCTCCTGTGATGAAAATAACATCTCTTTTAGGTGTGTTGTCCAGTAGGTGCTTCAGATCCTCATAGAACTGCTCTACTTCAGCTTCTTCAGCATCTGTGGTTGGGGCGTCTATTTGGATCACTGTGTTGTTAGATGGCTTGCCCTGAATTCGAATTGAGATCATTCTATCGTTTTTTGGATTGTATCCAAGCACTGCTTTAGCCATTTTACTATTAATTATGAAGGCTACTCCATTTCTTCTGTGGTCCTCTTGTCCACAGTAGTAGATCTGGTGGTCATTTGATGTGAAGTGGCCCATTCCAGTCCATTTCAGTTCACTGACGCCCAGAATGTCTATCTTTAATCTTGACAACTCACCAATAACCACATCCAATTTGCCCTGGCTCATAGATCTTACATTCCAGCTTCCAATGGTGTGTTGATCCTTAGAACATCGGATTCGCTGTTCACCACCAGCACCGTTGGCCGCTAGCCGTTCTTTTGGCTTTGAGCTAGCTGCGTCATCACGTCTGGGGCTAGTTGAACTCATCCTCTGTTCCTCCCCAGTAGCATTTTGACCATCTTCCGACCTGGGGGTCTCATCTTCCGATGGTATACCGACATATCTCTGGTTGTACTGGTCCATTTAGTTTTCACAGCAAGAATACTGGGGTGGGTTGCCATTACCTTCCCCAGGGATCGCATTGAGTCTGACCTCTCTGTCATGACCTTCCCGTCTTGGGTGGCCCTTCACGGTTTAGCTCATGGCATCACTGAGGTGCTCAAGCTCCAGCACCATGGCAAGGTAACGATCCTTTGCTGAAGATATTATATTGTTATTATGTATAGCTGAAGCTAAATAGCTGAGCATATGCTGTGCCTTGAAGATGAAGCTCTCAGGAGAAGCTTCTTGGAAAGCTCTAAAGGAAAAATTTAACCAATCAGTAGAATGAACAAGCACTGTCTTTCTAGAAATGGGTCTCACTGGCAAAGCCATTCAACATATTATCCAGGCTGAAATCTTATGAACTATTCAAATAAAGATAGCCTTTGCCCACGTTTATGCAGTATGCTTGAGTACATGCTAGGTCCACAGCAAAGGGTCCACTTCTGATGCCTGTCCTTACTCTCCTTGAAAACCATATCTCCCTTCCATGCGTGGTGATGTCATTTGTCTTTCCCACAATGCCTCTGATGTAAGATTACTTCTAGGCATTGGGAGACATTGAAGCAACATTCACTTTTATGAAAAACTAAAGGCTCTGGCTTGTGATCTTAAAACTTCTCACTCTTTTTTTTTTTAATGCCACAGTATATATAGGGACGCGGTGGCGCTGCGGGTTAAACCGCTGAGCTGTCGATCGGAAGGTCGGCGGTTCGAAACCGCGCGGCGGGGTGAGCTCCCGTTGCTCGTCCCAGCTCCTGCTCACCTAGCAGTTCGAAAACATGCAAATGTGAGTAGATCAATAGGTACCGCTTTGGCGGGAAGGTAATGGCGTTCCGAGTCGTCATGCTGGCCACATGACCCGGAAGTGTCTATGACAATGCCGGCTCCATGGCTTAGAAACGGAGATGAGCACCGCCCCCTAGAGTCGGATTCGACTGGACTTTACGTCAAGGGAAACCTTTACCTTTACTATATATCCTCTTTTAATGGCTATTTGGTCTTGCAAGACAATCTGGTGGCATCAGCAATCACATTTAGAAGTGACACCCATCTTGTAACCTATGTTATTTTGAGGTCTGATCCAAAACAGCTAATAGAGCTTTCCATGAAGTTCATTATATTGTGAAGCTGAGTTTCACTGGGCGATTAATTCTCCTCCTTTCCCTGCCATTGCTCTGTTCTATTTATTTATTTATTTACTTACTTACTTACTTACTTACTTACTTACTATTCTGCCTTTATTATTTTTATAAATAACTCAAGGCGGTGAGCATACATTATTTATTTATTTATTTGATTTCTATAGCCGCCCATCTCAGTGAGTGACTAATACTTCTTCCTCCTCCTGTTTTCCCCAGAACAACAACCCTGTGAGGTGAGTTGGGCTGAGAGAGAGACAGGCCCAAGGTCACCCAGCTGGCTTTCACACCCAAGGCGGGACTAGAACTCTCATACCATGCCTGATTGGCTCTTGGGCTGAGGGAGAGGGACTGGCCCAAGGTCGCCCAGCCGGCTTTCATGCCTAAGGCAGGACTAGAACTCTCAGTCTCCTGGTTTCTAGCCCGTTGCCTTAACCACTAGACCAAACTGGCTCTTCTATTCTTCTGTTCTCTTCTATTCTTCCAGCCTCCTGATTAAACTAATTCAAACAGAGATACAAATAGCAAATAAATTAAGAATCCCTATGTTATGTTTGATATCTTTAGCTGAGTGTTTAGCTCTTAATCTTATAAAATCCAGAAAAGAAAAGATTAACATAGGCTTGCAAACTAGGTGTCTAGAAGAATTCCTTTCTCATGCTTCAAAAATAATTCAGTATTTTTTCCCCAGTCTTTTACTGGATCCAGAAACACTCTTTTGTAGTTTTTTTTTCATCTGGAGGGCACAAGCTGAAGAAGTCTGGGATAAGTTTTATAGCCATGCAACAAAAGTGCTGAGCAGCAGCAAAATGCAGCAGTATAACCTCACCCTCTAACAACTGAGGTCATATTAAAGGTTGTGAAATATTGTTGTTAGAGGCTGAAAAATCAGTGCACCATTTCCTCTCCTGTTTTGGTTTTCTGAGACTCAAGTGAGACTCTTTTCCCCCCAGTGGCCTTGTTTTAACTTTAGTCTTATTAACTCTGAATTTCACATTAGAGTAGGTGAAGATCAGAGGCAATGCACTTTTGGTTAAGAGATCCCTGTTGTTTTCCTTCCACATCTGCTAATTGGAGACTTTCCATTTAGTTGCCATGGATAAGTATGTCTTCCCATGCAAGGAAATGTTGTTAATCTACCTGTTAGATGATTTACAACTAAAATAATTTTAATCTGATCAATAAAACTTATTTTGTTTTAATATTTTAATCATAAGATGAAATCTTTCAAAACTCTTGCTTGGTAATAGTCAAGTTTACCCGATTGGTTTCAGTATCTTCAAATACATATCATAGTATTGAAAGAATTGTAGAAACAAAAGAATATGGAGAGATTTGACTGGTTTTGAGAATCTTACATTATTTGGAACATTTGTTGGGCCTTATTTATGGATTGCTAGTGAAGTATGACTTAGAATTTGAACAGGATTGTATGATTAAATGGAAACAGAATTTGAACGTAGTAACAGAGAGTTGCAACAGTAGGAATTTCAATAGAAGAACATTAAATTTACTCCAAACATTACACTCAGAGAAAATTGTTGTATTTTATTTATTAAATTTATGATGGCTGTCCACTGCAATAGACTTTTATCATTGGTATATTACTTTAGTTTTGATTGCTAAAATAAACAACTCTTTGTACAACTTCTGTCTGTGAAAGATGATATAAGGGAGGAAAAAGCAAGTATTTTAACCACCTGATTAATGAGGCAATAATAAATGTATGTATTATTTCAATTTCCCATCAGTCATTGTTGAGACACAGTGCAGTTAATTATGGTTTGTTGAATGAGGCCCATTGTCTGGATTGTCCTAAGCTGGAGTTGGGCAATTTTTTTTGATGACTAAGTGCCAATCATTTGGGAGGAGATTGAATTTGGGATGGTTCCTTTCTTTTTAACTGTCTTAGGGCTTATTTTACACTTAATGGACAGAAGAAGAATCTGAGGCCTGCAAAAGGGAGACTTGGATAGGGTGCAGATTACCCATCCCTCTGCTAACCAGAAAACATGGTTTTATGAACTGCAGTAGCTGGCTTTCTGTGAGAGCCAGTTTGGTGTGGTGGTGAAGGCACCAAGAAACCGGGAGACTGTGAGTTCTAGTCCCGCCTTAGGCACAAAGCCGGCTGGGTGACCTTGGGCCAGTCTCTCTCTCTCAGTCCTAGGAAGGAGGCCATGGCAAACCACTTCTGAAAAACCTTGCCAAGAAAACTGTGGGGACTTGTCCAGGCAGTCTCTGAGAATTGGACACAATTGAACGGGAAAAAAAAGCTGGCTTTCCAGAACATAGTAACCCAAATTAAAGAAACCACATAATGCTTTAGAATGATGTGTGAAGCCTGTCATAGTTCAATTTTGAGACGTGTATTTATTTCTGCTAATGCAGAAAGCAGCTGAAAGGTGAATGTGTCTTGGACTTCTCTTGCCATTGTGAATAATGTAATTGCACATCCCCTCATGTTCTCATGGACACATGTATATACTATGCAAATGTAAATACAGAGTTAAGAAGGATGTGGTTTGTTTGTTAAGCAAACCAACCAAATTCACACTTCCCAGATCAAGTGGCAGATTTATTCTCCAAGCTACATGCTTGTCTGAATGTCAGTGTAGTTAAAAAATTACATACAACAATGTTCATTGTAGCGAAAATAATGTACAAAAGTGCATATGCTGGGAAATATTGCCTATAACAGTGGAATCTTGAGGAAATTTTAATTGGAAAAATTCAGACAAATATAGAATTTTGATAGAACAGAAACTTTTATTTTTCTACCCTTGGAGATGGGTGTGGGGAATTTCTTTCAAATTTGTCTTAGTGGTGGTTTGAACTTATTTATTTTTTGAAATAGTGAAGGGTGCTAGTGGTAGTATATGAAACTCCATCACTCTGAAACCTATTTGACTGCCCAGTTTCCCAATCTAAAATATCCCATAGGAGGAGTTCCCTTTTGATGTCCCTGTCTTGACATTTAACAGAAACATGGAAAGCTTAGGGAGGTTGCAGTTCACAGTCTAGAAAACTGTATACAGAAAAACAGGATATTCATATATGCTGGCCCCCCAGCCATCTTGTAAATAAATTGGTGTTAAGAACACTCCATCCACAATTTCACTGTGCTTCTCTTCCCCTTTAAAAAACAATATTGAAAGCAATTTCTTGAACATCCAACTGAACATGAACTGATAGGGAAAAACGTAGGAAAAATGGTCTGCATCATACTAATTTTAAACTGAGCTTGGAATCTTTAAAGAGCATACTGGTCTTTGGCAGCTGTTCCAACACAGCATTTTCCTCTAAGAATAGCCCCTTAGCCACCCACTCTTGATGACTGATAGAAATGTGGCCCTCTGTCTGAACATTCCAAAATCTAATCTTTCTCCAAATTTCACTGAACTCCTCTCACCTTTACCTGCTGATGGGGGGAAAGAAGATCAGCCTCCCCATTGGTTCTATTGGGGTTGACACAAATGCTTGTTTTCTGTCAGTTGTATTAAGTAAATCAAATATGGGATAGTAAAAAAAACAAGCAAACAACAAAACTGGTAAGAACAGTAAGAACGGTTTGATAGTGGAATTTGTGATTGGAGAGGTGATGGGTCTCCCTTTTTTGGATGAGTTCAAGGAGAGACCAAACAACTATCTGTCTGGGATGCCTTAATTTAGATTCTTGCACTGAGCAAGAAGCCAAGAAAACAAACCAATGGATCATTGAACAAATCAACCCAGAGTTCTCACTCGAGGCACCAAATGACCAGGCTCAAATTATCCTACTTCAGACACATTATGCGAAGACCCAGCTCTCTGGAGAAGGCTCTGATGCTGGGAAAGGTGGAAGGAAAGAGAAGAGGAAGACCTTTGGTCTAGTGGTTAAGGTGCTGGGCTAGAAAACAGGAGTCTGTGAGTTCTAGTCCTGCCTTAAGCATGAAAGCTGGCTGGGTGACCTTGGGCCAGTCCCTCTCTCTCAGCCCACCCACCTCACAGGGTTGTTGTGGGGAAAATAGGAGGAGGAAGGAGTATTAGGTATGTTCGCCGCCTTGAGGTATTTATAAAAATAATAAAGGCAGGATAAAAATTAAATTAATTAATTAATTAAGGTGGATGGACTCAGTTACAGTGACGATGGGAGCACCATTGGAAGACCTGGAAGACCAAGTTAGGGATAGATTGTCATGGAGAAAATCTTACTATGTGGTCACTAAGAGTTGACCATGACTTAATGGCCCATAATCTGTCAGTCACTGAGCAAGAAGTTGGACTCGGCCTGTATCTCCTTCCAGTTCTAGGATTCTTCAGCAAACAGTTAATCAGGAGGGGTTCAGAGAACTGAAGGAACAGACAAATATTTCAAGTCTCACAAGGCTTTTATTGAAGATTCTGTTCTCTTAGAGCAGGCCAGAACTGGGTTTCCTAGGAAAAAGGTGTTTTCAGACTTCATTGCTAGGGGAACATACAGTAGGTTGATTTTCTTCCCTGGTTACTTAAATCTGGGAAATGCTTTTTCTATGGCAAGTACTAGTACTTAGGAGATTATACCAACTAAAAGAGGTGGCGAAAAAACAGTAGTTAAGAGCTCCAAATAGCTGAGCCAAAGTTTTGCACATGTGCTCTGGATGGCTGCTGCTCACAAGGAGCAGCAGTTTTATGCAGATTTGAGTGCCGGGAGACAATAGGATTAGCTATCTTGCTTGCAACCACATTGGAGACTTTTGAAGGACACCAAGTTCACAAACACCAGTTTCTAATCACTTTTGGAAATCATTAACTATTTCTAAGCTATTAGAGACCTTTGGAATGACAAGTTTGAAAACACTGGGTGAGTCTTCCTTCTATCCTGAATGAAATAAAATTTTAATCTTAAGATTAAGAATTTAAAGAATCTGAAATAAACAGCAAAAAGCTAAGTGAGATTTTGATCTTAGAAAGTTACAAATGGATTAAGGGTCCAGATGATATTGAAATGTTTACAATAAGATTTTGAAATTAATTATAGAGTACAAACAGCTTCTCTAGGGAAATACTGTAGATTCTCTTTTGGTTTTTACAAGACATAACATAGATAGGCAATTTCAGGATTTAAAAAACTGGACACTAGAAGGGACTAAAGATTTCAAGTAGAGGAAAGATATAGAGGCCTGACAATGGGTCTGACGCAATACCATAGGGTAGCTCTTACTAGAGCAAGATTTGAGCAACTAGTTTCTATGGTCAAATACGGACAATTTCACCAAGTGCCTTACCTTGAGCGGACATGTGTTTGTGGAGCACCCAAAGTAGAAGACATTGCACATGCCCTATTTAACTGCCAACTATATGCCCCAGTGAGGGCTCAATACCTTCAGACACTAATTGACAGAACCACATACTGGGATCATAACAAAAGACTATGTTACTTCCTCCAGGGGACAAATACATATGTAGTCAATAGAACTGTTAAGTTTATAGTTAGGGCTGTCCAACTGAGAACGCAATTTATAGAATGCATTGGGGTGGCATATAAAGGTGACGAATTCATTTAAACTCACGTTTCTGTATTTTATCACTTGTTTTATCACATCCTGCATTTTTATCTTACATTTTTATCTCTATTTTATCTTACCGTATTTTATCGTATTTTATCTCAACATAGTATATTCTAGTTAATTTTACTGTTTTTAGCTGTTTTATGGTATCACATTTTATATTTTATAGTGGCTGATGCCCAACTTTCTGATATGGTCATTTGACTAATCAATAAAGTTATTCATTCATTCATTCATTCATATACAGGCCTGTAAGATGATTCAAAACATTATGAAAATAAAAATACTGAAGGAGACTTTTGAAGAATGGAATCAGAAAAGAGTAGCCACAAGATCAATAATGTCAGGAATGATGTCTGCTTCTATGGGTAGACTATGTCCTAAAGATGTTATTGAAGAAATTACAGATGTAGAACAACTTTTATTTGACAAGATAGAGATGGTATTGAAAATGGATTTACAACTGACAGGCCACTTGGAAAAGGATGTTTCACTGGATCTACAAAAGAAACTGGCAGAGGTTTTAAAATTTAAAAGGGAAATACGAGAGTGACCTGGATAATTTTTCCTATTGGATTTACAGAAAAGGCTTGTTAAAGCCTTAAAGAACTCTGTGTGATGGGATAAAGAATTGAACAGAAATCAAATCCTACAACAATATTTGATTGAATTAAAGATTAAGACTGTTACAAGTGAAAGGAAGGAATATAAAGTTGGTTTATTTGATCAAGGTTAAAACAAGATATGTTGTTACTTCTGGCTACCCCTTATGGACTTTCTTCTGACACCAGGATGGAAAAGATGATGTTTATGGATTTGTTTATAGATAAGAGATGGGTTATGGATGAAAAATTAAGTTTGTAACTTAGAGAGGCTGAAGAGTTACTAAATTTGTTTATACTTGTGATGAAGGCTGGAAGTCACTTCTTTATATATTTCCTTTCTCTTCATTATATTCTTACTTTTTTTCTTCTCTTTTTCTTTTTTCTCCCTCTCTCTTTTTCCTTGCACTTTTACTCCTTCTCTCTCTTCTCTTTTCTTTAAGTTAGTTTGTATTATATTTTGCTATTATATCAAAATTCTTAATTTAAAAAATTAACTCCTGGATCAAAGACAAGGCTACTGAAGTCATTGGGTAAATCCACTGTTCAGCATGGCTACCTCACATGAGGAGGAGAAGGCTCAAAGCTGAAGCCAGAGTTGAATGCTCTTCCTTCCTTCCTTCCTTCCTTCCTTCCTTCCTTCCTTCCTTCCTTCCTTCCTTCCTTCCTTCCTTCCTTCTTTCTTTCTTCCATATCCTACTGTGTAGAGGAAGTTGGGAATGTCTTTGAAGGACAGGAGGGAGAGCCGCTACCAAGGCAACAGTTAGATAAAAGGGGATTGAGCCCAGGCCAAGAAAATAACTTGATAAAACATCTCAGATAAGCCCCTCCCTAGTTCACTTGAAGATAAAGTAGGGGAGGGGGAAGCATATTCAGACTTGCAAGATTCTGTTACTATAGCTGTTGTAAGAGTAGTCCTGATCTATATGGCATTGGTTTCTTAGTCTGGTCTACCTTGTAGGGCTGACACGCTGCAATCCCTTTAAGGGTTCTAACCAGTTATGAGAGAAGTGAGCCCTTAACTCAAATTTCCTTCACTGGGATTCAGTTTGATGAACAAACAATGACTGATGGTGGGAAATAAATAGGCTAAATGTGACATGAAATCTGTTTGCCTGGGTCAAGTTCCCTTTGCTGCTTTTTAATTGCATTATCGGCTCTTCTGGGAAGTGCCTGGAAAATGAAATGTTTCTCTTGTTATTTTTTTTTTTCATATTATATCCATCACTTCTGGACATTTGAATATCTGAAAATGCTCCATTTGCATATGGCAGCATAGCTACAGCTATCATTAGTCCCAATTTGCACACATGATTTGCTGCTTGAAGCATCAATGGCTGAGTTTTATCAGAAGACAGGAAGATCAGGAAAGTTTAATTGATTGGATAATGCAATTGAAAAGACTGGCAGTGATCTCAAGCAATTTTGGGACAGCTGTCTTCCAAACCTAAAACACACAGCAGCTGGTTTATGATGGGATGAGCATCTGTTATATATGTCATTTCATCCTAGGACCAGGTTAGAGACAGATTGTCATGGAGAAAATCTGGATGCTGGCTAAGAGTCGGGAAATGGTTAGGGTTAAAAAAAACCCTTAAGAGTCAGACAAGCTTAGCCTTTGGATGGGAATCTACCAGGAAACCCCAAATTAGAGTGGGAATTTAAAATAAGGTCACCAAAAAGACAATAATAAATACCTCTGTACTTTTACCAAGAAAATTACATTGGATATGTCCATGAAATTACCAAGCAGTGAGTCTGACTTTTTTCAGGAAATTTTACTTTTTCAATATTTTAGACACATCTCTGCTAATAATATCAGAAGTGAAGCATCCTTCTTTGGTTGGTGTCCGAGTATCCCATTTTACTAAGGCAATAGAACTAGTATTTACCATTCAGTTTGAGGAAAAGTGGGTCCACAAAAGATTTCTATGTTCCCATGAAGAATATATTGGCACTTAACTACTCCTGGTCTCTATTTAAAGTGGTGGTGATGGTGGTTTGGTTCATTTTCTCTATACAGTGCAGGGCCAATGGATTTCCAGCCAGGAGGATTGGATCTTATGCAGACAAGGTTGAAAGGAGTCCCTGCTGTTCCTGTCCTTCTTTCCAATCAACAAGCCAGGGACAAGCCAAGTTAAGCCTCTCCAGATGTTTCAAACTTCAATTCCCACCAGCAGCTGAGATAATGGCAAGGGCTTGCTCAACCTTCGCAGCCAATTGTATCCACTCATACAGCATTGCTGGGCCGTCCCGTACAACTGCCCATCGTAGTATATCTGGTCTTAGTCCATCTTTGAACATCTCTACAAGGGTGGTGGCAGACCAATCCTCTACTTTGCCTGAAATATCTAAGGGACACCATATTGCCTATCACTGCAAGAATCCAACGACAGTCTTCTCTGAGATTCCCCATCACTTTTTTCTTGTCAGTTCTCATTTCAATTGAGGAAAGAGAAGTTGCTTTAAAGAAGAGAAGTTCAGGGAATTTCTTGGGGGGTGGAGTGGATGTTCTTGTGGTTTTTCGTGATTAGGTGGCTGTCCCATATTTTTTTGGTCAATCATTTCTCCTGTGTTCTGTAGCCTTCCTGGCTTCCCCTCCTTCCCCTCAACTCCAACAGAAGACATTAAGATGGAGCACTTCCGTGGAGCTTTTCCATAGTAAAGCTACTGTCACTGCTAAAGGGGAGTTCCACCCAAGACAAATTGTCAGAACATTTCTCCCTGTTTTGGAGAAATGTTCTCCAAAACAAATTGATAGACAGAGAAATTGTCCATCCAATTTCTCTGCCTATCAATTTGGTAGAGAATTTTGAAATGTGTACTAAGCTTTCACTGAAAGCAGTTTGCACAAGATTCTAGAAGTTACACATAGCCAACATCAAGATGCAGAGCCAGGGATTACCCTGTTGTCTGTGGATTTTCTTCTTTGCTTTCTTTTAGAAATGTCTGAACTCTCATGGAAAGTCTTTGGTGGCAGGGCAGATACTGAAAAGATTAACAGTCTGTATGTTAAAAAGGGCTACTACACTAAGCTGCAAAAATTCAGATTATGACTAGATTACAGCCAATAATTACAGGAAACCCTAACTGTTATCATCTAGTGTTTGTCCACAATTTTGCAGCCAAGATATGTTGGTCCTAGCTACACTTTTTAGTTAACCTTCTCTCTCCCTCGCTCTTTCTTTTTCTCTCTCCTTACCTGAGTTTTATTTAACTTACAACCTCACAGTTAATTCTGTGGAGCTCAGAAGTTCATTATTTTGTGACATATTAGCTGGTCCTAATGTAATTTTTCCTAGGGTTGTAAAAGCAATCCACAGTGAATTATTTTCATATCAAATTTCTCAATTTTGATTGATTGATTAAGTAGATTTCCCCACAGCACAGATGGCAACTCTGAAAGTCATCCACTGGTTCCCATTAATATGTATTTGGGAAATTGCATATGAAAGAAATACTTTAAAGCAACTTGCAGAGTAAATCAGAGGGAGTTTTTCAAGCCTTTCTCAAAATATGGGTGAAACAGATTCAGATCCATATAATTGCAGACCTTCCCTTCCCCTCCCTCCTTCCCTCCTTCCCTTCCTCTTATCATCTAGAGAGAAAAGAAAAGAAAAGGAACACTTGTAGCTTGAGTGAAGACTGAATTTAATTTATTTCACCCATGCCTGGGTATTATAGATCGGCTGATCATGATTTGCTTTTTGACAATTGTATAGCTGTTGTTGTATAATTTGTTGCGTACATGGAC
The DNA here is from genome assembly GCF_035149785.1 of Candoia aspera. Classification (NCBI taxonomy): domain Eukaryota; kingdom Metazoa; phylum Chordata; class Lepidosauria; order Squamata; family Candoiidae; genus Candoia; species Candoia aspera. The sequence goes on from NC_086165.1 coordinate 11,527,158, forward strand.
TTAGTTCCCATTTTATTTAAAACATTTCCCCCCATCATTCAGTGTTATATTTCCAAAGGGGCTAGAATGGGTTTTGAAAATGAGCATCAAAATAGCTCCAAAAAAGATCGTAGAATAGTGGGATCCTTAAGAGCTGTTTGTGAAGATACCACAAAATGGGTTAAAAGTCTGGGACAGTGGGATCCTATATACCCCTCAACAGATTTCCTCTGTAGTCTTATTACCTGGTGTGTCTCTCTTGCTTTAAAATGTGGGCAGCTTTTCTTTATGAAAAGGATCATGGGGGCACTCCAGTGTAGAAGTGGCTACCTGCAGTCTTAGAAAACACAAGATCATGTGATTCTCCCCAAAGATGCGGCATGAACTCTGTAACCCTCTGCAGACTTTCCAGGGAGAAATCTCATAATAGGACTTGCAGCACAATTCTATCGCTGTTTATTCAGAAGTTAATTCAAGGACATTCAACAGCTCTGTCCTGGCCCAAAGCATTCAGACTCTTATCTGTGGTTTGTCCGGATGAGCTCTGATTTTTCTCCCTCCCCCTCCCCCGCCAAACTGTAAAGGTGGATTTTGCATTCCAAGAAAAGGGCCTCCTCCCTCCTCCTGCTGTTGTTTATCAGCTTTGGCAGATGCTAGAGCGCAGAATGCAAAGACGGCCCTTCTCTTATTTTCTCATGTGGCTAAACGTGGGCATGGATTTTCATTTTTTTGCACGCTGTACCTTTATGATTGCTGCCAGGAGATCCTTGCAAACTATAAAGGGAAATATACATTTCCAGGAAGAATGAAGACACAGTTATTAAAAGAAAAGTGTAACCCAGAGGGCAGGAGCCTCTGCTCAAACAGACTTGCGTAACTGTGTGCATAGCAAGGGTTCCATTTTCAAATGGCTTATCTTTCTCTGCAGAGGGAGGAGAAACGGCCACTGGTTCTGTCTTGCTGGAACCCTTCCGAATATGAATTTTTAGAGCAGTTGAAATGGGAAGAGCAGCCCAAGGCCATCTTTATTTACAGATGTGATCCAAATACCCTTTCTCCCTCTGTTTTCATGGACCTCTTCCGTCAAACTTTGAGAGGGAAGTCTGGAAAATGGGCCCACTTACTCCCTGCCAGAGAACATAGGAGTGTGCAACTTAATGTGTCTTAGAGCCGAGGGATACAATTTGTGGCCCTGCCATTGTTCCTGAATTACAACTCCCAGCATCCCTTTCTACTGAACATAGGCTGCTGAGAACTGGAAGGCAGAAACACCTAGAGAATCAACTACTGTAGGTGCCTTGGTTATTTGTTCTGTATTATTGTACCGGAACAGCTGAGCTAGTGAGCTGAAGGCTGGAAGTTTCAAGCTTTGTCTCAATCCTCTGGGACTTCGCATCTTGGCCACATTATGTATCTTCCAGGAGGTGCCTCACTTGACATCCTCCCTCTAATCCTAGGCTGTGTGAGAAAGAGACAAGGCTCTTAAAATTGTGCTATCCTTCTGGCAATTAAAAGATCAAAATACATGTGAAATATGTGAAATATTTCCTATAATGTCATTTCCTGGACCGAAAGTGTAGAGGCATGTGGCTAGAAGATTCAGCCTTTCCTTGGGAGATAAAGCAATCTCACAAGTGATAAACACAATAAAGCTTTATTGAAAAAAGTATTAATTTTTTTTCTCTCCCCTTTGGGGAGAGATGGGCAGTGATAAAATTTGATAAACAAATAAATACCTTTTAATTTCAATTATTCAAGCAAAGAAACTACCGAAGTTGTTCAGATCAAAATCTGTACATTTCAATTTTATAATTGGGACAGGAAAATTATGACTTTGCACTACAGAGAAAACAAACCCAGCACAAATTCTTGGCTATTTGTTCTTATTGCCACAAAGTAACTCTCTGAATTATCTGTTCCTCTGCTTCTTTCCAAGGGCATCTGCAGCAACAATCACTAACTTCAAAAGGGTGGGTGTAACTGAATGATCAAAATCCTGCCCCTTTTTATCATGCATCACACAAATTGCATGCACATAAAAAAAAAATCAGGGCTTTGACCACCTAACCACAATCACTGTTTTGAAGCCAATGACTTTTGCTGCAGACTCCTCTGCTTTTTTTGTTGAATCTCCCAATTCTTGGAAACTCAAAACTTTGATCAGGCCCTGGCTGGGAATAGAGTTGCTCCTATGATTCTCCAAGCTTTGATTTCCAGATCCCCTTAATTCTGCCCTATTTTTTTTTAAGTAATGCTTTTTTTTATATCTCCAGCACCTGCAGTGGGTAATCTGATTCTATGTGCCCAAGAGCCATATGTCTCCAGGAGAATTTGGATTGGCAATGTTTATGGTTTTCAACTTCCTGGGGGAAAAAATGGCAAACTGAAGACAGCTTCACTAAAAGCCTGAGCTTGATTGGAACCCCTCCTTTCCCAGCTGCTTGACTCACAAGTCGACCACAAAAATCTCAGTTCCTGCAGTCTACTCCTGAGGAGCAGCTGTCTGGAGTACATGTGGGTGATCTCACTATCTCTCCTTTTTTGGAGAGACTTCACCAGCCAGAATTTGCTGTCTGGCTGCCAATCTACTCCACAATGCCATCCCTGCTCCTTCAGGGATGTCTAGTTTGCCATGAATCCTCACCAGAAATCCACCATAGTATTTCCAAGAATGTCTCTGTAGGGCCCAGAGATATTGTCCTAACAGTCAGGAACCACGCTGAGACGAGGAATAGGTCTCTAGTGTTTATTACTGCTACATTAGACAGAAAATCCTAACAAACTGAAGAAGCGTGGGAAAACGCAGACAGATAAACCCCAAAGGTCAAGGTGGGTTTGTTCTGTGTCTCTTTGAATGGCTGCTCAACTCCTCTCTACTACGCATGCATTTTCCCCCCTGGATAGTGGCCCCCTTCTGCTCACCATCAGTGCTCATGACAGATATCAAAGGTTATTGATCAGGCCAATTTCTCATTTATTTATTACTTTAACTAGAAGAAGCTTTAAAAATCAGGTGAATTAGGGAACCAGGCAGAGATCAATAATAATTTGATATCTGTTTCTGTAGGTTACTAGAACATGCAGTTGCCCTGTTGCCTACTCCTGATTTAAGAAATACTGTGATTTTCTTCACTCCCATGTCCTTAATCAGTTTAGAGCAGTATTTTTCAAACTTAGCAACTTTAAGATGTGTGGACTTCAACTCCCAGAATTCCCCATGCTGGCTGGGGAATTCTGGGAGTTGAAGTCCACACATCTTAAAGTTGCTGAGTTTGAAAAACACTGTTCTAGAATAAATCGGTTCAATGCAATGTGTGAATCTATACACCAGAGCTTGATAACTATGCTGTAGTGTGTATTTAGGAAAATGGCAAAAAGAGATCTCTTTCGCCAGACTTTTGTTAATTACTTTTAACTATACTGACTTTAATCTCATGTTTTATATTTTGCATTTTCATTGCCTGGCAACCTAATATAAGGAGAAAGTCAGGGTATATATGAATTTAATAAATCAATGGCTTACAAACCATGATTTCTGGCTTGGTATGCTATGCAAGTTATTCAGTATGCAATGGTTAAAGAAATCATAGTACAAAGCAACGTGTGAATCCAGCTAGCAGCAATAGCTTCCCATGTTTTGGCAGGACTTTTTTCAGTCCTGTCTGGAGATTGTGGAGATTGACCTGTGGACTTTCTGCATTCCAAGCTGGACCCTACCACTGTATTGAACAGTGATGATCTTGAAAATTAAAGGATGTTGGAGCTATGTGGGACCGACTGATCTGAACAATTCATTTCATCCTTTAATATATATACACATATACATATACAGTGTGTGTGTGTGTGTATGTGTGTGTGTAAATAAATAAGGAGTATGGGAAGCTGGAGAAGTACCAGGGCCTGAAGGAGGAACTAGAGACGATGTGGAAAGTGAAGGCCAAAGTGGTCCCAGTGGTGGTAGGGGCACTCGGGGCTGTGACCCCCAAAGTGGGATAGGGGCTCCAGCAGATCCCAGGAGCAACATCAGAGCTCTCTGTCCAGAAGAGTGCAGTGCTAGGAACAGCCAAGATCCTGTGCAGAACCCTCAAACTCCCAGGCCTTTGGTAGAGGACTCGAGGTTGAGGAAGACACACACCACCCATATGGGTAAGAAGGGAATTTTTATTAAATCAGGTTGCTCAAGAAAATCAATATATTAAAAACCAAGTAATTTTTTAAAAGTCAACAGTGGATGTTGACCCAAAACCTGGAAAAATAGAACAATTTTCACTTGAGGCCCTAAATAATCCCCATGCTGGAAAATGTTGATGATAAATCAACATTTCTACCAAAGTCTTTCCCACTGTGTGCAAACAACGAATAATAACCATTTTTTTCCTGCCACTTTTAAGTTAAAATATAGAATCATTGGTAGATTTATTCTAGTGCTATTGGCTAATTTATTTCCAACAGAAGTACAACTGAAGAACAATTTGCATATACAAATGTACTTGTTCTATGAGATTTAATGATACTAAGGATCTTTCAGTGCAATTCTATATCTATTTACTTAAAAGTAAGACCTATGGTGTTCAATCTGACTTATTCCAGGTAAGTGTATAACAGACTGCATACTTCATCTTCGTTGGGTTACAAAGTTGTTGTTCAGAACACTTTAAAGGTATCCTGCAAAGGTCGGAAATGCTTGTACTAGAAGGTGGCCCATTATTTCATGAGGATAATAAATTAACATAACTGTTCCTCAGAAACTTAATTAATGAAGCATAGATAAATTTCATCTCTATAGTCTGCCTACACAGTGCATGGCAGGATTCCCATCGCTGATTTGCTACTTGATGGAACATTATTTTGTGTGTGTGTGAGAGAGAGAGAAATGTTTTTCTGATGCTCCTGGATCTTCTGCATGAGATGTATTTACATGGGATTTACAATGCATGTAACATGTTCTCCTTAGTTTAGCTCTTTTTTCTAACAAAGGTCACAATTCATTTAGGGCAATTTTATTTGGCTTCCAGAATCTAATGCATCCTTAAGCCCTGAGTGTATTTGCTCAGCGAGTTGATCATTTCTATCAGCTGAAACCTAAGGGTCCTGCTGCACCTGGAAGGGAGCAGTCTGTGAGGAGTTTGGTGGCACTAAAACTTAGCTGTGCATTTAGTTATGGGCCCAGAAGTTGCTGGAAAATGAAATGGGGTTCCTTTCCTTATTTTCCAGAAGATGCTTGTATTGTTCAGTGGCAGCAAGGAGAAACTAATTGAAAAAGGGTGGCAAAATTTCTTTCCTATATTCTCCTTTTTTTTTCCCCCTTGAAGTGTTCCAAAGACTGAGCTATCATCAAAATTGATGAGAGAGCTGATACTCCATTAAAAAGAATTCTGGAGATGAAGGAAGGATGTCTCTTCAGGTAGAAAACCAGCATACCAATGAACAAGTTTCTGATTTAAATATCTTACTGAACCACTATCTCTCTGCTTCCAGAAAGGTTGGGTTTTGGGGAAAAAATGAGCAGAACATTTTTTTAAAAAGTAGTCCTTGAGTAGTTCCGTGTATGAGCTTCACAGAACATTATATTTGGATGAATGAGTTATGCAAAGTATATGAAAAAGGTTGCCGAGCAGCATAAAACTTCCAAGTGCTGACTTATAAGTGCGAGATTCCAAATTTAGAAACCGTTGTAATTAAAATAGAAAGACATCTCCCCCTAGTGGGGAATTCTATAGCCAGATTACTTGGATGCTCACTCATTCTGATGAATGAGCAACAAAAAATGAGTGTGTTGGGGGGAATTAATCTTCCCCCCGACCTGCCCAAGAATATGAGGTATGGAACTTACATTCTGTACTTGGGTTCTGTTGGTGCCTTTGTGATATTGGAGTGGTTCCGTTCCAAAGCTGAGTTGAGGGGAAACAACGGTTGGGATAATCCAAAAATCAGGAGGATTCTGGTAGCCCCTGTCCTAATTAATGAATTTTATTAAAAAGCACAAGCTTTTGTGTCCTGTGGCTCACTTTATCAGATGCAGGGAGTGTGATAATTCTTTGCATGCCAGATGTGCTGCCCTTGAACATGCTGCCCTGTATCTTGACCCAAAGGGGTCTGGTTGAAGGTGATGGGAAAGATTCTAATAGCTGCTGGACAGGGGTGATGATACCTGATTAGCTGGACAAGCCTGGTGCAAGACAGCTTCCTCAACTGGAGTCATCTCTTCAATTACTTTTTGTTTTCACTGAAGCTATTCTTAAACTTGCCTGTCCTAGCATAGAAGGGTAAAATGGAGGTGAGACCTTCCTATGATACATCAGTGAATGTTTATGCACAATGACATTTCCTTGGCTATGTCTTTTGAGAAGCATGGAACCTGGCCTACCATTTCCCTCAAAGTTTTCTTTTTCTGCTACAGAAGCTTCTGTTTTTCTACCTCATTTTCAGGATACTTTCATTTTTCTTTAGGAGGTGTTTTCCAAAAAAAGTACCCTCTACCTTTTTGGCACACAAAGAAGTTAGTATGTTTTTCCATGCTTTGCAGTTTCCTTGCTGCCCTCAATCCCTCCACTAAAAAGCCACAGGGGAGGAAGTCCTTCCTAATATCTTCCTTTGGAATTAAACAGAAGTGTAGGTAACCAGATAAGCTGCAGGCAAGCAGAGAGATGATGTGATAGTAGAAGTCCAGATGCTGAAATCCACTTTCAACTGCCTGGAAACTAACGAATGCAGAAGAAGCAACTCAGAGAATTGAAAATTATTTGTTTAAACTGTTTTTTTTTAAATCAAATTGAAAGAGAACAATTGGAAGGAAATAATGTAGACAAAACTAATCCAGGGCTAGAGTTTAAGTCTAGGAGATATGCATAGTTGGTATGGAAATGTTAGGATGTGCCCTTGAGTTTTCCCTGCTGTGCCCTTTTGCAAATATATTGGGAAGGGGTAGATGACCCAAATGTAGGTAAATCAATGACAAGAGTAAATCTAGTTATTGATGTAAAAAGAAATGTGTTGAATCAATCAATTATTCTTCAGGGAGTACTGGACTCAAATTGGACACCATCAAAGCTGACACAAGCCAGAGCATAAAACAACTAAAAGAAGCCATACAAGATCAGAAAACATGGAGAGAGCTGGTCTACAGAATTGCCGAGAATCAGACATGATTGAACAGATATCATCATCATCATCATCATCATCTGATGCCATTGTTCTATCACTAGGCAGTTCCTCTGAAGGTCTTGTATAAGTTTAATACTGAAAGCATAAACCCCAGTTGCAAAGAGGTTCTCCACTGCTATGCTGAAGCTTTTGGAATAAAATCTAATGGGTGTGGGGGGTGGGAATCTGTACTAGGTTTTTAAGGTTATCTTGAGCACAAGGCCTGTTGCAGTTCATGCCATTTTCATTCATTCCTGTGAATTTGGATACAAGAGATACAGTAAGTCCCTGGGGATCCTGGCATGCTTGTGGGCACACATAAGAGATGCTTTTAGCAATTCAAATGTGCTGCTAGAGTGAATTATACTGTTTTATTTATTTTTTTTAAAGAAGAAACTAGGACAACTGCTGGATTGCCTTCCAATATCCCTGGTGATCATGCTGTGTTGTATTCCCCATCTTTAACCTTCAAAGACCTGTGCTGTGAACTGAGCCATGGAATATTCCTTCTGCTTTTTCATCTGCACTGAAATCCAAGTGGAAGAGATATCAGCCTGTTCTGAAGCTCAGGGGGAACCAAGCTTTTGAAAGAAGTGATCTTCTTCCTGGTTTAATTAAAAAAAAATGCACTGAAAGGAGGACTGCTCAGAACCAAGGCAGAGACAATCTGCTGGAAATACTTAATGTATCTTGAGTGTCTGCTTTCCCCCCTTTTTGCCTGTTCTTCAGCTTCATATTCTGCAGTTTAACTTGCAAATGAGAATCTTAAGAGCTGAAGCGTATTAGCTTCCAGGGCTGGAGCTGTTATTAAGGGAAACAGCAAGTGAGCTGCTTGAGATCTAGCTAATTACAGAGCAAACTAGCATGGTTGGATGAAATTGAGAGTCAGCATCCTGCAGAGATTAGGATGAGATTGGAGGGCCAAGGGTGAAATCACTTCTTGACCATGGAACTCAGTAGTCACTTTCCTTCAAAATAAGCCATGTTTTGTTCTTGTTCTTGTTCCTCCTCCCAGCCAAATGTGCATGGTGCCATTTTGAGAATGCGTCAACAAAAAAGAAAGGAAAGAGAAACTCTAGCCATATATTTGGGGGTTGGGGGGGATGATCCAATCCTACCTACCATGGCCAGACAATTTTAGTTACTTCCCACAAGAGGATACAGCTGTAGACCTGATCTCCCCCCACCCCACACTTTAATACTGAATTTGATTGGCAGTTATAGTTCTTCTTACAGTTTGCCCCTTGCACTTGCTGTAATACTCCATGCTGCTCCTCCTGAAAACCTCATTGTTGTGGGGTAGACAGATTTATTTATTTATTTAAATTTTAAATTTCCATCACTGCCCATCTCCCCTGAAAAGGGGGATGCAGAAACTACACTTCTCACCTAACACTCTCTTTCCTCCTCCTTTCCTCCCATGATCCACTTGATAAAGATCATGGCTTTACTCTAGCAGTGCAAGCCAATCAAGATGAAAAGCAAATGCCCTTCAGGGATGATTTGAGAGAGCAAGAAGAGATTGTACTTTTCAATGATGATGATGATGATGATGATGAATGTGTTAATAACAGAAAGAGAGGAAAAGGTGCCTCTTTTAAAAATGATGATGCTAGGCTATCACTGAATAAGAAACATTTAGTCCAGGAAGGCTGTTTATGGGTATTCATGCATCTAGAAGCTTTCTTCATTCTGTGGTGTTTTTTTTTTCAGTAGGAAATACATCCAGTTTACAAGGCCATCTTGGGTATGTTGGATTGAGAGACCCACAAAGGCAAGGCAATAGTACATTACATGTACACATGCATACCCACACACCTGGAAATAAGCATCCCAAGTAGAGAACAACACCCCCACTAACACAAGCCGAGCAAGGCCCTCTCCCTGTTCGCACTGAAGATGTTGCCTAGTCTGGTAATGAAACATCTGCAAGAAAACAACAAGGCTCAGAGATCACCAAGGACTCCACAGTTCAACCATGAGCTACAAATACTTGCTTGGATTGGTAAGCATCGCTAAACTGAGGAGAATGCTCCAAAATCAGCATGCATTTGGATTGAAATCTTGATTATTTTTAAGAAGCTGTGTAGGAAGAGGCAGAGATCCTGCCTAGATGTCTCTCCAGCTGTACTGTGTGCCATAAGGAATCATAGGACTTAGGCAGCAGATTAAGAGGGTTAGTGAGGCAAGTTCTTCATCAGATTATCTGTTGCTGATATCATTGCTGCTCTGCTCTTCCAGCAGCAATCAACATACATTACCCAGAAAACAGACTGAGGAGCACAGAGTTCACCTATTCATGGTTTCTATGCCACCGTGAGATGATTATTTGTAATTATAGTAACAGGACTGAGTGAATTGGCTGCAACCTGATTTGGATTCTCATTGCAGTGAAGACTGGGTTAAGGTTGACATGATCCAGAAAACTCAGTCAGTTTGATTCAACTGATCAAATTGTCAAAATGGATTGAAAACTCAGGTCAAAACACTGATCAAGCTGGTACTGGTTGGAGCAGGTGGTCCTGCAGATACTTGTCAATGTATTTAAGTAAGTGAAAACTGAAGACTTGATCATAAATGGACTCAAAACTTTAGATATTCCTGTAAATAGCTGTCTTGTCTTTTGGTTCAGTAGAAAGGAACAACATATTTTGGACCTATTTTTTAAAATGACTAGGAAGAGGACATCCATACAATATTTTAAGAAGAGATGGATTCTATATGGAAAGTTATGCCTTGTGTTCATTTGTTCTTTTGATTCTACCTCCAAAACATCAAATTGTTGCATTAATTTTCTTTATTGGGCTAGACAGTAGATACATTTATAAGATGGTGGTGGATGAAGGAATCTAGTCATAATTTATCCATTTGCTCACAAAATCCAGTGAATATATTAGGGATGGGTAAATATCAATTTCAGATTTTCTGAGCTTCTCATTTTTTTGCATTTTTTTTAAAAAAATGGGTTCTTAATTTCTCATTTTGAGGACTTTGTCACATTCAATTTCTCAAAGTTAGTTTTGTTTTGAAAAGTGCAAATCGTTAGTACTTTGGTGCACATACGCATTTTGCCTCATTGTGCAGTGTTTTTGCAAACCATTTCCCATAACATAATGCATTTTTCTTAATGTATTTTTGTAAAGGCTTTCCTTTGATAAATTTCTCCTGCAAACTACACTGCAACATTTGGAAAACTGAAAGTTGGATAGTAGCCAAGTTTTTATACTCACCATATATTGAATCAAAGATGCAACATCAATTTTCATTCAAATGCCAGCTAAACACATTTCTCCTCAACCCCTAATATATGAAAACACTACATGCACACACAAGGTACTACTCATTCTATCCCTGCAGGCCATGCTTATATATTCACAGAACCCCTTTCTTATTATAGTTGTTTTGTTATATTAAATTTCTGATAGCATACCACTTTGTCTTCCATTCCACTTAAAGGAAGTCAAATCAAGGGACTTGTTTTGCCCCAGATACAATTTTTATTTGCTCTATCAAGAGATAACACATCTTCCTCATTTAATACATGTAGTCCGGTCATCCACATTTTCCGTGAGAGTTGTAGAGAAAAATAATTAGACATCAACAAACAAGCAAGCAAGCAAGCAAGCAGAGAAATGCAGCAGCATCAATACACAATCATAACTGTTTTTTTTTTCCTCTGTACATAGCAGGCAGGCAGTTTGTTACATGGGAGAATAATAGTTCACTTCTGCCAGGTCCTACAAATATCCAATTTCAGTAAGAGCTGAGTAAGAAGTAAGTCATCAGACTAAGCACTCTTGGCCTCTTGTTTCCTAAAAGCAAGATTAATATTACTGGGATTAGCATGGGATCATTTTCTAATACGCAGCTTGTTGATTCTGAGCCATGCACAGTACTATTTCAGCCAACAGACATCCAGATAAATACTAAGAAAACAATGAGACAAAGCCACTATATATCATACTTCCATGAACTTGTAGCCCAGGATGGTTATATGTAACTAATTCAGTCCTAATCTTCAGTGGCAAGAAGAAAAATCTGTCCCCAGTTCTGTAAAAGGCTTACATTTCAGGAGGTGGTAGGATACTCGAAAATTGTATCTTCCAAGAAGCAAAATAAGCATTGGGATATTGATAGTTTTCTACCTGTAAAATCTGAAGAATCAAAAGAACATTCATGTGGTTGTCTGCAGGACTAAGTAAGACTTTCCTCAGAGTCATAAGACAGATAAAAATAAAGTTCTGTAAGATCAAAGATATTTCCTTGAAGGTCTTCAGAGAGATTGGTGAACGCAAATATTTTGTCTATGGATATTGCTGGATAATATAGTGATGCACTGGAATTCTTTGCCTATATACAATGAATCAGTCAGATCAAGATCTAGCAGCTGCATTTCCCTGACTGCAAATCTTGGTTAGTGCTAACCTTGGCTTCTTTTTCTGGGGCTCAGTGACATTATGCAATTCCAGTCATTTGGTTAGATATATCATACAAAGCAAGAAAGAAGGGTTTTTCACTAACCAGGTTAAGTGTGTCATGTGAATTGGGCCACTAGGTAAGGAATTTCCTTAAAAATACCTTCAGAGGGCTGGTTCTTACTGTAGAGTAACCAAAATAATATTTGTACAGGAAGAGAATGGTGTGAATGGACCTCGAAGAACAGATATTTTAATAGGACATTGTCCTCCTTTTACTTAATACTGACCAGTTCTAATCCCAAAGGCATATTTATTTACATGTTTGTTTTATTTATTACAAAAAATTCTTTTCCATCCAATGCCAAGATTCTGGGTGATGTACAGCAATGTAAAAACAATATAAATGACATCCAGTATGATCCATCTGAACATTCTGGTGACTATCTGGGCAGAGGATTCATTATTGATGGACATCATTTGATTTTTGACCTCCCTCGTGTCATCCATTTCCATCCATTAAGGCATTAGTTGCTGAAGGATTATGTGCATCATAAATTAAACATTGATTCTTTTAAAAAACTGGGACAGCATCATCTCTTCACCCTACACACACATAGCTTCCATCGATCAAAACATTGTACTGAAATTACAGGAAGAAGCTATGTCTCAGTAAAATTTACCTGGGTTAAAATGTAAAAATTAATTGATTAATTGATTAATTACTCAGCGACAAATTAATGTGTAATATTAAAGTTAGAAGGGGGTGGCAGAGCCAAAATGAATTTGCAGAGATTTGTAGAATTTGTCTTATTAAAAGGGAAAGGATGTACACCTTCACAAGAACCATTACATTTTTGGAAAGAGGAATGATTAAGCGAAATATTGGTCCTGGGAGTGGGGTGCACATTTAAGGTTTTATTTATAATTATAATTATTAAATGTACAGTGCTGTAATGCCATCACAGCTAAGGACAACTTGAGGCTGCCTCTGGTGTGGACTGGTGGTCAGCTGAAGACATCATCATGAGGATACAGCAGGAAAAAGAGATTGCAGGGACATGTTTGTGCTGCAGTTAGATGCCTATGAGGAAAAGGTCACCGAAAGCATAGGCACAGATTATCCCTGTAAGAAGTGGGGAAGACTTTAAGAGGCCTGGTATGGATGAATAATGAGGTCACTGACAAGCTGAGATGCAACAAGGAGTGGTACAGGAAATGAAAGGAGGGACTGATAACTGAGGAGGAGTACAGACTGGCAGCTCATGTCTGGAGGGATGGAGTCAGACAGATTAAAACTCAGAATGAGATGAGGCTGGAGAGGAATGCAAAATATAATAAGGGGTTCAGGAGTGTCATGAGAACTTTTGGGGATGGCACAACCCACATCTACAAAATAAGCTTTTGCTTCCACAAATTGGTGTTACTTATAAATGTTTCCTGGGAAGCTCAGTGCCAATAAGCTTGTATTTATCCTTGTAAGTCTACATTTGTTTCTGTAATTTATATATATTATTTCTTACCTCTTTCCTACCTGGATATCTTAAGTCTAATTTCTATGATTTCTATCCTTATGTTCTTCAACCTAGCTTATATTATTCTAAAATCTAGTGGACCATCATTAGACCATGGTAAGTAGGTAGAAGCAATAGCATAAAGCAATGAAATCTTGGCCTGCAGTTTAGCACAGAGTGACAAAATATGGTCACTTAGAAAAGTGATGTAACTTAGAAAAATGTAACAACTGAACCAGATCATATTCCTGCTGTGGATATGGTTCAGTGGATCCCTACACTGAGCAACATGTTGGATTAGATGACATGTCAAGTCCTTCCCAACTCATATAGTCTACGATTCTATGAAATGTTGACTTTGATGAACAGTCCAATGATTGGAGAATGGTGTGCCATTGCCCTGTTCACTGGATAGAAATCATTACATCATAACAAGGACAACTTAAATTAAAAAGATCTGAGCATGAGAGATGGAGAGTCAGTTGCTGCAAAAGTAATTACTTGGCATGCAGGCTTTCTGTCTAAAATGTTTAACCTTTATATGAAGTATGCAGTGTCTAAGGAAGAAGAAAAGTTGTCATTTAATACATGTGATCCATGACTGCAATGTTCTGAAGAAATGTCCAGACTTCTGTCATTCCTTCCCTGACCACTTTTCATGCCCTGAGATTTTTTAATAATCTTTTTAGTAATTTCAAGGTCTATGATTAGATGGAAGTCAGCTGTGGAAACCAGCTAAACTACCAGAATACTTCAAGAGCTGGGGAGCTGAGCAATGAACTGAAGAGAGGGAGAGAAATCAAGCCATAGAAATTGCCAGCAATATAATGTGTGTTCTGGTCTGGCCTGCAATATTTACAGACCTGTTTTAAAAGAGAACCAAATCTTTGGTAAATATAAACGTTTTTTTAAAAAAGAGCCCATTCCAGAGGTGTTAGAAGGAAGTCACCCCAAGGTGTTGCTCTACTATGAGACAAATCTCAGAATCCTTAGCCAAGTTCCATCAGGGGCAGAGTGCAAAGAGCCTGAGAAATCACGCTAACTAGCCAATAAAATGTTTATTTGCTTGATCTCTCTCCAGCTTTAATGCAATCCCTTCTGACTTAAAGTGCATTTTGCTTTTTGAATTCAAAGGAGCATTAGCAGGGCTGATTTAGTCTTCTTTCTGCTGCCAAACTGATCCAATCTTCTCTCTGTCTCTTCTTTCCCCCTCCACCCCGGTTTCCTACAATGTGTTTTTTACCCCCAAACAATGTTAGAACCATTGGGATATACCCTGCAGTTAATTAAAATTATCTTCACCAGAGCAGGAACTTTTAAAGAGTTCTCTAATAGCTTGTGTGCCCCATCCTCATTGAGAATATAATTACATATCTGATTATTACATAAAACATAATTATATTGTCCTCGCTTGGACTCAAAATTGAGTTCTTCATTTATGAATCTCATTGTGCAAACATCCATGTACATGATAAGCTACAGTTAGGTAATAATTGCATAAGAGGTAGTGATAGTCAGATTTCCCAGCTTTCAGATACCTGAAATCCGTTGGTTTCTTTTTCTGGTTCTGGTAGATTCTACAGATTCAAGGTACAATCATGTCAGATATACAGCCTATAGTTCTGGACTACCCCAGAACCACTGTTGACGTACAGCTGGAAAAAGGTCCTAAAACGTTGATGGCATCTTCTCTTCATAGAAAATCTAAAGCAGGAATAGGCATTCTCAGGCCCTCAGCTTTGGGCTAAAGTAAACCCCAACCCATTGGCTGGGGCTTATGGGAGTTGTAATTTGCAGATTGCCTACCCCTGAGCTAAAGCCTCTGGGATTTTCGTTTAGAAACCAATGGATGGATGACGTGTTGATGTGGAAAGGTTGAACATTGTCATAATTTTGTTGATTCTAATGAGAACTGACTTCCCAGACTTATGTGAGGATCAGAAATCAACTACCAGCCTGTCATATTTCACACTTCTCTGAAGCTGGTGATTTTTTTTCCTCAAAGAAAAAGTACAAATGTGGACAAAATGCTTTTTTTATGGTGATAAGAGATGTTCCAAATTCATGAAATCAAAGGCATTTGGAGCATTTTCTGAGAAAATGTTCTCAAATCTATGTTGTTTGTTTCCTTATCCTCCCCCCAAATTACCATATTAGTGTTGGCCAAATTTGCCCTCATTCAGTAATTAAATTATCTAGGAGCAAATGTTACTTCAAGAGCATTGTGGGTAACCAAGATGGTGGACAGCTGGCCCTGATCCAGCCATTCAGACATACTGTACGGGTGTGTATTGAAGAAAACAAAGGTCACCATTTTCCCCACAGGTGTCCAAGACTATTGGATGCTAGGACCAACATTAAGCAGAAAAAAAGTACACTCAGTTCATCTGCAAGAAATACTCTACTATATTGCATTAATATTAGTGCAAGCCTGCAGAGACAAGATTGGAGTGTAACCTATTACTGCTCCTTCAGCTGGAAGAGAAGGTTATATTTCTTTCTGGTAACAGCAAGGTTTTGTGAAGCCTGACCAACATCATGTAATATAATTTGAGGTATGAGCTAGGCAAAAATAGATTGCACAGGCAGACACATATGGACAACAGCCCAGTGCATTTTGCATTGACTGGTGGGAAAAACAGCTAGCAAAAGGTGGGGAGGGGGTTTTATTTATATATTTACTTATTGAACTTATGTGACCACCTGATTTTACTAGGCAGCTCACAACAAAAGCAAAAAAAAAATGGCAGTAAAATAATCATATCACTGTTACAAAGGAGTGTTACATAATTGTTATGCAGGATTAGAATGGGGTCATAAAATTAACATGGAAAACATGCATGTGTTATAGTGAATAGTAAATAATTTAGGAACCGTCATAATGACAAGTGATAATATTGGACAAGGAGAATATCTATTTTCTACACACTGTAGATACCTCTGTGATATTTCTGAGAATGGTAGGCACTCTGTTTATGTCAGCCTTGTGAGGTAGTCCAGACAAGAAGCATGCCCAGAAGTACTAGCTCTAATTTTATTGTAAGGTTACATTAACAGAATCTTGCAAGTCTGAAAGTTCACCTCTCCCCGTCGCCTTAACAGCCAAGCAACTAGGGAGGTCCCTTCTGAAATGTTTGCCACACCCTATTCCTTCTGCGGGCTCAGCTGACTCTTATCTGACTATTGCCTGGTCTGCGGCTCTTCCCTTTGTATCCCAAGGTCATTCCCACATACCATTGCAGTTTATGGTTAAGGGCTGTTATGGAGATTGCTGGAGAAGAAGGAGGGGGCCCTTTCCAGAGCGAAAAGCGCATGCGCAGTGTGGAAAACCTTGGGCTCCCAGCCAAGAAAATTAGAAAGGAACCACCTTAGGGTTCTGGAGTTTTTCCATTAGAGTTTGCTAGTTCTGTTTTAGTTTGGCAGGGTTCTGTCTATTAGGGTAGAACAATAAATACTAGAGTTCAATTCCTGGCTCACTGTGGTTCTCCATCCTATATCCTGACAAGGGCATTGACTTTTCCGGTTCTTATTTCTTATGCTGAGCCTCTGAGAGTTGCAGGCAGATTAACAGTGAGGTCACAGAAAGATTTGGGGCTGAAAATTATGGGCTGCGCTGTTGCTTTTTTGGAGGACTTGGGTCTCTTTAAATAAGTGTCTCAATTTAACAGAGGCATAGCATACCCATTTTGCTTGCATTGCTGATCTACCAGAAAGTTCATGGGTGGTGGGTGGTGGGGTCCTCACTGGACCACAAAGAAGGGGCTGAGGGACCAAACGCAGCCCAAGGGGTCCAGCTATGACCCATCAGATGGCACCACATAGTTATTTCTCCAAACTTGAATGCAAGCAAGATGGGGAGATGGACAATCATGACAGACCCAGTGGAAAAGCAAGCTTGATTCCAACTGGGGCAACATGTACTTTTGTTACATAAATATCTCAACTTTACAGTGTCTCTAAATTATCAAGACCTGTAGCATTATTGGTGGGTGTCAAGAGAGTTCATTGGTGAAGTAGATGGAAGAGTGAGGCACAGGAAATGGAATTCTGGAGAACTGCTACTTGTAACTTATTATTTTTAGTCCCTTGTGATGTTCCTTTTCCATGTGTGGCTCTGGGAGGCTCTCGCCTAAACTTTAACAGCTTTCTAAAATTAAAAAGAAAAAAATATATATAGGAAGGAAAAATCACTCTTTGCATCATGTTCTTTTATGAAAAGCTCTGGATGCATTTGGATACAAATGGTACCGTAGCCTCGAGCAATGTACTGGTTTTTATTTCTTGTTTCTAGGGAGGCTGTGTTGTACGTAAATCTCACCCTTAGGAATTCAGATCCAGACTGATTTTTTTTCTTCTTTGCCTAATTTAATCTCTTTATTACATGTTATGCACTTGATTGGCAATTACCAGCTACTCAGATGACTGTATATTTTAATGACATATTTTTCTTGTAATTAAAGTAAGAAATTAACATTTCATTTTTTACACCCTTTAAAAAAAAGATATTGTTGCGTAGGCTTGCAGATGTGTAAGTATAATCCAGCATTTCAGATAAAAAGAGCAGTGATAAAAATGTATGAGTTCCAGGCAAAAGGGCTGGTTATCTCCTGTTTAGCTGGTGGCACATCATCTTCTTAAAAGAGAGGAGGAGGAGAAATAAAAGAGTATTTGCTGGAAAATTCCCTGAACATTTCCTGGCATCTGGGAAGAGTTCCTCTTGATTGCTCTGGCCAGCTGGTCATTCTGTGGCAATAACATGCCGAGATCTGCCTGCAAAGTTTTTGTCATTCTTCTTTATTCTCAGGGTATTTTAGAATTTATTTTGGAATTTTCATGATGGGGTTTTTGTCTAGGCTTCCTTTTTTGATGGAGAGGGCAGGAAGAGCAACAGTAGGTGTCTGTTCTTTCCTGAGACACCTCTTTCCATCATGCTGGATCTTCCCTGCTTGCCTACACTTCCTGGTCTGAAAAAGCCCCCTGGGAGGGGCTTCCTTATGATGGGTTCTCATTGAAGAATCTGAGAAGGGCTATCAGTTGCTGGAGAGATGAAGACCTAACAACGGGCATGATATTTGCACATATTCCTTGGCTACTTTACAATGTAATAAGTGCAAGAGCACCGTATTCCAACCACGAGAATTTTCCCCAATCCCTTTTTTCCTTTGAAAGAAATGTCAAAAACAAATGTTTGTTGAATGAGAAGAGGTAGAGAAAAAAGGCAGAGAGTTTTCTGCAGGATCCTATAATGAAGTGCAGTAATGGTGGCCAAATGACCTCCACCAGTGTTGCAATATTGTCCTCATGTCTTTCTGTGTTGTCTTTGCTGGGGCTTGCTGCACTGCTCCCTCCTACAAAATCCCAGTTTTGGTTTTTGATAATTTTGGAGACAAGTTTTAATGAAGGAGAAGGAGGAGGAGAAAGGGGAGGGGGAGGGGTAATTAACTGCAATTGTCTGTCTTGGTTCCATGCCATATCTCTTCCTAGGCAGCTTAGACATTAAAACTCTGAGTCAGAAGATGCAGTTGGTCTCCACCAGAAATGTGTGTAATCCCTAATGTCTTCATCAAATTAGAGACAATCCTAGAGAAAGGGTTTGTTTGTATGGAACACTAGTCAGGATGAGGTTTTGGCTGTGTGATGTGTGAACCCAGTTCTTGTTATTGTAAATCATGGTTTATGCCTGTAAGATTCTTTAAGACCCTACAGACCTTGCTTATTCAAAAAAGTAGTTCAGCAAATGAACATTTGGTGCAGTGAATGAATCCAGCAACTTGTCTTCAGGGAGCCTTCACCTATGTGGGTCATCTCCACCAAAGTTTGCAGGTGGATTCTTCGGGCAGAAGGAGGAACAGGTATCGTCTGATTTGGGATGGATGTGGGGCCTGCGTTCTTTGGAAGAACAGACTCTGGTCAATTTGGGTGTCAAAGTATTGTTGGGAATGGTCCTAACAGGGCTCTGAGATTCCTGGTCAGGTTTCCCAATGTTCCCAAACATCCCTGAATGTTCCACTCATCTGCTTTCCCTTCAAACATTCTGTCACTTTCTTCCTTTTTTGCAAGCAGACTCACTCTGTTGTCTCTCTCGCTTCTTTGAGGCCTCACCCTTTTTGCTGATTTTCTTTTCTTTTAAACATACAAGGTGTTGAATCCAGGTTCTTCTGGGCTGCACGACCTGGTTCAGCATTTAGTGATCCAGTCTTATGTCTAGCAGGTGGTGTTATGACCATGACTTGAAGCCCCAGTTAAATCTAGTGGCAGCATTTTGCTCCAGCAGATTTAACAAGCTGAGTTATTCCAACTTCTTTTGGTCATACCTCAATCCAGTTGAGTTCAATGGTTCATCCTCTTATGTAACGATGCATAAGACTGCAACTTCAATCACAGCAAACTTGGCCCAATGTTTTGCCTGAGTGTATTATTCTCAGAAAGCAGATCCATGTGAACATTTGAGTGTGTTGCTGATAAAGCATAATGTTACAGAAAGAAGCAAGGTCATCATCAGACTGAATCACTAGGTTGCCAAGGTCCGCTTCTAAAAATCATGCCAGATTTGCATACAGAGACAAGGAGAAAGGGTCTTCTTTGTTTATTCTGCATTGACATAAAGGTAACTCAGCAGACAAAGTAATGATTTAAAAGATAGCACTTCAAGCTACATTTAAAACATCAACAATTATCTGCTACATTTCAGTGAGAAATGTTATTTTAGTGGAAGCTGAAAGCACGCAGGAAACAAGGGGTCCAAGGAAAAGTGCTGATATCAGCATCTTCTATGAAACAAAATAGAAGACACAGCAATAGAACTAGGTAAAAGCTTAAATAACACAGTTGTTCCAATTAATGTCACTTACTGTATATCTTGAGTACAGTTTTTTCTTTGTTTTATTCCATCTCAACTTCTTGTTGAAAACGACTGTGCATGGCTACTTTCTATCGTCTCAGCACTTACGTTCTGTCCCAGGCGATCTTTGATTCATAGTTACTTTATGATGGCACTAGATTACCACATCTTGGGGATTGGGGATGCCACTAAACCATTGCAAAGGTCCCCTTATTCATACTTTCACACAGATCTTAATATTTTCGCTGAATGCAATAATGCATATATTCAAATTTTAAATGGTTCAGATAAGTTGGCATGTCTTGGCATGTCTTAGTTTTCTTTTGGTGTGCTTCAATAGTGAAGTCTCATGAGCAACAAAGTAGAATCTGAAATTATGTGAACAATTCTTGCAGTTGATGTATAATCTGACCTTAATTCAAGTGTGTATGTCTTTACAGTAAGTTATCTTGTTACCTTGTCCAAAGAATTCAGGACTGTTCATGGCTCTTAACCGACACCCCACGTCACTTGTCTCTATGCGGCAATATTGAGAATAAAAAAGTTAATGGCAGGGCTTAAATCACTTATGCATGTGATGAGGAATTAAATTAAAGCTTCCACAGCCATAATACAAAATACTATTTCTCTCTGGTTGGTTTCACAGATTGCCCTAAATCATAGTTTGCTTAATTGTGCTTTATGGAATAAGCCACAAATAGCTGGGTTCAGATAACACTAAACCATAAACCATGGTTTATAAATCACAGTGACTTAATTTGCATGGTATTTATTTATTTATTTATTTATTCAATTTGTCCCCGCCCATCTCCTCCCTTCGGGGGACTCTGGGCAGTTTACAGTAATCAATTAAAACAACAATTATAAAATCCACAATATAAAATTACAATAATAAATAATATAAATAAAAGTAAAGAATAAAAAAGTCCAACTGGCACAAGAATCTAAAACCATCCAAGTGTGGGAGGAGTGGTCTATAGCAGCCATCCCCATGTAGATCTATTCCCCTCTCCACCCCAAGCGAGGCGGCAGAACCAGGTCTTCAGACTCCTCCGAAAGGCCAGGAGCAATGGGGCGATTCTCACCTCTGGGGGCGGCGTGTTCCATAGGGTGGGTGCCACTGCAGAGAAGGCCCGCTTCCTGGACCCCACCAGATGGAATTCTTTTACAGACGGGGTCCGTAGTATGCCCTCTCTGCACAGTCGGGTGGGACGGGCTGATGTAATGGGGAAGAGGCGGTCCCTCAGGTAACCTGGCCCCATGCCATGTAGGGCTTTAAAGGTGATAACCAACACCTTGAATTGGACCCGGAAGCAAACTGGTACCCAATGCAGCTTGCGCAGCAGCGGTGTTACATGTGCCTTTCTGGGGGCACCAAAAACAGCTCACACGGCTGCATTCTGGACCAGCTGAAGCTTCCAGATACTTTTCAAGGGTAGCCCCATGTAGAGTGCATTGCAATACTCTATATGAGAGTTAACAAGGGTGTGAGTTCGAAGGGCCTCCCGATCTAGGAAAGGGCATAACTGGTGCATAGCATGTAGCTGCACAAAGGGTCTCCTGGCCATGGCTGCCACCTGCTCTTTGAGCAGGAGCCATGAGTCCAGGAGGACCCCCAGATTATGCACCGGGTCTGTCTGGAGCAGTGCAACCCCATCCAGAATCAGAGATGATAATGTCCCAGATATGGAAAGCATATGTTAAGCCACATATGAATAAAGCAAAAGTTGACTGAACCAAACCAAATCTGACTGTTCTAACCCCTAGGACCAAATCTCATTTGCTTTACAAAGCTGTTTTAAAATATGGCATCTCCTAATATACCGTAGCAATTTTGGAGCAAGCAAGATATCCATGTTTTCTCTGACACTGAAATCTTTGAAAGTGGAAATGAAAATACAGAATGCATCAGTGAAAGATGATAGATAGATAGATGATAGATAGATAGATAGATAGATAGATAGATAGATAGATAGATGTGCACTTAACAGTATTATTGCCTCTCTCCCAATGCTTTTTTTTATTTAGTAGTTCTATTACAATGTCAATCAAATGCTCACTCTGAGAATTTCAGAAATCTGTTTGCACTTTTTTTTGGAAATATCTTCTGTTCAACTGCTCCCTGAGCTGTTGACAGTATGGCGCATGTTGAGCTACCACCAACTGTAGCTTGCAATAGCAAAGGGGCATTGGTTTTCTTACTGTATATTTTCTCTCCAATTTCTGAAGAAATTCAAAGAATAAGAAGAAAAGCTCTTCATGCTTCTTTCAAAACAAAAATAGGCAATTAAAAAATTCACATGGAGACATGCACACACATACACCCTTTGTTCTTGTTTCTGGTGCCCTCTTCTGTAAAAATGTTGAAAGGTGAAAGCTCCCCTGTGCAAGCACCAAGTCATGTCTGACCCTTTGGGGGATGCTGCTTTCACGACATTTTCTTAGCAGACTATAGAGCGGGGTGGTTTGCCATTGCCTTTGCCAGCCGTCACCTTCCCCAGCTAGCTGGGTCCTCAATTGACCAACCTCGGAAGGATGGAAGGCTGAGTCGACCTGAGCCAGCTACCCGAGGATCCAGCTTCCACTGGGATCGAACTCGGGTCATGGGGAGAGTTTTTGGTTGCAATACTGCCGCCTACCACTCTGCGCCACAGGAGGCTCAAAAATGTTAGCAAGCAACAAAGAAAGACCTAGCTTTTTAATCTCAGCCTTTTTTTTTTTTACAAAAACACTCCAATGTGCTTTTCATGGTGACTTAATGGAGTCTAATTAGCAATTAATGGCTTTAAAAATCAACAGGGTTCCTGGATTGCCCAGTATTCTGAAATTAATTATTTATAGACCCTTTTAGTCCAGTTTCTCTGCTTCCCTCCACATCTTGTCTTTCCTTTCAAAGACTCTGTATCTGCCAGGACAGTTTTCCCAGTCAGCCAGCTTCGAAAAAAGGTTGAGAGGCCATCCTTTATCTCTACAGAAAACGGCCTATTAACTGTCTGCTTTCTGAATGCCTGGAGGCAGGCATGGGGTTTTGCTTGTAGTTTACAATGTCCCCCTTGACGCTCACGCCACTGTGATGAGAAATGGAGGAAGAATCCTTGGAAGTCATCCTGTACCCCTATTACTTGAGAGAAAGCCACTGTGAATACCAGGAGATGTCCTTCTGGATTCAGTCTGCATTTAATAAGCCTAGGTTTGTGTTGCATGTTCAGAACTGAGATGGGACTTTCTCGATTTGTGTTTCTTTTAACAGAGTAGGAATTCCGCTAAGGCTCCACGAATGATCAGAAGCTGGGCTTGCAGAACACGATGGGTTGGAACGATTGGGGTTCCATGTGTGATGCCAACCAGACAATGCAGTAGGACTGTAAATTGTTTGAACACAGATGATTGGGTTAATTCCACACTGTGTTCATACAACATGCTTGGCTAAACATGGCTTGCTTGCTTGCTTGCTTGCTTGCTTGCTTGCTTGCTTGCTTTATTTATTTATTTATTTATTTATTTATTTATTTATTTATTTATTTATTTATTTATTTCATTAGATTTAGATACTGCCTGATTCCAAATTGACTCTGATCTTGTGACCAGGGTGAGGGATTTCTGGCTCCATGTACTTCTTATATCTTACGTTACTGCTCCAAATGGGGTGATAATATGAAAAGTGTCCTCGTTCAAATGGAACTAACTAAACCTGGCTAAATCTGGAGCTGATCCATGAACTTCCCTTCCACTGTGGCTGTTCCTTCAAACCCCCTCATGGCTGCCATGGCCTTTGCTGGAACTGGTTCAGCCCCAGTAACAGCTGGATTGACACATTGGAATGTGTCCAGTTCTTTGTCTCTTGCCCCCATTTCTTTCTTTCATGCCAGAATGTCTACAGTGGATGTGTTCAGAGGATGGAAAAATGTGTAGCAGAAAATGTGCCAGCAGTAGTCCCCTGCTACTCCAACTGTAATTTTTTAATTATAGCAATAAGAAAATTATTATATGTGGTTCAATATCTCCAGTTAAAATGTCTTGCAACCAGAGGATCTACCAGTGCAACTTATGAAAAAGAAGATATTAATTTGTGTGTGTGTGTGTGTGTGTGTGCTACTTCCAAATTGTGAGATATGAGTTGAATGAAGTAAATGTTGGGTGATAACTATAATCTCTCTCTCTCCTCTGTCTCTCTTTCTCTCCATTTTTTTAATAAATCCGATATCTTGGTAACATTAGATTTCATTTCCTTATGAAATGCTACAAGTAAGTTTATGCGTCAGGTAATTTTCATTTCTACCCAGCCTTGTTCTGATTAGACATGTCTTGTATCAAGGGAATAATGACTTCCGAGCGGCCTTAGTGTCATAACCTGAAATATGAGCTTACTTTTCTTGCTAAAGCTCAGAAAGGCCCAAAATTAAATGCTAACTTCTTCCTAGATGCTATAGAAATGTATGCCTATTGTTCTTTTAAAGAAACCTTTGGCAAAGAAAAAATTGCAGCGTTAAGGAGGAAGCAGCATGCACAGTTGACATAAGTGTATTTTTTTTTCAATCTAAAACCATGAGCAGACTTTCACCCTTGCAAAAATACACTGAGCCATTGCACTGAGCAATACTGTGGTGGGCTTTGACTTAGCAAGCTGACTGAGTACAGACACTGTGGTCTGTAAATCATGGTTTGTGTTGTAGCTTGCATGAACCCTGTATCCCTAGGGTAGATTACTTTAGCATGCCACTGAAAGGCAAGACAGCTCCTGGATTAAAAAAAAAGAATAGTGCCTCTCTGCCAGCATGGTGCAGTGGTGAATGTGTTGGACTAGAACGAGGAGACCCAAGTTCTAGTCCCCATTTGGCTACAGATGCCGATTGAGTGATTTTGGAGCAGCCATTTTATCTCCCTCAACCTACCTCACACAGTAGCTGTAAGGAAAAAATGGGAGGAGGGAATGCTATGTATGTCACCCTGAGCTCCTGAATGAAAGGCAGGATACAAATCTAACAAATAAGTAAATAAATAGTGAAATGAATAACCTCTGACATATAGCATGGGGTGCTTCATGATCTTTCTTCACCAACAGAAGGCATCCTGGTGCAGTCCAAAAGCATTCCAGATTGTGTTTTCCTCACATTTTTTTTAATCTTAAAACACTTCTAAACCATTTCCCATTCACAGAAATTGTAAAGTGGTTTTTGATTTTTCAGAGATCCTGCCTCTTAGATCTAGACATCAAATAAGTAAATATGTTTCCCTGGCCCCAGAAAGAAGGATTATGATGGAAGTTGCCTGAAAATTCAGACAGGTCCTTTCTTGATTGCTGTGTCCAGTTTTCCTTCCACTGAGACAGCAAAAATTTCACCCAAGCTGCACTGGGCAGAGGACAGGGGTCAGCAAACCATTCAGGAGTTGGCCTTCTCTCCATGAGAACCTGGGTACCACAAAATTGGGCATTTTAGAAACAGCTCCATTTCTCTCATGAGTTCTCATAATCCAGCATCTGGGTCAAAAATCTCTCAGGAACACTGACATTTCATGCCATTTGACAATCTTGCAAAAATATTGGCTGTTTTTAGTCAACCAACCAACCAACCAACCAACCTTTATTACGGTCAAAGACCAGCATAAGAAGGGTGGGGTACAGTCAGTTAAAAGCATAGAAAATACACTAAAATCTAATATAAGAAGCTAAAACACAGAAGTCTAAAGGAAAAGGAAAAAGAAGACAAAAGAAAATCTAGAGGGTGGGGTAGGAACATTAGATGAGTGTAGGGAAGCATAAAGTTAGTATATCTGTAAATAAAGTACTCTGTGTGATAAAATAAAATAAAAAAATAAAAATAAATAAAAGCTAGTTTATGGCACCAGTCATCTTTCTTTAGTAATATTATTTTAATTTGGAGATCCTGGTGATTCCAGTTGGAAGTGATGGATGCCTACAGGCATCAACAAACCAATTGCTAGACTAGTGCCAGTTGGATGACTGTCTGTATTTCCTTCTCCGTGAATACAAAGAGGGTATAAAGATGATTTTTGCCAGGATGAGGGTAGTAACATTTCATCACCTATTAACTTCTGTCTGAGTTAGATGCAAAGATTAGCTGTGGCGAATCTTGCAGACATCTGAGGGGTCTCTTTTGATCAAAGCTGTATACATTAGCTACAGCCATCTCTGAGAGAGATCAAATAAATAAACATCTGTCTGCACATTTTCGTGTGTTGCCAAATCTGTTTTCCTCTCCAAGTGCATGAAAACATCTCTCCTTCTGAAATGCACACGGGAATGGGAGATCTGTCCTTTTATATCTTCATTCATTACTGTATTATTTTTATTTTGTCCAGCTTTCTCCTTTGTGATTGGGTAAAAGGCTCCCATGGTAAAACTGAGCTCAAAAACTGTACATTTTGCAACAAAAGCTTGGGAGACTTGTATCATATCTAACCCTAAACTATAATGTGGCTTGTTTGGTTTTACCTTATACGTGTGAATTGTAAATCTTGCTTTATGTCTTAGCATGCTGTAGCAACCTTTCCAATTGTGATTTAGTCAACAAACCATAATAAAACAACCTTAATATGATGTGTGAATGAGATTGCAGAGTTTGTTACTAGTATATATAATGATTGGAACTGTGGGAGATCTCCTTATTGAAATATTCTCTGCTCCTTTTTAACATCTATATGAAACCACTGGGTGAGATCATCCGTCACTACAGGGTGAGGTATCATCAATATGCAGATGATACTCAATTATACATCTCCATCCTGGGGGAAGTAAGTGATGCTGTGACCACCCTTTCCGAGTGCCTGGGTGCTGTGGGGGCCTAGATGGGGGACAACAGGTTGCGGCTGAACCCGGGGAAGACAGAGTGACTGTGGATTAATTGCTCCTCAATTTCTGGGAAATTGTCATCTTTAATTCTGGATGGGGTTGCACTGACCCAGATAGACCCGGTGTGTAACTTGGGTGTCCTCCTGGACTCACAGCTCCTGCTCGAAGAGCAGGTGGCAGCCGTGGCTAGGAGGGCCTTTGTGCAACTTCGGGTTATACACCAGTTACGCCCCTTCCTGGAGCGAGAGGCCCTTTGAACAGTCACTCATGCCCTGGTTATCTCCCATAGACTACTGCAATGCACTCTGCATGGGGCTACCCTTGAAGAGTATCTGGAAGCTACAGTTGGTGCAAAATGCAGCCGTGCAGGCAATCTTAGCTATTCCAAGATCAGCACATGTCACCCCTTTGCTCTGTGAGCTGCATTGGTTGCCAGTATGCTTCGGGTCCAATTCAAGGTGTTGGTTATCACCTTTAAAGCCCTACATGGCATGGGGCCAGGCTACCTGAAGGACTCACCTCCATCATATCAACCTGTCCCACCTGGTTGTGCAGAGAGGGCATGCTGCAGACTCTGTCTGTAAGAGAACTCCATCTGGCGGGGTCCAGGAGGCGGGCCTTCTCTGCAACAGCCCCTGCCCTTTGGAATATCCTTTCCCCGGAAGTGAGATTGGCTCCCTCCCTCCTGGACTTTAGGAAACAACTAAAGACCTGGTTCTGTCATCATGCCTGGGGTGGGAGGGAGAGTAGCCATTCCTGGGGATGGTTAGTCTCTTAGAAGGACCCTGCTCTGCTTGCGAGTCACAGAGAACTTTTAGCCATCGTGTTCTTACTATATTTATTTTATTATATATTATAGCATTTTATAGTTTTATATTTCTCTTATTTATGTTTTACTGTAAACCACCCAGAGTCCCTTTTGGGAGAGGGGTGGTGATAAATTTGATTAATAAATAAATAAATAAATAAAAATAAATATGCCAGGAACGTCTATGGTTTTTCCTGGGAGCCCAAATTCTACTGTGTGCTTCATTTCTGAAGGGCAATATAAAAGTTCCCTGATCTTTTATATCTATTTTTAGAGATAGAAAAGATGGTAGATGGTAGCTAAAGTGCCGAGGGGTAGGACGGGAGAGGAGATGTTGGTAGCCAGGTTCACACACTGCACTAATTCAAAACTAAATAAACATATTATGGCTTGTTATCTCTGCAAACTCTGTCAGTGATGCCTATAAAAACTGACAACCTATTCAGGCCTGAGACTCAAACGCTTGAGAAGCTCCTTAATTGTTTTTTAGCATGTAGCTTGTTGGAGCAGCGCAGCTCTTGCAATGCAGCTTAATGCAATTACAGGCACTGTAGCTTAGTGGCCGAACTGTATACTTTGTGTAAAAAAAAGTTGCAATTCCAACCCACAGCATCTGCCAGTTGGGCCGAAAAACTCCATTCTAAAATTCTGGATGGCAGCAGCTGACCTTTGTCAACAACACAGGACAGATTAGTAATCCGACTTAGCACAAGGCAGTTCCTTTCACTGATTTAAAATAATTCACTGCCAGTCATTCATTCACCAAATTTCCAGTTAGCATACAGCTGGGATTCTATTTTCTGAATGCAGTATTTCCCAAGCCAGCTCTCCAGATAAGTTCCAATCACTGTTGGCCATGATGGCCATTGGCTGGTTGGCATGGAAGATCCAACTTGGCTAAGATTGCCCTAAAGGATTCAGCCCCTACTTATCATTTGGAAAACAATAAATTTGAACATCTTCCCTTCCCTTCCCTTCCAGTAGACCATTGGCATTTCTCTATCCAAATTGTCTTGCCTTCTCTCTGTCTCAACGTCTGACTTCAGGGACAAGATTGGAATTGGACCTACTGATAGGGGGCTGTAAAATTCCCCCCTCCTTTCTTTTTTCTCCAAGGGAATTTCCTGCCCCGCAGGATGAATTCTGATTAATAAGAGCTGCTTTTAAATATAAATCCTTCTTTCATGGAGGCTGGAAGGGATTGCTGTCCCCTCTCCCCTCCCCCTCCCCCTCCTTCCCTTGTCTCGGTTTTTTGAGACAGTCATTAGATGAAAAAAATTGGCTGGAGATTTAACTGTTGGCCAACTCCTTGAAAACAATGGCACCCATTGCTGCCCAGTGTACCTACAAGTAGGCCTGTTCTTCTCATTTTGGGCTCTCCTTTGGGAACCCTTTTTCCTGATGACACATGAGAAGTGAAGGCAATACACAGCAGGTCAGAAATGTCCTGCCATTGGTGGCTGAATTGAAGCGATTAGCTTGATGATGGATGAGGCTGCCACGGATGCTGACTCTTTCTAGCAACTGGTATTTTAAAAAGAATTTTTCCATCTGTGACCTTCTCTTTCTTACTATCAGTGGACATTCCTTCTCTCTCTGTTTCCTTATTTACATTATTTACATTCAAACCCAGCATCAGAAATTTGGCATGGAAAGAGTTATTGGCAATCTAGACATTTTGCTCCTTTGCAGGATGGGTTAGGAATCATGATTGTGGACCTCTCTTAGGCCTGTCTAAGCTTTGGCTGCTGCAAAGTGTGTCACTGTTACTCAGGAGTAAAGCTAAAGAATGCATAGAAGATGTATATAACAGTTGCTATTCTGGTCTTGTTCTACTGGAGTGTGACTGGCTAGTGGCCTAATCCAGAAGAGGACCTTTGTGCATGTGGGAGGATGGGTGGTTTTTCTAGTTTAAAAAAAATAATCACTGTCTTACACAGAGAGAGAGAGAGAGAGAGAATCTGCTTTTGTTTTTATTTCCATTGGCATTAATAATTATAATAAAAAATCCTGTGTCTGTATAAGGTGTGTCTGTGTGAAATGTTTAAATCAAGGATGAAGCTTTATACTCCACAAGATCCTCAGGTTCTAATCTGGAGTGAACCACTGTGTACTTCCTCTAGCATAAAATAAAGCTGAAATATTCAACTGCACGGACTTTCAGCCTCCTCTTGTTATTACCACCAAATTGCCTATAAGGGAATGGAGAACTATCCTTAGATAGAATTTCAACCAAGTAGTTCCTGTCACACTCTTAGCCACTTCCTCCCATTTTGTTCTAATAAAACGTAATTTATGGCCATGTTCATGTAATGAATGAGGCTGGTTTTGTCTCCTAATTCTGAGTAATGACACACTCTGGAACATTCCTATTTTAAGAAGAATGACCTTGATAATTTGGAAATGAAATACTTTTCATGAGTTGTGGGCCATGGTATAATACTGTAGTGTAGAAAAAATGGAATAACCTAGCAGATTTCATGGAACAGGGTCCCATATTTGACAAGATCAGTCAGGCAATAACATCTAAACATTAGTAAAAACCTGTATGTTCCCCTCTTCCCTACTTTGTAACATTTCTTGAAACTGGACTGTTCCTTTGCTTTAAAAAAATGGGATGTCAATTTAAGGGAAAATCAGCAACAGAGGGTAATAAGGTGTGGGAAAAGATAGTATTTTTCTGCAGTGGTTGAAAAGTACCCATCAAGTATATATTTTATCTAATTCTATTTTCTCCAAAGTTTTGTGCTGTACTGTGTGTGTATTTATGAGTCCATATAAGTCTTTTCCATAACATTGCCCCAGCTGTTCTGTTGATAAACCTTCCCAGGTACTTCTTATCTCAATACCAGGCCTGCATAATTAAAACCTTAAATTTGAGACCACTCCCCCACCTTTTTTTTTCCTGTTTTTGATTCACTCTTTTCTTCCCCACTTTCTCATTTTAATCCTTGATGATATCTTTAAGCTGCAGAGAACACTGTCAAGGCTGTGGCTAATCCAACACAGAGGTGCAATTGCTGCTTTTCCTGGGCCATTTTTCTTGGGTTAAATCTAGGCAGCTCCTCAAGCAGGGGACAAGTCTGCCAAATTCAAAACGGTCAATCAAGGTTCAAAGCCTTCTGACTTTTGTGTCTCAGCCGAGTTCCCATGAATAGACTTACTGGGCATGTGTCCATGTCAAGGGAGCTGAGCAGGGGGTGTTATATATTTGCAAGTGTTTGGTTGTAGAATTCAGCAGGGCGGGGATGTGACATGACTGGTGAAATGGGTTTGGCTTGTTCTCAGTCCCCACCAGAACCCTCATCTCAACAACCTAGAAAAGCGCTGTGATGGGAAGATGACCATTGTTCTTGTCAAGATCCACTCCAGCTTTTATGGCAGAGTATAATTAAATGGCTCCAACCACAGGTTTAAGTAAACAGCAGTGTGGGAGACAGCACACATTTTATTTCAACAGAGTTGGCCAACCATGAACAATGCTGGCTGTGTGTTCTAGAACAGACAAATTTGACTATTATATGGTATCACCCCACCCCACCTCTATGTTAGTTATTCTGTTTAGGCTATTTTTAATTTGCTTCCTTTTCTTTTTTGCAACAGAGTATTTTAACCAGCACTTACGTTTTTTGGAGGAATTATTTTTAACAATGCTTAGTGAAGGTTTGAATAACAGCTAGCAGAACAGGACTAGTCCACGTACCCGAACTGGATGGATAGTGGTACTGATTTCCAAAATGAAGCTTATCCCTGTTTTTTTCATTGCATAGTTTTTCTCTCTTTCAAACAAAACAGTGTTTTACCTTGCTTGATGAGTTTTAACCCTGAAAACATTTTTAATTGTTTTTTTCTAACCCTAAGGTTTTGAGAACATTAAAAAGGTACTCATTTCTGAGTTTAACTCCTTTCTTAGGGGCTCTGAAATCAAATTCCAGAGAGGAGAGCAATGTCATTATCTCTGGGCCATCCTGATGATCAACAGGTTAGCTGTTGCCTTAAACAAACAATTTCATCTTGGTTGTTGCATTCAAACAATACCCTTAGCCTAATCATGAATTAACCATTTTTGAACATTCACACAATACATTGAACCACTGAGCTAGGCTCATGGAATGTGGCTAGGTCATGTAACTCCCCAAAGGTTAAAATCGAATCAAGCTTACTAGGTTTGAAGGAATGGAGCTATTAGATCTTCAAATTAGCTAATGGGTGAATGTGGCCAGCCTGGACTAACACCTTTGGGCAATTAGTTAAGCTTACACTCTGGGCACAATGGTTTACCCTGGATATTATTCTGTTTGCTTCAAGGTATGGTAAACAGCTCTGCTATCCGTGGGGTACTGATGCTCCTTTTGGTGAATAGCATTCTGTACATTTGACCTCTAGATTTGATACGATAGTACTAGTGACCTTGGTTTCTGTGCACCACCCTAGGCCTGTAGCTGGGTGGGCTGGTCACTCCAGAATTACAGTAGCCCTTTCCTACATTTTCTGCCCTCCTTCTTTGCTTGTCCCCCAAGACTTTGAGGCTAGCTATGGGCCTGCCATGCCTATGCGTCAAGTCTTCAGTCTCAGAACAATCTTCTGTGAAACAGGCTTCTGGTTGGTTTCAAAATGCAATGTTTCAACTTGGCTTTCCCAAGTCTCTGGACAAATGGAGAGCAGAGGGAATAGCATTTCTATGATTGCCCTTTTCACGACAGTTGGCATGGCCCACTTGTATAGTGGGCTCAGCCAAGTGTTTTTGGCCAACTGATTTCTAGGAAAAGTAAACAGAGTAATACCCCTTTCCAGTTATCTCCCTTTCAGCTGCTGAAATGGATGTTTTGTTGCCTCTTAATGCCCTGTAGATAAATCTGTATGGAATTTCTTGAACTGTCATGTTGATGGATGGTAGGATGAGAAAGTCTGCCCAGCTAGAGAAAGAGGGAAACTGTGCCTATTCATCACTCTTCCAGCTGTCAAATTGGTGACTGAGGCTTTGCAGCAGGTCCAAACTTGTCCAGATCATTGTACCATAAGAAAAACAATTAACTTTTCCAAGACAACCCATATTCAGACATGGGTATTTGGCACCTGCATGGTAATCGCTGTTAACTAGACATTTTATCATGCCTAGCTATTACTACTTCAGCTATTATTATTGTTCTTATAGGAAGGAAAGCTTAGCCTCAGTGGACAGAATATTTTTTTACAGATAGCTTAAGAAAAGAATAAAAGGGATTGTGCTACATTTTAAAAAGGCAGCTGTATAAAATATTATGAGGTTCATATCATTTTGTATTTAAATATTAATATCATTGAATTCACATTCCGTAACAGTGTCAGCAGATATAATAGCATATGCCTGGAGCCAGTTCTCTTCACCATCCGATGGAAGGATGGACAAACAGAAGGATGGACTGACAGATGGACAGATGGACAGACAGACGGATGGATGGATAGAAGGACAGACGATCAGACGGACAGACAGAAGGAAGGACAGATGGACGGACAGATTGATGAACAGACTGGCGGAGAGATGGACAGACGGGTGGACAGACAGAAGGAAGGACAGATGGACGGACAGACTGATGGACAGATGGATGGATAGAGGGCTGGAGAGATGGACAGAGGGACAGAAAGACGGATAGATGGATGGACAGATGGACAGACAGCCTGACAGATGGACAGACAGATGAACAGACAGACAGATGGGGGGATGGGCAGACTGACTGACAGACTGATGGATGGACAGATGGATAGATGGAGGGATGGATGGACAGACAGATGGACAGATGTACGGACAGATGGATGGACAGACAGATTGATGGACTGACTGACTGACTGACAGACTGATGGAAGGAGGGAGGGACAGACATACACACATACAGACATACATATGTATGGGCTGATGGATGTATGGATGGACAGATGGAGGTACAGATGGAAAGACTGAAGGATGGAGAGATGGGCAGACTGACAGACATATGGACAGCCAGATGGATGGGTGGATGGATGGGCAGTCAGATGGTCTGATGAACAGACAGACAAATGGGCAGATGGACTAAGAAAAGATTGCAAATTCTAGCAATATATAATGCCTGTTTTTAACACCTCTCCATCAACCCTTCAGTATCTAGTACTCAAAGCATCGTTTTCAAAGCAATTGTCAGTGAATGGTGCTGATACTTTGGGCTTGCTTGTCTTATTTTCCAAATCTGGGCATGCATCATTGAAGCACAAAGTTGGAAGAAGTTATGTAGGCTATTATCAACAATCTGATAAACGAAATCTAAACCTGAAGGAGGGGGGCATAGAGACAGTAGAGAAAGCATCTCAGAAGGGATCCTCCCTACTTTTTGGAAGAGTAAAAGTGAGGGACGGGAGGGGTAATTTCAGACTTGCAAGATTCTGGTAATGTAGCCTTAAAATAAAGATGGAGTTTGCATTCTTGGTTGTGCTTCTTGTCTGGGCTACCTCGAAGGGCTAACAGTTTCCAATAATCTGTTATACTTGTAGTCAAGTAAATTCAGAAGCCACCTTTGATCAATGGTATAAAGTTGGCAACAATGGGGGCAG
Source organism: Candoia aspera (assembly GCF_035149785.1). Lineage (NCBI taxonomy): Eukaryota > Metazoa > Chordata > Lepidosauria > Squamata > Candoiidae > Candoia > Candoia aspera. The sequence continues at coordinate 11,561,230 of NC_086165.1, forward strand.
GACCAGCACACAAAGGGACAATCACCAAATGTCCGAGCTTTGTCCTCCATAAAAGTTGATATTTTTGCTTCTGCATTATGTTTACACAGTGCTAAAAGCTAAGATACCCGATACTGCCCCAAGGGTGGTATTGTCCAGAAGGTGTTCCACTTCTGAAGGACTTGGAGAAGACAAGAAGCCACACACCTTCCTCTGCATCCAAACATTTGAGGCTGAACCGATCTCTGCCAAATGGTTTTTATAAACTCAGGCTATAAATAAAAAAATTGCTACTGCCTTCGAAACACCTGAGTATTGGTATCTTGAAAAGGATGTGTCGTCGTCGTTGAGTTGGGCAAGAAATAAATATGCCATTTTCAATTATTCAATTTTAATCTAGATATTTCAGAATGAGTTTTGATAACATCCCGACTTTGCTTTCCCAATGCTTTTAAAACTTAGGATCCAGCTCTATGTTGTTCATGGACCCCCCCCCCCCGGGAGCTTCCAACTCAGTCTGAAAATTCCAGGATATTATATACTACCAAGTATAAAATTGTATATTACATCCAGGATATATGATATTCTATGAAACAATATAAAAAACCTAAACCCTTAGGTCCAAGAAAATCAAAGACATCCAAACACTTTTTTTTTTTTTGCCCACAAAGCAGGGAATTCAAAGGGGGAAAACCCAGGCAGCTGGAGAAATGAAAGTTCACTGTTTGAACTGTATGATCTCATTCAAAACAAGACGTTTATTCTTCCTCAGTTCAGGAGAGTGGGCAAGATGAGAAATGCCCAAGGCTGGCTGGCTGATTCATGTTAGCAAAGGGAGGGGGAAGGACGGGGACACACGTTGAACATCAAAGGCCCCAAAACATTCCTTTGATCATTAAGGACAGGAAAAGAACACTTTTGCCGTTGACTGAAGAGGGGAGAGAGAGACAGCAAAGGAGAAGACGGTTCAACGGCAACTTCCGTGCAAAATCATTGTTGCTTTGTTTTAAGGTGGTGCTTGCAAATAAGACCTTGGCCTTTTAAAAAATAATAATAATAATCCATCAATAAAAGCAAGCATTGAGCCAGTAATGGTAAACAGCATTACTTTATAATATTTACTTTACAAAAAATCCCATCTTTTTATTAAAGGGCATCAGTCCCTTTGAAGAATTCTTCAATGTCTCCTTTTGCTCATAGTTTTGAGTTGAGGAGATATTTTGCTGGAAAATGCAGGGCTGACTGCAAAGAACAGGCATTTCTGCAAGTCTCAGCCCTGCTGGGGAACAAGCACGAGCTCAAATCTCATTAAATGTTTTTAGTGTTCAGCTCTTTCTCCAGTTGGCTGAGTGTGCTGAAAGTGGTGCTCCTGTATATTTAGACAATATAGATTCGGATTCTTTTAATAAACCAAACACTGTTATGATTGCTTGTTAGTTCTGAACTCAGGTACTGTGGTTTATCCACCATGCAGAATGTCAGCCCAGTCCCTTGCAACACGTTCGCAAATCATGGCTTTTTCTACACTTTTTTAGTTTTTTCTCTTTTTTTCCTTTGTAGTGTTTTGCTTTTCTGTAGTTTTTATCTTTGCTTGAAACTTAATGAAATTCTTATTTAAAAAAAATAAACAAATCATGGCTTTGGCTGATGTGTCAACCCAGATTCAAGTTCTCTTCCACCTCCTGCTACTCTCAAATTCACAAACCAATCTGTATCTTGGGTTTTTTGGGTTTTGGTTTTTTAATTCTGACCAATGCAAGACTTTATTTTGTTTCTGAGCTTGCTTCCGCTTTCTACAAATTATTAGAAGAGCCACATTTAAAAGAAAGCATTTTGGGGAGGAGAAGTGGCTTTTCGAATCCTAGCAACAGGAACGAGGGAGGCCTTTCCAAATAAGAGGATTATTGCAGAGTGACTTCTTGGTGGAAGACCTGGGAGGGGAGGGAAGCAGGGGAATTAGCTATGGCTAGACAGACCATTAAATTGGTATTAAACACTTTTCCATGTGAAGGAAACCTCCTTCTCCCAGAAGCCAGGAGCAAAGAGAGATCACTTTCCACTTGAATGCAGCTGAGATGGGGCTAGATAAATGCTGAAAAATGGAAAGGTGACCAGAGGTTAAAGCACAGGCTGGAGACCTCGTCTGTCTGGCTTCCTTCCTTCTAAACTCCCGGAGAATTGGCACGCACTGCTCAGATGACATCGTCCTCCACAAACATTCAATCTTCTTGACCAGTTTGTTCCAGTGCTTAACAAGGGAGGGAGGGCAGGGAGTGGGAAAGAAGATGCATAGAAATCAGTTCAAGCTGTTTTTGATCGGTTGTGCCGGGCAAAATCCACAAAAGGGTCCCTGAGCTCCAGAAAGAAAAATAAGCAAAGCAAAGAACTGGAAAGAGCTAAACTGCTTCTTTCTTTCTTTCTTTCTTTCTTTCTTTCCCACCCTCCCTCCCTCCTTCCTTCCTTCCTTCCTTCCTTCCTTTTCAGTTCTTTTCTTTTCTTTTACAGTTCTTTCCAGAAAACAATGCCGAAACAGACTGGCTGTGGGGGTGTTTTAAATTGGATTCCTGCAGTAAATGTTAGGCTGGACTTCATGGCCTAAATAATTTCTTCATTTTTTTCCCTACAATTTTTGTGCTCTGAACTCATCCATTGCCTTCTTGTTCTATTTTATTTATTTATTTATATCGGTTTTATATAGCCGTCCATCTCGCAAACATGACTTGGTGATCTACAATGAAGAGCAATTAAAACAACTAAACACAATTAAACACGTATAAATATTTTACATTACATCTTAAAATTATAATATAGGGTTTTGTTTTGTTTTTTTAAAGGAATGACATCAGGAATGGATAACCTCTAGTCCAGGCTGGACTTTATGTGCAGAATCTGTGCAATCGAGGAAGAGTCAATCTGTCAGCTCGAACTCTAAAATAATCTCTTCCATTTAAAAAACAAAACAAAACATGGGCAAGACCATCCAAGACACTTGGCTATCAAATTGCTCCTCTCTCCAACTTCAGACTAATTAAATTATTTTGATACTAAACCAGAAAGATCTTCTGGCTCAGAAGTGAAGTAGGTCAATTGCTCCATCACTTGATCTATTATTACATTGCATTTGGCACCCATTGGGGTCAAAGAAAAGAAAAGAAAAGAAAAAAGAAAAGTCTGCCCACCCTGCTTTATATCATTCGGAAAGTTTACTACCTGTAGTTTTAAAAGACCTTTTTAAAAGATGTGCCCAAACACATCCTCCCCCCTTCCCCCAAATATTCTTTGTTCCTGCTGCTGGAATTAGAGCTAGCCACAAAAGGCTTCTGGAAGTCTTTCCCAATTTTTTGGAGAGAAATTGGGTGGAATTTTTTCCCAAATATCTCCAGGGAGAAGGAGACATCCTGCAACAGTTTTTGAAGCACAGGATTCCCACTTTAGTGATGACAGTAGTACCCCTGCTGACAATGTTCAGTAGGAAAAGTTCCCGCATCATGTCCTCTCTTTGAATAAATGGAAACATGAGAGAGCAGACAGGCTGCAGATGGCAGGAATGAGACCCTTGGCTACTTCCTAACTCAAAAAGGACAAAGATACTCCAACTACATCCATGATAATTGCACTGTAATTTTCTTCTCCTTTGAAAAATATTCTAAAGCAAATGCTTTTTCATCAGAACAAAGGAGAACTGGGGGAGCAGGAGAGACAGGAAAAATTATTTACCTAACTCTACTTAGAAGTATAATGGAATTAATTGGTGCTCTATATTTTAGTGTTGGCCTCTTGTCTCTCTCCTGTTCTCTCTCTAGTGATTCTTACCAGCATGAATCAACACTGATTAGTTGATATCCGTGTGCCATTCCCTTTTGTTTTATGAATGAGGTCCCAGAGTTTGCAAAGCATGAAAGGCCAGGGAATGCCAGCTGCAACACACAATTTTGGGAGGAGCTCAATAAAAGCAAACCCACCATGAACCCCCCCCACACACATTGGCAGAATTAAATAATGCTGCGTACTACAACATCAATGTCCGGTGCTTCTGTTTTGGGTCTTTCTACATAACTGGATTATCCCTGTCCTTATAAAAGATAGATAGAGGCGAAGTCAAACATTGGCTGTTCACTAAAGAAAAATAGCATGACCAGGAGGCGCCATCCAATTGCTGCAATTACCCATCCACATTGTATATAAAAAGATCTGTCTCTATGCAACATAAGGCATCTGGACTCCTACTAAAGATTGCTTGTTTTAGATTGTCTTGCTTTATCAGAAATCTGGTAAGAAAAATAGAAGGCAATGCAATAGATCGCCCACTATCCCAGCCATTTTGATTGTTCTTTTGTGACATGCAACACCTAGAGTTGACAGTTCTTTAAGCCCCAGGATATAGGGTTGAGGTACTGTACTGCAATGATATTTGAGGTAGTTTTTCAAGCTGTGGTAACTTTTCTTCATTGTGGTGGCTGAATGTTTTCTTCATTCAGTCCTTCAAACTTTCAAATATATTAATGGAAGTCGGTGATGTAAATCACTGGGCCAAACCTTTCCTGAGCCAGAATGAATTTGTGTCCTTCCATAATTAGTAGGTCTCCAGGCACTTATTATACCTTATTGGATTTCTTTCTAGTTTGTCAATTTCATCATTGAAACTGATCTTCTAGAATAACAGAGGCTAAATTCTGATTAGAAAATGATGGGAAGAACTAAACTATTTCCTCTATTGAAAATGGATTTGTATGCAATTGACAGCAAAATGAATCAACTTTGATTTTTAAAAGAAAGCTTTCAAATAGGAATATTTCTAATTTCTGGAGCCAGGGAGAGAAATTCAGCTGCAATTTTTTAACCAGTTCTCATTTGATTTGTAGGAAGAAAATTTGCTTAAACATTCTTTGAAAGAAGATGTTGCTTCTCCAGTTACTTTCTGGGTGCACTTCAAGGTTGTGATTATCATCTTTAAAGCCCTGAATGGCACTGGGCCAGGTTATTTGCCAGACTGCCTCTCCCCGAGGGTATCTGTCCGTTCCATCAGGTCAGGAGGGTGGGCACACTCTAGGTCTCTTCCCTTAAATGTCAACTAGTGGGATGTAGGAAGCACACCTTCTCTATGGTGGCTCCTGCCCTGTGGAATGCCCTTCTCCCTAAGATCTGGTAGCCCCTCATCTTCCTACTGTTTTGGAAGGTCTTGAAGAGCTGGCTCTTCCTGCAAGCATAAAGTGGGGTAAAGTGAGGCTGGAGCCCAGTAAGGTTGAATGCTGATGTGTGGGGGATGTTGCCTTTGAGGTGCTGGGAGCTTTTGTTATGGTTTGATATTTTTATCATTCTTTCGTGAGCCACCTAGGGTTACGCTACATAAGATGGCTGGCCGTATAAGTCTTTTAAATAAATAAAGTTTTGGGGAAAACCTATGGAGGGAAATGTGGTGTCACTCTATTTGTTACAAGAGGTGTGTATGCAAATCCGTTTTTCCTTGAGAAATCCAGTTTTTCCTTGATATGCATTCTTCCTTACCTGCAGGGGGATACACTGATTGTTGGATTGAGTGTATTCTTTCAGTTCTCATACTTCCATTATATCCCATGGGGAAACTTATCCCAGGGGGCTTTTTCATTCATTGCTAAGCTCAACTCCTTCCTTGAGAAACTTTTGGAGAATTTCTCTATATCAGTCAGAGGCACATTTTTTTAATTTGCACAGAAAACCACGTATTCATCAAATTCCCCTTCCAGGATACTGGGATTAACTGTGCAAAACACCTGCTAAAATATGTCCACCACTGAGCCTCTACATGATAACAACTTAGAATATGATGCTGCTCCAACAGCTTAGTGTGAATTGGTAAAACAGACTGGGAATATTTGCTTGACATACTAAGTCTGGTTTTGCACAAATCATCAAGAGGAGAATTTCACACAGACGCCGAATCAGTTGGCATGACAAGCCATGCCTAGCTATGGTTTTCATGTTGGTACCCAGATTAATTTCTGCGGCTGTGAGAAAGTTGATATTTACAAAATGGTGAATCTTCCCCTGTAATGGAGAGTAAGCATATGTTCCTTACAATATATTAAGTTCTTTTTTGTCCTGGTTGGAGCTGAGTCCATCTCATCTTAGTAAACACAACAGTCTCTTGTGTCTTTTTTTTTTCCCTTCTGGTACCTTTGAGTCCTTCAGCAAAGGATCGTTACCTTGTCATGGTGCTGGAGCTTGAGCACCTCAGTGATGCCATGAGCTAAACCGTGAAGAGACACCCAAGACGGGAAGGTCGTGACAGAGAGGTCAGACTAAATGCGATCCCTGGGGAAGGTAATGGCAACCCACCCCAGTATTCTTGCCATGAAAACTAAATGGATCAGTACAACCAGAGATATGTCGGTATACCATCGGAAGATGAGACCCCCAGGTCGGGAGATGGTCAAAATGCTACTGGGGAGGAACAGAGGATGAGTTCAACTAGCCCCAGACATGATGACGCAGCTAGCTCAAAGCCAAAAGGACGGCTAGCGGCCGACGGTGCTGGTGGTGAACGGCGAATCCGATGTTCTAAGGATCAACACACCATTGGAACCTGGAATGTAAGATCTATGAGCCAGGGCAAATTGGATGTGGTTATTGGTGAGATGTCAAGATTAAAGATAGACATTTTGGGCGTCAGTGAACTGAAATGGACTGGAATAGGCCACTTCACATCAAATGACCACCAGATCTACTACTGTGGACAAGAGGACCACAGAAGAAATGGAGTAGCCTTCATAATTAATAGTAAAGTGGCTAAAGCAGTGCTTGGATATAATCCAAAAAACGATAGAATGATCTCAATTTGAATTCAGGGCAAGCCATCTAACATCACAGTGATCCAAATATATGCCCCAACCACAGATGCTGAAGAAGCTGAAGTAGAGCAGTTCTATGAGGATCTGCAGCACCTACTGGACGACATGCCTAAAAGAGATGTTATTTTCATCATGGGAGACTGGAATGCTAAGGTGGGCAGTCAAATGACACCTGGAATTACAGGTAAGCATGACCTGGGAGAACAAAACGAAGCAGGACACAGGCTGATAGAATTTTGCCAAGACAACTCACTCTGCATAACAAACACCCTCTTCCAGCAACCTAAGAGACGGCTTTATACATGGACTTCACCAGATGGACAACACCGAAATCAGATTGACTACATCCTTTGCAGCCAAAGGTGGCGGACATCTATACAGTTGGTAAAAACAAGACCTGGAGCTGACTGTACTTCCGATCACGAACTTCTTCTTGCACAATTTAGGATCAGACTAAAGAGATTAGGGAAGACCCACAGATCAGCTAGATATGAGCTCACTAATATTCCTAAGGAATATGCAGTGGAGGTGAAGAATCGATTTAAGGGACTGGACTTAGTAGGTAGGGTCCCGGAAGAACTCTGGACAGAAGTCTGCAACATTGTTCAGGAGGCGGCAACAAAATACATCCCAAAGAAAGAGAAAACCAAGAAGGCAAAATGGCTGTCTGCTGAGACACTAGAAGTAGCCCAAGAAAGAAGGAAAGCAAAAGGCAACAGTGATAAGGGGAGATATGCCCAATTAAATGCAAAATTCCAGAGGTTAGCCAGAAGAGATAAGGAATTATTTTTAAACAAGCAATGCGCGGAAGTGGAAGAAGACAATAGAATAGGAAGGACAAGAGACCTCTTCCAGAAAATTAGAAACATTGGAGGTAAATTCCAGGCAAAAATGGGAATGATCAAAAATAAAGATGGCAAGGACCTAACAGAAGAAGAAGAGATCAAGAAAAGGCAGCAAGAATATACAGAAGACCTGTATAGGAAGGATAACAATATCGGGGATAGCTTTGATGGTGTGGTCAGTGAGCTAGAGCCAGACATCCTGAAGAGTGAGGTTGAATGGGCCTTAAGAAGCATTGCTAATAACAAGGCGGCAGGAGATGACGGCATCCCAGCTGAACTGTTCAAAATCTTGCAAGATGATACGGTCAAGGTAATGCATGCTATATGCCAGCAAATTTGGAAAACACAAGAATGGCCATCAGATTGGAAAAAATCAACTTATATCCCCATACCAAAAAAGGGAAACACTAAAGAATGTTCAAACTATCGAACAGTGGCACTCATTTTGCATGCCAGTAAGGTAATGCTCAAGATCCTGCAAGGTAGACTTCAGCAATTCATGGAGCGAGAATTGCCAGGTGTACAAGCTGGGTTTAGAAAAGGCAGAGGAACTAGGGACCAAATTGCCAATATCCGATGGATAATGGAAAAAGCCAGGGAGTTTCAGAAAAACATCTATTTCTGTTTTATTGACTATTCTAAAGCCTTTGACTGTGTGGACCATAACAAATTGTGGCAAGTTCTTAGTGGTATGGGGATACCAAGTCATCTTGTCTGCCTCCTGAAGAATCTAACGACCAAGCAGCAACAGTAAGAACAGACCACGGAACAACGGACTGGTTTAAGATTGGGAAAGGAGTAGGGCAGGGCTGTATATTCTCACCCTACCTATTCAACTTGTATGCAGAACACATCATGCGACATGCTGGGCTTGAGGAATCCAAGGCTGGAGTTAAAATCGCTGGAAGAAACATTAACAATCTCAGATATGCAGATGATACCACTTTGATGGCTGAAAGCAAAGAGGAACTGAGGAGCCTTATGATGAAGGTGAAAGAAGAAAGTGCAAAAGCTGGCTTGCAGCTAGACCTCAAAAAAACCAAGATTATGGCAACCAGCTTGATTAATAACTGGCAAATAGAGGGAGAAAAGTAGAAGCAGTGAAAGACTTTGTATTTCTAGGTGCGAAGATTACTGCAGATGCTGACTGCAGTCAGGAAATCAGAAGATGCTTAATCCTTGGGAGAAGAGCAATGACAAATCTTGATAAAATAGTTAAGAGCAGAGACATCACACTGACAACAAAGGCCCGCATAGTTAAAGCAATGGTGTTCCCTGTAGTAACATATGGCTGTGAGAGCTGGACCATAAGGAAGGCTGAGCGAAGGAAGATCGATGCTTTTGAACTGTGGTGTTGGAGGAAACTTCTGAGAGTGCCTTGGACTGCAAGAAGATCAAACCAGTCCATCCTCCAGGAAATAAAGCCAGACTGCTCACTTGAGGGAATGATATTAAAGGCCAAACTGAAATACTTTGGCCACATAATGAGAAGACAGGACACCCTGGAGAAGATGCTGATGCTAGGGAGAGTGAAGGGCAAAAGGAAGAGGGGCCGACCAAGGGCAAGGTGGATGGATGATATTCTAGAGGTGTCGGACTCGTCCCTGGGGGAGCTGGGGGTGTTGACGACCGACAGGAAGCTCTGGTGTGGGCTGGTCCATGAAGTCACGAAGAGTCGGAAGCGACTGAACGAATAAACAACAACAAACCTTTGAGTCAGTTTTTGACTCCTGGTGACTGTCTAGACAAGTCCCTGCAGTTTCTTGGCAACATTTAATTAAATGTTGAATTTAATTAAATTTCAAGGAAAGATAAAAACTACAGAAATACAAAAAACTACAAAAAGAAAAAGAAACTAAGAAGGTGTAGAAACACAAGAGAAAAAAAATGTTTAAGTTACAGAAAGAGGTGTCTTCTGAATTTTAACAGAGTTTCCATAATCAATCTCTTACTCTATATTAACCATGATCACATTATTTCTATAAATCATAGCATTAGCACCTTATAAAAATCATTAAGAATAGTTGCTCCCTCCCCTTATGTTAGAAAAGAATATACATATATAAACCTCCTAATCAACTTCCCCTCCAAAGATAACATTTATTTAGTTATTTCCTTCTTACTACTATTCTATACATTCCTGTCTACTATAATAAAGATCAAACTAAAAAAAGGAATAGAAATCGTTTACCATTATACTTGATAATACAGCAATTTTAATGATCTTAATCATGTCAAACCCAAAACCAGACATTATTTTTAAATTACACCTTAATAATCTTAATCCAAATTGTTAAAGATAAGTGAAATCATCTAAACCCTTAAAGCAATCTAGTTAAAAATTCTTAAACCCTTATCCCACTTCAGAATAGACTAAAGCATTTACATATCCCCATGATACATACAGAGCCTTTTTCTTAAAGAAATCAAACAGCCCAACTGCCCCCCACAAAAACTCCAACTTCCCATACATAATAACCCCATCTTTTCCAAGGCACTCCATCAAAAGATCCATTTTACTTATGGCTTACAACTCAATCTCTCCCTTTAATTTCTTCAACTCAACTATCCAGTCTTTGTCCAACATCTCAGCAGAAGTCAAAGAGACATTCCTGTCAATTTCTTCCATGACATCCCCAACCAGATGAGACATTTTAAAGCTCATATTTTCCACAATGTCCTGAATGCCTTGCATAAAAACTTCATAAGAATCAGAAAGAATTTGCTTAATATCTTGATGGAAGTTAGAGAAAGTCTGTTTAAGGTCCTCCATGTCTCAAGCAGTAGATTATGGCAGCCCCTAGGAGATTAACCAATGAAAGTCAAAGATATGAAGGAATGTGTTTATTTAAGTGAAAGTGAAATTAGCAGGCAATTCCCCAGGGAAAGTACAAGCAGAAAACTGAAAGTTCAAAAGAGCTGATTCAACGTGTAGGAAAATGCTAATTTCTTCAAATTTAGTACAAAAATAATAACAGGGAGACAATTATTTACTCTCAGTCCTCCTTAATATTTGGATGGAAAACAAGCCAAAACTTAAAAAGAATTTTTAAAAATTAACCCCCAAAATAATGATAAGCACTAAGACAGCCTGCTTCTCCTTGCTGTAGAAAGCCTCTCTTAGGGTACATATACTTAAAAAAAATAATAAATTGGGTGATTTAGAAATGGGGTGGCTGGTCTTAGTGTCCCTTTAAAGCTACAGCTTGGCTAGGAAATGGTGACGTCCCAGCCTCCCGGCTAGCTCTTACCAGACGAGCGCAAACACTGTTTGCGATCTTCTGGCTGCAAGCAGCCATCTGAAGGACAGATGGGATGATTCCGAGTGTTTTCCTTTCCCAGAAAAACACTCCTGGACTTCAGGAAAAATCTGCCTGAGCCCAAGAAAACTGCCGTGTTGTCAGTTCTGCCCGCGGAGCCTGTGGGCACAGCTGTTCAGTCCACCATATCTCCACCAGAAGTCCCTTGGCAACATTTTTCAGAAGAGGTTTGCCCTTGCCTACTTCCTATGGCTGAGAGAGAGCATGACTGGCCCAAGGTCACTCAGCTGGATTTGGGCCTAAAGTGGGACTAGAACTTGCAGTGTCCTGGATTCTAGCCTTCACCACTCCACCAAACTGCCTCTCTCTTATGTCATTGCCTTCTCATAAATAACCAGTTGATCAGCATGTTCTGATTTTTTAAAATATAGTGTCGAAGGAGACCTGTGGTGGCCCAGTTAAGGTTTGACCCACCACGCATTCGGTGGAAGGAAGCAGAGACTCTTTTTAACTTCTTGTTATTCCTAATTCACATGTGTGTGTGTGTGTGTGTTTAGGGAAGAGGGTGATAAAAGAGCTGGAAGCAGCAGAGTTGCTGTGGCTGGAACAGTCTCATTTAGCAGCTGCTCCTGTTCCCCCTCTTCGAGACCCAAGGAGAGAGCTAATCTGAAATAAATCTTTCCCATCTAGATTCAAATGACCTGCAGATTTACAGTGCATAAGGAAAGTAAGCCTATGACAAAATATGGGCCAAAAATGAAGGCTATCCTGCTTAACCCCAGATGAACCCTGGATGCAGTTTTTACCTATCATGCTAGGCCTAACAGTGATGTTGCTTTGGGGGTCATGAAGATGGGTTCATGCTGTGGTGCTCTTTGGCATTCCTTATTGCCTCTTAATCATGCTGCCTCCAGTCGAGCTGTACTGAATCAAATATAATCAGCCATCTGTGATCATTCTTCCTTGTTTCTTTCCTTTTTTCCCTTCTCCCTTTTTATTAAAAAACAAAACCAAAAACCCACTATGATTATTACTTCCAAAAATGAACAAGAGGCAAATTAGTTAGTGCTGCCAGCACTCATTTTCTGCATGAAGTGAGGAGATCCCTGCCATCACCACCACCTCTTTTTCCCCCAAATGCCTGTAATTAAAGCAACAGAAAGTGCTTGTGTTATGAAAGATAAGAGAATAGAAACAGTACTGTATGGAAATGCCAATCCCGTAAGAAAGAAGAACTCTCTACAGACTGATCCCACCCATCTCATCTCATCAGCCGTATTGATCACTCTTGGCATTGACATGTAAATGATGGATTGATTATGTCCCATCAAGTCGTTGTTGAGTCTTCGTGACCACATAGATAGATTTTCTCTATGACAATCTATCCCTAATCTGGTCTTTCAGGTCTTCCAACAGTGCCCCCATCGCCACTGTAACTGAGTCCATCCACCTTGTTGCTGGTTGTCTTCTTCTCTTTCCTTCCACCTCTTCTAGCATTAGCGACTTCTCTAGAGACTTAGGCCTCTGCATAATGTGTATGAATGTAAACATTATAATTTATCAGTATATAATCCTTCTTGTGGGGGGAGGATGTAAACTATAGGCCTTAGGTGGCCTTCATATCTCCTTATGTGATCCCTGGATCTCCACAACCTCATTGCTAGGAATAGCATTTCAATTTTTTGTTGTTGTTGATTCTTCCCCATTCCCTATCCCTTAATCAAATTAAGGAAAGTCATTAATAGTAATAATAATATTAGAGACCTTTGGAAGGACAAGTTTGAAATGTCTCCATTGCGTGAGTTTATCTTTAACTTTGAACAAAAGAAAAATTAATTATAAGCTTAAGAATTTAAAGAATTTGAAATAAACAGCAAAGAGCTAGATAGGATTTTGATCTAAGAAAGTTATAAATGGATTAAGGGTCCAGATAAGATTGGAATATTGTCTTTTACTATAAGATTTTGGAATTAACTATACAAAAATAAGCAGCTTGTTGGGGGAAAGAGACTTATTTTGGCTATCCTGGTTACTGTACGTCGTAACAAAGATAAGCAACTTGATTGTAGAAACTGGACACTAGAGGGGACTAAAGATTCTAAGCAGAAGAAAAAAAAATACAAGCCTGTTCTTGATGTCAGTTAATACTGTGACTTACAAGATGACACAAAATGTTATAACATCAGAAATATTAAAGGAGATCTTTGAAGAATGGAGCCAGAAATTAGTAACTACGTTATCAGCACTGTCAGTAATGATGTCTGAATCTATGGATAGACTATGTTTAAAAGATGAGAGAATGGCAGATGTGGAACAAATTTTATCTGACAAGACAGAGAAAGTACCAAAAGTGGAACTACAAATAACAGACCAAGTGAATTATTTGGAAAAGGACAGTTTAGTGGATATACAAAAGAAACTGGCTGAAGTTTTAAAAATGAAAAGGGAAATACAAATGAAAAACCAAGAGAATGATCCAGAAAACATTTTCTGTATTTACAAAAGAGGTTTGTTAAAGCATGCAATGGAATAAAAATTGAAGAGAAATCAAATCCTATGACAATATTTGATTCAATTAAAGATTAAGACTGTTAGAAGTAAAACAAAGGCATATAAAGTTGGTTATTTGATCAAGGTTAAAATAAGACTTTTTTTTTTTTTTTTGCAAAGTTCTGGCAACCCTTTATGGACTTTTTGCTGATATTGGGATTGAAAAATTGATATATGGATTTGCTTATAGATAAGGGATGGGGTGTGGGATGAAGAGATACCTGTTTAACCTTATAGGGGGTGAAGAGTTATTAAATTTGTTTATACTTGTGATGAAGATTGGAAGTTACTTCTTTACATATTTCTTTTTTTTCTTTATTATATTCTTTTTTTTCTTTTTCTTCTTTCTTTTTCATTTTTCCTGCACTTTTTATTCTTTTTTCCATTCTCTTCTCTTTCTTTAAGTTTCGTTTGTATTAGTTTTTACTATTGTAATTAAAATTCTTAATAAAAAAAGAAATTAAAGAAAGTCACTGCAATAATCAGTGCAGTGTAGCAATTAGGGTGTAAAGACCTATAGGAAGGGGCAGCATACAAATGAAGTAAATAAATAAATCTTAGCAATCTGCAAACTCAGTCAATGAGAGCTGTTTGCTATAGGAAATTATTTACAGCATCATCCTGAGTTAGTTCTGGTGATTTGTCTCATCTTTTGACCATGTTTGGAAATTATTTTCTTTTTAAAAAATTGGAGGAGGGGGAGTTAAGGGGGAAGTTGAATGCACTCTAATTCCTTTCAGGTTTCTTTCTATTTTGTTACTTGGGGAGGGGAGACTTTTCTGTGCTAGAGCTGAACGTATAGCTTGATGGATGTGTCGTTTTCTGTTCAGTCACACTGTATTGTAAACTACTTTGAGATTTTGTAATAAGGAGCTTATTGCAAATGTTTTCAATGTGCATATGCATATATAAAACTTACTCCCTTCCATGGAGAAGATAGTGGAGATTTCGATGACTTCTCTCCCCCCTGCACCATTTTGACCAACCCAAACCAATAAATACATAGGGATTCAAGACTGTATTGTACCTACCTGGAAGGTAACAAACTCATGCCCTCACTACTGAATAAATTCCCCTTCTGTCAAATTGGCAACAGGTTTTGTGGTGGTCATGGTGGTTAGGGAGCTATACCTGAAGAACTTGGGCCTCAGTTTTGTGGTGGTCATGGTGGTTAGGGAGCTATACCTGAAGAACTTGGGCCTCAGTTTTGTGGTGGTCATGGTGGTTAGGGAGCTATACCTGAAGAACTTGGGCCTCAGTTTTGTGGTGGTCATGGTGGTTAGGGAGCTATACCTGAAGAACTTGGGCCTCAGTTTTTACCACCCCTTAGTTTAGATACTTGGTATTTCAATAATGCATAAGCAGAGAACCTCATGGTGATATTTCTTCTGAAATACAGAGAAAAGCAAGAAGAGAAAGTTCAGAATGATTGGTTAATGAGGCTCTTACTGAAACAGTTTGGGGATAATTAAATAGTATTGCTGAACCATTGAGAGATCAGGTTTGGGGGTTTTTTTTGCTGAATGCAGGATCTTTTTCTCCATTGGTACAATGAGGATCAAACCAGCTTTCTTTCCTTTTCCTTTTCTCCTTTTGAGAGCAGCCTCTGAGGACATATGAGAAAGCCAATAAAAATAGCAGAGGGAAAGGCCTTTATTTTCAGTGCTCTCAGCATCCACAGTCACAACCTCCAAATGGTTCTGTAAGCATCTTTCTAAAATCATATCTGTAGATGAGAATGTGGGGAAGAGAGAATTGGGACTGGCCTTAGAGCTTGGTTGGCAATGTCCTTTTGGGCCATCAGTGAGCTCACAGACAGTTCCTTGAACATCCAGCATTTTCCTGCCTCTCCACATGGAATGCTTCTTTGAAGGGTTCTTTGAAAGAGAAATAAATATGTCCAAGGGAAGTCAGCATGCCGCAAAGCAGAGGATCAATCTTTAGCATCATCAATTCAGACTTGCAAGATTGATGCCAGCCCTTCAAGGTAGATCAGACTAGGAAACCTATGTCATGTAGGTCAGTACTACTTTTATTGTAAACCTACATTAACAGAATCTTGCATGTCTGAATGCATTTTCCCCTCCCTTATTTTATCTTCATGTGAACTTGTCTGAAATATTTATTCACATTACATTCTTGGCCTGGCCTCAGGACCCTTTTATCTGACCGTTGTCTTGGTAGCAGGTCTTCCTTCTGTCCCTCAAGGCCATTCCCTCTTTCCTGTACAAAAGGCAAGATATAAATTTGCCAAATAAATAATAAACCCATAAATTTAAAAATGTTTATGCAAACATCTTTTAAACCTCAGCCTAAATATAGAAATGGGATGAACCATGCATAAGAAATGGATGAATTCACTCAGTACTCATCATTGTGTTATTGTTATAATGATTTGGGGTTTTGACATGCAATCCTATTCATCTCTATTCAGAAGTGACTCCAGATGAGACAAAGGGATTTATCCCTGCTATATAATATTGCAGTCTAAATTTTAAACTGGAAACTGCCTTGAGCATCTGTAATGTAATGAACAGAAGTATTTTAAATGATAGGTAGATAGAATGTTGAAAGAAAGCACAAAGGTCTGTAAATTTGTTTCCTTTTAAAAAGGTGCTTGCTCAGAATATATCTGAGAGAGATACACACACACGCATACACACATTTCAAATATACACCACTGTTAAGATCTGACCTATTCCCTAGGCATTTGGGTCCGGTGAGTGGAGTCCCCTTCTGGTTGCTTTAACTACCCATTTGGTGTGCCATTTTATATACATATGCATATGTTGTTGTTGTTTATTTGTTCAGTTGCTTCCGACTCTTCGTGACTTCATGGATCAGCCCATGCCAGAGCTTCCTGTCGGTTGTCAACACCCCCAGCTCCCCCAGGGACGGGTCCATCACCTCTAGAATATCATCCATCCACCTTGCCCTTGGTCGGCCCCTCTTCCTTTTGCCCTCCACTCTCCCTAGCATCAGCATCTTCTCCAGGGTGTCCTGCCTTCTCATTATGTGTCATGTGCGCCGTTTCAATGTATTTGATGCATCGTAACGTTTCGCATGTCATTAATTGGATGCGTGTTGCATTGGTCTAGGGAGGATGGGAACGATTATGTTTTGGCTTTGCGTTGGAATGTGTTTGTGTTATCTACTGCGCTCAAGGTTACTTTCTCAGGCTGGCAACTCTGACGATTGCTAGCACCTGTGCCGGGCGGGGCTGTTACGAGGGAGGCGGGATACGTTTGAAGCAAGGGTTTAAGTTTGTATTTGGCGCGCTTTTGCTCATTCTCAGCTTTCTCTGTATTTGCTTTTAGTACTCTAATAAATCAGATTTCATTTAGCATCCTCTTGTGAGTCTGAGTATTTGGGGCTAGGGCAATCATTACATAAAGCTGAGAATCTCAGTTCCTAACTCCGCTGGCCCCTGTCCAAGGAAGACAAGCGTCTAACTTGTGAGGGAGAGAGCCCGCGATGACCGAACCCGAAATCGTGATGATGGAGGAAGGAGAACCGGACTCGACCGTGAGGCCGTCCGGCCGACCGTCCCAAGGAGGGGAGCTGTCCGCCATCAGAGAGGAGGCGAGCTCCGGGTCGGAGAGCGAAGCCGGGGGGCTGAAAACGGCCCCGGAGACCACCGTGAATTCTCCGGGCGAGCTGCTCACCTGGGATGAGACCCGAGGAGATGCCACAGCAGCGGGGGGCCCATCCTGGAGGCAGAGATACCCCTTATCCCCCAACGTGGTGCAGGCGCAGCCAACGGAGGGCTCACCCACTCCGGATCGAATCAGAGTGCTGGAGTCGAAAATGGATTCGTTGGAGGCTATTCTGAAACAGCTGAGCTTGGATGTAACCTCGATGCGAGAGCTCCGGGAAGAATCCAGCCAGAGGCATTCAACCCCTTCCTCCCAGGGGCTGACCCCGGAACGGCGACGGGTGGTGCGGAGGCGCGAAGGGGACCAGTCGGTCCAGATGGAAATCGCAGCATCGCCCGGGCGATCGCCCCGGGGCCCCGTGCTGCCCCGAGTCAGGGAAGCACCAGCCGCAGCAGCACCGGTGGTGGGGCGCAGCCCGGCGGGAGGCGGCATGCGAGACTTCCCTGTCAAGTTTGATGGGGACCCGACCAAACTCTCGTTCTTCCTGACGAATGCGAAAGCCTATATGGAGGAATGGGGGGCGGTTTTCCAATCGGAGAAGGCAAGAATCATCACCATTGCCACCAAACTGAAGGGGAGGGCGGCAGACTGGTATGTCCAGATGTGCCAGTCGGAAGCGCCTGAACTGGAAAATCTCGAGGAGTTCCTCTGGGCGTTGAAGCAACACTTCGAGGACCCCTTAGCAAAGGAGAGAGCAAAGCGAGCCCTGAAGGAACTCAAGCAGGGGTCCCGATCAGTGGCCGATTATGCTTTGGAGTTTAAAGCGCTAGCTGGGAAGGTGGATGACTGGTCCCAAGCAACCATTATCGAGCTCTTCAAAGATGGCTTGAATACCGAGGTGCTGCGCTGGTCCCTGGGGAGGGACGACCCATACACGCTGTATGAGTGGATCCTGCTAGCAGGAAGGGCTGAACATGCCCAAGAGGTCTTTGCCCAGCGGAAGACCGCCAAGTCGGGGCGGGAGATGAAGCCCAGCCGCACATCGACCACCGGGGGGAAACCGGGACAACGACCCTGGGACGAGGAGCATGAGAAGCGGTACGCCAAAGGATTGTGCCTGAGATGTGGTAAGGAGGGGCATCGAGTGGCAGCATGCCCGAAGGCAAAGGTGGAGGAACGGCCCGGAAAACCGCCGGCGAAGGCCCCTGCGTTGCCGAGGAAACAGAAAGCTGCGGTGGCTGAGACCGAGGGAGACGATGTGATGTTCTACGAAATTGAAGGGGAGACCGAAATCCCGCAACCGGCGGGAAACGCCAGCCACCTGCTCTAAAGGGCGCCGCTGGGCAGGTGGTAGAGGACGGGCGCGAGCCTCCAGCGGTGAGTGGCACTTACCGCATACTCATGGTGAAATTGAAATTGGGTTCCCAAGTCAAGACGGTGGAAGTATGGGCCATGATTGATTCGGGGTGTTCCCGGTGTCTGATGCACCCCGACGTGGTGGCAGCTTTGGAGCTCCCCACTTTTCCCCTACAAAGACCCATCGCATTTACTCAATTGGATGGGTCCATGGCAGGGGGCAAACCGGTCACCCATTTTACAGGGCGGGTAGCCTTGCAACTGGGCAGTCACCAGGAAGGGTTGTCTTTTGTCGTGGCTCCCGTAGGGGGCCCATTGGTGGTGTTGGGGGTACCATGGTTGGTGCAGCAAAACCCCCAAATAAACTGGGTCTACCGGACCATCACATTTAGGGATGGGTTTTATCAAGCGGCAGAGGGGAAGGGTGCCCCAGAGGAGATGGTGGGGGTTGCGGCAGCTGCGACTCCGCCTTACCCGGCCTCTCCTCTGGAGGGCTTGCCGGCCGAGTACAGGATGTTTGCTGATGTATTCGGTGAAAAGGAAGCTGACCAGTTGCCCCCCCATCGAAAGACGGACTGTGCCATAGAACTACTGCCCAACACTCAATTGCCTAAACCAAAAATTTATTCCATGACGCAAAAGGAACTGACTCTGTTGAGGGAATTTGTGGACAAAAATTTGGCGCGCGGATTCATTGAGCCGGCGAATTCACCCGTGGGGGCGCCGGTTCTTTTCCGCCCAAAAAAGGATGGGACATTGAGACTTTGTACGGATTTCCGCGGATTAAATGCCGTCTCAATTTCCAACAAATATCCCTTGCCATTGATAAAGGACATGTTGTCACATCTGGCCAAAGGCAAGATCTTCTCTAAACTGGATTTAAGAGAAGCCTACTATCGTGTACGAATCAAGGAGGGTGATGAGTGGAAAACTGCATTCAATTGCCCGTTGGGGGCCTTCCAGTATAAGGTGTTGCCGTTTGGGTTGGCTGGGGCCCCTGGGGTATTTATGCAATTAATCAATGAAGTTTTGCATGAACATCTGTTTAAAGGTGTACTGGTGTATTTGGATGATGTGTTGATTTATACGGAAACCATGAAAGAGCATGTAGCTCTGGTAAAGAAAGTCTTGTGTAAACTCAGATCTGCTGAATTGTATGCAAAGCTATCCAAATGTGCCTTTCATCAGACCCAAATTGACTACTTGGGGTATAGGATTTCTGATAAAGGTATAGAAATGGACCCTGCTAAGGTGCAGGCTATCATGGACTGGGAGAGTCCCCGTACCCGCAGGCAACTTCAAAGTTTCTTGGGGTTCAGCAACTACTACAGATTATTCATAAGGGGGTTCGCTGAGATTGCCTTGCCCCTAACGGACCTGCTTCGAACAAAAGGGGTGGGAGATACTAGGAGAGTCAAGAATCCCGGAGCGTTGTTGAGGTGGACGCCTGCTTGTCAAACGGCGTTTGAGCGGCTGAAAGCAGCTTTCGTCAAAGAGCCCATTTTACAACACCCTGATCCCTCAAAGCCTTTTGTTGTACAGGCAGATGCCTCCGATTATTCTATTGGCGCATTGTTGATGCAAAAAGACGAGGCAGGATGCCTCAAGCCCTGTGCTTATCTATCCCGCAAGTTCTCGGAAACTGAGAGGCGTTGGCATGTTTGGGAAAAGGAGGCATTTGCAGTGAAAGCTGCATTAGAAGCTTGGCGGCATCTGTTGGAAGGGGCAAATCACCCCTTTGAGGTCTGGACTGATCATAAAAACTTGGAGGCACTTAGTACCCCTCGAAAACTGAGCCCTAAACAGGTTCGTTGGGCTCAATTTTTCAATCGATTCAATTTTCAGTTCAAATTTATTCCAGGGAAAAAGAACTTCTTGGCTGATGCCTTGTCAAGGCAACCTCAAGACTCTGGGGCGGCGCCAGATGTGGTAAGCACCCTATGGTCGGCGCCCCAATTGGGCATGCAAGCTGTGACGCGAAGCCAAACGCGCGCGCAACAACCGCCCACCACAAGCGCTGCTCAGCCAAGCACTTTGTCAATTCCCTCCCAATTGCAACAAAAGTTTTTAAAAGAATTGAAAACGGATACTTGGTTGCTTGCGAATAAAGACAATGTTACTTTTGACAAAGGCTTCGCTTGGAAGTCCGACCGCCTCTACGTTCCTGAAAGCCTCCGAAAAGATGTGTTAACACGTTCACACGATGACAAACTCGCAGGTCACTTCGGGTTTGTAAAAACCTTGCACCTCGTTCGGAGGCAATTCTGGTGGCCCACATTACGTAAAGATGTCAAAGACTACATTGCTTCCTGCACTGTCTGTGCAATGTCCAAGCGCAAGGTGGGCAAGCCCCAAGGGCTGCTGCAGCCGGTAGCAGCCCCCTCTTCCCCTTGGGAAGAAATCTCCATGGATTTTATTGTAGAGCTACCACCCAGCCAACGCAAAACGGTCATTTGGGTGGTCAAAGATTATTTCTCCAAACAAGCCCACTTTATCCCCTGCGTGTCCATTCCGTCAGCGCGTCAATTAGCCCGCCTATTCCTTGTACACGTGTACAGGCTACACGGATGTCCCTCCCGCTTGATTTCGGACAGAGGTACACAATTTACCTCGCAGTTTTGGCGGGCGTTTCTCAAGCTGTTGGGCACGAAGCAAGCCCTCTCCACGGCTTGGCATCCTCAGACGGACGGGGCCACTGAGGCGGTTAACTCTACTCTAGAGCAGTACCTGCGCGCTTTTGTAAATTATCAGCAGGACAATTGGGTAGACCTTCTACCATTTGCTGAAGTGGCTTACAACAATGCCGTGCATCAAAGCACTGGGCAGACCCCGTTTCGGGTAGCTCAGGGTAAAGACTTTGTACCTATCACTGATCTCCCACAACCTCCTGCAGGTGCAGTCACTACAGATGATTGGTCAACACAACTGGCTGACTCTTGGCCAATGATTCAAAATGCATTGGCTGATGCTCAAGCGGATTATAAATTGTATGCTGATCGGAAGCGGGCCCCCCAACCGGCATTCCAAGTTGGGGACTCAGTGTACCTTTCTACCAAGTTTATCAAGTCATCACAACCTTCAAAGAAACTTGCGCCTAAGTTTGTGGGTCCTTTCCCAATTATCGCTCAGATTAACCCTGTGACTTTTAAACTTGATTTGCCTCATAACCTTAAACGCTTACACCCTGTTTTTCATTGCAGCTTACTCAAACCGACTATTCCTTCTGATCGCTGGCATCGGCAACCTCCACCTCCCACCCCCATCATGATTGATGGTCAGCAACACTTTGAAGTTAAAGAAATTTTGGACTCTAGACGCCTTCGCAATACTTTGCAATATTTAGTTCGTTGGAAGCATTTCCCTCATCCTGAGTGGGTCGCTGCACCAGATGTAGCTTCCCCGGTTCTAGTGGCCCGTTTCCACTCCGCTTATCCCTCGAAACCAGGTCCCTAAGGGTATTTTAGGAGGGCGGTATGTCATGTGCGCCGTTTCAATGTATTTGATGCATCGTAACGTTTCGCATGTCATTAATTGGATGCGTGTTGCATTGGTCTAGGGAGGATGGGAACGATTATGTTTTGGCTTTGCGTTGGAATGTGTTTGTGTTATCTACTGCGCTCAAGGTTACTTTCTCAGGCTGGCAACTCTGACGATTGCTAGCACCTGTGCCGGGCGGGGCTGTTACGAGGGAGGCGGGATACGTTTGAAGCAAGGGTTTAAGTTTGTATTTGGCGCGCTTTTGCTCATTCTCAGCTTTCTCTGTATTTGCTTTTAGTACTCTAATAAATCAGATTTCATTTAGCATCCTCTTGTGAGTCTGAGTATTTGGGGCTAGGGCAATCATTACATTATGTGGCCAAAGTATTTCAGTTTGGCCTTTAATATCATTCCCTCAAGTGAGCAGTCTGGCTTTATTTCCTGGAGGATGGACTGGTTTGATCTTCTTGCAGTCCAAGGCACTCTCAGAAGTTTCCTCCAACACCACAGTTCCAAAGCATCTATCTTCCTTCTCTCAGCCTTCCTTATGGTCCAGCTCTCGCAGCCATGTTACTACGGGGAACACCATTGCTTTAACTATGCGGACCTTTGTTGTCAGTGTGATGTCTCTGCTCTTAACTATTTTATTGAGATTTGTCATTGCTCTTCTCCCAAGGATTAAGCATCTTCTGACTTCCTGACTGCAGTCAGCATCTGCAGTAATCTTCGCACCTAGAAATACAAAGTCTTTCACTGCTTCTACATTTTCTCCCTCTATTTGCCAGTTATCAATCAAGCTGGTTGCCATAATCTTGGTTTTTTTGAGGTCTAGCTGCAAGCCAGCTTTTGCACTTTCTTCTTTCACCTTCATCATAAGGCTCCTCAGTTCCTCTTTGCTTTCAGCCATCAAAGTGGTATCATCTGCATATCTGAGATTGTTAATGTTTCTTCCAGCGATTTTAACTCCAGCCTTGGATTCCTCAAGCCCAGCATGTCGCATGATGTGTTCTGCGTACAAGTTGAATAGGTAGGGTGAGAATATACAGCCCTGCCCTACTCCTTTTCCAATCTTAAACCAGTCCGTTGTTCCGTGGTCTGTTCTTACTGTTGCTGCTTGGTCGTTATACAGATTCTTCAGGAGGCAGACAAGATGACTTGGTATCCCCATACCACTAAGAACTTGCCACAATTTGTTATGGTCCACACAGTCAAAGGCTTTAGAATAGTCAATAAAACAGAAATAGATGTTTTTCTGAAACTCCCTGGCCTTTTCCATTATCCATCGGATATTGGCAATTTGGTCCCTAGTTCTTCTGCCTTTTCTAAACCCAGCTTGTACATCTGGCAATTCTCGCTCCATGAATTGCTGAAGTCTACCTTGCAGGATCTTGAGCATTAACATATACATATACATATACATATACATAATCATGTATAGTTACTGTTTCTCTATGCTTATTCTTCTTGTATGCCACCCAGGCTCATATTGTTTGGGTTGGGCAGTCTTATAAATGTGTGTGGAATAAAATGAAGAACCAATCAATCATATAAACTGGAAAACATTGGCCAGAGTCACTGGGAGTCAGGCAGCATATAAATTTAATTTTTTAAAATTATTATTATAATTAGTATTAGATATAACAACATGAAATCACAGCTGCCAGTTCTTTAGTTGCTGTTGGCCTTCATTCGCACCAAGTTCTTCCTAAGAACCTAGGATGTCATAGTGTATTGGCGTAGTATATGTGTGGATCCAAGCAGTGTGGCTGCTGCTGCTGCTGCTGTTGTTGTTGTTATTATTCCTCTGCTTGGCAGCTCTGAGAACTCACTCAAGGGCTAGTGCATTTAGAATGAATGCTTTGTAAGATGGGAAGAATCTCTCAACCCAACATGCAAATGTAACTGTTGCCTTAAGGGAGCAGGATTTGCATGGGAAATTGAATTTGAGCAATTTTGGCACATGGTGTCATAACCTCACCCAGGGCCTGGAAATAAATCTCTCTCCCCCTCTCTCTGAACCTAAACCGCACTTGAGCTAGCAGCGAAGATTCCAGGAAAAAGCTCAGATGCAAAAGTTGCTTTTACTGCAAGCATCAAAGAAACTCTAATAATGAAGAAGACAAGCTATGCAGGAACTAGGGATCAAATTATATTTTCACCTGAAGCAACATTTAAATTCTATTCCTTCCACAATTATATCCTAACTGAGTTCTTGCTGGATCTTGGCCATCGATGGGGAGGGCAATTCTATAGTGTTTGGATAATAGTCTTCTCTGCTCCTCCCAAGCTCCTTGCTTCACATCTTGCCTGCTTCAGCCTTCACATGTGGATAATATTGTCCCAGGGATGATGTTCCTGATGTAGCCACTCCTTGGCTGAATCGTGACTGCTTGTGAATCCCATCCACTCACTGAGCTGCTGTGGTTGGAATCTCTTAAGTCTTAAGACAACCCTTGGACATCAATTAAAAACAAAACAAAAAGAGAAATGTTTGGAAAAGAGAATAAAAGGAGATTGCTATAAGCTCCTTGGAGGAAGGGTGGGATGCAGATTGAATGTAATAAACAGAAAATAAAAAAGGAGCACATGGGAGGGAGGGAGTTAAAAGCTAAATACACATTCTGTTACACTGTCTAAATCTGGATTTATAAAATAAACTCATTCCAAAATACTTACAAGCTGTTGCTGACAGGTGCCAGCTAAAAGATTTAATAAAGAAACAATTACTTCATACGAGGTCCGAGTCAGTCTGTTGCAAACTTCCACATGCCTTTCAGCTGAGATCAGAGCAACTTTCCAGGGGAATCTGCAGGAGCCAACCTGCATAAGGAGACCCATCAGGAGACAAATCCATCCTGCTATTGTGATGGTAAGGGCTCCATGGTTGTTAAGACTGGGCAAGTGTGTTTAACAGCTTCTTTCCAAGCAATTGTATACATCGTCAATTAGTTTTGCAAACTCTGGCTAGCTCAGAAAAAGGCACTTTTTTAATACCTAGTAAATTATAGACATCCTGAATATGAGGATTGAGATAGAAACCCTCTTGTTCTTTTCAATCCCAACAGATTTCCATCTCTGTGTTTTGCATCAATTTCTTGGGATGTAGTCAAAAGTAAGAGTCAACCAATCCTTTTCTTTTTAATTTCTGCACCCAAAGCAGGACTGGGCAACTTGGAAGTTGCATGCTGCCCCAGTCCTATTTTGCAGCCCCTAGAGACCATCCTGCAAGTTGTGGAGGTGAAAATGCTCTCTTTCTTTCTCCATTACACACCACTCTACTTTGTGTGACTCAAGGCTATTTACACAGTAAAATACAGCATCATAATAGAGTGAAATGACAGACGTGACCCAGATCTACCATCTGCCTCAAAAGCCTGTCAGAACAAGATGGTGGGAATAAAATTTGGTGGCAGACTTTTTGTTCTACCCTCATGTGGGTTGTTTTTAATGTTTGTTTCAATGACATCCCACTTTATTTGGATTCCAGATTTATCCCCTGATCTACTGCCTTGCCTAGAGATGTACAGTATAAATGTTTCAGTTTCATGTTACTCTACATTATATATATATTTTTAAAGTCTTGCAAAAATTGTACATTTGGCTATGTACCAAAACTGTATATATTGGAAAAAAATGTGTGCATTCTTCTGTGTCTCTTTGGGGATATGTTTTAGCAAGCTGATATGGAAATGGGGGCTGGAACAAAATGACAAACTGAACAAACCTGAAACTGATGAATGGGTGCAAATGGAAAAACAGACCCTTCACCCCCTGTGTGTCTGTCTCACCATTCATTGTGTAACCAGTGAGAACTATATTCAAATACAGTTATTATATTTTGGTTCAAGGCCAGCATAAGATAACATTCAAAGCCATGGGATTATCAATTCTTCCAAACATAACGATTTGTGGATACAAGCTATGAGAAAGATGACTAAAAGATTGAATTTAGTAACACAGCACCCTAAAACCATTATAGGACTAGAAAATACAAACTACCAAGTAAACGATAAATATTAATATGAAGACTATTATGGCAATGTATTAAAATTAATGTACTGTATAAGACAACAACTATATGCTATAATAAAAAAAATTCTTCGTAGCATTTTATCCTGCATGTGCAGGATGCACTTTTGTCAGATCAACCAAATGTTGGTCCATTGGTTGCAACAGGAATTGACCGACTGGCTTGTCACCTGAGCCTGATGAGCTGAGAGAGAGGGACTGGCCCAAGGTCACCCAGCTGGCTTTCACGCCTAAGGCGGGACTAGAACTCTCATACCACACTTGATTGGCTCTTGGGCTGAGAGAGAGGGACTGGCCCAAGGTCACCCAGCTGGCTTTCAGGCCTAAGGCAGGACTAGAAATTTCAGTCTCCTGGTTTCTAGCCTGGAGCCTTAACCAGGAGACCAAACTGGCTCTCTGCTATAATAAAGATAATAACGTGTGATAAAATATTATTCCGTGCTATCTGTAGAAAGAAGAAAAATGAAAGCAGCAAAATATTATTCTGTGTTAATAGGCTATAACAATGAGACTGGTAAACAAGATGTTTAGAAAACTAAACGTAATAAGCCAAAATACAATAATGCAATTATGTAAGTGAGAGTTTTGTTGGATCTATTTAACTCTTATTCTATTGTCATCTTCAATCCATATTTTTGTTCACTGCGTGACAACTGCACACTTCCCACGGATCTAAACTTGGCCTCTAAAAATGTAGAACTACGAAGAAAAAAAGAGAGTTCTTCCTCTTTCACAGCAAATAAAAGCACCCCAATCCTATAACCCCTATTAAGCTGCTAAAATAACAGCAGAGTTTTCAATATTATATGCTTATATTCCTGCAAAATTCAGCCTTTCTCTGTGCCAAACCCAATGTTTTATCTCTTCGGTCTTTTATATTTGTGTTATGACTCACAGGAATGTTTTCTCCCATTCTGCCGTCAAACCTATACTGGCTTGAGTGATGTTGGCTTCTAACAGGAAAGCCTTGATTTAATGTAATGTCTCCTTTTGTTGATGGCTATGAATATTTGAAGAGTCAGTTTGGTGCAGTGGTTAAGGCACCAGGCTAGAAAGCAGGAGACCGTGAGTTCTAGTCCTGCCTTGGGCACAAAGTCAGCTGGGTGACCTTGGGCCAGTCACTTTCTCTCAGCCCTAGGAAAGAGGCAATGGCAAACCACTTCCAAAAAACCTTGCCAAGAAAACTGCAGGGGCTTATCCAGGCAGTCGCCAGGAGTCAAAACTGACACAAATGGATGCCCCCCACACCAAAAAAAAGCAATAAGGTTTTTCTTTTATCTTCACTTGGACTGCTGAGCCCTTCAGATAGAAAATTATGTAAAGCTAAATATAGGGGCACTAAATAATAAATTAGAGCTTGCTTGGTGCAGTGGTTAAGGCATCAGGCTACAAAACCGGGAGACTGTGAGTTCTAGTCCTGCCTTAGGCTCAAAGCCAGCTGGGTGACCTTGGGCCAGTTGCTCTCTCTCAGCCCTAGGAGGGAGGCAATGGCAAACCACTTCTGAAAAACCTTGCCAAGAAAACTGCAGTTGCCAGAAGTCTTGAAGGTGTACACATGAATGTTTAGGTAGACGCTAATTTCATGCTAGAAAATGAGCAAGCAAGCATCTTTCTTTCCCTAAATTTTCTTTTTTTCTAAGCAAACTAACAATCATGTCCAGCAACCCCGGGGCTTTCATTTTCCATCCAGCCCCACATATACCACTTATGGCAGAGGTAGAAATGTAGTCATAAATTGTGGTTATATTTTAAGTCAAGTTTACTCAACCATAGTTCACTGCGTAAATGTCTATTAACTGGCGCACTGTGCTGAAACCTCTTTCACCTCACACATGTTTGTTTTTGATCCTTCAGCAGTGGCAGTGTTTGATGTTCAATCTTATAAAACTATTAAGCCCTTTCCAAATGCATTACAGACTTAAATATTACAGAATGCTTGATTTCAGCAGTATGTGGATTGCATTTCTGATAGGCTAAAAGG
The DNA here is from genome assembly GCF_035149785.1 of Candoia aspera. Classification (NCBI taxonomy): domain Eukaryota; kingdom Metazoa; phylum Chordata; class Lepidosauria; order Squamata; family Candoiidae; genus Candoia; species Candoia aspera. Next base: position 11,589,130 of record NC_086165.1, read on the forward strand.
AACATTTGTATTCCCCACTTTGGAATATCCAAAGCTGAGAATGAATTAGCAATAGAATTAATAAAGGGATTAATGGGATTATACTGTTTGTTTGCTCCAAACAAAAAGTCTGCTAATGTGTAGAATGCTGTGATGATACTTAGAGATATAGCATGACTTGGCTAAGCATATAATGCTATCCCAAATTTATATCCAGGACAAATGACACCTTGATTTATGTCACAGTGCTATAAGGCAAACCCCAAATATAACCATGCTAAAATCAGGTCTGCTTCCTAATAAGACCAATTTTAGAATTCCAAATCTGGAATTTATGATTTTTTCCTCTGTCCCTTAGGTGACATAACTGTACCATATCAGTTCCATTGAAATTACAATTTTAGTTTCCATCAGAGTAGTTGTTAAGCATCCCATGGGTGCTTTCTAAGTTAGTACTGAAAACCAGGTTTTAAATAAGGATGGTTCTAAGAGTTGAGCTAGATAATAGTGTGTAACCCTAATCCTGCTGGATCAGAGCTTTGGTGGTCCTAGGAAACGTGGTCAAAGGTGATGAGGGCTGCTGGAAGATGTAGTTCGGCAACAGCTTGGGCTACGTAGTCCTGCCTTCTGCTCTCACAGTAGCCAATCAAGCATCTTTTGTGAAGTGGCCCAGCCAGGACACAAGTTCCACAGTACTTAGATTCCTTGGCAACTGATATCAAGAGACAGACTGTGATTCAGCAGGAAACATATAGTTATTATAATTAGTGGCTTTGGGGTGCCTGATTCTCCACTAGTTTCCAAAGGCATCTGGCACTGGTATAGCCACAATGATGTCCTGTGCATCATGACATCATCATGCAAATTGTGTAATGCATGTCATTTGTACAATGTCATCTGACATGCTCAATGTCACTTGCCCCTCATGCTTTCCTGGTGTCCCTCTGCTGTTGTTGTTTTTTAAAAACTTTTAAAGCTGTCCAAGTCACAACACTTTGTGGAATGTCATTTCCACACTGAATAACACAATCTTTATTTCAATCTGCCCTGAATCCCCTACTATTCAGTTTGATTGGATTTGGATGACCCCAGATTCCAGAGTTTGGAGAAAGAGGGGAAACCAACTTGCTTGACATAATGGTCATCTTTTGGATTGGTATATTCCATGTCTGGTTTATAGGTCAAAAGGTCTAAGATGCCAAGATATGCTGAGTTTTCTGCTTATTTAAGGAATACACCTGTGAATCATATCATAGAAACTGTTTCTCTTAAAACATGCAGAAGGATGCATAGCCGTGTTCAGCCCAAATGTTAAAAAGAGAAACAGCCCAATATAAGCATTGGAGAGAGGCAAACGTTAAAATGGAGCCAAACAATTATTTAATATTTGTTCTGGCAATGGAAACCAACCATACTGGTAATTATTAGGATCCACCAACATAAAAAAGACCAAATATCATTGCAAAAGTCCTTGTGGGATGTTTTGAAAAAGGATCAGAGTGAAGAATTTGTTCTCTTAATCACTGCAACATTTACATGACCTTTCTCCTGCCCAGAAAAAGCCATTAAAGTTTTTATCTCCCCACCGATACGTAACTGGCCATTCCAACTGGAGGTTGTGAGAACTGTTACAATCCCTTTGCGGATATTGGGATTTATGATTTCCGAAATGCTAATTGCAGAATGTGGCAATAAAAATAAAAAGGCACAGCTCCCTTCATTGTCATTACCGTCATCTGCCCCTGAGCTGAACCCGCTCATTAGCACACACTTTCAGGGACTGTATTGTGGCTTGCTCTTTCTTTATAGGCAGTCTAATAATGATGCAATATTTCAATTTTATGCTTGCAAAAATTAGATGTGTCTTTTTTGAAATTAAAACAATAAAACTCCTCCTTGCTTCCTAGAAAATATTCTGGCATCTTTCATGAAAAATCCTTATGCAAGTTTTTTTTCTAAAAAAATCAACTGAGTAAATCAATTACATTCTCATAAATAGAGAAGATATTTAATAATGACCCATATATAAATTAGTTAGATATATCTTCTATAGAGAGCAATCCAAGTGATGGGGGAAAACATAGCAGTGGATCTGCTTAAGCCTTGCCAAGCTTCTGTTGACCAGGCAGTCTGTTTTCTTTAAAACTGTGCTGAACTCTGTTTCCTAGCTGCCAGAAAGTTCTCTTTACCAGCAAAAGAGGCATCTGGGTTTCTACCTCCTTCTTGGGTAGCTTTAGGATTTCTTCAAAATTTCTTTGGATGATATGTTTGAGCCTCCTTTGTTTTGTGAGATGGCAGAGTAAAATTGCTTTTGTCTTCTGTCATGCCTCTCTCCAAAATGTACAGGTAGTCTTTGCTTAGCAACCACAATTGGGACCAGAATTTTGGTTGCTAAGTGAAGCGGTCCTTAAGTGAATGTGACACGATTTTATAATCTTTTTTGTGGCAGTTGTCCAGTGAATCACTGCGGGCATTAAGTGAACCACATGGTTGTTAAGTGAATCACTTGGTTCCCCATTGATTATGCTTGCCAGAAGCCATCCAGGAAGGTCAAAAATGGTGATCACTTGACCATGGGACGCTGCAATGGTCATAAATGCAAACTGGTTGCCAAGCGCCCAAAGTGTGATCATGTGACTGCAGGGATGCTGCAATGGTCATAAGTGTGAGGACCGGTCATAAGTTGTTTCTTTCAACACTGTTGTAAGTCCAAACCTTCACTAAACGAATGGTTGTTAAGTGAGGACTACCTGTAATGGGCTTTACCAGCTTCATGCTGATTGATTACCAGGAGCCCTAGCCTGGTACCTTCCCTTGTGTTTGAATGACAGCTTGAAAAGCCAGGGAGGCAGCAGAGTGTGGAAAGAAAACAAGGGTATTTATACAGACCCTTAGCCACCTCCTCACTAAAACAAGTGCAAGAACCCCATATCTTATTTATGAGACTGTCACTGAAATGTTTATTTACTTCGAAGGAGAATTGGATGGCTATTCCTTTTCATCAAATCCAAGGAAAATTGTTAAAAATAAATAAAAAATAACACAGCATTAGTTTTATTGGTCTTTTAGAACCATTCATTTTCCTTGGAACTTTCCAAGCTGCTGTTTCACATGGGAAACAGAAGAATGTATGCCAACTCCAAGCCCGCATAACTTTATCACAGTTCTGGGAACAGCTGGGTTTTGACTCCCCAAATCTCTCAGATGTTTCACCAGAACATCCCTGGAACATCTTTGATTTTTCTCTGTCATTGGCATTATCAATGGCAGAGGAACACGGGCAGTAGACTTCATGACCATAACAAGGAAGGCAGCATCTTGGGGGAGACGGTCACTTAGCTCTTCCAAGGAACAATGGAATTTTCATGTAACCTGTGCTTCCTCAGATTATATACATGCAGAAATATTAGGTGGAAGAGAATTCTGGAGATAGAACAGAATGTTCTACTTTCAGCTGCAGAGTAATCTTCTGTGGAGTCCTAGGTGCTCTCTGAGCCTTGTTGTTTTCTTGCAGATGTTTAATTGCCAGACTAGGCAACATCTTCAGTGAGAACAGGGAGAGGGCCTTGCTCTCAGTTTATATACTGTGGCTTGCCCTGCTTGTGTTGGTGGGGGTGTTGTTCTCTCCTTGGGAGTTCCTTGATTGGGATGTTGTTTGCTGCTTGGCTGATTGCCTGAGTTAATAGCTCCTTGATTAGGGTATATTGTGCTGTTTGTTCATCTGGTATTAATCCTAGTGTTAATCTTTGTATATCTGGGTGTTGATTGCTGGCGAGGAGGTGTTCTGATCTTTTGGCTTTTCTATTGTCTCTTCTGAATGGTATGTAAATGTTGTTTACCTCTGTGTGTCTGTTGATGGCTGCTTTGTCTAAGTGCCAGGCTTCCAGGAATGCTCTGGAGTTTTTGGATTTGGCTTGGTCTAGGAGGCTCACAGTTTCCCAGTTGAAACTGTGGTTGAGTCTGTCCATGTGTTGTGAGATTAAGGAGTTTTCATTGTGTCTTCTGACTGCTGGTTGGTGTTCATGGATGTGCTCTGCTAGTCTTCTGCCCGTCTGTCCTACATAGTGGCTGTTACAGTCTTTGCATTGTATGTTGTAGATAACTCCTGTTTTTTCTTCTTGGGCTAATGGGTCTTTTGGGTTGCTTAATATGTTTTGAAGAGTTTTAGTTGGTTTATGTGCTTCGGTGATGCCATGTGATTGTAACAGTCTGTTGGTGGTTTCTGAGATGTTTCTGATGTATGGCAGAGTTATCCTTTTCATAGTTTCCATTGGTTGGGTTGTAGTGGGTTGGGTGGTGAGGCACTTTTTGATAAAGTTGAGTGGGTATCTATTTTGTTGGAAGATGCTGTACAGATGATCTTTTTCTTTTTTCTGGTGTTCGGGGTTGCTGCAGTGTGTAAGTGCCCGTCTGAAGAATTCTTCTTTTATGCAAGTACGCCCATCCTATCTTCCTGCAATGTAAGGCTACTTAGTGGAATGAGTTTTATGAACATTTAGATGTATCATTCCTATCATCTGCACCCTGACATGGTATTTTGCATTCTGAGATACCCCAAAACTCTGATCTCCTTTCTACTAGGGTGGACATAGTTTCTGAAATGCTGGCTTTATCAATGTGCTCCAGGTTTTTGGCTTATTATGTTGATGGTAGAAGCATACAACTTATAGTAGAAACAAAGCTAACTGTATAAAGGATTATGTGCTTGTTTTGCATTTGGTGGTTAAACCATGCCTTTGGATGTTGCAACTACCGCACAGTACAGTAAACGTTATCTCTTTTACTTGTGTATTTTATTTATGCTTTACTGTTTAGCACTGGATTTGTTTGTGTTATTTCCAGCTGCCTGGGACACCATTTTGTGGTAATTTAAGTAATAAAGGATAAATAATAGATAAGGAAATGACAGTCCAGGAAGGAAGGAATCCTTATCTTATATAATTGGCAAGATGCATGGAAAAGTTAGTGCTTCCATCAAAATGATGGAAAGATGCCTCACCGAAAGCAACTACCAAGAATGCTCATGCCTTCCATCATCTGTAACAAGAAAGGAAGTTCCAAAACATCATTGGGAAACTTTCCCAGACATCCTGAGAATAAGGTACTGTAGCAAAAGAGAAATCTCTTTTTCAGAAAAGAACACTTCTGGGAAATGCAAGCCAGGCCTTATTGGCTTTATTCTGGAAATGACTGATGCTGGCTCATGAAAAGGGTGAGGGGCTGGTGTCTTCTGCCTATGGCTAATTGTATGCCCAAAGAGTGCTATGGAGGCCCTTTGTCCAGTAGTGCTAGTTGAAGATATTTGTCAGCCTTTCGAGGTAGACTAGATTTGAACACCAGTTATGAATACTAAAACTACTTTTTTATAGGGTTACAGTAACAGAATCTTGCAAGTCTGAGCCTCCCCTCTCCCTGCCTTTATCCTCAAGAGAACTGGGGAGGGTCAAGTCTGAGACGCTTTCTCAAATTACATTTCTGCCCCAGACTCAGATGTCTCTTATCTGACCATTGCCTTGGCTGCAGCTCTTCCTCCTCTTCCTCAAGGTCATTCTCCCAGCCCAATACATCATTTTGCTGGCTGAGGCAAAGAAGAGGGCATCCATCTCTTATGCCAGGTCAAACAAACACACAAAAACATAGCTGGATTGGCTATTGATTTTTCTTTTTCATTTCCCCCCATTTTTGGAGGGCTGGGGAGCTTAAGGTATAAAGTGGGTGCCTTAACACCTTGCCAATGTTTAAGGTGCCCAGTTCTTCACTTAAAACTCCGGTGCTCCCTCCCACCAATGGGATCAGCCTACTTTTGGAGAATGTCCAGTGAAAGTGAGAAGGGGACCAGTGGAGGAGAAGATAATGGCCAATTGATAGAAACCACTATTGTTTTTCAAAATACACAAAAGTATAGAATGCTCAAATCAAACAATGGATTGCCTGCCCTATTTAGTGGTGGATACTGTCACTGCAGCACAGCTCTTTTTCTCCTGGTGTTAAATGAACTCCATGTGCTTTTAAGTTTTTTTATAAAAAGAACATCACTACTCGATATATTTAGCGATTCAGTCAGCATAAGAGCTTGTTTATTTATTTATTTATTTTTCAAATTTCTATCACGCCCATCTCTCCCGAAAAGGGGACTTACCATTTTGATGATTTTCTACTGCAGTAGAGATGCTTCTTTTTCTTCTTCTTTTTTAAAAATAAGAATTACCATTAAAAACTTTTTTAAAAAAAGAAGCAACATTTTACCTCGACCAGTTGGTTCAGGCTGTCATGAAGCAGGGTTTTAACTGCCACTGACAACTTGCTGTCATCTGGCACTGTATCAAATGGCATGAAAATCAAATCTACGGCTCTCCTATTACTCAAGGGAGAAATGTGTTAAGGAAGTGCTGCCAGGTGCATGGTTCTGGTGGGCAGATTGGGCTGTCTTTAATGACGCCCTAAGAAGTGGCTTGTCTAGGAGGTTATGAAATGTCCTCTCTGGGGTCATTGATGGCAGGTTCTGAAAGCTGGGAATTTTATGATGGTAAATCACAATTTGTGTTCCTATCAAAAATCTTTTGTCAATGAGGGGTGGATGCAGGTAAGCCAATGTCACGGAATAGGCCTATATCAGTGCCAGAATTCTTGCTGAGTAGCACAGTTCATGTTTTCAGTTCACACGGTGCCATGGTTGTGGCCAATGGCAAAATATTTACTATAACATTATCTGTCACAAGTTGCTGTCAACTCTTGACCACATAGATAGACCTTCTCTATGATGATCTGTACCAACTTAGTTTGTCCCCAACCTAGCCTTTCAGGTATTCCAACAGGGCACCTGTTGCCACTGTAATCAAGTCCCTCCGCCTTACTAATGGCCATCACTTCTTCTCTTTCCTTCCACCTTTCCCAGCGTTATGGACTTCAGCCTGCCAATCTTTATTTCATCAATGATCCGCATAAAACAGAGGCAAGCAAACATCAAGTAAAGGAAAAGAACACATCAGAGAACATCATTTCAGGTGACATCCTAGATATGAATGTATCATTTTGGTCTAGTGGTTAAGGCAACAGGCTAGAAACCAGGAGACTGAGAGTTCTAGTCCTGCCTTAGGCATGAAAGCCGGCTGGGTGACCTTGGGCCAGTCCCTCTCTCTCAGCCCAACTCACCTCACAGGGTTGTTGTTGTGGGGGAAATAGGAGGAGGGAGGAGTATTTGGTACATTCACCACCTTGAGTTATTTATAAAAATAATAAAGGCAGGATAGAAAATAAATAAATAAATAAAATAATCTAACAAAACAATAAAACTGCAATCCTAACACTATAGACTTCTCAAGAGAAATAGCAAAATGAATGCATGTATAATTAGGACTGGAAACATAATTTCTCCTGTAGCATTGAGAGCACGGATATTTCAGAATGTGTGCTTAGCTCAGTGCTGCTTCTACTGTAAGCTCAAAGCTAGATTTTTGCAGTGTGCTATCCACGGCCCAGCCTTTGAAGAAAGTTCAGAATTTGCAACTGGCCCAGAATGAGGCAGTATGAAAAACCTGTTGCATGTAAAGTTGACTTCCAATAGCATATAAATAAAATGAATGAATATTGATGGTTTGGCAGCAACAAAATCTCAGCCTGTGGTGTATCATAATATAAAGTCTGTTCATTTTTTTCCCTCCAAAATATAGGGGAGATTCAAGGGTCTTGCTGATGCTTTAAGACATGTATGTAACCCCTTAAAATTCCTCAAACTCCTTCCCTGAATGACCCTGGGGAAGATAACATGGAAATAAATTACTATCTTGATGGTATTGAATATGTCACCTTTGGTCTATTGCATGGCCAGACTGCAGGATGATCTTCTTGAGCACACAGTAGGTTTGTCAAAGTCTGCAGTACAGATGAAAATCCAAATCAAAGACAGATGCTTTCCTCTTCATAAGTAATCATGGACAGTGCAAGAATCCAGGACCACGAAACCCTGCTTTGTTTAGACTGGAGTTAGTTAACTTCCTTGGACCCCCATCTATTTTGTCTGTCTCTTTTCTTTCTCTCCCAATCTTCTTTTTGTGTCTTCAATTTTTGCTTGTTGTCTGAGGAAAGAAAAAAGAGCAGGGAAAATATTTCTTGGCACATCCCAGATTCTCACTGGATTACCCTGTACAGTGAAATTAAATGCATATGGTGTGAAAGAAGGTAGGGCTTACAGTTGGGGATGGGGGGAGGAGGAAGGAGGGCGAGGATCAAGATTGTTCCCCATTTAAAATATTGCCTGCCTCAGGCAGGCAGTCCTTTTGGCCAGTTACTGGAAAATCTGGTGCTGAATGTTTGTCCAGAAGCCAAGAAACTTGGCTTCAGGTGGAGCCAAAGGCAAATGCTCCCCCCAGGGATTTCAATATACAGACATGGTGTTTTCAGTTTTGTAGATTTCCTTCCTGAATGGCCAACCTTTTACCCTGTTCCTAAAATTGCTTTAGAAACATTGTCAGGATGTATTTGCTGTGAAATACACTGCAGTTAATAAATCATGAATTCAGGCCTCTCTTCGACACCTGGAAATTATAAGTCGCAGTGAATGGGAATGCCAACCTCAGTATACCCAGCTATCGCCATCTGTCCTTAGTGGATCTTAAAAACAAACAAATGAAAAAACTTAAAGAAGGTGAGACCTGCTTAGGACTCAGATGAGAGGCCACAATAAACCTCAGCGCTATACAGTAGGTGAGTCTGGAAAATAAAAGTTATTTTAAAAAAGGTCATGGCAAAATTCTCCCAAGTTATGTTACTGTATGTCAGTCTTCCCAGGTAGCCCAGACAGGAAACATGACCAGATGAGGTTATTGTAAGGTGAATTAACAGAATCTTGCAAGTCTGAAAAGACAAATCTCCCACCATCTCTTTTTACAGCCTGATAAGTTAGGGAGGTTCCTTTCTGAGTTTCTTTCTCCACCCATTATGCAGCTGCAGGCTACACCCTCTCTTATCCGATCGTTTCCTAGGCAGCATCCCTCTGTCTCCCAAGGTCATTCCCACATGCCGTTACATGTTATAATATATTTTAGTTCTGATTGCCATTTCATTGTTTTAGTTGGTTTCAGTTGTTGTCTGTACTGCTGGTTGAGGATTCTTTGTTTACCACTCAGAGTCCCACTGTTTGAGTTGGGTGGCCATATTAAGTATCTCAACAAACCAATAAATAACTGTATCACCTTGCTGCCATCTGATGGGTGTCCAGAATTTTACAGCCAGTATTTGGGGTGGTGGGAGCAGTTGTTGTGGCCAGATGCCATTTTCTCCTGGGCAGCCCAGTTGCTACCTGGTGAATGGGAAATGAAAGTGCTCAGAGTTGCAAATGGGGTTCTCTCCCTTTCTATTTTATCTTTTCTTATACCCTGTGAGGTTGGATGGGCTCAGAGAGGTCAAGTACCTGGCTCAAGTCGTTAGGGTGTTGAGTGAAGATTTGAATCTGTTTCATGAGTCCCAGTCTAACAGTTGAACTCATTGATTAATCAAGGGCATAGACATTATGCTATCTCCTCTACCATCTCATGTAGAGGAGAACATGTGTTTGTGGAGCATCTGAAATAGAAGACATTGTGCATGTCGTATTTAATTGCCAATTATATGCCCCAGCAAGGGCTCAGTACCTACAGGTACTACTTGACAGAACCACATATTGGGACTGTAACAAACAACTCTGTTACTTCCTTCAGGGCACAAACACATATGAAGTCACTAGAACTGCTAAGTTTATAGTCAGGGCTGTCCAACTGAGAACACATTTTATGGAACACATTGGGGTGGTGTGCAAAGGTGATGCATTTACGTAAACACATATTGTTTTTGTATTTTATTAATCATCTTATTATAAGCTTCTGCATTATCTTATACTCTTTTATCTTACTCTTTTATCCCTATTTCATGTTATTGTATTTTATCTTATTTTATCTCACTTTAGCCTACTTTATTTTATCTTACTGTATCTTACCCGCCTTATGCTACTGTATTTTATTGTGGCTGATGCCCAACTTTTTGATATGGTCAATTGACTAATCAATAAAGTTATACTACTACTCTACCATCTCAGACAATGCAAAAAGATCGAGAAATCTGATGTAACAGGAAAGGTTGTGGCTTCCTTTTGCAGGAGAAACACAAGTTCTGGCTTGTTTACAGCAAGTATGAATATCAATATGGATATTTCAGTGTCTCAGCATTCCTTAGCAGCATCACCTTTAGATTTAATATCCAGATAGCTGGTAAGTACCCAGTCAGGGTTTAGAAAGGCAGCTTACTAAAATCCATCTCCTGAGAATTTGCCATAAACCTTGAAACAGATGCTTATGGTCTCCCTCTCCCATGAATGCCTACATGGACACAAACCCTTGAGATTTCAGCATGTGGTTTTTGGAACAGCATCTGTTTTGTCCATCATAATTTTTTTTATGTTTCTTTGCTGTGACAGCAACTGCTGAAATAAGTAACGGGATTCTAACGAATTTGAAACTCCTTGGTTCTGATGGTTTGGCTTCCCTAACTGCCTTTCCCTATTAAACAACAGAGCATTTTTTTTCTTCTACAGATAGTAGCATTGGCACACCCTAACCTATATGGAACTTGGAAATACAGACAGAACCTTAAGTAGACATTGGCCTGTAGAATTGTCCTGTTTCCAAGCACTTTCTATTATAGCTGTATTCAAGGACTCCCAGATAAGAAATAGTGAAATTAGTTCCTGGCAGAGAAGGTTCCCGTTTTTTCCTGCCAGTTCTCATTCAGTTTGACGAAAAATACATGGCTTTGAAAATTGTTTCAAAGAAGAGAATTTCACAGATATTTTCAAGGGTGGAGTCTGTGCATTTGCATTGACTTAGTAATATGATAGCTAAAGGATGTGTGTGAAAGTCCTGTGTTTCATTGTACATTGCTATAAATCCTATGAGAAGACCTGAGAGAAACTCTTCCCAAGGGGTGTGTGTGAGAGAGAGAGTAGTGGTTTTGAGAAATTATTGGAGAGTTTCTTGTTTTTCTGCAGAAATTCAGAGAAAGTGACTACTCAATTGCTATGCTCTTAAATTAAATCAGGAATGTCAAAAGGTTGCTTATGTCCAACTTCCATTAAAATATAGTTTGTTTGTTTGTTTGTTTGTTTGTTGGGCATACCCTGGGTTCCTTTCTAAATGATTAATAAACAAGATAGAATATTTATTTCTCCGTAGCTTCTTTTTAGAGATGCAACTAAAAAGGGCAATAGGACCTGCAAAGGGAAGAATCTAGAGTATCTGCTTAAGATGTGGCCAAAGAGAGAAGTAAAAATGGTTTAAGTTTGTCTCAAATGAAACATAGATAATTATAGATAATTAGTTTTGAATAGAAATATACTGGACTGGTTGGATTCATATAACACACTAATTAGGCTAAAATGGGGTTAGCTGGTTTGTGGTAATCCACCATTACTTTAGTATGTTACATGACCAGAGCAACTGCATTTTCTTAACCTGGTTTAGCATGTCATATGACATTAAGGAAGATTGTAACTAAGCAACTTCTGCAATCCAGGTGCTAAATGTGGTGGATAATTTCAAAGGTCTTGCTTTTTTGCGTTTTTTTTTTTAACTTGGTTATCTTTAAACTGGACTTGGCTTGGATGGTTCTTCTAGTAGAGCATGGTCCTCTGTAAACCAGACCACAAGGCCATCCTAGATGGTTTCAGACTGTTAAATAGGGTGCTTGCTCCAGATTAATTTTAGATTGGATTCACCCACCATATAAAGAACATGAATGGAACTGAAAGAGCACTTACCATGGATATAACTCACCATTTTTATTGGCAACATATTGATGAGATATTGGCAACAGCAATGTTTCCTACCATGCTTATATCTCTGTAAAACAGATAGCTAGATTTGGGGGAACACTGCTGAGTTCAAAGAACTAATACCACTTTTTTTGTTCCTACAAAAGGACAGACATTTCTGTTAAATATTGAATGCAAGATCCCCTTAGTAAGAGAGGTTGGAGAATTTTGTTGAAAAATAACATTATACCGGATTCTTCACAGTATATTCTCACAGACCATACTCCAGAAGAGAAGAAACTGTAGCTCATCACTCAAAAAGACTCATCTAGATTTTTTTTCAGGAAGTATATATGCATAGGAGAAAAAAAGAAAAGAGAAATGCTCAAATTCCCAGACCATACAATGACAATTACCATTCCTCTGTTTGTATTGGCATTTAATAGACTTGTGCAGAAGTCATGCTGTTGGAGAATCAGAATGTAGAGTCAGAAATTATTTCCAGTCAATTGGGAATCATCTAAAATTCCACCAGTAGATCAAAAACTGCCTTTTGCCCATCCCTGATCTAGTTGATAACTGTTTATGCAGGCAGGAGGGAAAGTTGATCCTTCCTTGACAGTTTTTTAAGGACCATTATACATTTCATTAGCTCAACGAAAAGGAAATGTGTTTGATATTTCAGTGTTGTTTGGCTATATATTGCTGCTGCTGTAGTCTGAGATGCAGAAAAAGCATACACAGAAAAGGGTGTTGACCAGTCTTGTACAATAACAGCAGACAAACTTTTCGGACAACAGGCACCATTGTGTACCTAGGTGCATCCACCTTGAAAATGGTCAGAAGCCCCATAATATCTTCTGAGATTGCCATAAAGTTGAGTTTTATCAGTTTCAAATTGTTGAAATCTTGCAATATTTTGGCTTTTTTATGTTTTTATATGTACCATATTAATTTGGAAGGGACCTTGTATGACTTTTTGAGAGGTATCAATAGTGTTGGCAATCATTGACTGTGGTGCATGGTGGAAGCAAAATTTTTATGACTGATTATGTACCGTCAAGTTGATATCGGCTCTTGGTGACCAACAGATTTTCTCCAGGATGATCTGTCCCTAACTTGGTCCTTCAAATCTTCCATTGGTGCACTCATCACCATTGTAACTGAATCCATTGGTGGAAGCAGAGATGCTCTATATCTTTTTTTTCCTTTCTTTTCTTTGACTTTGCAAAAAGAATACTTTACTGAATGAGCCAGTGTTTATGATAGCCATTACCTAATGTCTGGAGCATTTTAAGTGAATAAACCTGGGGTTGCTCATTGCTCAAATGTATGTGTGTATGTATCTGTTTCTTCCAATGTTTTTTATTAGTGCCACTGCCAAGTTTGTCAAGCTGCTAGCGAATGCATTTATTTGTGTAATAAGATAGTTGGAATCTTTCTCATGTTCTATTTTTGGGTTTATAAAAATGAAGGGAGAGAGGAAAAATCCTATGTCCAAATTCATGCCAGATGAATTGTGCGCACACGTGTGTGTAGAGCAGACGAATATCCTACTTACAACTTTAAAGAAGAAAAAATATGTATTCTTGTGGGTGTCATGTGTCCAAACCCTGAAATCAGACAATAAATTATACCCAGGAAATCTCGCCCTCCAAGTTGCAGAAATAGGTTTGAAGCTGCATATATACAGTTTTTCAAAGATTAACTTTGAACTTCATCTGACTTCTCTTTCATCACCCAGCATGAGGTCCAACAGGAAGCCTCATTTTATACCTAAATGTCACTTTACAACCTTAACAATAGAGTACAATAGTTCAGTTCTATAGCTGTGTGGAAACTGCCTTTGAAGCAGCCTTATGTTATCAGTGTATGAAAGGAGAAAAGGTGGTTTATTATGGGAGATCAAATAGGAAAGCTATGTATCTGAGCATGTATTTGCCCCAATAAACCAGAAATATTGGGAACAATGTGAGTTTGCAGGAGAGTGATGTTTGAATGAGGAACAGAGCTGGCTATGTGCTGTCTGAAAGTCCCTGCCAATCTAATCATTTTGATACTTTACACTGGAATAGACCCAGAGGCTACTGTCATTTATAGAAGGCAAGGTAGCTAATGACAGCAAATGAAAGCAGGCCCTTCCTTGTGGGATTTCTGACTTCCAGACAACTCTGCTTTTATAACTAGTAGAAACAAAATAAATCTGGGAAGGGTGGCTGGATATTGGATCCTTTTCGTCTAGTGCTTCCATGTTGATAACATTGTACTTACTCTTTGTTATTATTCCTATTTTGTTAGAAAGCTGGGAACGGTAATCCCCAAGGAGAAAGGCAACATTTCAGGGCAGTATGTGCTCTCTCTCTCTTTTAGAAAAAGGAAAATTTTCTTTCTTTCACACAAAAAAGAAAAATGGTAACATTATCAACTAAGGCTTAAGTATTGCTGACTATAAAACTGTGTTGAGAAATTCAACATATAAAATGAGAAAGGAAATGAATATTTATTTCATGCAAACTTCTGTATAGAGTTTGGTTCACACAGAGTGAGCTGGTTCACACATTGTGATAAGACATGATCTGTTTGATCAGGTTTGTTGAATAAACTACTGTTTGCTGGATTCTCAGTAAGCCATAAGCTATGGGTTACAGAGAACAACTTATCGGCTTGGTTCATGCCACACATTGAGCCATAGCCAATCAAAACACGTTAGAACTTAGCACAATGTATGAATCCAGTCAATGTTTATAAAGATGTCTCTTCTAAGGTTTTTAAGAAAAGACAGCTATTTGTCCAGAATGGTATGAGGATTCCTGCACTGGGCAGGGGATTGGAGGAGATCTCCAAGGTCCCTTCCTATTCTATAATTCTAAGCCATTTTTGGTTTCTTAAGAACTCACAAAATGTGAAGCTGAAATCTGCCTCTAACTCAGGCACAGTCATTATTGGAACAACTTTTGAAATGAGTGGCAGTACCTTGTTCCAATAGAAGAGAGTATGTGTAGCTCAGGATTGATGTGCGGGGTGAACAGTACCTTGTTCCTCTGACTTGTCCTTTGAGCCTCTTGAACTTGGCAGATAAGATGATAGATTCACCTTCTTCTTCCTGGCCACCCTCTAGATGTTGGACATCAACTCGCAGAATTTGTGAGCCAGTTTAGTCACTGATGAGAATTCTGAGCATTGAAATCCACAGCCCTGAAGAGTGCTCAAGTTGGGAAGGGTTCTGCTAAATCTTGGTATGACTTAACAGGATTCTCTACTACCACCAGCTTGTTCATACTTCATAGCCTAATTTGTTGCATTCATTGGAGGGCTTGTATTTGGCTAAGCAAGTGTGGGTTTTGCTAGCTACTTCCTTCTTCCCCTCATCAATCTTTCTGTAACACTAATTCTGGATATAGATTAAAATTCTTTCTCTCTTTTCCCTCATTTTTCTTCCGCCCCTCCCATCAGTAAGAAAGTAATACTTTTGCACGTAGTGCCTTTGCAAATACAATTATTCCAAGAACATATTCCAGTGTGATTTCCCCAATCTCCCACTCTCAAAGGAGAA
Source organism: Candoia aspera (assembly GCF_035149785.1). NCBI lineage: Eukaryota > Metazoa > Chordata > Lepidosauria > Squamata > Candoiidae > Candoia > Candoia aspera. The sequence continues at coordinate 11,604,441 of NC_086165.1, forward strand.
AGAAACACCCACTTGTCCAATGCTGTAGGCATTATGGGAGAAAAGGCGTAAGATTGGCAACAAATGGATCTTGTGATTGTTTCATGGTATTAAAACAGCCGTATAATAGCAGTCCAGATAGTTTTTCATAGTAGGGCTTCTACTATTTATTTTGATCTAGTTACACGTCTCAGTGTGAGAGTCGATCATATGTTAATTCTTTGTTGTTAAACCATTACTGGATTGTTTTGTATCTTTGGACCTATGTTGCTGTGCTATCCCGCTTTTCCCAGTCCAGATTTAAGGTTTTCTTTACTTGGCTCATAGCGACTGTGAGAAAAATCAATAATAATGTATTTCCATTAAGCGGCAAGCAGCTTTTATAGCACTCCAGAAGTTTAAAAACAGCCAAGCAGAGTAGAGTTTCCTCCTCATTTCTGCAATAACAGAAAAACTCTCCAAAATAAGCAGTCTGTGGATTCTCAGATCTTGATGGTCCTGTTTTTACAGTGGATGCTGGTCATGTCTGAATGCACCACTGAAAGGGTGGAGTGGGGTGTTGGTGTTAAGCAGCAGGTAACAGGTGTCTGTTTCCACTCAGGGGATAGAAAAGCCACAATTATGTGGCATGTTTATTGGTGAAGAAAGCCAAAGCTTTATAAGAAAGATTTTTTCATAAAGTGCTGAGTTGAACTATATAATTCTCTACTATAAGATTTGGTGATGGGCGCTAACCCAGGTGGTGGTGAGTTTGTGGAGGAAGGGACTATTTGTGGTCTTGATGGCTGGGTCCTGTTTCCAGTAGGCAGAGGCCATTTGGCTCTTAACAGTTGATGAGGGGGGACGTGAGCAAGGGTGTGTTCATGCCCTCCAAGTCCTACTCTAGGCTTCTCAAGGTGGTCTTTGGCTACACTAAAATAGGGTGCTGGAAATTAGATCAATCTTGGATCTGATCCAAGAGGAATAATCTCGACTTGATGAAGTTTCCTGGGCGCTCTTCATGTCCCAATGAATAAAATCAATGAATTAGCAGATGCTCTGGAGGAATTCTCATACACCTTCTTATGTAACACACCTTCATTCTAACACCAAGTTGAATTGAGAGCCTGGCAGTTCTACCATCCATCCATCCATCCATCCATCCACAAATATAGATAGAAAGTAAGAAAAAAAGAACAAAGAAAGGATTTTTTTAAAGAAAACTTAGAATTATGCCTTCTGCCCTTCTCTCTATTGAGTAATTATCATCTCAACCTTTTCCCCATCCTCTTTGTGCCTTTTTAGTCCCCAAGTCCCCATGTCATCAATTCGATCTTTTCTTCTTTCAACAAAAAACCATATAAGGTTTCCAGTCTTTCAAAAAGATCTTTGTCATTTTTTTTCTCTGACCAAGCTGGTCAGCTTCACCATTTCTGCAAGGTCAGTTAATTTTATAATCCCGTCTTCCACTGTAGGTATTTCATTGCTTTTCCAAAACATACAATAAACTTGCTGCAGTTACCATATATAATATTAATTTCCCATATTTTTTTTCTAATTCCTTATCCATAAGACCCATTAGGAATCATTCTGGTTTCTAGAGCCAGGCAATTCTTGACTCCTTCAGTTTTGTGACATAACAGGATTTATTTCTCCCTGTCGTTTTAGCAATGGGTAAAAGAATTTTGAGAATTTCAGGGGGGACCTTTCATATTGTGGCTGTTGACTAATTATTTTTTAAAGTAAAGGCAAATGGAGGAAGCAGCAGGAATCTTTTCCTTACACTTCCTTTTCCCTTGTGGTCCATTTTTTTCCTGGGAGCTCAAATTTCACTTGGAATTAGTATTCCATTCCCCCATTCAATTTCCTTGGCTAATGGGATCCAATTTTTTTTGGAGCAATTTTTTCATCCTAGCACCATCCTGGTACTAAGAGTGAGCAGGAGCATCAGGAATATTTTTTCCAAAAGGATGGTGATTTTTGTGCTGTCTGGATTCTGTGGCCCACCAGTAATGCCCTTTCCATTGCAAGGTGGAGTACATGCATAAATAAATAAATGCATGTTTTGCTTGCCTACAGAAATGGTGCCCAGTGCTCAACAAACTGCAAGTTAAATTATATGATGGTGAAACTCCAGTTGGTAACATTCTTAGAGCAGCCAAACATTTGCTTGCTCCACAATCTGCATGGCAGGCAAACACTGAGCAATCATGAGTCATGTAAAATCATATTGTATAATTTTAGCTTAGCTTTCTGTCCAAGCTGAGAGATTAATACAACCACAGATCACTGAGCAATAATGATCCATAATATTTTCATGTCTGGAAAACTACTTCTCCCTCCCCACTGTAATATTCTACTGATTATCTTTACCAGAAATGTTCCTACTCCCTAATAATCCAATGAGTTAGATCGAAATTCCAGAAAACCAAGATGCAAATATTCTGGAAAATGTTTATCCTTTGCATGATCTTTGCAAAACAGTGACTACAAGCTTGCTTTTTTCCAGTGCCCAGTATTAGGGCTGGGAATTTGGCAGTAATCTAAAGAAAATCAGAAACTGAAAACCAGAAGGCTAGCTAAGACAAGGAGCAAGGATAAAAGGACATCTTAGCATGCAAGAAGGCCTTGTTACTCAAGTTACTTTTCATACATCCCAAGGCCCACTGGAGAACATCCATGGTGTCTAGAGAATCTACAAAATATATATTGAGATTTTGCATGTTCCTTATAATTGGAAGCTAGGTGTGTTGCCCAGAGATTATATAAAATGCAATGAAACTACAAACAACTTCCAAAGCCTATGGGAATATGGATAATGGTGTCCATATTTCCAAGAAATATGGTGGAAAACCACAGTGGAAGTTGCTATGGCCATTAAGAATTCAGTTCATATCTTCCCTAATAAAGACATCCTTTCATGGTGCTGCCTGGTCCAAAATAGGGTTAAAAAGAAAGAATCCTTAGAATGGGAAGGAGAAAGACTTTGAAGACGTCTATCAGTTTTTGGTACTTGGGCAGCAAAGCAAGTGCACAAATCAGCTGGTCACCATTTTCTGGTCTAAAATAAGATGTACTATATAAATATTTCAATGATTTTCTTCTAAAGTTTTAATAATTTGCACATAGAATGTTCATGTAGGATGGCCAGATCTGGGCTGCAAAAATCCAGTTGGCCATTAGACAGCAACAAAGAGAGTTTTCTGTATTTCACTGTTAATGGCCATTGTGAATTTTGCTGCCCAGAACTGGTAGCTCTGGTTTTGCAAACTGTACATCCTTCTGAATCTGTGTACTAATTCCTGAATCCACAGGCCACATACCTTAAACACCAGTTGCCAGGATGCAACACTGGAAGAGTGTGATCATCTTCCTGTCCATGCTTTTGAGCTTCTCAGATATATCTAGATGACCCCTGAGCAATACAGAATGCTGAATAGGTTGGGCCTATGGTCTAATTCAGAAGAGCTCTTCCTCTTCTTACCTTTCTCCACCACTAGCAGAGTCCTCCATTTTCTCCCCCAAAAGCAGCAGAATAAATAACAACAACAATAATTTATTAAACTTGTATGCCACCTGATTCTCAACTTGTGCAATTAAGTACAGCTAATTTGTGGTCTTTGCACAGTTGATGATAATTTTGCACACAAAGGTTCAATCTGTCTGTTCAGCTCACTCAATGCTTATAGAAGAATGCAATTCTTCAGTTTAAGGAGACAGATAGGAAAGCATGGCAAAAACTCAAACCCTCGGCCCATTTTTTCACAGACATTTCTGTCATCTGTAGAAACTGCAGGAAGAGAGCCACATTAGTCTATATAGCTAAAAATCAGGAGGAGTCTGGTAGGACCTTTTCCAACTATCATAGTCTATTGGCTTTCATGAGCCACAGCTACAGCTGGTAAGCCTACATGAACATTGTAGGTGTACATTTGTTGGGTCTGAAAAGATGCTACCAGGCTACTTCTCATCTGTCATCTGTAAGTCATTGATATGATGAGGCATTGAAGAACCAAGCCATTCAAATTACAGGGTTTTTACAAAAACACACACATTCACACCACCCTTTTTTCTCTCTGCCACTCTATAAAATCTCTCCCATTTATCTTGGCAATGGGTGGAGGCATACAGAACACCTCTTCAGAGGCCCATAACATATGGACTCTCCATGGTGATCATTTAAAACATCTTGGAGAAAATTGTTACGGCAGTAAAACTGCTGCTCTTTTTTCCCTATGTATTTCCAGCCCAGCTGCTTAACTTTCCCTCTCTTTTATTGCTGGTGACAGAGAAAAGATAGACAGGGATCTGGGAAGGTTCAGACAAGGGAGGCTTGTCAAATATGCCTGCTACTTAGAGGGTACAGATGTTTTCCAGGTGAAAACTAGAATCCTTATATATTATAGTGCTGAAATCTCCCTGGCATGTTTTCAGAAGTTTTCTTCTCTGGGCAAAGAGGTTTATTTCATTTCCAGGATGCTTGAGAATTTCTTTTGAATTTCTCTTAGGGGTGTTTTTGAGTTGACTTTCTAGAAAGTAGCAAAAGTGCTTGTGGTGGTGGTGGTGTTTTCTGTGTGATATCTTTCCATCATTCTAAGCCCCCAGGATTTGTCTGTATTTCCAGATCTGAAAAAGCCCCGCAGGAGGAATTTCCTCATGAAAATTCCTTATCTCTCTGGATTGAGTGGAAGCATGGGAAACTAGGCAGGCTCCAAAACACTGCAGAGAGGATTGTACAATGAAAGGTAGGACATTCACACATACTCTTTGTGCACCTTGTCACTAAATAAGTGCAAGAACCAATAAGATTTTCCCTTGTCCTTTTGAAACAAATTTCAAAAGCAAGTTCTCTTTCATCAGCCTGAATAGAACTGGCAGAAAATAAAGTCAAGAGAATTTTTCTTTATGGCAATAATTCCTTGGAACTATGGTCCACAGATGTCAAAGGGTTTCTAGGTCTCCCTTACCAGACCCACTCTGGGAAAGGGGGTTATAATATCTTCAAACACCTTTGACAGAAGATCTACAACTGTGCTTCTGTATTGCTGGAACGATGGCACCAGCAATTAATCAATCTCGCTGGTTTATTATACACTGAAGTGCTGTAATATTCCGTAAAAACTTTTCCTTGCTTTGCTTCTGTGATTTACTCTGAAACGTTGCAAAATGTATAGATGTTCAGCTGGAGGAAGAGGAATTACCAATTTTAAATGATACACAGAGTACAACCTTAAAAAAAGGTGGTCTATGCATGCTTACTCACTATATAATTCACTTTGATTTGATGACTGATTTTGTTCGATCAGGTCAGCCCCAATCTATTATACTTTGTAGTTGGGCTCTTCAGGCTTCAGGAGATCAGTACCAAGGTTAGGGAATGCAAATGCAAAAATGCAAAAAGCTTGATCACTACCTTGATACTGATTTCCTGAAGCCCAGAGAATCTGACTACTAAGTATGTACAGTGAACCTGGGCTACCTCTCTTCCAATAAACCAATCTATCAATAGAGAAATAACATTTGTGCCAGCTCATATGATTCCAAACCCAATGCTATTGTGTTGATGCTCCTCAGCTAAGCCCCTGCTAATGCAGCTGCCTGTCACCAATGAGTGATATAAATGTATTCATTGTTCAGTCATTTGTTTATTATATTCATATCCTGCTTTCCTTTCAAAATGTCGAGGACATCACACCTTCTCTCTTTGATTCACCCTGCCTACACAACTGACATTCTGGAACTTCATGCAGCTCACCAAGAGGTAAGCTATGGTTCCTCATGCCCCCAGTGTGTTTGCTTATCATTACAATACTTTTTGTACTGAACAGTCCAAGATTCTGCATAGTGTACAAACCATATAAAAGAAACATCCGACAACAACTGCCATTAAAATTTAATTAAACGCTCACAATACAATAAAAATTACAACAATTGCCCCCTAACGTAGCTGGGTGTCAAATGCCGGCTCCTTCATACTTAATAGCTGAATTAGCTTATCAGACAAGAAATCCATTCCAACGCAATATTTCCACTTAACAAGCTGATTATAATGCTTTCTCTTTAGGAAAGACCTATTTGATATACTTGGTCTTGGGTTTCTATTTTATTTACCGTTTTATCTATATTTTATTGTTTATGCAGTTTATTCTTCCACAAGCTTACCAGCAGTAAGAATCCCATACTGCCTCCATTATCTTTGTAAATGTGAGATGTATTTTATATGCATATAGAAGAGTATGTGTATAAGAAGATTTTTTTGCTCTCTCTCATATGTTTCTTAATTTATTTCAAATTTGGGAATCCTTCTGGATGTAACAGAATGTCTTAGAATGTAACGAATAATTAAATCAATCAAGAGTAATGAGGTTAATATTGAATTCAGTTTAATTTTCACCCCACACCCCCACTCCCTTAGTCCATGCTGGACTAAGATGGGTTTTGGCCTGATCCAGCAGGGCTGTTCTTATGTTCCTGCCTAAAATGCACTTCCATTATTAATCTCTTTTGTTACAGTATTAAAATGAAAACTCTTGTATATGAAATTTATCCCAGCAAAGTCTTCATGAGGCTTTTTCTGAAGGTCTCTTTTTTAATGTCTCTGTTTAACAAGGACACAATCTTCTTTTGGAAGCATGCAGTTGCCAGCCAAATGCTTAGAAGCATGAGTTTGTGCTTCTGTGAGTTTTTCTCCAGGAAGACAGCCCATTCTTGTTATCCAACCAAGGTGCAACTATTGTGCCTATTTTTCTTCCAATGGTCAAATCGTGAGTTGAAGAATGTTAACTACACTTGAAATGCAGGTTGTTTGATACAAATCGATGTGTGGTCTACTTTACATTGTTTTAGGACAGCTCATTTCTACAACTTAGAAATAAGTATTTCAGACTACCTGTTCACTCTGGTTTTCCCCACTGAAAAAAAACACACCCAAGCTGCTTTTCAGCAGAACATTTACAAGGGCTGCACATTTGAACTGAAGGCCAATTTCTGTACTTTTGGGGGGCAATCAGCTTGGCAGTATTCCAGTGTGTGATGGCTGAAACTCCAGAATTCCCAGGTGTCACAAGGCAAATTAATCCACATCTTTCTAATCATATAAAATCCATCCATTTGACATATTATGCAAATAATCTCCATCATCTCCACAAGTCCTTTGCTATTTTTTTAAATTGTAAGATTTATTTATTGATCAATTAATTTAATTTGACTGTAATGCCGCCTGATTCCAGACCACCTCTGGGTGTCTCACAAAATAGAAAAAGAAACACAAATGCAGTAAGATAAATAAAAATGCAGTGAGGAAAATAAGCAAAGTGGCAAATCCAGACAACTAACATCAAAACATCTGCAACATATGATAAACATAGCTAATCAAGGTTCTGTCCACCCTACTTCAAGATCTGTACACATCAGGCAAGACTACTGGTACAAAATTTAAATATTCAAATTGAGAGCAAACTGAAGGGGGAAGCACATTGGTGGCAATCCCTGCAAAGTCTGAAATTCAGAGTCAGTGGTAAAACAATTTCCCAATAGATTTACAACCTCCCTCAATCCTGAATGCCCATATGTTGCAAGGACATGAAATAGTTCCATCACAGCAGCTTTCTGGGGAGCAAAGTATGGGTCATTCCACAAACACCCAATTTCTCTCAGTCTTACTCCAATTCTTAAAAGATCTCAGACCCCTTTGCTGGAGAAAAAAAAACAGGATTGATTCACAGGAGGAATTTTTAAAAAGATCTATGGCTTGGCATAATTTAGCATGCCAAATCAACATTCCATGCAGGTACTGTATTCCACAGAAGATAGTCCATTAGTTGAAGGCAACCTTTGTTGGAAGTTCCACGCTGTCCAAGTTTGGTTCAGAGATAAAGAACTGTACAAAGGAAGAGTGTTATTCCTAAATAACCTCTTAAAGTAGCCCGTCAGTAGTTAGCAGCTGGGAAGCAGACTGAACAGGCCACCTGGTCACATTCTTTTCAAGGTTAAATTCCTACTTAATAGAAGAGTATTCCTGTTCCAACCATTGCAACTGTATATAGAACAACCAAGAGTCTTGTGGCATCTTAAAGACTAAGGAGTTCATTATTCCATTGGCTTTTGTGGAAGTGACTGTGATAGTCACTTGTATAACAACGCCCCTGTTGATTTACAACCTACTGTGTCATCAACATTTATAACTGCACATAAATATTTACTGGATGCCCTTTCCACCTTGGTGGTATATTATCTCTTGGTGAGCCAGTTGTGGCTTATTTGGCAAACCGTGGCTTAGTGTGATGTGTGAATCAGAAATGAGGATGATTATAAGGGTCTATGCACATAATATCAATACTAGCAGGAATAGAAATGATACCTTACTGAGTTACTTGGCAAAGCAGGGGAAGAGAACAGTCTAATGTTTGGTAGCTGGAGAAGCCACAGAAGCTGAAGATTAATGGAGTGAATTATTACATATTCATATGACAGAACATGTAATCAGTCACCTATGTTGCTGGATTACAGATGAAAGTGTCCCTGGTTTCTCTTGGCAACATCACTCCTTTGGACCTCAAGGGTGCAAATGTTTTAGAATAAGATGTTAGAAAAATTTAACAAGATAATTTCTTCCATTGAATTAATGGGGTTTATTTTTAGGATCTTTCTAATTTGCCTGGGATATTTAATCGGCACAGTGCCCCTCCCTAGCATATTTTCCCAAATGCTGATGTTGGGGTGGAGGCCATTAAATTATTATGGTTGGCAGACCAGATGTGTAGAATAGGGAGGCTTCTTGGATATTAAACCATTTTCTTCCAGCTTTAATATTCCTGGCATTGAAAATGTGACGCACATAATAATGAGACACACTGCTAGGCAGAGGCTGAGGCCGAGAAAGAGAAGTTTGTTGAAAGGCACCAATGGGAGGAGTGAGATTTGAACCAGGAGTACTTTGTAGGCTGCCAAACAGTTGGATGTGTTTGCTCGAGACTTTGGAAATTGCTTGAATACTGGATTTTTATGCCGGATGGCTACAAACTACGACCCATGACTCACTTTTCGGAATAGGAACTGAAGACAAGCAACCTGTAATGCGGAATACAGTCAGCAAAACTTAAATAAACCTTTAATTAACTCTTGGTTGGTGAGAAGGATGTTGGTATTTCAGGTTGTTATGCAAGGAACAAGTCATAGAGGAACAGTATCCATGGTAATTAAACATCGGCAGGGTGAGAAGGTCAGCCTTAATTGTCCTCAGGTTGGGGTGTGGAAAAAGGATGACCATATAAGGAAAAGCTGCTGCATTGCCTGGGGGGACTTGCCTGGACTTGCCACCAGAAGTTTCAGTTTCTGTTTGCAGCCTCTCTTCCAGCCCAGCTCAGCAGCCCTCTCTTTTTGCTCAGCACGTGTGTACGTGTGCATGAGCTTTTAAAATGATTCTGTGTATTTAAGGACTTTGCCTATCCAGGGCTCTGGATAAGAAAACTGTTTTATGTTCTATGCTTTGTTTAAATACAATTATTTTTGTAGAAATGCCTGGTGTCTTTTTTCTGATCTCTCGGCCAAACGCTTTCCAGCACTCTGCAACAAAGGAGTCTTGAGAAAGGAGGATATTTTGAAGATGCATGAAACAGCAATTTTCATGAAGTCAGCATGATATTATTTATTTATTTTATCTGTTTATTTAAAAGATTTGCTATGGCCGCTCATCCTAAATACAACTCTGGGCAGCTCACAACAACAAAAAAAACCCCACTAACTATAAAAACATAAACCATTAAACCATTAAACAAGTGCTTTAACCATCCCCTTGGGATGCCCCACGACCAGCTCCAGATATCTTCATTCTATCCCAGCATCTGGGTAGAAAGCCAGGTCTTGATGGATGGTCTTCTGAAAGGCTAAGGGGGGGGGGGGGGGGAGCTGCCAAATCATCGGGGGGGGGGGAGGGTGTTCCATAAGATAGGGGTGTCCAGACCCTCACCACCTCCAGGCACTTGGTCAGCACTGCAACAGCATCACCTGTGTCTTAGTGGAGTCAGTGCCTGTATGCTAACCTGTTTGAGAATAATGGCTTCTTTATATTCCCTCTCTTTTAAAATATATATTCAATTTTATTATTTTGTAAAATGAAAGAAATACAAATTAAATAATAATAATTCAGAATTGCAAAATAGAAACCCAAAGTAAATTTACAAAGAAATACTCATTGAGTGTATGCATTCAAACATCTATATGTATGTGAAGATATACATGATGTTGAAAGTAATGATACATATTTTATATCTCTGTTGTCAACATTTCCATATCCAAAACGACATTTATACAAATGGGGATAACCTGTTAGGGAAAATGTTATTAATATAGCTAATAAATGATAAACAAATGTAACTAATTCTGTCCTTCATTTTAGAGCTTTCCCTAGCTTTTTGTTGTGTTGATTTTTGGCAATTTTCTCCATATTTAAATGATGCTAATCCAACCCAAACATTATCTTTACAAATGTATTTTCTGCTTCAGCAAGGGAATGCAGGATGATGTTCTGAGAAAAACATCTTGCAAGTTCTGAATTACTAGTATATGCACTGAGGGCAGTTGAGGCAATGTATCTGATTCTACCAAATTTAGCTCAATAAATCTGCTTTCTTCAGTGCTAATTACACCTGAGCTGATTTCAGTAGCCTCCCTCAATGGCTACTAATATTTCCCAAAATACATCTGCAAGATTTTAGGTGGGCAAATGGTGGGTACAAGTCCAACTCTTGCTGACAAAAGAAGTTGGGCTCCCAATGCACACAATGTCAAATACATTTCATTTAGGTACTTATTTATTTGTCAACGTTAATGTATTGTCTATTCTTATGATTCTAGGCAGCTTACCATGCACACAATAAAACATCCATAAAATATCTATAAAACAAAATAATGAAAAGCAATAAATACTCATTAATAAATTAGTAATGATTTTGCTGGGAGAGCCAGTTTGGTGTAGTAGTCAAGGCACCAGCCTAGAAACTGGGAGACCATGAGTTCTAGTCCCACCTTAGGCACAAAGCCGGCTGGGTGACCTTGGGCCAGTCCCTCTCTCTCAGCCCTAGGAAGGAGGCAATAGCAGCCCACTTCTGAAAAACCTTGCCAAGAAAACTGCAGGGACTTGTCCAGGCAGTCTCCAAGAGTTGGACACAATTGAATGGATTAAAAAAAACGATTTTGCTAATTAATTATACTATTAGTAAAAGCCAATGCTACTTAAAGGCAGTTCTGAACACCTACCTCAAGAGAATTGCTTTTGCCATTTTGTGAAACACCAGCAAAGCAGGGGCACTTCTGACCTTGGAGGCAACAGAGGTGGCCTCAACTGAGAATGGTGTTCTTCAGGTCCCAAAACCCTGATCCCTTTCAGGGTGGGCACTGAAACTTCTTCTCCCTGGTTCAGTGATGAGGAACATGTAGCCCCCCAGATACTACTACTGTAAACTACACTTCCCAGCAATCCCTGGCTTTGGCTCTTTGGTTGGGGCTTTTGGGTAGTCGTTTAGCCAATACCTGGAACTAGAAAGCACCTATTTCTGCACACCTCCCAGCAAATATCCCCAACCTCCAAAAGTATTTACAAATGTTTACAGTGCAATTGCTGAGAGACAGACTAACATGTACAGTTGCTTCAGCACCCTCCCTTCAGCATCTCAGGGCTGTGAGATTTCTCACCATTGCCAGGCCACAAAGAGGTCACCCTGCTCCTTTGTGCCGTGCCAGTTTCCTTTATTTTGGCTTGCTGCTGCCATCATGAGGCTCGATTGTACACAGCACTTATGAAAGCAGCAATATGTCATGCATTGCCCTGGGCTTCAGGGAGAGGCAATAAGAAGAGACAGAGATCTCATTGCAGTGGCAAGGTTAAGAAAAACTGAATTATGGAGGTTAATCAACATTCTGCAAGAGACAATGGAGGGCTTTGGAAGAAAAGCAATGTATAAGAGATTAGATTAAATGAATCTGAGATGCCAGTGACACACAGCAGAAAGGCCATTCTGATGCAAGTTAATGAAGCAGCATGGAACTTTAATTTGGTGAAGAAAGACACACGCTGCTGTGAGCGTGGCTTAATAGCGATGTGGAATGTATCCTGAGCCAGTTTTATGTTAGAATTGCAAGCTGTCCTAAAGGCTTCAGTTAATTGAGGTATATACATTAATAGATATATGGATGTATTAATAGATTTAATAGGTATATGGATGTATAAATGGTATATTGATGTTGTTTTAACTGTTGGTTGGGAGCCACCCAGAGTTTGATATGAGATGGGTGGCTGTATTAATGTTTTAAATAAATAAATAAATAAATACATTGTGCTAAATAAATACAAATGCATTCGAATGAATAGAAGCATCAACTCTAAACATTTCAAATTATATCTGATTGCTGTCCATGAACATTCTATTCTTCCTATTACCAAATGTTTATTTTAATCTTTGAACCATTCTTCAGACTGATGAATGTACTAAGGGGTTGCCTTGAACTACTACAGCTATATAGCCTGTAGTATATGGCTGAGAAGCTACTACCCATTTGGATTTTCCCAGAGTGCCCTGAAATGCCATTTGGAGCATCTCTCTGGAACAATGCAAGCAACTGAAAATAGAACCACAGAAGCTCTCCAGTGGTTCTTTTTCAAAGCTGCTTGCAGCGAGAGTCTCTCCTCTCCCCTACTCAGATTGAATCTAGTAGAGGGGGGAATCTAAACAATGTGTTGACATTTCAGGGGATATAGAACTTGTAAAATGCAGAAAGGTTCTCCTGCAGGTTGTTTTCCTGGCAGTTCTCATTCAGGTGGATGACAGAGAATTGGCTTTTGAAATTTCTTCCAAGGAGATGAGAAATTCAGGGAAATTCACTCTGCCAATTTCCAAGAGTGCCACTGACTTTGAGAAAAGGATGAATGACATACAGTATGTGTGTATGTGTATTGAGGAGAGTAGATATTCTATGGTATTAATTATGATGGAGGCAATATTTTGCCTTGGTTTGCATTCCTCCTGTAACTAATTGCAGAAGTCCCAATGGATGATATAATCGGTCATGTGTTGCTGTGGTTATCAGGGCATGAGGGATTGTTTTTGAAGAGAAACTATTCCAAATATTAATTTGTGCAGTATATAATGGGAGCAACTAGAAAGTACAGCCAAATAACCTACCCAATCATAGAGCAGCAAAAAACAGTGGGATAACTTTATATGTTGGACTTAGTGAACTTATGTGGGGACACCTTAAGAACATAAGAACCCTGCAGGACCAGGACCTATTGGTCATCTGGATGCATTTGATATCTGGGTCCCAGCTAGTAATTGTATGTGTATTTATGTATACATGTCTGTCTTCACATATGAATATATATGTGTGTATGTATAGGTACTGTACAGTATATGCAATGACATATGTTGCATTCCAGGAACAGAAGGTGTAACAGACAAGTGGCAGTTAGTGAGCATGCAGGGGTGGTAATTCAGAATTTATACCCAGTAAGATCTCAACCCTTTTGCACTGTCCTGCACTACCATCTCCTTTGAACTTCTTGAATTTCTTGGATTTTCTCTAGCTCTCATATTGTCTGTAGATGACAGGTGCTTGTTTACATTCTCTGTGTTCCTGTTCTCCTGTTCAGAAGAATCCTCCAAATTATGCTGGCATCTTGAGCCACTAAGTGATCCCAGAGATTTGGAAAGCTCACAAGTCCAGACTAGATGTGATAGCCCCTTTCCATTGCCAGTTCTCAGCAACCAGTATATACAGCATGGGTCTCCTTTAGATGGTCATGTCTCTTATTTCCATTATGAATCATAGAACTAATTTGGAAATCAACATAGTTTATTGCTTGAATCTAAGGGTATTTTTCTTTAGTAGGAAAAAGAAATACATTTTTAGAAGGAAAATGATATATAAAATAATCATCTGTAATCATGTCTTTGGACAGCCGGCTGACCCCTGACTTTCAAAAAATATTTTTAGAACCTTTTAAAAATAAAAGCCAAGAAAGAATGTGGTGGCGATCATCTTGAGTCTTGCTGGCATATCCATACTTACTGCATGCTTTCAGTTGTTCTAGCTTTCTAGTTGTCCTTACATATTCCTTATTGAAGGGCATGATACTGTTGTCCTATCATCTAATGCTCTTGAATTGATAGTTGCTTCCATGGCCAAACTGAAGGGCTTTGGAAGTTGATCCTGAATGCCCATCTTGAGTGTTTTACCAGCAGCAGATTTCATTGGAGTCACAGTATCCAACCCTTCTCCTACTTCTCTTTCCTGTTCCCACCCCCTCTTTTTTCTCTTTCTGAGACCAAAGGGATGGTCAAATTATTTAATTAGGACTTTTTACTTTTTAAGACTAGAATAGCCTCTCACAACCCAGATACATGGTCTTCAACTTCTGGAATTTGTAGAATGGTCATACTGGTTGGGGAATTCTGGGTGGAGTACGCATTAGGGAAGCCTGAACTAAATGAAAGAAGGACCAAGAAGGAGTGTGAAGGTAATGCAGTGATGTCACACAAATAGCAGGATGAAATATTTTCCCCTACTCAAAATAGAGAAGTTTATGAATCTGTTAACCCAAAAAGATAAAACTGTATCCTTGTCAAATCGCCAACCAATTGCAACAGTGTAATCTTGAGCAGTGGGGGTAACAGGGTTGAGACCATGAGCTATGGCTGCCTACTCCTCTTCTAGAGGAAGAAAATTCATCCAGAAAAAAAAAGTGATGATCCAGCTGCCAAGCAAACTCTTTTTTTTGCACTTTGTGCCATATTTGTTTCCTTCATTAGTCTGGTCAGTCCAAAAGGTTGCATAACTGGTATGAATGAACACTTGTCTTTTAAACCCATTATGGTTGCTTTCTCTTGTGTTCAGTGGGCATTAAGTATTATTTTATATTTTTTTCAAAAGAAGTCCTTAACTCCTTTTTCTTGGTAGTAAAAAGCAATAAATAAACAAATAAATAAAACTGAATGGAGAATGGTCAGGGCAAAAACACTGGAAGACATTTTTGGCACAAGGCTATCAACTGAAACCCAGGTTCTTGGGATTGGTTGCAGGTGTAGCTGTCACTCTTTGAATTTCAATTCCATCACTTGAATCACTGGAACTAGTGAATGCATCTTGTCTCTCCAGCAGAGCTCCCCCTCTCAATGCAGGGATATAAGCACCAAGACACTGGTTTAATCAATAGAACAAACCACTTCTTCATCCTTAGCTCGGTGCAGAATCATCTGAGTAAATAAACGTAGCACAGAAGAATCTTCGACAACGTCTAATGGAGAGCGGCTTTAGTATATGAGAATGTAAACAAGACTTTCCCCATTTAATCTATGAAATATTTGTTGTGCTGAGACAGCTTCGTCCCAGGGTTCAGCTGTAATGAAGACGTGCCTTTTTAAGACTCTGAAAGGCCTGGGAAGGGGCAAAATGTTTATATGAGATTCATCCTCTACCTTGCATGTTATTTTCACTGCTTTTTTTTTTTAAATTCATGATGTCAGTGGATGTGTGTGGGAAGATCTAAAACACTTGGGAATGCATTTAACTAAGATTAACAACAAACCCTGCCAAGTGGCTGGGACTTTCCAGCAAATGGCTGAAGATGTTGCATTAAAGATTCTGGGTCTGTCAATAAATTTGTCTGCTTTAAGAACTTACTTTATTTTTTTTCTTAAGTCTATCAAGACTTGTTCTCTGTCAACCCAGAACGCAGGACACAGAATAAAAGTCTTAAGAGATACGAAGGCAGATTCCAATTACTTCTTAAAGGTAAGATTAATTTGATAATGAAACTAGTTATTCAGAGAGGTTGTGAGCTCCCTTTACAGAACATGTTCAGGCAGAAGCTGGACAAGCACCTGTTAGTGATGCTTGCAACTTACAGCATCTCTTAATGACATCCAACTGTTGTGGTGTCCAAACAATAGCGCTGAAGATAGGCTTTTATATCACTTCAGCAATGGCTGAATGATGCTATGAAGATGCTATAAGTCAACAGTGGGGAAATGGTCTAGATTCCTGCACTGAGCAGGGATTAATTTAGTGGCCTAAATGGCTCCTTCCAACTTGAAGATTCTATGGAAACTAGTTATTATTGCCACAGACCATAGTAGTGAACTCCTATATCAGCTGAGAGTTGCTAGAATTTGGTAACGGAGGAGAACATTTGCAAGTGACAGAATCAACAGCTCCCATTATACAGGGAAAGTGTAGGGTTGAAATGAATTGATCAATATTCCAAAAAGAACAATTTGATCACATAAGCTGATACTATAACTGTACCCAAACGTGGTAATGTGCTAAATAAAAGTGTCACAGCAGATCAGATCCTGCCCCAGAGATAGGCAGGCTTTGATATCCTGAAATGAACCCGGTCAGCTGTGTGTTCTGTAAAGGCTGTCATTGACACCCTCTGTGTTAACTTAATAGAAGTTCCATGCCAATTCTGTCTCTCTCCCCTGCCTCCTACCCGCCCAAGTTGGATATCTGAATGCTAAATACAGTTTGTTAAGTTCACACAGCTTCCTTTGTTCTATGGATCCATCTGCACTAACAGCTCTAGCAAGCAACATGCTCAAGCCCTCCATGCTTTCAGCCCGGGCCATCAAAGCACATCGCAATCAGTGCAGCTCTTTATTTCTTCCAACCCAATGGAACGGTGGGTGGTAGAAATAGCCTTTTAGGAAATGTGGTGATTAGCATTTATTTTATTTGTTCATTGGTTCATTTATGTAATGCCCCAAAGCAGCATGTAATAAAAATAAATAAAATAGACGGTGCATAAAGAATAGGGAGAAGAGGCAGGGAGGGAAATAATAGTAGCAGAGAAACTGATTTCAGTACAAAATGGGGAATGAACTAAGTGGTCTGGTTTTCTTGAGTTGAAATAAAGACCCCACTTCCAGAATCACGGTCAGAATCTGCCTTTCCAAGTCTGGGTGCATCAATTTCCACAGCCAGCATGGCCATATCTGAAAATTGCCTTCCACATACCTGGAGGTCTCCCAAGATCAGAGGGGCTGCTCTGAAGAAAGACCATGAGGTGGTCACTTTTCTAAAACTGCGTAAGCCTAGCTTCATCCAGGCCTGGGCTGGAAATGGTCTAAGGAGCCTTTCTATAGTGTCTGAGTTCAGAGATGGGAATTGGTTTAGAGTCCCAGTAACTTAATTTACTAAATTCATTAACTAAACCTAAAACAGGCCAAAGGTGGCCTTTTTTTAGTATTAAATTAACTCATGTTAATTGTCTGACCCATCTTCCAATGAGGCAGTCTCTGCTGCCATCTTGTGAGCAATGCATATAGAAGAGAAGAAGGAAGTTATAATGACTTAATGTTTGAGGGTTTGTTAGTTGTCAAAAATAAAAAACAATAGCCTACACCTTATTCCCATATCTCTGTGCCCTGGCTTAAATAGTAGAAATACTTATTTTTATCCAGGCCATGACTGAGATAGTATTGACTTGACTTGTAAAGGACTAAAAACTGAGAGCCAGTGAGAAAGAGGAGTTAATATTTCCATATTCTAACCAAAGGGTAGGGAACTACTAGGTATGCACCCTAGGAGTTGATGGGACTAGCATCAGGCTTTGCTGGGGTATATTATGGAAAAGAGCTGAAATAAACAAGTTATTGTAATCAGCTGAAGCTCCCAGATGCTGTACCACTGTCAAACTCATTTTCTGTCAGTTCTAGAAGATATCCATAATGTTTTAGGGTGCCTGATGTAGTTCTGGGGCATTGTGGACATAAGATGCTCAGGAAGTTGCCTAAGGAGGGTGAGCTGTTCAATATTCAAGGTTCTGCAATACTTGGAACTGTATGGAAATTGGTGGCCTTTCAGGTATTCTTGAAATTCATAATGTCCAGCACAAGGCTACCAGATCTGGGTTGCAAAAATCTAGACAATTACTTGGTGATGGCAAAGAGATGCAGAAAACTGTAACATGAACTCCACCTATCAGTTGTCCAGTTTTTGTAGCCCAGTTCTGGTAGTTCTAGTCCAGCATCTCTTACCCATGCTCTTGGCCCATGCTGGTTGGGACTGCTGGGATTTATCCTCCAGCAATGTCTGGAGGACCAAAGACTTCTCACTCCTCCATACATATCCATGTAAAGATACCTTCAGTTTCCTTCTGCAGGGAGAAAGGCTATGATATAATATTTATTTATTTATTCATATCTAATTTATCCCCACCCATCTCCTCCCGTTGGAGGCCTCTGGGCGGTTTACAACAAGTGATTAAAACCATCAGAATAATACAAAAAATAAAATACAGTAAAAATACTATAAATAGAAATAAAAAATAAAGAATAAAAAATCCAAGCTATGAAACATCTAAAACAGTCCAAGTGTGGGAGGAGTGGTCTATAGCAACCATCCCCATGTAACTCTATTCCCATCTCCACCCCAAGCGAGGCGGCAGAACCAGGTCTTCAGACTCCTCTGAAAGGCCAGGAGCGATGAGGCCAATCTCACCTCTGGGGGCAGCATGTTCCACAGGGCAGGAGCTACTGTGGAGAAGGCCCGCTTCCTGGACCCCGCCAGATGGAATTCTTTTACAGACAGGGTCCGTAGTATGCCCTCTTTGCACGATCGGGTGGGACGGGTTGATGTAATGGGGAAGAGGCGGTCCCTCAGGTAACCTGGTCTCATGCCATGTAGGGCTTTAAAGGCGATAACCAACACCTTGAATTGGACCCGGAAGCAAACTGGTACCCAATGCAGCTCGCGCAGTAGTGGTGTTACATGGTCCCTTCTGGGGGCACCAAAAACAGCTCGCGCAGCTGCATTCTGGACCAGCTAAAGCTTCCGGATACTTTTCAAGGGTAGCCCCATGTACAGCACATTGCAATAGTCTATCTGAGAGATAACAAGGGCATGAGTGACTGTTCAAAGGGCCTCCTGGTCCAGGAAGGGGTGTAACTGGTGCACAGCACGTAGCTGCACAAAGGCTCTCCTGGCCACGGCTGCCACTTGCTCTTCGAGCAGGAGCCGTGAGTCCAGGAGGACCCCCAAGTTATGCACCGGGTCTGTCTGGGGCAGTGCGACCCCATCCAGAACCAGAGTTGTTAATGTCCCGGATACAGAAGAACCATTAACCCACAGCCACTCGGTCTTACCAGGGTTCAGCTGAAGCCTGTTGTTCGCCATCCAGGCCCCCACAGCCCCCAGACACTCAGAGAGGGTGGTCACTGTATCACTTACTTCACCCAGGATGGAGATATACAATTGAGTATCATCAGCATACTGATGATACCTCATCCCATGGTGACGGATGATCTCACCCAGCGGTTTCATGTAGATGTTCAAAAGGAGAGGGGAGAGTACTGATCCCTGTGGCACCCCACAAAGAAGGCATAGTATACTATACTATAATAGGCATAGTAATGCTCCAGGGATGTCGTCTAGGAAGAAGAGGGCTTTTTCTTTACTGGATCCTCCAAGGAATGTTAGCCACAACATCTGTTTGATGGCTGATTAACCATGATGGCCAGTAACTCCATTGGGAGTTACAGTCCAATATTTGTAGATGTCACCAGGCTAGAGGATTCTTTGAGATGCCTGCTTCTTTTAGAAACACAGTCTGGAAGCCAAGTCGGTGTTATTTTTGTGATGTGGCTGCTGTATCTGCATTTATAATCCCACACCTCAGTAGCAATGTTCAAAACAGTGGAAAGTACATCAGACAGGGAGACAATATGGCTGTTTCCCAAGCACTGTTGCAGCTCTCCAGGGCAATGTGGGTAAGGACAGGTTATAAATTAAGCTCCTGTAATGAAATAATCTCAGTTTCAGGCTCTTTGGAACACTTACATCATATCCTTGAGATTGATTTGATGCATACCATGATGTCTGCTGTGCTGGATCTGCTCTCTTTCCTGCGGGATTAATGCTGTTAATCTAATTGATACAGTGGTTTAACATGAGATCATGCTCCAGACTGCAAAATGATTAGGTAAAAATGTCAGATTTGCATCAGAGTCACCTTTTCCCCCATTTATTCTGCCTTCCAAATCTGTTTTCTGCCTCTGTTGCTAAACCTGTCTCTTTCTGCTTTAGCTGCGGGTTGACAGCAGCCATGGCTGTTCAGCTCTTCAGTTCCCATGCCTGGCTAATTATCTAATTTAGGGCTGCTTGAAAATAGCGGTGGGGGTTTTGACACTGACACCCATCGTGCCAAGTGGAGTGACACTGATTAAAAACCTGGCTCTTATGTTTGCATCCTTTGGGCTTATGCTGTTTCTCGTTGGTTTCAATGTTCGGCTCTATGATTACATCTCTGTTCCATTTCCTGTACAATGGATTGGAGGCAGGGTGGGGGGGAGGGTTGCTTCCATAGCAGAGAAGTACAAAGTACTGAGAAAGTAATTTAGGACTGGCATTAGAAACTGAATGCAGGAAATGTTCATGACTCCTGCAATGCCAAGATCAGCCAATGGGGAAAATGTCTGCTGTGCGGGGGTTTTATTTTCTATTGAGATTAATATTTCACCAGTTGAGAAAACCCTGTTGATTATCTGTTATCCTTGTGGAAAGGGTAAGATTACTACAGTTTTGAGCTACAGTGAATTACCCCACCCCCTTCAAGTGCAGATTTCTAAGTGTTCATGAGTACAAAAATCTAGATCAGCCATCCCCAACCTGCGTACTTTCAAGCCCTGTGGACTTCAATTCCCAGAATTCTTATCAAAGGTCATGCTGCCTGGGCAATTGTAGGGGTTGGTCTACACATCTGGAGGGTGGAGAAGGCAGATCTAGATGTTCTGTAGCCTGGATTTGTGACAGCTATAAAGCAAGGGTGGAGGAAGTTATTTTCCCATTGAGGACTAACTTACCTGGGTTAAGACTTTAGGATGACTTCCTTTCTTCCCTATTTGGTAGGCCAGAACAGAATGTGGGTGGAGTTACATGTTGAGTGGGTAAAGTTACAGTGTAAACTTCAGTGAATAGTCAGCTTTCATTGGAAAAGAATTGCCCATATTTACCATGTAAGTTTTCATTTACCATGTATAGGATGCTGCTTATAAACATGGCCTTCTGCTGTGTTCACTTTTTTTTTTAGCAGCAAGGATGTCAATCAACATGGTGCTTCACCCTAAAATATCTTCTGTATGTATTTGTTGCTACGCCCTGTAAAAATCTCCTCCTTGATGCAATATTTCAGCTTTATTGCAGAGCAGAGATAATCTTCTCTGCTGAATTAACCTAGATCATAATCATCAACATCATCACCCATAGATTTAGCAGACTTTTTTGCAGCAATTTACTAAAGTCATTTGGTGATTGAAACAGATTGCTTGTGTTTTAGTCTGAGCACTTCATTGCTATAAGGATTGGTAATGGAAATATTTTGCCTTTTGCCTGGGTAGAATGGGATAGCTTATGGAGTTGCAGAATATACACAGAGGCTACAGTGGGATAAGCATGAACATATTAAACTAGCTTGTACTAAGTCCATTGGGAGAAGAGCAATGACAAATCTCGATAAAATAGTCAAGAGCAGAGACCTCACACTGACAACAAAGGTCCGCATAGTTAAAGCAATGGTGTTCCCTGTAGTAACATATGGCTGCGAGAGCTGGACCATAAGGAAGGCTGAGAGAAGGAAGATCGATGCTTTTGAACTGTGGTGTTGGAGGAAAATTCTGAGAGTGCCTTGGACTGCAAGACGATCAAACCAGTCCATCCTCCAGGAAATTAAGCCAGACTGCTCACTTGAGGGAATGATATTAAAGGCAAAACTGAAATACTTTGGCCACATAATGAGAAGACAGGACAGCCTGGAGAAGATGCTGATGCTAGGGAGAGTGGAGGGCAAAAGGAAGAGGGGCCGACCAAGGGCAAGGTGGATGGATGATATTCTAGAGGTGACGAACCTGTCCCTGGGGGAGCTGGGGGTGTTGACAACCGACAGGAAGCTCTGGCGTGGGCTGGTCCATGAAGTCACGAAGAGTCGGAAGCGACTAAACGAATAAACAACAACAAACAACTAAGTCCATTGGCCTACCCAACCCAACTCTACTAAGGCAGGCAGTGACTACCCAGTCACAGCAGAGAGGTGCCCTAGCATCTCCTTCCTAACCTGTTTTAATAAGAAGTATCAAAAATTACATATGTATCAGGGCTGAGCCATAGGCAACAGTCACAGAAAGACTGGGAAAAGTCAGAACCAATGGATAAACTAGGATGCAGGGTGGATAAAAGATCAGAAGACTAACCATGGATAGTAGAGCATACTCTAGAGTTCAGGAAGCTCTTGAAACTCAAACATGGCTCAGTTTGGAACCATATGTTGCAATTTGTTCAGGGAGATTGAATGGCCAGCCTGGAAATACTTCCGTGAAAAGCTGTCAGTTTCTATTCAGTGATTGGCCATATAGGCAGCAGTATATAGATCCTGGGAGATGCTCTTGGACAGTATCTGTGATTTTCAGCGTGCAAACATGTGCTGTGTGACTGAGAGTTGCATGAGGATAGTGATCGAATCCCAAAGGGTGATGAAGTTGACAGAGTCACAAGACTAGCAATTATCCATTATGGCAATAACACACTCAACCTCTTTTCTCCAAAGCATCCGATATGGGATATAAGCAAATTCTTATCTTCTGTGGTTGATACCTGAGCATGTTTTGCCAGATGGCCCTTAAAATCCTATGCCCAGCACTGCTAAGAGCTTCTTCATGTACATATGATACATTTCTTGCTTTCTCCACATTTAATGGATGGAAAGTCGGTGTGCAAACAGTGTCCATTGAAATGCATTGCATTTGAGCTTTTAAGAAAGTTTTAGCTATGATCGTTATCTCTATTAATAATGCAATGAGTGCTAGGCAGAGACTTTCCTGGATTCTCCCCCCACCCCACAAAACGCCAATCCTCATTCAGTCTGATGAAAGAGAATTTGCTTTATAAATGCTTTGAAAGGAGAAATTAATTTCTGAGAAACTCTAATGGGTGAAGGCTGTCGTTCTTGCTCTTATTTAGTAATGAGGTGGACAAGGGATGTTTCTATAATCATGTGTCTGTCTGCTGTCCCTGCTAAGGAAGAATCTTGAGAAGTTTTTGGAGAATTTCTCCTTCCCCTGGAGAAATTAAAATGAATCATCCACCCATTTTTTTTCTGCTTGCAAAGAGGTAGAGGGGACAGAATTTTGAAATGCCTCACTCCAAAATTATTTTGCTATTTTATGGCAACCAGACTGTGTGTTCAGGTGTGTGTGTGTGTGTATGTTTGTGTGTGTGTGTAATTCAATTTCTGTAGCCGCCCATCTCAGACAAGTGACTCTGTGTTTGTACATAAACCAAATCTCTCAAAAATCAGTTTTTTATGTGGCAGAACAGATGATGAGAGAGAGAGAGAGAGAAGATAGGAAGGAATGAAAATAAATGAAATTAAAATGAATGAAAACTGGATGAATGGGGAACAAAATAAATGAATCTCTTGCTGATAAACCTTTATGGGCTGCGTTCATACAAGATCCTAAACCCAGGTTAATAAAACACAATTCTTATTTTCATTTGACTTATTTTGCCCAAATAAATAAAGCAGATTGTGGCTAAAAGTGATGATGACCTAATTCACAGAACCTGCTAAGGCAATGGCTGGGTTTCCACCACAAGATGAGCCATAAATTATCCATTCTCATTACACCATAGCCTGGCGTTGTGTGCCCCCAGCCATGGCGTATCAAGACAACACTTCTGCCAAAGCCCAGGTTCATAGGGATGGGGAACTGATGGAAACTTTGGTTAGTTGACAAGGTCAGGAACCAAATTTACTATGTTTCTGCCTCAATTACAAATGCTTTCAATATATACACATACTGTACCTTCTACATTTCAGCTGCATCCTGTGTCTGGTTGGCAGTGATTCAGGTTAGCTCTAAAATAATTGAGTTAAACTGCTTTTAGAAAAGTCCCTGGTGAAATTAATAGAACATCTGTGACATTCTTCCCATGTAGAAGAGACGTGAAAAAGTCAGCCTGACTGGAGTCAATCCTGCAACGGCAATCTGATGAGGTTGTGAACTGGGGGGGGGGGGGGTTGGCATGCAACAGACCTTCAAATGTAGAACTGAGCAGGCCACTGAAACTTGAAGTAGCACTATTGTTTCAACCACAGCTGCTTGTCCTCCCTTAATCTCCAGGAATTAAGTAAGTAAAAGGAGATCAAATGTTCCTAAAATCTGAGTTTATTTTCTGCCTTGGCTCCTGGCTCTTTTCTCAACCCAGCTCAGTGATATTGTGAGGGCTGAGGAGGTCCTGAACAAGAGATTCTTTGGAGGGCTTATTTATTTATTGCATATTCCTCAGCTCTACATCCACACAATTTTCTTTTCCTTTCCTTGTGTGCATGCTCTCCCTTTCTCCATTCTTTGCCCTCTATTATCAGATGCAGCATCTTTGCTAAATCATCAGTATAGGCATTCTGTTCTGAAACTGTGCAACTGCAAGGGTTCAAGACTCCACCACTGTGCCTAGTAATCTATCTCTAATACCACCCCTGTTGCTACCAAAGGAAATATGGAGCTTCTGGTGGCAGCTATCCCTGTTCTTTAGACTAATAACCTGTGAATTGAAACTTCTTTACCTGACAGATTTTGCACTTCTGCAAGAACAACTGTGTAGTTCTTAATGGAATGCAAATTTATAATTGGGGAGGAATGTATCCTTAAATAAGAAGTACCATGGATTGGACCTGGTAGCTGAACCTAGAATGATCCACCCTTCAAGCTAATTGTTGGCTAATGTACATTTTATGGTCATTACATCATTCAATGTTTTTAGTGCCACCCTAAAAAAGAGGGGAGGGAAGCTGAGCAGCTCGCCTCGTTTGTGTAGAAAGGAATGTCACCGGTTCCTGTGTTGTTGTAAACAGTTCCCTTAGTTCATTCCAGCTGGGAACCAGAGATAAGCCTTATGGTAGATCGATGCTTCTGAGCTGATGGAGCTGTGACATTTGTCTGATTGTGGCTTGAAACTCCTCTGTGGCCTGATGGGTCTTGAAGGAGCCAGAGGATCCTGTAAGGCCATGATCTGAGGAGGAGGGTGTGTGCACAAACGAAGAGCTTCATTTGCCAAGAAAAGCTGAAGTAGGTTTTAAGAGGATATTTCTCAGACAGATTCATCCAATTTAGATTACTTTGGGAGAACTCTTTAATTTACACTGTCCTGCTTCATTCTAATTATGTGTTCCATGTGGTGAAATAGAGATGTTATAATGAAACTCAGCCATTTAAAAGTAGGATAGAACAAATACAGGCTGGAAAATAAAACAAGGTCTGCGGGTAGTGCAGGAATACACAACCTGGACAGCGTAACACCCCCCTCCCATCCAAAGCACCATTACACCTGCTTATGCCTGCAACGGTATTGTACCCTTGATCCCACTGCTTGGTGGGGTTTGGAGCTAAGAGGAATATAGATTGTTAATGAATATCTCACCCTTGACTCCCCCCAGTTTTAGCTCAAACTTGCATGTTGTGACTCCAGGCTTGAGTGGCAGCCAGTTCTCTGATATACGGAGGAAGGAATCAAGTGGGTTAGCAGTACAAGTGCTGCGCATTGCGTTTCTAGGCCCTGATAGAAAATCTGAGCTGACCTTTGTGTCCAACACTCAACTGGGAATCCCAGGTTCTCCCAAAGTGCCAATCCCTTCCTGTTCTGATATGCAGAGATATTACGTTGGGCGGGGGGTGGGGGGAGAGACTCTCTGACCTGCGGAGTCCTTGGTTGTTGGCTTGCAGATGTTTCATTACCTGGCTAGGTAACATCACTGCATGGATCTCCCTCCCACCTAGGATTACCTGCCAAAGGATATCAAGTATCTTTAATGCTTGGTTGGGCTGTCTTGGAACAATTTTAAGTGGGTGCTTGGGAAGAAGGCTGAAGCAACCTTTAAAACTGCTCAAGTGACAAGATTACTGGTGTGGAAATGCTTCATGCTGGTGGCTATTTCTGAACATAGGTCTAGTAGTCTTCTGGAACACTAAATTCATGTTTAAAGATAATTTGGCTGACACACCGGTGGGGCAGCAGAGGGTGTGGGATAAACCAGTTTGGTCTAGTGGTTAAGGCATCAGGCTAGAAACCAGGAGACGGTGAGTTATAGTCCCACTTTAGGCATGAAAGCCGCCTGAATGACTTTGAGCCAGTCCCTCTCTCCCAGCCCAGCCCACCTCAGGGTTGTTGTTGGGGGAAAACAGGAGGAGGGTGGAGTATTAGGTATGTTCCCTGCCTTGAGTTATTTATGAGAATAAAGGCGGGATTAAACGAAAATTAAAAAAGCACAGCAGTGAGCGTTCTTCCACTTCCTCCTCCTATGCCTTTCCTCTTCCCCGATGACCTACCAGCTGGTGTATTTCTGGACATTGGAAGACCCAAAATCATTGGGAGGGCAGGTACCCACACGAACCAATGACAGCTGGGCAGATCCAAGCTCTTTGCCACATCTTCCCTATCATCATCAGTGAGACACAGCAGGTTATTTATACAGCAAGACTTTATTTAGTTAACATATTTTTATATTGCATGCTTCTGGCATAGCCGTCCTGCAACGATTTTCAACAAAATCCAATCAACAAAACAAATGTAAATAATAAAATAAGTAATTACATAGTTATAAAACATCAACATTCAAAGGACAACCGAGGTACATGATGAAGGGCTAAAGTGTAAAATCTGTATTTTTCTTCAACAATGTCACAGGCAGAATGACCAATCAGGTGACAAAATTCTGTAATCCTGGACTTGCCACTGAAAAACTTCTGTGGGGAGAAGAAAGAAAATGTAACTTTAAAATTGAATCCAGTGAACAGGAGTTTCTATCAATGATGTGCTGTGGAGAAGATGAAAGTGACATCTCCCATCTCCCCAGGGCAAGTTTTTTTATTCTAAAAATCCAGATTTGTATTTTACAAATACACCAAGCCCCACAAACTGGTTCAGTTTATTAAAGAAGGCCAGCCACAGTGAAATTTATTTCAAGGCTCACTACTGTATTATATTTTAAGAAGGTGGAGAATGACAAAGGTTACAAAACCCTCCAAACCAGTTGAATTCTAAGAGTAAGCGCTGTGGCTAGGATTTGGTGAGGCCATAAAGGCTGGTATAACACGTTAGAAGAAAATTGCTCTCAAGAATCAGAGCACTGTACATACTTGTGTCCATATCCTAGAAACCATGGCCATGGCTCCTCTTAGGCCAGGTTTCAAATTTCTTCCTTTATTGCTGTTTGAATGAAATATTGTTTATACTTTGATTCCTCCTGCTCATCTGGCACTGGCTTCTGCTTGTCTGGGTATGGTTAATAGGTGTTAATAGGTATGTTATGAGGATGAAAATGACAAAGTGCAATAATCTACAACTATAAAAGCAGAAAGAGGTTATCTCTATATCATGTTGCAGTGAACGCCAACGCAACCTCATCAAAAACTGTCTAACTATGCTACCATCACAATAAAAACCACACAGCAAAAACAAACAACTCCTGAGGGCCTCAAACACCTAGCAATAGCATACAACAACTTATTGTCATCACGGCAGCCCATAAATAACAAAATATACTCAAAACAACATAAACAAACTCATACACGAATCAAATACCAAGGAAGACAAAACAAGAGCAATTTACACCATACTTTGTGACGATGGGGCGCAGAAACGTAGCAGATAGACAGAACACATCAGAACACCAAGTAACACCCAGCACAGGACAAGCAGGAAGAATTAAGGTAAAAACTAGGGCTTGCTCTTTCAAACCCTATTGAAAGAGAAAAACAGGAAGAAATAATACTGGAGTCAAGGACTGAAAGGAAAATTTATAATAACCAGAAAACCAGCAATATTATTTCAAGATGCAGCCAATTACCTTACCTAGCATAGCAAAGATAAGAATACAAGGCACAGCAACAGTGATTAAAAACCATATTAGTACATTTTTTCGGTTTGAGAAAGGGGGACTGGAACCTCAAGATCATGCCCCGGGAACCAGTTCAACCAGTAAATGTTTAAAAATATTAAGCCCATTGGTGTGCTCTTTCTCGCAGAGAGCCAGGCCATGGCTCACGTTAGGCCAGGCCAAAGGAACTGGTTCGAGTTCTTAAGGAACGGAATCCACAGCCAAAGTAATTAAAATGCACACCAGTACATTTTTCTAGTTTTTGAAAAGGGCCACGGCACGTTAACACCATGCCCCGGGAACCGGTTCAACTCTCTGCTAAATTAAGCGCTGTAGCTAACATTGGTAAGGCCATGAAGGCCTGAAAATGTATTGGTAAATGTTTAAAAATATTAAGCCTATTGCTGTGCTGTTTCGTTCAGACAGACAGGCCATAGCTCACGTTACGCCAGGATAAGGGAACTGGTTCCAGTTCATGAGGAACAGAAGCCACAGCCAACGTGATTAAAAAGCACACCAGTACATTCTTCTAGATTGAGAACGGGGCAGTGGTACGTTAAGACCAAGCCCCATGAACCAGTTCAACTCTCTGCTGAATTAAGGGCTGTGGCTAACATTGGTAAGGCCATGAAGGCCTGACAATCTATTAGTAAATACTTAAAAATATTAATCCTATTCGTGTGCTGTTTCTCGCACAGAGCCAGGCCATGGCTCACGTTACGCCAGGCCAAAGAAACTGGTTCGAGTTCTTAAGGAACAGAAGCCACAGCCAACGTGATTAAAAAGCACACCGGTACATCCTTCTAGTTAGGGAATGGGGCAGTGCCAAATTAAGGCCATGCCCCTGCAACCAGCTCAGCTCTGTGATAAATAAGGGCTGTGGCTTACATTGGTAGGGCCATGAAGGCCTGACAATCTATTAGTAAATACTTAAAAATATTAATCCTATTCGTTTGCTGTTTCTTGCACAGAGCCAGGCCATGGCTCACGTTACGCCAGGCCAAAGAAACTGGTTAGAGGTCTTAAGGAACAGAAGCCACAGCCAAACCGATTAAAAAGCACACCAGTACATCCTTCTAGTTTGGGAACGGGGCAGTGCCAAATTAAGGCCATGCCCCTGCAACCAGCTCAGCTCTGTGATAAATAAGGGCTGTGGCTTACATTGGTAGGGCCATGAAGGCCTGACAATCTATTAGTAAATACTTAAAAATATTAATCCTATTCGTTTGCTGTTTCTTGCACAGAGCCAGGCCATGGCTCACGTTACGCCAGGCCAAAGAAACTGGTTCGAGTTCTTAAGGAACAGAAGCCACAGCCAAAGTGATTAAAGGGCACACCAGTAAATTCTTCTAGTTTGGGAACAAGGCAGTGGCACGTTAAGACCATGCCCTGGGAACCAGTTCAACTCTCTGCTGAATTAAGGGCTGTGGCTAACATTGGTAAGGCCATGAAGGCCTGACAATGTATTAGTAAATGTCTAAAAATATTGAGCCTATTGGTGTGCTGTTTCTCGCACAGAGCCAGGCCATGGCTCACGTTACGCCAGGCCAAGGGAACTGGTTCGAGTTCTTAAGGAACAGAAGCCACAGCCAACGTGATTAAAAAGCACACCAGTACATCCTTCTAGTTTGGGAACGGGGCAGTGCCAAATTAAGGCCATGCCCCTGCAACCAGCTCAGCTCTCTGATAAATAAAGGGCTGTGGCTTACATTGGTAGGGCCATGAAGGCCTGACAATGTATTAGTAAATGCTTAAAAATATTAAGCCTATTGGTGTGCTGTTTCTCGCAGAGAGCCAGGCCATGGCTCACGTTACGCCAGGCCAAAGAAACTGGTTCGAGTTTTTAAGGAACAGAAGCCACAGCCAAACCGATTAAAAAGCACACCAGTACATCCTTCTAGTTTGGGAACGGGGCAGTGCCAAATTAAGGCCATGCCCATGCAACCAGCTCAGCTCTCTGATAAATAAAGGGCTGTGGCTTACATTGGTAGGGCCATGAAGGTCTGACAATGTATTAGTAAATGTTTAAAAATATGAAGCCTATTGGTGTGCTGTTTCTCGCACAGAGCCAGGCCATGGCTCACGTTAGGCCAGGCAAAGGGAACTGGTTCGTGTTCTTAAGGAACAGAAGCCACAGCCAACGTGATTAAAAAGCACACCAGTACATTCTTCTAGTTTGGGAACAGGGCAGTGGCACGTTAAGACCATGCCCCGGGAACCGGTTCAACTGTCTGCTGAATTAAGGGCTGTGGCTAACATTGGTAAGGCCATGAAGGCCTGACAATGTATTAGTAAATGTCTAAAAATATTGAGCCTATTGGTGTGCTGTTTCTCGCAGAGAGCCAGGCCATGGCTCACGTTAGCCCAGGCCAAGGGAACTGGTTCGAGTTCTTAAGGAACAGAAGCCACAGCCAACGTGATTAAAAAGCACACCAGTACATCCCTCTAGTTTGGGAACGGGGCAGTGCCAAATTAAGGCCATGCCCCTGCAACCAGCTCAGCTCTCTGATAAATAAAGGGCTGTGGCTTACATTGGTAGGGCCATGAAGGCCTGACAATGTATTAGTAAATGTCTAAAAATATGAAGCCTATTGGTGTGCTGTTTCTCGCAGAGAGCCAGGCCATGGCTCACGTTACGCCAGGCCAAAGAAACTGGTTCGAGTTCTTAAGGAACAGAAGCCACAGCCAACGTGATTAAAAAGCACACCAGTACATCCGTCTAGTTAGGGAACGGGGCAGTGCCAAATTAAGGCCATGCCCCTGCAACCAGCTCAGCTCTGTGATAAATAAGGGCTGTGGCTTACATTGGTAAGGCCATGAAGGCCTGACAATGTATTAGTAAATGTTTGAAAATATGAAGCCTATTGGTGTGCTGTTTCTCGCACAGAGCCAGGCCATGGCTCACGTTACGCCAGGCCAAAGAAACTGGTTAGAGGACTTAAGGAACAGAAGCCACAGCCAAACCGATTAAAAAGCACACCAGTACATCCTTCTAGTTTGGGAACGGGGCAGTGCCAAATTAAGGCCATGCCCCTGCAACCAGCTCAGCTCTCTGATAAATAAAGGGCTGTGGCTTACATTGGTAGGGCCATGAAGGCCTGACAATCTATTAGTAAATACTTAAAAATATTAATCCTATTCGTTTGCTGTTTCTCACACAGAGCCAGGCCATGGCTCACGTTACGCCAGCCAAGGGAACTGGTTCGAGTTCTTAAGGAACAGAAGCCACAGCCAAAGTGATTAAAGGGCACACCAGTAAATTCTTCTAGTTTGGGAACAGGGCAGTGGCACGTTAAGACCATGCCCTGGGAACCAGTTCAACTCTCTGCTGAATTAAGGGCTGTGGCTAACATTGGTAAGGCCATGAAGGCCTGACAATGTATTAGTAAATGTCTAAAAATATTGAGCCTATTGGTGTGCTGTTTCTCGCAGAGAGCCAGGCCATGGCTCACGTTAGCCCAGGCCAAGGGAACTGGTTCGAGTTCTTAAGGAACAGAAGCCACAGCCAACGTGATTAAAAAGCACACCAGTACATCCTTCTAGTTTGGGAACGGGGCAGTGCCAAATTAAGGCCATGCCCCTGCAACCAGCTCAGCTCTCTGATAAATAAAGGGCTGTGGCTTACATTGGTAGGGCCATGAAGGCCTGACAATGTATTAGTAAATGTTTAAAAATATGAAGCCTATTGGTGTGCTGTTTCTCGCAGAGAGCCAGGCCATGGCTCACGTTACGCCAGGCCAAAGAAACCGGTTCAAGTCCTTAAGGAACAGAAGCCACAGCCAACGTGATTAAAAAGCACACCAGTACATCCTTCTAGTTAGGGAATGGGGCAGTGCCAAATTAAGGCCATGCCCCTGCAACCAGCTCAGCTCTCTGATAAATAAGGGCTGTGGCTTACATTGGTAAGGCCATGAAGGCCTGACAATCTATTAGTAAATACATAAAAATATTAATCCTATTCGTGTGCTGTTTCTCACACAGAGCCAGGCCATGGCTCACGTTACGCCAGCCAAGGGAACTGGTTCGAGTTCTTAAGGAACAGAAGCCACAGCCAAAGTGATTAAAGGGCACACCAGTACATTCTTCTAGTTTGGGAACAGGGCAGTGGCACGTTAAGATCATGCCCTGGGAACCAGTTCAACTCTCTGCTGAATTAAGGGCTGTGGCTAACATTGGTAAGGCCATGAAGGCCTTACAATGTATTAGTAAATGTTTAAATATATGAAGCCTATTGGTGTGCTGTTTCTCGCAGAGAGCCAGGCCATCGCTCACGTTAGCCCAGGCCAAAGAAACTGGTTAGAGGTCTTAAGGAACAGAAGCCACAGCCAACGTGATTAAAAAGCACACCGGTACATCCTTCTAGTTAGGGAATGGGGCAGTGCCAAATTAAGGCCATGCCCCTGCAACCAGCTCAGCTCTGTGATAAATAAGGGCTGTGGCTTACATTGGTAGGGCCATGAAGGCCTGACAATCTATTAGTAAATACTTAAAAATATTAATCCTATTCGTTTGCTGTTTCTTGCACAGAGCCAGGCCATGGCTCACGTTACGCCAGGCCAAAGAAACTGGTTAGAGGTCTTAAGGAACAGAAGCCACAGCCAAACCGATTAAAAAGCACACCAGTACATCCTTCTAGTTTGGGAACGGGGCAGTGCCAAATTAAGGCCATGCCCCTGCAACCAGCTCAGCTCTCTGATAAATAAAGGGCTGTGGCTTACATTGGTAGGGCCATGAAGGCCTGACAATCTATTAGTAAATACTTAAAAATATTAATCCTATTCATTTGCTGTTTCTTGCACAGAGCCAGGCCATGGCTCACGTTACGCCAGGCCAAAGAAACTGGTTCGAGTTCTTAAGGAACAGAAGCCACAGCCAAAGTGATTAAAGGGCACACCAGTAAATTCTTCTAGTTTGGGAACAAGGCAGTGGCACGTTAAGACCATGCCCTGGGAACCAGTTCAACTCTCTGCTGAATTAAGGGCTGTGGCTAACATTGGTAAGGCCATGAAGGCCTGACAATGTATTAGTAAATGTCTAAAAATATTGAGCCTATTGGTGTGCTGTTTCTCGCACAGAGCCAGGCCATGGCTCACGTTACGCCAGGCCAAGGGAACTGGTTCGAGTTCTTAAGGAACAGAAGCCACAGCCAACGTGATTAAAAAGCACACCAGTACATCCTTCTAGTTTGGGAACGGGGCAGTGCCAAATTAAGGCCATGCCCCTGCAACCAGCTCAGCTCTCTGATAAATAAAGGGCTGTGGCTTACATTGGTAGGGCCATGAAGGCCTGACAATGTATTAGTAAATGCTTAAAAATATTAAGCCTATTGGTGTGCTGTTTCTCGCAGAGAGCCAGGCCATGGCTCACGTTACGCCAGGCCAAAGAAACTGGTTCGAGTTTTTAAGGAACAGAAGCCACAGCCAAACCGATTAAAAAGCACACCAGTACATCCTTCTAGTTTGGGAACGGGGCAGTGCCAAATTAAGGCCATGCCCATGCAACCAGCTCAGCTCTCTGATAAATAAAGGGCTGTGGCTTACATTGGTAGGGCCATGAAGGTCTGACAATGTATTAGTAAATGTTTAAAAATATGAAGCCTATTGGTGTGCTGTTTCTCGCACAGAGCCAGGCCATGGCTCACGTTAGGCCAGGCAAAGGGAACTGGTTCGTGTTCTTAAGGAACAGAAGCCACAGCCAACGTGATTAAAAAGCACACCAGTACATTCTTCTAGTTTGGGAACAGGGCAGTGGCACGTTAAGACCATGCCCCGGGAACCGGTTCAACTGTCTGCTGAATTAAGGGCTGTGGCTAACATTGGTAAGGCCATGAAGGCCTGACAATGTATTAGTAAATGTCTAAAAATATTGAGCCTATTGGTGTGCTGTTTCTCGCAGAGAGCCAGGCCATGGCTCACGTTAGCCCAGGCCAAGGGAACTGGTTCGAGTTCTTAAGGAACAGAAGCCACAGCCAACGTGATTAAAAAGCACACCAGTACATCCCTCTAGTTTGGGAACGGGGCAGTGCCAAATTAAGGCCATGCCCCTGCAACCAGCTCAGCTCTCTGATAAATAAAGGGCTGTGGCTTACATTGGTAGGGCCATGAAGGCCTGACAATGTATTAGTAAATGTCTAAAAATATGAAGCCTATTGGTGTGCTGTTTCTCGCAGAGAGCCAGGCCATGGCTCACGTTACGCCAGGCCAAAGAAACTGGTTCGAGTTCTTAAGGAACAGAAGCCACAGCCAACGTGATTAAAAAGCACACCAGTACATCCGTCTAGTTAGGGAACGGGGCAGTGCCAAATTAAGGCCATGCCCCTGCAACCAGCTCAGCTCTGTGATAAATAAGGGCTGTGGCTTACATTGGTAAGGCCATGAAGGCCTGACAATGTATTAGTAAATGTTTGAAAATATGAAGCCTATTGGTGTGCTGTTTCTCGCACAGAGCCAGGCCATGGCTCACGTTACGCCAGGCCAAAGAAACTGGTTAGAGGTCTTAAGGAACAGAAGCCACAGCCAAACCGATTAAAAAGCACACCAGTACATCCTTCTAGTTTGGGAACGGGGCAGTGCCAAATTAAGGCCATGCCCCTGCAACCAGCTCAGCTCTCTGATAAATAAAGGGCTGTGGCTTACATTGGTAGGGCCATGAAGGCCTGACAATCTATTAGTAAATACTTAAAAATATTAATCCTATTCGTTTGCTGTTTCTTGCACAGAGCCAGGCCATGGCTCACGTTACGCCAGGACAAAGAAACTGGTTCGAGTTCTTAAGGAACAGAAGCCACAGCCAAAGTGATTAAAGGGCACACCAGTAAATTCTTCTAGTTTGGGAACAGGGCAGTGGCACGTTAAGACCATGCCCTGGGAACCAGTTCAACTCTCTGCTGAATTAAGGGCTGTGGCTAACATTGGTAAGGCCATGAAGGCCTGACAATGTATTAGTAAATGTCTAAAAATATTGAGCCTATTGGTGTGCTGTTTCTCGCAGAGAGCCAGGCCATGGCTCACGTTAGCCCAGGCCAAGGGAACTGGTTCGAGTTCTTAAGGAACAGAAGCCACAGCCAACGTGATTAAAAAGCACACCAGTACATCCTTCTAGTTTGGGAACGGGGCAGTGCCAAATTAAGGCCATGCCCCTGCAACCAGCTCAGCTCTCTGATAAATAAAGGGCTGTGGCTTACATTGGTAGGGCCATGAAGGCCTGACAATGTATTAGTAAATGTTTAAAAATATGAAGCCTATTGGTGTGCTGTTTCTCGCAGAGAGCCAGGCCATGGCTCACGTTACGCCAGGCCAAAGAAACCGGTTCAAGTCCTTAAGGAACAGAAGCCACAGCCAACGTGATTAAAAAGCACACCAGTACATCCTTCTAGTTAGGGAATGGGGCAGTGCCAAATTAAGGCCATGCCCCTGCAACCAGCTCAGCTCTCTGATAAATAAGGGCTGTGGCTTACATTGGTAAGGCCATGAAGGCCTGACAATCTATTAGTAAATACATAAAAATATTAATCCTATTCGTGTGCTGTTTCTCACACAGAGCCAGGCCATGGCTCACGTTACGCCAGCCAAGGGAACTGGTTCGAGTTCTTAAGGAACAGAAGCCACAGCCAAAGTGATTAAAGGGCACACCAGTACATTCTTCTAGTTTGGGAACAGGGCAGTGGCACGTTAAGATCATGCCCTGGGAACCAGTTCAACTCTCTGCTGAATTAAGGGCTGTGGCTAACATTGGTAAGGCCATGAAGGCCTTACAATGTATTAGTAAATGTTTAAATATATGAAGCCTATTGGTGTGCTGTTTCTCGCAGAGAGCCAGGCCATCGCTCACGTTAGCCCAGGCCAAAGAAACTGGTTAGAGGTCTTAAGGAACAGAAGCCACAGCCAAACCGATTAAAAAGCACACCAGTACATCCTTCTAGTTTGGGAACGGGGCAGTGCCAAATTAAGGCCATGCCCCTGCAACCAGCTCAGCTCTGTGATAAATAAGGGCTGTGGCTTACATTGGTAAGGCCATGAAGGCCTGACAATGTATTAGTAAATGTTTGAAAATATGAAGCCTATTGGTGTGCTGTTTCTCGCACAGAGCCAGGCCATGGCTCACGTTACGCCAGGCCAAAGAAACTGGTTAGAGGTCTTAAGGAACAGAAGCCACAGCCAAACCGATTAAAAAGCACACCAGTACATCCTTCTAGTTTGGGAACGGGGCAGTGCCAAATTAAGGCCATGCCCCTGCAACCAGCTCAGCTCTCTGATAAATAAAGGGCTGTGGCTTACATTGGTAGGGCCATGAAGGCCTGACAATGTATTAGTAAATGTTTAAAAATATTAAGCCTATTGGTGTGCTGTTTCTCGCACAGAGCCAGGCCATGGCTCACGTTAGGCCAGCCAAGGGAACTGGTTCGGGTTCTTAAGGAACAGAAGCCACAGCCAAACCGATTAAAAAGCACACCAGTACATCCGTCTAGTTAGGGAACGGGGCAGTGCCAAATTAAGGCCATGCCCCTGAAACCAGCTCAGCTCTGTGATAAATAAGGGCTGTGGCTTACATTGGTAGGGCCATGAAGGCCTGACAATGTATTAGTAAATACTTAAAAATATTAATCCTATTCGTTTGCTGTTTCTTGCACAGAGCCAGGCCATGGCTCACGTTACGCCAGGCCAAAGAAACTGGTTCGAGGTCTTAAGGAACAGAAGCCACAGCCAAACCGATTAAAAAGCACACCAGTAAATTCTTCTAGTTTGGGAACAGGGCAGTGGCACGTTAAGACCATGCCCTGGGAACCAGTTCAACTCTCTGCTGAATTAAGGGCTGTGGCTAACATTGGTAAGGCCATGAAGGCCTGACAATATATTAGTAAATGTCTAAAAATATTGAGCCTTTTGGTGTGCTGTTTCTCGCAGAGAGCCAGGCCATGGCTCACGTTAGCCCAGGCCAAGGGAACTGGTTCGAGTTCTTAAGGAACAGAAGCCACAGCCAACGTGATTAAAAAGCACACCAGTACATCCTTCTAGTTTGGGAACGGGGCAGTGCCAAATTAAGGCCATGCCCCTGCAACCAGCTCAGCTCTCTGATAAATAAAGGGCTGTGGCTTACATTGGTAGGGCCATGAAGGCCTGACAATGTATTAGTAAATGTTTAAAAATATGAAGCCTATTGGTGTGCTGTTTCTCGCAGAGAGCCAGGCCATGGCTCACGTTACGCCAGGCCAAAGAAACTGGTTAGAGGTCTTAAGGAACAGAAGCCACAGCCAAACCGATTAAAAAGCACACCAGTACATCCTTCTAGTTTGGGAACGGGGCAGTGCCAAATTAAGGCCATGCCCCTGCAACCAGCTCAGCTCTCTGATAAATAAAGGGCTGTGGCTTACATTGGTAGGGCCATGAAGGCCTGACAATGTATTAGTAAATGTTTAAAAATATTAAGCCTATTGGTGTGCTGTTTCTCGCACAGTGCCAGGCCATGGCTCACGTTAGGCCAGCCAAGGGAACTGGTTCGAGTTCTTAAGGAACAGAAGCCACAGCCAAACCGATTAAAAAGCACACCAGTACATCCGTCTAGTTAGGGAACGGGGCAGTGCCAAATTAAGGCCATGCCCCTGAAACCAGCTCAGCTCTGTGATAAATAAGGGCTGTGGCTTACATTGGTAGGGCCATGAAGGCCTGACAATGTATTAGTAAATACTTAAAAATATTAATCCTATTCGTTTGCTGTTTCTTGCACAGAGCCAGGCCATGGCTCACGTTACGCCAGGCCAAAGAAACTGGTTCGAGGTCTTAAGGAACAGAAGCCACAGCCAAACCGATTAAAAAGCACACCAGTAAATTCTTCTAGTTTGGGAACAGGGCAGTGGCACGTTAAGACCATGCCCTGGGAACCAGTTCAACTCTCTGCTGAATTAAGGGCTGTGGCTAACATTGGTAAGGCCATGAAGGCCTGACAATATATTAGTAAATGTCTAAAAATATTGAGCCTTTTGGTGTGCTGTTTCTCGCAGAGAGCCAGGCCATGGCTCACGTTAGCCCAGGCCAAGGGAACTGGTTCGAGTTCTTAAGGAACAGAAGCCACAGCCAACGTGATTAAAAAGCACACCAGTACATCCTTCTAGTTTGGGAACGGGGCAGTGCCAAATTAAGGCCATGCCCCTGCAACCAGCTCAGCTCTCTGATAAATAAAGTGCTGTGGCTTACATTGGTAGGGCCATGAAGGCCTGACAATGTATTAGTAAATGTTTAAAAATATGAAGCCTATTGGTGTGCTGTTTCTCGCAGAGAGCCAGGCCATGGCTCACGTTACGCCAGGCCAAAGAAACCGGTTCAAGTCCTTAAGGAACAGAAGCCACAGCCAACGTGATTAAAAAGCACACCAGTACATCCTTCTAGTTAGGGAATGGGGCAGTGCCAAATTAAGGCCATGCCCCTGCAACCAGCTCAGCTCTGTGATAAATAAGGGCTGTGGCTTACATTGGTAGGGCCATGAAGGCCTGACAATGTATTAGTAAATGTTTGAAAATATGAAGCCTATTGGTGTGCTGTTTCTCGCACAGAGCCAGGCCATGGCTCACGTTACGCCAGGCCAAAGAAACTGGTTCGAGTTCTTAAGGAACAGAAGCCATAGCCAACGTGATTAAAAAGCACACCAGTACATCCTTCTAGTTTGGGAACGGGGCAGTGCCAAATTAAGGCCATGCCCCTGCAACCAGCTCAGCTCTCTGATAAATAAAGGGCTGTGGCTTACATTGGTAGGGCCATGAAGGCCTGACAATCTATTAGTAAATACTTAAAAATATTAATCCTATTCGTTTGCTGTTTCTTGCACAGAGCCAGGCCATGGCTCACGTTACGCCAGGCCAAAGAAACTGGTTCGAGTTCTTAAGGAACAGAAGCCACAGCCAAACCGATTAAAAAGCACACCAGTACATCCTTCTAGTTTGGGAACGGGGCAGTGCCAAATTAAGGCCATGCCCAAGCAACCAGCTCAGCTCTCTGATAAATAAAGGGCTGTGGCTTACATTGGTAGGGCCATGAAGGTCTGACAATGTATTAGTAAATGTTTAAAAATATGAAGCCTATTGGTGTGCTGTTTCTCGCACAGAGCCAGGCCATGGCTCACGTTAGGCCAGGCCAAGGGAACTGGTTCGTGTTCTTAAGGAACAGAAGCCACAGCCAACGTGATTAAAAAGCACACCAGTACATTCTTCTAGTTTGGGAACAGGGCAGTGGCACGTTAAGACCATGCCCCGGGAACCGGTTCAACTGTCTGCTGAATTAAGGGCTGTGGCTAACATTGGTAAGGCCATGAAGGCCTGACAATGTATTAGTAAATGTCTAAAAATATTGAGCCTATTGGTGTGCTGTTTCTCGCAGAGAGCCAGGCCATGGCTCACGTTACGCCAGGCCAAAGAAACTGGTTCGGGTTTTTAAGGAACAGAAGCCACAGCCAAACCGATTAAAAAGCACACCAGTACATCCTTCTAGTTTGGGAACGGGGCAGTGCCAAATTAAGGCCATGCCCATGCAACCAGCTCAGCTCTCTGATAAATAAAGGGCTGTGGCTTACATTGGTAGGGCCATGAAGGTCTGACAATGTATTAGTAAATGTTCAAAAATATGAAGCCTATTGGTGTGCTGTTTCTCGCACAGAGCCAGGCCATGGCTCACGTTAGGCCAGGCCAAGGGAACTGGTTCGTGTTCTTAAGGAACAGAAGCCACAGCCAACGTGATTAAAAAGCACACCAGTACATTCTTCTAGTTTGGGAACAGGGCAGTGGCACGTTAAGACCATGCCCCGGGAACCGGTTCAACTGTCTGCTGAATTAAGGGCTGTGGCTAACATTGGTAAGGCCATGAAGGCCTGACAATGTATTAGTAAATGTCTAAAAATATTGAGCCTATTGGTGTGCTGTTTCTCGCAGAGAGCCAGGCCATGGCTCACGTTAGCCCAGGCCAAGGGAACTGGTTCGAGTTCTTAAGGAACAGAAGCCACAGCCAACGTAATTAAAAAGCACACCAGTACATCCCTCTAGTTTGGGAACGGGGCAGTGCCAAATTAAGGCCATGCCCCTGCAACCAGCTCAGCTCTGTGATAAATAAGGGCTGTGGCTTACATTGGTAGGGCCATGAAGGCCTGACAATGTATTAGTAAATGTCTAAAAATATGAAGCCTATTGGTGTGCTGTTTCTCGCACAGAGCCAGGCCATGGCTCACGTTACGCCAGCCAAGGGAACTGGTTCGAGTTCTTAAGGAACAGAAGCCACAGCCAAAGTGATTAAAGGGCACACCAGTACATTCTTCTAGTTTGGGAACAGGGCAGTGGCACGTTAAGATCATGCACTGGGAACCAGTTCAACTCTCTGCTGAATTAAGGGCTGTGGCTAACATTGGTAAGGCCATGAAGGCCTTACAATGTATTAGTAAATGTTTAAATATATGAAGCCTATTGGTGTGCTGTTTCTCGCACAGAGCCAGGCCATCGCTCACGTTAGCCCAGGCCAAAGAAACTGGTTAGAGGTCTTAAGGAACAGAAGCCACAGCCAAACCGATTAAAAAGCACACCAGTACATCCTTCTAGTTTGGGAACGGGGCAGTGCCAAATTAAGGCCATGCCCCTGCAACCAGCTCAGCTCTGTGATAAATAAGGGCTGCGGCTTACATTGGTAGGGCCATGAAGGCCTGACAATGTATTAGTAAATGTTTAAAAATATGAAGCCTATTGGTGTGCTGTTTCTCGCAGAGAGCCAGGCCATGGCTCACGTTACGCCAGGCCAAAGAAACTGGTTAGAGGTCTTAAGGAACAGAAGCCACAGCCAAACCGATTAAAAAGCACACCAGTACATCCTTCTAGTTTGGGAACGGGGCAGTGCCAAATTAAGGCCATGCCCCTGCAACCAGCTCAGCTCTCTGATAAATAAAGGGCTGTGGCTTACATTGGTAGGGCCATGAAGGCCTGACAATGTATTAGTAAATGTTTAAAAATATTAAGCCTATTGGTGTGCTGTTTCTCGCACAGTGCCAGGCCATGGCTCACGTTAGGCCAGCCAAGGGAACTG
Source organism: Candoia aspera (assembly GCF_035149785.1). NCBI lineage: Eukaryota > Metazoa > Chordata > Lepidosauria > Squamata > Candoiidae > Candoia > Candoia aspera. Next base: position 11,645,367 of record NC_086165.1, read on the forward strand.
GTTCGAGTTCTTAAGGAACAGAAGCCACAGCCAAACCGATTAAAAAGCACACCAGTACATCCGTCTAGTTAGGGAACGGGGCAGTGCCAAATTAAGGCCATGCCCCTGAAACCAGCTCAGCTCTGTGATAAATAAGGGCTGTGGCTTACATTGGTAGGGCCATGAAGGCCTGACAATGTATTAGTAAATACTTAAAAATATTAATCCTATTCGTTTGCTGTTTCTTGCACAGAGCCAGGCCATGGCTCACGTTACGCCAGGCCAAAGAAACTGGTTCGAGGTCTTAAGGAACAGAAGCCACAGCCAAACCGATTAAAAAGCACACCAGTAAATTCTTCTAGTTTGGGAACAGGGCAGTGGCACGTTAAGACCATGCCCTGGGAACCAGTTCAACTCTCTGCTGAATTAAGGGCTGTGGCTAACATTGGTAAGGCCATGAAGGCCTGACAATATATTAGTAAATGTCTAAAAATATTGAGCCTTTTGGTGTGCTGTTTCTCGCAGAGAGCCAGGCCATGGCTCACGTTAGCCCAGGCCAAGGGAACTGGTTCGAGTTCTTAAGGAACAGAAGCCACAGCCAACGTGATTAAAAAGCACACCAGTACATCCTTCTAGTTTGGGAACGGGGCAGTGCCAAATTAAGGCCATGCCCCTGCAACCAGCTCAGCTCTCTGATAAATAAAGGGCTGTGGCTTACATTGGTAGGGCCATGAAGGCCTGACAATGTATTAGTAAATGTTTAAAAATATGAAGCCTATTGGTGTGCTGTTTCTCGCAGAGAGCCAGGCCATGGCTCACGTTACGCCAGGCCAAAGAAACCGGTTCAAGTCCTTAAGGAACAGAAGCCACAGCCAACGTGATTAAAAAGCACACCAGTACATCCTTCTAGTTAGGGAATGGGGCAGTGCCAAATTAAGGCCATGCCCCTGCAACCAGCTCAGCTCTGTGATAAATAAGGGCTGTGGCTTACATTGGTAGGGCCATGAAGGCCTGACAATGTATTAGTAAATGTTTGAAAATATGAAGCCTATTGGTGTGCTGTTTCTCGCACAGAGCCAGGCCATGGCTCACGTTACGCCAGGCCAAAGAAACTGGTTCGAGTTCTTAAGGAACAGAAGCCATAGCCAACGTGATTAAAAAGCACACCAGTACATCCTTCTAGTTTGGGAACGGGGCAGTGCCAAATTAAGGCCATGCCCCTGCAACCAGCTCAGCTCTCTGATAAATAAAGGGCTGTGGCTTACATTGGTAGGGCCATGAAGGCCTGACAATCTATTAGTAAATACTTAAAAATATTAATCCTATTCGTTTGCTGTTTCTTGCACAGAGCCAGGCCATGGCTCACGTTACGCCAGGCCAAAGAAACTGGTTCGAGTTCTTAAGGAACAGAAGCCACAGCCAAACCGATTAAAAAGCACACCAGTACATCCTTCTAGTTTGGGAACGGGGCAGTGCCAAATTAAGGCCATGCCCAAGCAACCAGCTCAGCTCTCTGATAAATAAAGGGCTGTGGCTTACATTGGTAGGGCCATGAAGGTCTGACAATGTATTAGTAAATGTTTAAAAATATGAAGCCTATTGGTGTGCTGTTTCTCGCACAGAGCCAGGCCATGGCTCACGTTAGGCCAGGCCAAGGGAACTGGTTCGTGTTCTTAAGGAACAGAAGCCACAGCCAACGTGATTAAAAAGCACACCAGTACATTCTTCTAGTTTGGGAACAGGGCAGTGGCACGTTAAGACCATGCCCCGGGAACCGGTTCAACTGTCTGCTGAATTAAGGGCTGTGGCTAACATTGGTAAGGCCATGAAGGCCTGACAATGTATTAGTAAATGTCTAAAAATATTGAGCCTATTGGTGTGCTGTTTCTCGCAGAGAGCCAGGCCATGGCTCACGTTACGCCAGGCCAAAGAAACTGGTTCGGGTTTTTAAGGAACAGAAGCCACAGCCAAACCGATTAAAAAGCACACCAGTACATCCTTCTAGTTTGGGAACGGGGCAGTGCCAAATTAAGGCCATGCCCATGCAACCAGCTCAGCTCTCTGATAAATAAAGGGCTGTGGCTTACATTGGTAGGGCCATGAAGGTCTGACAATGTATTAGTAAATGTTCAAAAATATGAAGCCTATTGGTGTGCTGTTTCTCGCACAGAGCCAGGCCATGGCTCACGTTAGGCCAGGCCAAGGGAACTGGTTCGTGTTCTTAAGGAACAGAAGCCACAGCCAACGTGATTAAAAAGCACACCAGTACATTCTTCTAGTTTGGGAACAGGGCAGTGGCACGTTAAGACCATGCCCCGGGAACCGGTTCAACTGTCTGCTGAATTAAGGGCTGTGGCTAACATTGGTAAGGCCATGAAGGCCTGACAATGTATTAGTAAATGTCTAAAAATATTGAGCCTATTGGTGTGCTGTTTCTCGCAGAGAGCCAGGCCATGGCTCACGTTAGCCCAGGCCAAGGGAACTGGTTCGAGTTCTTAAGGAACAGAAGCCACAGCCAACGTAATTAAAAAGCACACCAGTACATCCCTCTAGTTTGGGAACGGGGCAGTGCCAAATTAAGGCCATGCCCCTGCAACCAGCTCAGCTCTGTGATAAATAAGGGCTGTGGCTTACATTGGTAGGGCCATGAAGGCCTGACAATGTATTAGTAAATGTCTAAAAATATGAAGCCTATTGGTGTGCTGTTTCTCGCACAGAGCCAGGCCATGGCTCACGTTACGCCAGCCAAGGGAACTGGTTCGAGTTCTTAAGGAACAGAAGCCACAGCCAAAGTGATTAAAGGGCACACCAGTACATTCTTCTAGTTTGGGAACAGGGCAGTGGCACGTTAAGATCATGCACTGGGAACCAGTTCAACTCTCTGCTGAATTAAGGGCTGTGGCTAACATTGGTAAGGCCATGAAGGCCTTACAATGTATTAGTAAATGTTTAAATATATGAAGCCTATTGGTGTGCTGTTTCTCGCACAGAGCCAGGCCATCGCTCACGTTAGCCCAGGCCAAAGAAACTGGTTAGAGGTCTTAAGGAACAGAAGCCACAGCCAAACCGATTAAAAAGCACACCAGTACATCCTTCTAGTTTGGGAACGGGGCAGTGCCAAATTAAGGCCATGCCCCTGCAACCAGCTCAGCTCTGTGATAAATAAGGGCTGTGGCTTACATTGGTAAGGCCATGAAGGCCTGACAATGTATTAGTAAATATTTGAAAATATTAAGCCTATTGGTGTGCTGTTTCTCGCACAGAGCCAGGCCATGGCTCACGTTACGCCAGGCCAAAGAAACTGGTTAGAGGTCTTAAGGAACAGAAGCCACAGCCAAACCGATTAAAAAGCACACCAGTACATCCTTCTAGTTTGGGAACGGGGCAGTGCCAAATTAAGGCCATGCCCCTGCAACCAGCTCAGCTCTCTGATAAATAAAGGGCTGTGGATTACATTGGTAGGGCCATGAAGGCCTGACAATGTATTAGTAAATGTTTAAAAATATTAAGCCTATTGGTGTGCTGTTTCTCGCACAGAGCCAGGCCATGGCTCACGTTAGGCCAGCCAAGGGAACTGGTTCGAGTTCTTAAGGAACAGAAGCCACAGCCAAACCGATTAAAAAGCACACCAGTACATCCGTCTAGTTAGGGAACGGGGCAGTGCCAAATTAAGGCCATGCCCCTGAAACCAGCTCAGCTCTGTGATAAATAAGGGCTGTGGCTTACATTGGTAGGGCCATGAAGGCCTGACAATGTATTAGTAAATACTTAAAAATATTAATCCTATTCGTTTGCTGTTTCTTGCACAGAGCCAGGCCATGGCTCACGTTACGCCAGGCCAAAGAAACTGGTTCGAGTTCTTAAGGAACAGAAGCCACAGCCAACGTGATTAAAAAGCACACCAGTAAATTCTTCTAGTTTGGGAACAGGGCAGTGGCACGTTAAGACCATGCCCTGGGAACCAGTTCAACTCTCTGCTGAATTAAGGGCTGTGGCTAACATTGGTAAGGCCATGAAGGCCTGACAATGTATTAGTAAATGTCTAAAAATATTGAGCCTATTGGTGTGCTGTTTCTCGCAGAGAGCCAGGCCATGGCTCACGTTAGCCCAGGCCAAGGGAACTTGTTCGAGTTCTTAAGGAACAGAAGCCACAGCCAACGTGATTAAAAAGCACACCAGTACATCCTTCTAGTTTGGGAACGGGGCAGTGCCAAATTAAGGCCATGCCCATGCAACCAGCTCAGCTCTCTGATAAATAAAGGGCTGTGGCTTACATTGGTAGGGCCATGAAGGTCTGACAATGTATTAGTAAATGTTCAAAAATATGAAGCCTATTGGTGTGCTGTTTCTCGCACAGAGCCAGGCCATGGCTCACGTTAGGCCAGGCCAAGGGAACTGGTTCGTGTTCTTAAGGAACAGAAGCCACAGCCAACGTGATTAAAAAGCACACCAGTACATTCTTCTAGTTTGGGAACAGGGCAGTGGCACGTTAAGACCATGCCCCGGGAACCGGTTCAACTGTCTGCTGAATTAAGGGCTGTGGCTAACATTGGTAAGGCCATGAAGGCCTGACAATGTATTAGTAAATGTCTAAAAATATTGAGCCTATTGGTGTGCTGTTTCTCGCAGAGAGCCAGGCCATGGCTCACGTTAGCCCAGGCCAAGGGAACTGGTTCGAGTTCTTAAGGAACAGAAGCCACAGCCAACGTAATTAAAAAGCACACCAGTACATCCCTCTAGTTTGGGAACGGGGCAGTGCCAAATTAAGGCCATGCCCCTGCAACCAGCTCAGCTCTGTGATAAATAAGGGCTGTGGCTTACATTGGTAGGGCCATGAAGGCCTGACAATGTATTAGTAAATGTCTAAAAATATGAAGCCTATTGGTGTGCTGTTTCTCGCACAGAGCCAGGCCATGGCTCACGTTACGCCAGCCAAGGGAACTGGTTCGAGTTCTTAAGGAACAGAAGCCACAGCCAAAGTGATTAAAGGGCACACCAGTACATTCTTCTAGTTTGGGAACAGGGCAGTGGCACGTTAAGATCATGCACTGGGAACCAGTTCAACTCTCTGCTGAATTAAGGGCTGTGGCTAACATTGGTAAGGCCATGAAGGCCTTACAATGTATTAGTAAATGTTTAAATATATGAAGCCTATTGGTGTGCTGTTTCTCGCACAGAGCCAGGCCATCGCTCACGTTAGCCCAGGCCAAAGAAACTGGTTAGAGGTCTTAAGGAACAGAAGCCACAGCCAAACCGATTAAAAAGCACACCAGTACATCCTTCTAGTTTGGGAACGGGGCAGTGCCAAATTAAGGCCATGCCCCTGCAACCAGCTCAGCTCTGTGATAAATAAGGGCTGCGGCTTACATTGGTAGGGCCATGAAGGCCTGACAATGTATTAGTAAATGTTTAAAAATATGAAGCCTATTGGTGTGCTGTTTCTCGCAGAGAGCCAGGCCATGGCTCACGTTACGCCAGGCCAAAGAAACTGGTTAGAGGTCTTAAGGAACAGAAGCCACAGCCAAACCGATTAAAAAGCACACCAGTACATCCTTCTAGTTTGGGAACGGGGCAGTGCCAAATTAAGGCCATGCCCCTGCAACCAGCTCAGCTCTCTGATAAATAAAGGGCTGTGGCTTACATTGGTAGGGCCATGAAGGCCTGACAATGTATTAGTAAATGTTTAAAAATATTAAGCCTATTGGTGTGCTGTTTCTCGCACAGTGCCAGGCCATGGCTCACGTTAGGCCAGCCAAGGGAACTGGTTCGAGTTCTTAAGGAACAGAAGCCACAGCCAAACCGATTAAAAAGCACACCAGTACATCCGTCTAGTTAGGGAACGGGGCAGTGCCAAATTAAGGCCATGCCCCTGAAACCAGCTCAGCTCTCTGATAAATAAAGGGCTGTGGCTTACATTGGTAGGGCCATGAAGGTCTGACAATGTATTAGTAAATGTTTAAAAATATGAAGCCTATTGGTGTGCTGTTTCTCGCACAGAGCCAGGCCATGGCTCACGTTAGGCCAGGCCAAGGGAACTGGTTCGTGTTCTTAAGGAACAGAAGCCACAGCCAACGTGATTAAAAAGCACACCAGTACATTCTTCTAGTTTGGGAACAGGGCAGTGGCACGTTAAGACCATGCCCCGGGAACCGGTTCAACTGTCTGCTGAATTAAGGGCTGTGGCTAACATTGGTAAGGCCATGAAGGCCTGACAATGTATTAGTAAATGTCTAAAAATATTGAGCCTATTGGTGTGCTGTTTCTCGCAGAGAGCCAGGCCATGGCTCACGTTACGCCAGGCCAAAGAAACTGGTTCGGGTTTTTAAGGAACAGAAGCCACAGCCAAACCGATTAAAAAGCACACCAGTACATCCTTCTAGTTTGGGAACGGGGCAGTGCCAAATTAAGGCCATGCCCATGCAACCAGCTCAGCTCTCTGATAAATAAAGGGCTGTGGCTTACATTGGTAGGGCCATGAAGGTCTGACAATGTATTAGTAAATGTTCAAAAATATGAAGCCTATTGGTGTGCTGTTTCTCGCACAGAGCCAGGCCATGGCTCACGTTAGGCCAGGCCAAGGGAACTGGTTCGTGTTCTTAAGGAACAGAAGCCACAGCCAACGTGATTAAAAAGCACACCAGTACATTCTTCTAGTTTGGGAACAGGGCAGTGGCACGTTAAGACCATGCCCCGGGAACCGGTTCAACTGTCTGCTGAATTAAGGGCTGTGGCTAACATTGGTAAGGCCATGAAGGCCTGACAATGTATTAGTAAATGTCTAAAAATATTGAGCCTATTGGTGTGCTGTTTCTCGCAGAGAGCCAGGCCATGGCTCACGTTAGCCCAGGCCAAGGGAACTGGTTCGAGTTCTTAAGGAACAGAAGCCACAGCCAACGTAATTAAAAAGCACACCAGTACATCCCTCTAGTTTGGGAACGGGGCAGTGCCAAATTAAGGCCATGCCCCTGCAACCAGCTCAGCTCTGTGATAAATAAGGGCTGTGGCTTACATTGGTAGGGCCATGAAGGCCTGACAATGTATTAGTAAATGTCTAAAAATATGAAGCCTATTGGTGTGCTGTTTCTCGCACAGAGCCAGGCCATGGCTCACGTTACGCCAGCCAAGGGAACTGGTTCGAGTTCTTAAGGAACAGAAGCCACAGCCAAAGTGATTAAAGGGCACACCAGTACATTCTTCTAGTTTGGGAACAGGGCAGTGGCACGTTAAGATCATGCACTGGGAACCAGTTCAACTCTCTGCTGAATTAAGGGCTGTGGCTAACATTGGTAAGGCCATGAAGGCCTTACAATGTATTAGTAAATGTTTAAATATATGAAGCCTATTGGTGTGCTGTTTCTCGCACAGAGCCAGGCCATCGCTCACGTTAGCCCAGGCCAAAGAAACTGGTTAGAGGTCTTAAGGAACAGAAGCCACAGCCAAACCGATTAAAAAGCACACCAGTACATCCTTCTAGTTTGGGAACGGGGCAGTGCCAAATTAAGGCCATGCCCCTGCAACCAGCTCAGCTCTGTGATAAATAAGGGCTGTGGCTTACATTGGTAAGGCCATGAAGGCCTGACAATGTATTAGTAAATATTTGAAAATATTAAGCCTATTGGTGTGCTGTTTCTCGCACAGAGCCAGGCCATGGCTCACGTTACGCCAGGCCAAAGAAACTGGTTAGAGGTCTTAAGGAACAGAAGCCACAGCCAAACCGATTAAAAAGCACACCAGTACATCCTTCTAGTTTGGGAACGGGGCAGTGCCAAATTAAGGCCATGCCCCTGCAACCAGCTCAGCTCTCTGATAAATAAAGGGCTGTGGATTACATTGGTAGGGCCATGAAGGCCTGACAATGTATTAGTAAATGTTTAAAAATATTAAGCCTATTGGTGTGCTGTTTCTCGCACAGAGCCAGGCCATGGCTCACGTTAGGCCAGCCAAGGGAACTGGTTCGAGTTCTTAAGGAACAGAAGCCACAGCCAAACCGATTAAAAAGCACACCAGTACATCCGTCTAGTTAGGGAACGGGGCAGTGCCAAATTAAGGCCATGCCCCTGAAACCAGCTCAGCTCTGTGATAAATAAGGGCTGTGGCTTACATTGGTAGGGCCATGAAGGCCTGACAATGTATTAGTAAATACTTAAAAATATTAATCCTATTCGTTTGCTGTTTCTTGCACAGAGCCAGGCCATGGCTCACGTTACGCCAGGCCAAAGAAACTGGTTCGAGTTCTTAAGGAACAGAAGCCACAGCCAACGTGATTAAAAAGCACACCAGTAAATTCTTCTAGTTTGGGAACAGGGCAGTGGCACGTTAAGACCATGCCCTGGGAACCAGTTCAACTCTCTGCTGAATTAAGGGCTGTGGCTAACATTGGTAAGGCCATGAAGGCCTGACAATGTATTAGTAAATGTCTAAAAATATTGAGCCTATTGGTGTGCTGTTTCTCGCAGAGAGCCAGGCCATGGCTCACGTTAGCCCAGGCCAAGGGAACTTGTTCGAGTTCTTAAGGAACAGAAGCCACAGCCAACGTGATTAAAAAGCACACCAGTACATCCTTCTAGTTTGGGAACGGGGCAGTGCCAAATTAAGGCCATGCCCATGCAACCAGCTCAGCTCTCTGATAAATAAAGGGCTGTGGCTTACATTGGTAGGGCCATGAAGGTCTGACAATGTATTAGTAAATGTTCAAAAATATGAAGCCTATTGGTGTGCTGTTTCTCGCACAGAGCCAGGCCATGGCTCACGTTAGGCCAGGCCAAGGGAACTGGTTCGTGTTCTTAAGGAACAGAAGCCACAGCCAACGTGATTAAAAAGCACACCAGTACATTCTTCTAGTTTGGGAACAGGGCAGTGGCACGTTAAGACCATGCCCCGGGAACCGGTTCAACTGTCTGCTGAATTAAGGGCTGTGGCTAACATTGGTAAGGCCATGAAGGCCTGACAATGTATTAGTAAATGTCTAAAAATATTGAGCCTATTGGTGTGCTGTTTCTCGCAGAGAGCCAGGCCATGGCTCACGTTAGCCCAGGCCAAGGGAACTGGTTCGAGTTCTTAAGGAACAGAAGCCACAGCCAACGTAATTAAAAAGCACACCAGTACATCCCTCTAGTTTGGGAACGGGGCAGTGCCAAATTAAGGCCATGCCCCTGCAACCAGCTCAGCTCTGTGATAAATAAGGGCTGTGGCTTACATTGGTAGGGCCATGAAGGCCTGACAATGTATTAGTAAATGTCTAAAAATATGAAGCCTATTGGTGTGCTGTTTCTCGCACAGAGCCAGGCCATGGCTCACGTTACGCCAGCCAAGGGAACTGGTTCGAGTTCTTAAGGAACAGAAGCCACAGCCAAAGTGATTAAAGGGCACACCAGTACATTCTTCTAGTTTGGGAACAGGGCAGTGGCACGTTAAGATCATGCACTGGGAACCAGTTCAACTCTCTGCTGAATTAAGGGCTGTGGCTAACATTGGTAAGGCCATGAAGGCCTTACAATGTATTAGTAAATGTTTAAATATATGAAGCCTATTGGTGTGCTGTTTCTCGCACAGAGCCAGGCCATCGCTCACGTTAGCCCAGGCCAAAGAAACTGGTTAGAGGTCTTAAGGAACAGAAGCCACAGCCAAACCGATTAAAAAGCACACCAGTACATCCTTCTAGTTTGGGAACGGGGCAGTGCCAAATTAAGGCCATGCCCCTGCAACCAGCTCAGCTCTGTGATAAATAAGGGCTGCGGCTTACATTGGTAGGGCCATGAAGGCCTGACAATGTATTAGTAAATGTTTAAAAATATGAAGCCTATTGGTGTGCTGTTTCTCGCAGAGAGCCAGGCCATGGCTCACGTTACGCCAGGCCAAAGAAACTGGTTAGAGGTCTTAAGGAACAGAAGCCACAGCCAAACCGATTAAAAAGCACACCAGTACATCCTTCTAGTTTGGGAACGGGGCAGTGCCAAATTAAGGCCATGCCCCTGCAACCAGCTCAGCTCTCTGATAAATAAAGGGCTGTGGCTTACATTGGTAGGGCCATGAAGGCCTGACAATGTATTAGTAAATGTTTAAAAATATTAAGCCTATTGGTGTGCTGTTTCTCGCACAGTGCCAGGCCATGGCTCACGTTAGGCCAGCCAAGGGAACTGGTTCGAGTTCTTAAGGAACAGAAGCCACAGCCAAACCGATTAAAAAGCACACCAGTACATCCGTCTAGTTAGGGAACGGGGCAGTGCCAAATTAAGGCCATGCCCCTGAAACCAGCTCAGCTCTGTGATAAATAAGGGCTGTGGCTTACATTGGTAGGGCCATGAAGGCCTGACAATGTATTAGTAAATGTTTAAAAATATGAAGCCTATTGGTGTGCTGTTTCTCGCACAGAGCCAGGCCATGGCTCACGTTAGGCCAGGCCAAGGGAACTGGTTCGTGTTCTTAAGGAACAGAAGCCACAGCCAACGTGATTAAAAAGCACACCAGTACATTCTTCTAGTTTGGGAACAGGGCAGTGGCACGTTAAGACCATGCCCCGGGAACCGGTTCAACTGTCTGCTGAATTAAGGGCTGTGGCTAACATTGGTAAGGCCATGAAGGCCTGACAATGTATTAGTAAATGTCTAAAAATATTGAGCCTATTGGTGTGCTGTTTCTCGCAGAGAGCCAGGCCATGGCTCACGTTACGCCAGGCCAAAGAAACTGGTTCGGGTTTTTAAGGAACAGAAGCCACAGCCAAACCGATTAAAAAGCACACCAGTACATCCTTCTAGTTTGGGAACGGGGCAGTGCCAAATTAAGGCCATGCCCATGCAACCAGCTCAGCTCTCTGATAAATAAAGGGCTGTGGCTTACATTGGTAGGGCCATGAAGGTCTGACAATGTATTAGTAAATGTTCAAAAATATGAAGCCTATTGGTGTGCTGTTTCTCGCACAGAGCCAGGCCATGGCTCACGTTAGGCCAGGCCAAGGGAACTGGTTCGTGTTCTTAAGGAACAGAAGCCACAGCCAACGTGATTAAAAAGCACACCAGTACATTCTTCTAGTTTGGGAACAGGGCAGTGGCACGTTAAGACCATGCCCCGGGAACCGGTTCAACTGTCTGCTGAATTAAGGGCTGTGGCTAACATTGGTAAGGCCATGAAGGCCTGACAATGTATTAGTAAATGTCTAAAAATATTGAGCCTATTGGTGTGCTGTTTCTCGCAGAGAGCCAGGCCATGGCTCACGTTAGCCCAGGCCAAGGGAACTGGTTCGAGTTCTTAAGGAACAGAAGCCACAGCCAACGTAATTAAAAAGCACACCAGTACATCCCTCTAGTTTGGGAACGGGGCAGTGCCAAATTAAGGCCATGCCCCTGCAACCAGCTCAGCTCTGTGATAAATAAGGGCTGTGGCTTACATTGGTAGGGCCATGAAGGCCTGACAATGTATTAGTAAATGTCTAAAAATATGAAGCCTATTGGTGTGCTGTTTCTCGCACAGAGCCAGGCCATGGCTCACGTTACGCCAGCCAAGGGAACTGGTTCGAGTTCTTAAGGAACAGAAGCCACAGCCAAAGTGATTAAAGGGCACACCAGTACATTCTTCTAGTTTGGGAACAGGGCAGTGGCACGTTAAGATCATGCACTGGGAACCAGTTCAACTCTCTGCTGAATTAAGGGCTGTGGCTAACATTGGTAAGGCCATGAAGGCCTTACAATGTATTAGTAAATGTTTAAATATATGAAGCCTATTGGTGTGCTGTTTCTCGCACAGAGCCAGGCCATCGCTCACGTTAGCCCAGGCCAAAGAAACTGGTTAGAGGTCTTAAGGAACAGAAGCCACAGCCAAACCGATTAAAAAGCACACCAGTACATCCTTCTAGTTTGGGAACGGGGCAGTGCCAAATTAAGGCCATGCCCCTGCAACCAGCTCAGCTCTGTGATAAATAAGGGCTGTGGCTTACATTGGTAAGGCCATGAAGGCCTGACAATGTATTAGTAAATATTTGAAAATATTAAGCCTATTGGTGTGCTGTTTCTCGCACAGAGCCAGGCCATGGCTCACGTTACGCCAGGCCAAAGAAACTGGTTAGAGGTCTTAAGGAACAGAAGCCACAGCCAAACCGATTAAAAAGCACACCAGTACATCCTTCTAGTTTGGGAACGGGGCAGTGCCAAATTAAGGCCATGCCCCTGCAACCAGCTCAGCTCTCTGATAAATAAAGGGCTGTGGATTACATTGGTAGGGCCATGAAGGCCTGACAATGTATTAGTAAATGTTTAAAAATATTAAGCCTATTGGTGTGCTGTTTCTCGCACAGAGCCAGGCCATGGCTCACGTTAGGCCAGCCAAGGGAACTGGTTCGAGTTCTTAAGGAACAGAAGCCACAGCCAAACCGATTAAAAAGCACACCAGTACATCCGTCTAGTTAGGGAACGGGGCAGTGCCAAATTAAGGCCATGCCCCTGAAACCAGCTCAGCTCTGTGATAAATAAGGGCTGTGGCTTACATTGGTAGGGCCATGAAGGCCTGACAATGTATTAGTAAATACTTAAAAATATTAATCCTATTCGTTTGCTGTTTCTTGCACAGAGCCAGGCCATGGCTCACGTTACGCCAGGCCAAAGAAACTGGTTCGAGTTCTTAAGGAACAGAAGCCACAGCCAACGTGATTAAAAAGCACACCAGTAAATTCTTCTAGTTTGGGAACAGGGCAGTGGCACGTTAAGACCATGCCCTGGGAACCAGTTCAACTCTCTGCTGAATTAAGGGCTGTGGCTAACATTGGTAAGGCCATGAAGGCCTGACAATGTATTAGTAAATGTCTAAAAATATTGAGCCTATTGGTGTGCTGTTTCTCGCAGAGAGCCAGGCCATGGCTCACGTTAGCCCAGGCCAAGGGAACTGGTTCGAGTTCTTAAGGAACAGAAGCCACAGCCAACGTGATTAAAAAGCACACCAGTACATCCTTCTAGTTTGGGAACGGGGCAGTGCCAAATTAAGGCCATGCCCATGCAACCAGCTCAGCTCTCTGATAAATAAAGGGCTGTGGCTTACATTGGTAGGGCCATGAAGGTCTGACAATGTATTAGTAAATGTTCAAAAATATGAAGCCTATTGGTGTGCTGTTTCTCGCACAGAGCCAGGCCATGGCTCACGTTAGGCCAGGCCAAGGGAACTGGTTCGTGTTCTTAAGGAACAGAAGCCACAGCCAACGTGATTAAAAAGCACACCAGTACATTCTTCTAGTTTGGGAACAGGGCAGTGGCACGTTAAGACCATGCCCCGGGAACCGGTTCAACTGTCTGCTGAATTAAGGGCTGTGGCTAACATTGGTAAGGCCATGAAGGCCTGACAATGTATTAGTAAATGTCTAAAAATATTGAGCCTATTGGTGTGCTGTTTCTCGCAGAGAGCCAGGCCATGGCTCACGTTAGCCCAGGCCAAGGGAACTGGTTCGAGTTCTTAAGGAACAGAAGCCACAGCCAACGTAATTAAAAAGCACACCAGTACATCCCTCTAGTTTGGGAACGGGGCAGTGCCAAATTAAGGCCATGCCCCTGCAACCAGCTCAGCTCTGTGATAAATAAGGGCTGTGGCTTACATTGGTAGGGCCATGAAGGCCTGACAATGTATTAGTAAATGTCTAAAAATATGAAGCCTATTGGTGTGCTGTTTCTCGCACAGAGCCAGGCCATGGCTCACGTTACGCCAGCCAAGGGAACTGGTTCGAGTTCTTAAGGAACAGAAGCCACAGCCAAAGTGATTAAAGGGCACACCAGTACATTCTTCTAGTTTGGGAACAGGGCAGTGGCACGTTAAGATCATGCACTGGGAACCAGTTCAACTCTCTGCTGAATTAAGGGCTGTGGCTAACATTGGTAAGGCCATGAAGGCCTTACAATGTATTAGTAAATGTTTAAATATATGAAGCCTATTGGTGTGCTGTTTCTCGCACAGAGCCAGGCCATCGCTCACGTTAGCCCAGGCCAAAGAAACTGGTTAGAGGTCTTAAGGAACAGAAGCCACAGCCAAACCGATTAAAAAGCACACCAGTACATCCTTCTAGTTTGGGAACGGGGCAGTGCCAAATTAAGGCCATGCCCCTGCAACCAGCTCAGCTCTGTGATAAATAAGGGCTGCGGCTTACATTGGTAGGGCCATGAAGGCCTGACAATGTATTAGTAAATGTTTAAAAATATGAAGCCTATTGGTGTGCTGTTTCTCGCAGAGAGCCAGGCCATGGCTCACGTTACGCCAGGCCAAAGAAACTGGTTAGAGGTCTTAAGGAACAGAAGCCACAGCCAAACCGATTAAAAAGCACACCAGTACATCCTTCTAGTTTGGGAACGGGGCAGTGCCAAATTAAGGCCATGCCCCTGCAACCAGCTCAGCTCTCTGATAAATAAAGGGCTGTGGCTTACATTGGTAGGGCCATGAAGGCCTGACAATGTATTAGTAAATGTTTAAAAATATTAAGCCTATTGGTGTGCTGTTTCTCGCACAGTGCCAGGCCATGGCTCACGTTAGGCCAGCCAAGGGAACTGGTTCGAGTTCTTAAGGAACAGAAGCCACAGCCAAACCGATTAAAAAGCACACCAGTACATCCGTCTAGTTAGGGAACGGGGCAGTGCCAAATTAAGGCCATGCCCCTGAAACCAGCTCAGCTCTGTGATAAATAAGGGCTGTGGCTTACATTGGTAGGGCCATGAAGGCCTGACAATGTATTAGTAAATACTTAAAAATATTAATCCTATTCGTTTGCTGTTTCTTGCACAGAGCCAGGCCATGGCTCACGTTACGCCAGGCCAAAGAAACTGGTTCGAGGTCTTAAGGAACAGAAGCCACAGCCAAACCGATTAAAAAGCACACCAGTAAATTCTTCTAGTTTGGGAACAGGGCAGTGGCACGTTAAGACCATGCCCTGGGAACCAGTTCAACTCTCTGCTGAATTAAGGGCTGTGGCTAACATTGGTAAGGCCATGAAGGCCTGACAATATATTAGTAAATGTCTAAAAATATTGAGCCTTTTGGTGTGCTGTTTCTCGCAGAGAGCCAGGCCATGGCTCACGTTAGCCCAGGCCAAGGGAACTGGTTCGAGTTCTTAAGGAACAGAAGCCACAGCCAACGTGATTAAAAAGCACACCAGTACATCCTTCTAGTTTGGGAACGGGGCAGTGCCAAATTAAGGCCATGCCCCTGCAACCAGCTCAGCTCTCTGATAAATAAAGGGCTGTGGCTTACATTGGTAGGGCCATGAAGGCCTGACAATGTATTAGTAAATGTTTAAAAATATGAAGCCTATTGGTGTGCTGTTTCTCGCAGAGAGCCAGGCCATGGCTCACGTTACGCCAGGCCAAAGAAACCGGTTCAAGTCCTTAAGGAACAGAAGCCACAGCCAACGTGATTAAAAAGCACACCAGTACATCCTTCTAGTTAGGGAATGGGGCAGTGCCAAATTAAGGCCATGCCCCTGCAACCAGCTCAGCTCTGTGATAAATAAGGGCTGTGGCTTACATTGGTAGGGCCATGAAGGCCTGACAATGTATTAGTAAATGTTTGAAAATATGAAGCCTATTGGTGTGCTGTTTCTCGCACAGAGCCAGGCCATGGCTCACGTTACGCCAGGCCAAAGAAACTGGTTCGAGTTCTTAAGGAACAGAAGCCACAGCCAAAGTGATTAAAGGGCACACCAGTACATTCTTCTAGTTTGGGAACAGGGCAGTGGCACGTTAAGACCATGCCCTGGGAACCAGTTCAACTCTCTGCTGAATTAAGGGCTGTGGCTTACATTGGTAGGGCCATGAAGGCCTGACAATGTATTAGTAAATGTTTAAATATATGAAGCCTATTGGTGTGCTGTTTCTCGCAGAGAGCCAGGCCATGGCTCACGTTACGCCAGGCCAAAGAAACTGGTTCGCGTTCTTAAGGAACAGAAGCCACAGCCAAACCGATTAAAAAGCACACCAGTACATCCTTCTAGTTTGGGAACGGGGCAATGCCAAATCAAGGCCATGCCCCTGCAACCAGCTCAGCTCTCTGATAAATAAAGGGCTGTGGCTTACATTGGTAGGGCCATGAAGGCCTGACAATGTATTAGTAAATGTCTAAAAATATTGAGCCTATTGGTGTGCTGTTTCTCGCACAGAGCCAGGCCATGGCTCACGTTACGCCAGGCCAAAGAAACTGGTTCGAGTTCTTAAGGAACGGAAGCCAAAGCCAACGTGATTAAAAAGCACACCAGTACATCCGTCTAGTTAGGGAACGGGGCAGTGCCAAATTAAGGCCATGCCCCTGCAACCAGCTCAGCTCTGTGATAAATAAGGGCTGTGGCTTACATTGGTAAGGCCATGAAGGCCTGACAATGTATTAGTAAATGTTTGAAAATATGAAGCCTATTGGTGTGCTGTTTCTCGCACAGAGCCAGGCCATGGCTCACGTTACGCCAGGCCAAAGAAACTGGTTCGCGTTCTTAAGGAACAGAAGCCACAGCCAAACCGATTAAAAAGCACACCAGTACATCCTTCTAGTTTGGGAACGGGGCAGTGCCAAATTAAGGCCATGCCCCTGCAACCAGCTCAGCTCTCTGATAAATAAAGGGCTGTGGCTTACATTGGTAGGGCCATGAAGGCCTGACAATGTATTAGTAAATGTTTAAAAATATTAAGCCTATTGGTGTGCTGTTTCTCACACAGAGCCAGGCCATGGCTCACGTTAGGCCAGCCAAGGGAACTGGTTCGAGTTCTTAAGGAACAGAAGCCACAGCCAACGTGATTAAAAAGCACACCAGTACATTCTTCTAGTTTGGGAACAGGGCAGTGGCACGTTAAGACCATGCCCCGGGAACCAGTTCAACTCTCTGCTTAATTAAGGGCTGTGGCTAACATTGGTAAGGCCATGAAGGCCTGACAATGTATTAGTAAATGTCTAAAAATATTGAGCCTATTGGTGTGCTGTTTCTCGCAGAGAGCCAGGCCATGGCTCACGTTAGCCCAGGCCAAGGGAACTGGTTCGAGTTCTTAAGGAACAGAAGCCACAGCCAACGTGATTAAAAAGCACACCAGTACATTCTTCTAGTTTGGGAACAGGGCACTGGCACGTTAAGACCATGCCCCGGGAACCAGTTCAACTCTCTGCTGAATTAAGGGCTGTGGCTAACATTGGTAAGGTCATGAAGGCCTGACAATGTGTTAGTAAATGTCTAAAAATATTGAGCCTATTGGTGTGCTGTTTCTTGCAGAGAGCCAGGCCATGGCTCACGTTACGCCAGGCCAAAGAAACTGGTTAGAGGTCTTAAGGAACAGAAGCCACAGCCAACGTGATTAAAAAGCACACCAGTACATTCTTCTAGTTTGGGAACAGGGCACTGGCACGTTAAGACCATGCCCCGGGAACCAGTTCAACTCTCTGCTGAATTAAGGGCTGTGGCTAACATTGGTAAGGTCATGAAGGCCTGACAATGTATTAGTAAATGTCTACAAATATTGAGCCTATTGGTGTGCTGTTTCTCGCAGAGAGCCAGGCCATGGCTCACGTTAGCCCAGGCCAAGGGAACCGGTTCGAGTTCTTAAGGAACAGAAGCCACAGCCAACGTGATTAAAAAGCACACCAGTACATCCCTCTAGTTTGGGAACGGGGCAGTGCCAAATTAAGGCCATGCCCCTGCAACCAGCTCAGCTCTCTGATAAATAAAGGGCTGCGGCTTACATTGGTAGGGCCATGAAGGCCTGACAATGTATTAGTAAATGTTTAAAAATATGAAGCCTATTGGTGTGCTGTTTCTCGCAGAGAGCCAGGCCATGGCTCACGTTACGCCAGGCCAAAGAAACTGGTTCGAGTTCTTAAGGAACAGAAGCCACAGCCAAACCGATTAAAAAGCACACCAGTACATCCTTCTAGTTTGGGAACGGGGCAGTGCCAAATTAAGGCCATGCCCCTGCAACCAGCTCAGCTCTCTGATAAATAAAGGGCTGTGGCTTACATTGGTAGGGCCATGAAGGCCTGACAATGTATTAGTAAATGTCTAAAAATATTGAGCCTATTGGTGTGCTGTTTCTCGCAGAGAGCCAGGCCATGGCTCACGTTAGCCCAGGCCAAGGGAACTGGTTCGAGTTCTTAAGGAACAGAAGCCACAGCCAACGTGATTAAAAAGCACACCAGTACATCCTTCTAGTTTGGGAACGGGGCAGTGCCAAATTAAGGCCATGCCCCTGCAACCAGCTCAGCTCTCTGATAAATAAAGGGCTGTGGCTTACATTGGTAGGGCCATGAAGGCCTGACAATGTATTAGTAAATGTTTAAAAATATTAAGCCTATTGGTGTGCTGTTTCTCGCAGAGAGCCAGGCCATGGCTCACGTTACGCCAGGCCAAAGAAACTGGTTCGAGTTCTTAAGGAACAGAAGCCACAGCCAATGTGATTAAAAAGCACACCAGTACATCCTTCTAGTTAGGGAATGGGGCAGTGCCAAATTAAGGCCATGCCCCTGCAACCAGCTCAGCTCTGTGATAAATAAGGGCTGTGGCTTACATTGGTAAGGCCATGAAGGCCTGACAATCTATTAGTAAATACATAAAAATATTAATCCTATTCGTGTGCTGTTTCTCGCACAGAGCCAGGCCATGGCTCACGTTACGCCAGGCCAAAGAAACTGGTTCGGGTTCTAAAGGAACAGAAGCCACAGCCAAAGTGATTAAAGGGCACACCAGTACATTCTTCTAGTTTGGGAACAGGGCAGTGGCACGTTAAGACCATGCCCCGGGACCCAGTTCAACTCTCTGCTGAATTAAGGGCTGTGGCTTACATTGGTAGGGCCATGAAGGCCTGACAATGTATTAGTAAATGTTTAAATATATGAAGCCTATTGGTGTGCTGTTTCTCGCACAGAGCCAGGCCATGGCTCACGTTACGCCAGGCCAAAGAAACTGGTTCGAGTTCTTAAGGAACAGAAGCCACAGCCAAAGTGATAATAGGGCACACCAGTACATTCTTCTAGTTTGGGAACAGGGCAGTGGCACGTTAAGACCATGCCCTGGGAACCAGTTCTACTCTCTGCTGAATTAAGGGCTGTGGCTAACATTGGTAAGGCCACGAAGGCCTGACAATGTATTAGTAAATGTCTAACAATATTGAGCCTATTGGTGTGCTGTTTCTCGCAGAGAGCCAGGCCATCGCTCACGTTAGCCCAGGCCAAGGGAACTGGTTCGGGTTCTTAAGGAACAGAAGGCACAGCCAACGTGATTAAAAAGCACACCAGTACATCCCTCTAGTTTGGGAACGGGGCAGTGCCAAATTAAGGCCATGCCCCTGCAACCAGCTCAGCTCTCTGATAAATAAAGGGCTGCGGCTTACATTGGTAGGGCCATGAAGGCCTGACAATGTATTAGTAAATGTTTAAAAATATGAAGCCTATTGGTGTGCTGTTTCTCGCAGAGAGCCAGGCCATGGCTCACGTTACGCCAGGCCAAAGAAACTGGTTCGAGTTCTTAAGGAACAGAAGCCACAGCCAAACCGATTAAAAAGCACACCAGTACATCCTTCTAGTTTGGGAACGGGGCAGTGCCAAATTAAGGCCATGCCCCTGCAACCAGCTCAGCTCTCTGATAAATAAAGGGCTGTGGCTTACATTGGTAGGGCCATGAAGGCCTGACAATGTATTAGTAAATGTCTAAAAATATTGAGCCTATTGGTGTGCTGTTTCTCGCAGAGAGCCAGGCCATGGCTCACGTTAGCCCAGGCCAAGGGAACTGGTTCGAGTTCTTAAGGAACAGAAGCCACAGCCAACGTGATTAAAAAGCACACCAGTACATCCTTCTAGTTTGGGAACGGGGCAGTGCCAAATTAAGGCCATGCCCCTGCAACCAGCTCAGCTCTCTGATAAATAAAGGGCTGTGGCTTACATTGGTAGGGCCATGAAGGCCTGACAATGTATTAGTAAATGTTTAAAAATATTAAGCCTATTGGTGTGCTGTTTCTCGCAGAGAGCCAGGCCATGGCTCACGTTACGCCAGGCCAAAGAAACTGGTTCGCGTTCTTAAGGAACTGAAGCCACAGCCAATGTGATTAAAAAGCACACCAGTACATCCTTCTAGTTAGGGAATGGGGCAGTGCCAAATTAAGGCCATGCCCCTGCAACCAGCTCAGCTCTGTGATAAATAAGGGCTGTGGCTTACATTGGTAAGGCCATGAAGGCCTGACAATCTATTAGTAAATACATAAAAATATTAATCCTATTCGTGTGCTGTTTCTCGCACAGAGCCAGGCCATGGCTCACGTTACGCCAGGCCAAAGAAACTGGTTCGGGTTCTAAAGGAACAGAAGCCACAGCCAAAGTGATTAAAGGGCACACCAGTACATTCTTCTAGTTTGGGAACAGGGCAGTGGCACGTTAAGACCATGCCCTGGGAACCAGTTCAACTCTCTGCTGAATTAAGGGCTGTGGCTTACATTGGTAGGGCCATGAAGGCCTGACAATGTATTAGTAAATGTTTAAATATATGAAGCCTATTGGTGTGCTGTTTCTCGCAGAGAGCCAGGCCATGGCTCACGTTACGCCAGGCCAAAGAAACTGGTTCGCGTTCTTAAGGAACAGAAGCCACAGCCAAACCGATTAAAAAGCACACCAGTACATCCTTCTAGTTTGGGAACGGGGCAGTGCCAAATTAAGGCCATGCCCCTGCAACCAGCTCAGCTCTCTGATAAATAAAGGGCTGTGGCTTACATTGGTAGGGCCATGAAGGCCTGACAATGTATTAGTAAATGTTTAAAAATATTAAGCCTATTGGTGTGCTGTTTCTCACACAGAGCCAGGCCATGGCTCACGTTAGGCCAGCCAAGGGAACTGGTTAGAGGTCTTAAGGAACAGAAGCCACAGCCAACGTGATTAAAAAGCACACCAGTACATTCTTCTAGTTTGGGAACAGGGCAGTGGCACGTTAAGACCATGCCCCGGGAACCAGTTCAACTCTCTGCTTAATTAAGGGCTGTGGCTAACATTGGTAAGGCCATGAAGGCCTGACAATGTATTAGTAAATGTCTAAAAATATTGAGCCTATTGGTGTGCTGTTTCTCGCAGAGAGCCAGGCCATGGCTCACGTTAGCCCAGGCCAAGGGAACCGGTTCGAGTTCCTAAGGAACAGAAGCCACAGCCAACGTGATTAAAAAGCACACCAGTACATCCCTCTAGTTTGGGAACGGGGCAGTGCCAAATTAAGGCCATGCCCCTGCAACCAGCTCAGCTCTCTGATAAATAAAGGGCTGCGGGTTACATTGGTAGGGCCATGAAGGCCTGACAATGTATTAGTAAATGTTTAAAAATATGAAGCCTATTGGTGTGCTGTTTCTCGCAGAGAGCCAGGCCATGGCTCACGTTACGCCAGGCCAAAGAAACTGGTTCGGGTTCTTAAGGAACAGAAGCCACAGCCAAACCGATTAAAAAGCACACCAGTACATCCTTCTAGTTTGGGAACGGGGCAGTGCCAAATTAAGGCCATGCCCCTGCAACCAGCTCAGCTCTCTGATAAATAAAGGGCTGTGGCTTACATTGGTAGGGCCATGAAGGCCTGACAATGTATTAGTAAATGTCTAAAAATATTGAGCCTATTGGTGTGCTGTTTCTCGCAGAGAGCCAGGCCATGGCTCACGTTACGCCAGGCCAAGGGAACTGGTTCGAGTTCTTAAGGAACAGAAGCCACAGCCAACGTGATTAAAAAGCACACCAGTACATCCTTCTAGTTTGGGAACGGGGCAGTGCCAAATTAAGGCCATGCCCCTGCAACCAGCTCAGCTCTCTGATAAATAAAGGGCTGTGGCTTACATTGGTAGGGCCATGAAGGCCTGACAATGTATTAGTAAATGTTTAAAAATATTAAGCCTATTGGTGTGCTGTTTCTCGCAGAGAGCCAGGCCATGGCTCACGTTACGCCAGGCCAAAGAATCTGGTTCGCGTTCTTAAGGAACAGAAGCCACAGCCAAACCGATTAAAAAGCACACCAGTACATCCTTCTAGTTTGGGAACGGGGCAGTGCCAAATTAAGGCCATGCCCCTGCAACCAGCTCAGCTCTCTGATAAATAAAGGGCTGTGGCTTACATTGGTAGGGCCATGAAGGCCTGACAATGTATTAGTAAATGTCTAAAAATATTGAGCCTATTGGTGTGCTGTTTCTCGCAGAGAGCCAGGCCATGGCTCACGTTACGCCAGGCCAAGGGAACTGGTTCGAGTTCTTAAGGAACAGAAGCCACAGCCAACGTGATTAAAAAGCACACCAGTACATCCTTCTAGTTTGGGAACGGGGCAGTGCCAAATTAAGGCCATGCCCCTGCAACCAGCTCAGCTCTCTGATAAATAAAGGGCTGTGGCTTACATTGGTAAGGCCATGAAGGCCTGACAATCTATTAGTAAATACATAAAAATATTAATCCTATTCGTGTGCTGTTTCTCGCACAGAGCCAGGCCATGGCTCACGTTACGCCAGGCCAAAGAAACTGGTTCGGGTTCTAAAGGAACAGAAGCCACAGCCAAAGTGATTAAAGGGCACACCAGTACATTCTTCTAGTTTGGGAACAGGGCAGTGGCACGTTAAGACCATGCCCCGGGACCCAGTTCAACTCTCTGCTGAATTAAGGGCTGTGGCTTACATTGGTAGGGCCATGAAGGCCTGACAATGTATTAGTAAATGTTTAAATATATGAAGCCTATTGGTGTGCTGTTTCTCGCACAGAGCCAGGCCATGGCTCACGTTACGCCAGGCCAAAGAAACTGGTTCGAGTTCTTAAGGAACAGAAGCCACAGCCAAAGTGATAATAGGGCACACCAGTACATTCTTCTAGTTTGGGAACAGGGCAGTGGCACGTTAAGACCATGCCCTGGGAACCAGTTCTACTCTCTGCTGAATTAAGGGCTGTGGCTAACATTGGTAAGGCCACGAAGGCCTGACAATGTATTAGTAAATGTCTAACAATATTGAGCCTATTGGTGTGCTGTTTCTCGCAGAGAGCCAGGCCATCGCTCACGTTAGCCCAGGCCAAGGGAACTGGTTCGGGTTCTTAAGGAACAGAAGGCACAGCCAACGTGATTAAAAAGCACACCAGTACATCCCTCTAGTTTGGGAACGGGGCAGTGCCAAATTAAGGCCATGCCCCTGCAACCAGCTCAGCTCTCTGATAAATAAAGGGCTGCGGCTTCCATTGGTAGGGCCATGAAGGCCTGACAATGTATTAGTAAATGTTTAAAAATATGAAGCCTATTGGTGTGCTGTTTCTCGCAGAGAGCCAGGCCATGGCTCACGTTACGCCAGGCCAAAGAAACTGGTTCGAGTTCTTAAGGAACAGAAGCCACAGCCAAACCGATTAAAAAGCACACCAGTACATCCTTCTAGTTTGGGAACGGGGCAGTGCCAAATTAAGGCCATGCCCCTGCAACCAGCTCAGCTCTCTGATAAATAAAGGGCTGTGGCTTACATTGGTAGGGCCATGAAGGCCTGACAATGTATTAGTAAATGTCTAAAAATATTGAGCCTATTGGTGTGCTGTTTCTCGCAGAGAGCCAGGCCATGGCTCACGTTAGCCCAGGCCAAGGGAACTGGTTCGAGTTCTTAAGGAACAGAAGCCACAGCCAACGTGATTAAAAAGCACACCAGTACATCCTTCTAGTTTGGGAACGGGGCAGTGCCAAATTAAGGCCATGCCCCTGCAACCAGCTCAGCTCTCTGATAAATAAAGGGCTGTGGCTTACATTGGTAGGGCCATGAAGGCCTGACAATGTATTAGTAAATGTTTAAAAATATTAAGCCTATTGGTGTGCTGTTTCTCGCAGAGAGCCAGGCCATGGCTCACGTTACGCCAGGCCAAAGAAACTGGTTCGCGTTCTTAAGGAACTGAAGCCACAGCCAATGTGATTAAAAAGCACACCAGTACATCCTTCTAGTTAGGGAATGGGGCAGTGCCAAATTAAGGCCATGCCCCTGCAACCAGCTCAGCTCTGTGATAAATAAGGGCTGTGGCTTACATTGGTAAGGCCATGAAGGCCTGACAATCTATTAGTAAATACATAAAAATATTAATCCTATTCGTGTGCTGTTTCTCGCACAGAGCCAGGCCATGGCTCACGTTACGCCAGGCCAAAGAAACTGGTTCGGGTTCTAAAGGAACAGAAGCCACAGCCAAAGTGATTAAAGGGCACACCAGTACATTCTTCTAGTTTGGGAACAGGGCAGTGGCACGTTAAGACCATGCCCTGGGAACCAGTTCAACTCTCTGCTGAATTAAGGGCTGTGGCTTACATTGGTAGGGCCATGAAGGCCTGACAATGTATTAGTAAATGTTTAAATATATGAAGCCTATTGGTGTGCTGTTTCTCGCAGAGAGCCAGGCCATGGCTCACGTTACGCCAGGCCAAGGGAACTGGTTCGAGTTCTTAAGGAACAGAAGCCACAGCCAACGTGATTAAAAAGCACACCAGTACATCCTTCTAGTTTGGGAACGGGGCAGTGCCAAATTAAGGCCATGCCCCTGCAACCAGCTCAGCTCTCTGATAAATAAAGGGCTGTGGCTTACATTGGTAGGGCCATGAAGGCCTGACAATGTATTAGTAAATGTTTAAAAATATTAAGCCTATTGGTGTGCTGTTTCTCACACAGAGCCAGGCCATGGCTCACGTTAGGCCAGCCAAGGGAACTGGTTAGAGGTCTTAAGGAACAGAAGCCACAGCCAACGTGATTAAAAAGCACACCAGTACATTCTTCTAGTTTGGGAACAGGGCAGTGGCACGTTAAGACCATGCCCCGGGAACCAGTTCAACTCTCTGCTTAATTAAGGGCTGTGGCTAACATTGGTAAGGCCATGAAGGCCTGACAATGTATTAGTAAATGTCTAAAAATATTGAGCCTATTGGTGTGCTGTTTCTCGCAGAGAGCCAGGCCATGGCTCACGTTAGCCCAGGCCAAGGGAACCGGTTCGAGTTCCTAAGGAACAGAAGCCACAGCCAACGTGATTAAAAAGCACACCAGTACATCCCTCTAGTTTGGGAACGGGGCAGTGCCAAATTAAGGCCATGCCCCTGCAACCAGCTCAGCTCTCTGATAAATAAAGGGCTGCGGGTTACATTGGTAGGGCCATGAAGGCCTGACAATGTATTAGTAAATGTTTAAAAATATGAAGCCTATTGGTGTGCTGTTTCTCGCAGAGAGCCAGGCCATGGCTCACGTTACGCCAGGCCAAAGAAACTGGTTCGGGTTCTTAAGGAACAGAAGCCACAGCCAAACCGATTAAAAAGCACACCAGTACATCCTTCTAGTTTGGGAACGGGGCAGTGCCAAATTAAGGCCATGCCCCTGCAACCAGCTCAGCTCTCTGATAAATAAAGGGCTGTGGCTTACATTGGTAGGGCCATGAAGGCCTGACAATGTATTAGTAAATGTCTAAAAATATTGAGCCTATTGGTGTGCTGTTTCTCGCAGAGAGCCAGGCCATGGCTCACGTTACGCCAGGCCAAGGGAACTGGTTCGAGTTCTTAAGGAACAGAAGCCACAGCCAACGTGATTAAAAAGCACACCAGTACATCCTTCTAGTTTGGGAACGGGGCAGTGCCAAATTAAGGCCATGCCCCTGCAACCAGCTCAGCTCTCTGATAAATAAAGGGCTGTGGCTTACATTGGTAGGGCCATGAAGGCCTGACAATGTATTAGTAAATGTTTAAAAATATTAAGCCTATTGGTGTGCTGTTTCTCGCAGAGAGCCAGGCCATGGCTCACGTTACGCCAGGCCAAAGAATCTGGTTCGCGTTCTTAAGGAACAGAAGCCACAGCCAAACCGATTAAAAAGCACACCAGTACATCCTTCTAGTTTGGGAACGGGGCAGTGCCAAATTAAGGCCATGCCCCTGCAACCAGCTCAGCTCTCTGATAAATAAAGGGCTGTGGCTTACATTGGTAGGGCCATGAAGGCCTGACAATGTATTAGTAAATGTCTAAAAATATTGAGCCTATTGGTGTGCTGTTTCTCGCAGAGAGCCAGGCCATGGCTCACGTTACGCCAGGCCAAGGGAACTGGTTCGAGTTCTTAAGGAACAGAAGCCACAGCCAACGTGATTAAAAAGCACACCAGTACATCCTTCTAGTTTGGGAACGGGGCAGTGCCAAATTAAGGCCATGCCCCTGCAACCAGCTCAGCTCTCTGATAAATAAAGGGCTGTGGCTTACATTGGTAGGGCCATGAAGGCCTGACAATGTATTAGTAAATGTTTAAAAATATGAAGCCTATTGGTGTGCTGTTTCTCGCAGAGAGCCAGGCCATGGCTCACGTTACGCCAGGCCAAAGAATCTGGTTCGCGTTCTTAAGGAACAGAAGCCACAGCCAAACCGATTAAAAAGCACACCAGTACATCCTTCTAGTTTGGGAACGGGGCAGTGCCAAATTAAGGCCATGCCCCTGCAACCAGCTCAGCTCTCTGATAAATAAAGGGCTGTGGCTTACATTGGTAGGGCCATGAAGGCCTGACAATGTATTAGTAAATGCTTAAAAATATTAAGCCTATTGGTGTGCTGTTTCTCGCAGAGAGCCAGGCCATGGCTCACGTTACGCCAGGCCAAAGAAACTGGTTCGGGTTCTTAAGGAACAGAAGCCAAAGCCAACGTGATTAAAAAGCACACCAGTACATCCGTCTAGTTAGGGAACGGGGCAGTGCCAAATTAAGGCCATGCCCCTGCAACCAGCTCAGCTCTGTGATAAATAAGGGCTGTGGCTTACATTGGTAAGGCCATGAAGGCCTGACAATGTATTAGTAAATGTTTGAAAATATGAAGCCTATTGGTGTGCTGTTTCTCGCACAGAGCCAGGCCATGGCTCACGTTACGCCAGGCCAAAGAAACTGGTTCGCGTTCTTAAGGAACAGAAGCCACAGCCAAACCGATTAAAAAGCACATCAGTACATCCTTCTAGTTTGGGAACGGGGCAGTGCCAAATTAAGGCCATGCCCCTGCAACCAGCTCAGCTCTCTGATAAATAAAGGGCTGTGGCTTACATTGGTAGGGCCATGAAGGCCTGACAATGTATTAGTAAATGTTTAAATATATGAAGCCTATTGGTGTGCTGTTTCTCGCAGAGAGCCAGGCCATCACTCACGTTAACCCAGGCCAAGGGAACCGGTTCGAGTTCTTAAGGAACAGAAGGCACAGCCAACGTGATTAAAAAGCACACCAGTACATCCTTCTAGTTTGGGAACGGGGCAGTGCCAAATTAAGGCCATGCCCCTGCAACCAGCTCAGCTCTCAGATAAATAAAGGGCTGTGGCTTACATTGGTAGGGCCATGAAGGCCTGACAATGTATTAGTAAATGCTTAAAAATATTAAGCCTATTGGTGTGCTGTTTCTCGCAGAGAGCCAGGCCATGGCTCACGTTACGCCAGGCCAAAGAAACTGGTTCGAGTTCTTAAGGAACAGAAGCCAAAGCCAACGTGATTAAAAAGCACACCAGTACATCCGTCTAGTTAGGGAACGGGGCAGTGCCAAATTAAGGCCATGCCCCTGCAACCAGCTCAGCTCTCTGATAAATAAAGGGCTGTGGCTTACATTGGTAGGGCCATGAAGGCCTGACAATGTATTAGTAAATGTTTAAAAATATTAAGCCTATTGGTGTGCTGTTTCTCGCACAGAGCCAGGCCATGGCTCACGTTAGGCCAGCCAAGGGAACTGGTTCGAGTTCTTAAGGAACAGAAGCCACAGCCAACGTGATTAAAAAGCACACCAGTACATTCTTCTAGTTTGGGAACAGGGCAGTGGCACGTTAAGACCATGCCCCGGGAACCAGTTGAACTCTCTGCTGAATTAAGGGCTGTGGCTAACATTGGTAAGGCCATGAAGGCCTGACAATGTATTAGTAAATGTCTAAAAATATTGAGCCTATTGGTGTGCTGTTTCTCGCAGAGAGCCAGGCCATGGCTCACGTTAGCCCAGGCCAAGGGAACTGGTTCGGGTTCTTAAGGAACAGAAGCCACAGCCAACGTGATTAAAAAGCACACCAGTACATCCCTCTAGTTTGGGAACGGGGCAGTGCCAAATTAAGGCCATGCCCCTGCAACCAGCTCAGCTCTCTGATAAATAAAAGGCTGTGGCTTACATTGGTAGGGCCATGAAGGCCTGACAATGTATTAGTAAATGTTTAAAAATATGAAGCCTATTGGTGTGCTGTTTCTCGCAGAGAGCCAGGCCATGGCTCACGTTACGCCAGGCCAAAGAAACTGGTTCGAGTTCTTAAGGAACAGAAGCCACAGCCAAACCGATTAAAAAGCACACCAGTACATCCTTCTAGTTTGGGAACGGGGCAGTGCCAAATTAAGGCCATGCCCCTGCAACCAGCTCAGCTCTCTGATAAATAAAGTGCTGTGGCTTACATTGGTAGGGCCATGAAGGCCTGACAATGTATTAGTAAATGTCTAAAAATATTGAGCCTATTGGTGTGCTGTTTCTCGCAGAGAGCCAAGCCATCGCTCACGTTAGCCCAGGCCAAGGGAACTGGTTCGAGTTCTTAAGGAACAGAAGCCACAGCCAAAGTGATTAAAGGGCACACCAGTACATTCTTCTAGTTTGGGAACAGGGCAGTGGCACGTTAAGACCATGCCCTGGGAACCAGTTCAACTCTCTGCTGAATTAAGGGCTGTGGCTAACATTGGTAAGGCCATGAAGGCCTGACAATGTATTAGTAAATGTCTAAAAATATTGAGCCTATTGGTGTGCTGTTTCTCGCAGAGAGCCAGGCCATGGCTCACGTTAGGCCAGCCAAGGGAACTGGTTCGAGTTCTTAAGGAACAGAAGCCACAGCCAACGTGATTAAAAAGCACACCAGTACATTCTTCTAGTTTGGGAACAGGGCAGTGGCACGTTAAGACCATGCCCTGGGAACCAGTTCAACTCTCTGCTGAATTAAGGGCTGTGGCTTACATTGGTAGGGCCATGAAGGCCTGACAATGTATTAGTAAATGTTTAAAAATATGAAGCCTATTGGTGTGCTGTTTCTCGCAGAGAGCCAGGCCATGGCTCACGTTACGCCAGGCCAAAGAAACTGGCTCGCGTTCTTAAGGAACAGAAGCCACAGC
Source organism: Candoia aspera (assembly GCF_035149785.1). Classification (NCBI taxonomy): domain Eukaryota; kingdom Metazoa; phylum Chordata; class Lepidosauria; order Squamata; family Candoiidae; genus Candoia; species Candoia aspera. The sequence continues at coordinate 11,674,400 of NC_086165.1, forward strand.
CAAACCGATTAAAAAGCACACCAGTACATCCTTCTAGTTTGGGAACGGGGCAGTGCCAAATTAAGGCCATGCCCCTGCAACCAGCTCAGCTCTCTGATAAATAAAGGGCTGTGGCTTACATTTGTAGGGCCATGAAGGCCTGACAATGTATTAGTAAATGTTTAAAAATATTAAGCCTATTGGTGTGCTGTTTCTCGCACAGAGCCAGGCCATGGCTCACGTTAGGCCAGCCAAGGGAACTGGTTCGAGTTCTTAAGGAACAGAAGCCACAGCCAACGTGATTAAAAAGCACACCAGTACATTCTTCTAGTTTGGGAACAGGGCACTGGCACGTTAAGACCATGCCCCGGGAACCAGTTGAACTCTCAGCTGAATTAAGGGCTGTGGCTAACATTGGTAAGGCCATGAAGGCCTGACAATCTATTAGTAAATACATAAAAATATTAATCCTATTTGTGTGCTGTTTCTCGCACAGAGCCAGGCCATGGCTCACGTTACGCCAGGCCAAAGAATCTGGTTCGCGTTCTTAAGGAACAGAAGCCACAGCCAAACCGATTAAAAAGCACACCAGTACATCCTTCTAGTTTGGGAACGGGGCAGTGCCAAATTAAGGCCATGCCCCTGCAACCCGCTCAGCTCTCTGATAAATAAAGGGCTGTGGCTTACATTGGTAGGGCCATGAAGGCCTGACAATGTATTAGTAAATGCTTAAAAATATTAAGCCTATTGGTGTGCTGTTTCTCGCAGAGAGCCAGGCCATGGCTCACGTTACGCCAGGCCAAAGAAACTGGTTCGAGTTCTTAAGGAACAGAAGCCAAAGCCAACGTGATTAAAAAGCACACCAGTACATCCGTCTAGTTAGGGAACGGGGCAGTGCCAAATTAAGGCCATGCCCCTGCAACCAGCTCAGCTCTGTGATAAATAAGGGCTGTGGCTTACATTGGTAAGGCCATGAAGGCCTGACAATGTATTAGTAAATGTTTGAAAATATGAAGCCTATTGGTGTGCTGTTTCTCGCACAGAGCCAGGCCATGGCTCACGTTACGCCAGGCCAAAGAAACTGGTTCGCGTTCTTAAGGAACAGAAGCCACAGCCAAACCGATTAAAAAGCACACCAGTACATCCTTCTAGTTTGGGAACGGGGCAGTGCCAAATTAAGGCCATGCCCCTGCAACCAGCTCAGCTCTCTGATAAATAAAGGGCTGTGGCTTACATTGGTAGGGCCATGAAGGCCTGACAATGTATTAGTAAATGTCTAAAAATATTGAGCCTATTGGTGTGCTGTTTCTCGCAGAGAGCCAGGCCATGGCTCACGTTAGGCCAGCCAAGGGAACTGGTTCGAGTTCTTAAGGAACAGAAGCCACAGCCAACGTGATTAAAAAGCACACCAGTACATTCTTCTAGTTTGGGAACAGGGCAGTGGCACGTTAAGACCATGCCCCGGGAACCAGTTCAACTCTCTGCTGAATTAAGGGCTGTGGCTAACATTGGTAAGGCCATGAAGGCCTGACAATCTATTAGTAAATACATCAAAATATTAATCCTATTCGTGTGCTGTTTCTCGCACAGAGCCAGGCCATGGCTCACGTTACGCCAGGCCAAAGAAACTGGTTCGGGTTCTAAAGGAACAGAAGCCACAGCCAAAGTGATTAAAGGGCACACCAGTACATTCTTCTAGTTTGGGAACAGGGCAGTGGCACGTTAAGACCATGCCCTGGGAACCAGTTCAACTCTCTGCTGAATTAAGGGCTGTGGCTTACATTGGTAGGGCCATGAAGGCCTGACAATGTATTAGTAAATGTTTAAATATATGAAGCCTATTGGTGTGCTGTTTCTCGCAGAGAGCCAGGCCATGGCTCACGTTACGCCAGGCCAAAGAATCTGGTTCGCGTTCTTAAGGAACAGAAGCCACAGCCAAACCGATTAAAAAGCACACCAGTACATCCTTCTAGTTTGGGAACGGGGCAGTGCCAAATTAAGGCCATGCCCCTGCAACCAGCTCAGCTCTCTGATAAATAAAGGGCTGTGGCTTACATTGGTAGGGCCATGAAGGCCTGACAATGTATTAGTAAATGCTTAAAAATATTAAGCCTATTGGTGTGCTGTTTCTCGCAGAGAGCCAGGCCATGGCTCACGTTACGCCAGGCCAAAGAAACTGGTTCGGGTTCTTAAGGAACAGAAGCCAAAGCCAACGTGATTAAAAAGCACACCAGTACATCCGTCTAGTTAGGGAACGGGGCAGTGCCAAATTAAGGCCATGCCCCTGCAACCAGCTCAACTCTGTGATAAATAAGGGCTGTGGCTTACATTGGTAAGGCCATGAAGGCCTGACAATGTATTAGTAAATGTTTGAAAATATGAAGCCTATTGGTGTGCTGTTTCTCGCACAGAGCCAGGCCATGGCTCACGTTACGCCAGGCCAAAGAAACTGGTTCGCGTTCTTAAGGAACAGAAGCCACAGCCAAACCGATTAAAAAGCACATCAGTACATCCTTCTAGTTTGGGAACGGGGCAGTGCCAAATTAAGGCCATGCCCCTGCAACCAGCTCAGCTCTCTGATAAATAAAGGGCTGTGGCTTACATTGGTAGGGCCATGAAGGCCTGACAATGTATTAGTAAATGTTTAAATATATGAAGCCTATTGGTGTGCTGTTTCTCGCAGAGAGCCAGGCCATCACTCACGTTAACCCAGGCCAAGGGAACCGGTTCGAGTTCTTAAGGAACAGAAGCCACAGCCAACGTGATTAAAAAGCACACCAGTACATCCTTCTAGTTTGGGAACGGGGCAGTGCCAAATTAAGGCCATGCCCCTGCAACCAGCTCAGCTCTCAGATAAATAAAGGGCTGTGGCTTACATTGGTAGGGCCATGAAGGCCTGACAATGTATTAGTAAATGCTTAAAAATATTAAGCCTATTGGTGTGCTGTTTCTCGCAGAGAGCCAGGCCATGGCTCACGTTACGCCAGGCCAAAGAAACTGGTTCGAGTTCTTAAGGAACAGAAGCCAAAGCCAACGTGATTAAAAAGCACACCAGTACATCCGTCTAGTTAGGGAACGGGGCAGTGCCAAATTAAGGCCATGCCCCTGCAACCAGCTCAGCTCTGTGATAAATAAAAGGCTGTGGCTTACATTGGTAGGGCCATGAAGGCCTGACAATGTATTAGTAAATGTTTGAAAATATGAAGCCTATTGGTGTGCTGTTTCCCGCAGAGAGCCAGGCCATCACTCACGTTAACCCAGGCCAAGGGAACCGGTTCGAGTTCTTAAGGAACAGAAGGCACAGCCAACGTGATTAAAAAGCACACCAGTACATCCTTCTAGTTTGGGAACGGGGCAGTGCCAAATTAAGGCCATGCCCCTGCAACCAGCTCAGCTCTCAGATAAATAAAGGGCTGTGGCTTACATTGGTAGGGCCATGAAGGCCTGACAATGTATTAGTAAATGCTTAAAAATATTAAGCCTATTGGTGTGCTGTTTCTCGCAGAGAGCCAGGCCATGGCTCACGTTACGCCAGGCCAAAGAAACTGGTTCGAGTTCTTAAGGAACAGAAGCCAAAGCCAACGTGATTAAAAAGCACACCAGTACATCCGTCTAGTTAGGGAACGGGGCAGTGCCAAATTAAGGCCATGGCCCTGCAACCAGCTCAGCTCTGTGATAAATAAAAGGCTGTGGCTTACATTGGTAGGGCCATGAAGGCCTGACAATGTATTAGTAAATGTTTGAAAATATGAAGCCTATTGGTGTGCTGTTTCTCGCACAGAGCCAGGCCATGGCTCACGTTACGCCAGGCCAAAGAAACTGGTTCGCGTTCTTAAGGAACAGAAGCCACAGCCAAACCGATTAAAAAGCACACCAGTACATCCTTCTAGTTTGGGAACGGGGCAGTGCCAAATTAAGGCCATGCCCCTGCAACCAGCTCAGCTCTCTGATAAATAAAGGGCTGTGGCTTACATTGGTAGGGCCATGAAGGCCTGACAATGTATTAGTAAATGTTTAAAAATATTAAGCCTATTGGTGTGCTGTTTCTCGCACAGAGCCAGGCCATGGCTCACGTTACGCCAGGCCAAAGAAACTGGTTCGCGTTCTTAAGGAACAGAAGCCACAGCCAAACCGATTAAAAAGCACACCAGTACATCCTTCTAGTTTGGGAACGGGGCAGTGCCAAATTAAGGCCATGCCCCTGCAACCAGCTCAGCTCTCTGATAAATAAAGGGCTGTGGCTTACATTGGTAGGGCCATGAAGGCCTGACAATGTATTAGTAAATGTTTAAAAATATTAAGCCTATTGGTGTGCTGTTTCTCGCACAGAGCCAGGCCATGGCTCACGTTAGGCCAGCCAAGGGAACTGGTTCGAGTTCTTAAGGAACAGAAGCCACAGCCAACGTGATTAAAAAGCACACCAGTACATTCTTCTAGTTTGGGAACAGGGCAGTGGCACGTTAAGACCATGCCCCGGGAACCAGTTGAACTCTCTGCTGAATTAAGGGCTGTGGCTAACATTGGTAAGGCCATGAAGGCCTGACAATGTATTAGTAAATGTCTAAAAATATTGAGCCTATTGGTGTGCTGTTTCTCGCAGAGAGCCAGGCCATGGCTCACGTTAGCCCAGGCCAAGGGAACTGGTTCGGGTTCTTAAGGAACAGAAGCCACAGCCAACGTGATTAAAAAGCACACCAGTACATCCCTCTAGTTTGGGAACGGGGCAGTGCCAAATTAAGGCCATGCCCCTGCAACCAGCTCAGCTCTCTGATAAATAAAGTGCTGTGGCTTACATTGGTAGGGCAATGAAGGCCTGACAATGTATTAGTAAATGTCTAAAAATATTGAGCCTATTGGTGTGCTGTTTCTCGCAGAGAGCCAAGCCATCGCTCACGTTAGCCCAGGCCAAGGGAACTGGTTCGAGTTCTTAAGGAACAGAAGCCACAGCCAAAGTGATTAAAGGGCACACCAGTACATTCTTCTAGTTTGGGAACAGGGCAGTGGCACGTTAAGACCATGCCCTGGGAACCAGTTCAACTCTCTGCTGAATTAAGGGCTGTGGCTAACATTGGTAAGGCCATGAAGGCCTGACAATGTATTAGTAAATGTCTAAAAATATTGAGCCTATTGGTGTGCTGTTTCTCGCAGAGAGCCAGGCCATGGCTCACGTTAGGCCAGCCAAGGGAACTGGTTCGAGTTCTTAAGGAACAGAAGCCACAGCCAACGTGATTAAAAAGCACACCAGTACATTCTTCTAGTTTGGGAACAGGGCAGTGGCACGTTAAGACCATGCCCCGGGAACCAGTTCAACTCTCTGCTGAATTAAGGGCTGTGGCTAACATTGGTAAGGCCATGAAGGCCTGACAATGTATTAGTAAATGTCTAAAAATATTGAGCCTATTGGTGTGCTGTTTCTCGCAGAGAGCCAGGCCATGGCTCACGTTACGCCAGGCCAAAGAAACTGCTTCCGGTTCTTAAGGAACAGAAGCCACAGCCAACGTGATTAAAAAGCACACCAGTACATTCTTCTAGTTTGGGAACAGGGCACTGGCACGTTAAGACCATGCCCCGGGAACCAGTTGAACTCTCAGCTGAATTAAGGGCTGTGGCTAACATTGGTAAGGCCATGAAGGCCTGACAATCTATTAGTAAATACATAAAAATATTAATCCTATTTGTGTGCTGTTTCTCGCACAGAGCCAGGCCATGGCTCACGTTACGCCAGGCCAAAGAATCTGGTTCGCGTTCTTAAGGAACAGAAGCCACAGCCAAACCGATTAAAAAGCACAACAGTACATCCTTCTAGTTTGGGAACGGGGCAGTGCCAAATTAAGGCCATGCCCCTGCAACCCGCTCAGCTCTCTGATAAATAAAGGGCTGTGGCTTACATTGGTAGGGCCATGAAGGCCTGACAATGTATTAGTAAATGCTTAAAAATATTAAGCCTATTGGTGTGCTGTTTCTCGCAGAGAGCCAGGCCATGGCTCACGTTACGCCAGGCCAAAGAAACTGGTTCGAGTTCTTAAGGAACAGAAGCCAAAGCCAACGTGATTAAAAAGCACACCAGTACATCCATCTAGTTAGGGAACGGGGCAGTGCCAAATTAAGGCCATGCCCCTGCAACCAGCTCAGCTCTGTGATAAATAAGGGCTGTGGCTTACATTGGTAAGGCCATGAAGGCCTGACAATGTATTAGTAAATGTTTGAAAATATGAAGCCTATTGGTGTGCTGTTTCTCGCACAGAGCCAGGCCATGGCTCACGTTACGCCAGGCCAAAGAAACTGGTTCGCGTTCTTAAGGAACAGAAGCCACAGCCAAACCGATTAAAAAGCACACCAGTACATCCTTCTAGTTTGGGAACGGGGCAGTGCCAAATTAAGGCCATGCCCCTGCAACCAGCTCAGCTCTCTGATAAATAAAGGGCTGTGGCTTACATTGGTAGGGCCATGAAGGCCTGACAATGTATTAGTAAATGTCTAAAAATATTGAGCCTATTGGTGTGCTGTTTCTCGCAGAGAGCCAGGCCATCGCTCACGTTAGCCCAGGCCAAGGGAACTGGTTCGAGTTCTTAAGGAACAGAAGCCACAGCCAAAGTGATTAAAGGGCACACCAGTACATTCTTCTAGTTTGGGAACAGGGCAGTGGCACGTTAAGACCATGCCCTGGGAACCAGTTCAACTCTCTGCTGAATTAAGGGCTGTGGCTAACATTGGTAAGGCCATGAAGGCCTGACAATGTATTAGTAAATGTCTAAAAATATTGAGCCTATTGGTGTGCTGTTTCTCGCAGAGAGCCAGGCCATGGCTCACGTTAGGCCAGCCAAGGGAACTGGTTCGAGTTCTTAAGGAACAGAAGCCACAGCCAACGTGATTAAAAAGCACACCAGTACATTCTTCTAGTTTGGGAACAGGGCAGTGGAACGTTAAGACCATGCCCCGGGAACCAGTTCAACTCTCTGCTGAATTAAGGGCTGTGGCTAACATTGGTAAGGCCATGAAGGCCTGACAATCTATTAGTAAATACATAAAAATATTAATCCTATTCGTGTGCTGTTTCTCGCACAGAGCCAGGCCATGGCTCACGTTACGCCAGGCCAAAGAAACTGGATCGGGTTCTAAAGGAACAGAAGCCACAGCCAAAGTGATTAAAGGGCACACCAGTACATTCTTCTAGTTTGGGAACAGGGCAGTGGCACGTTAAGACCATGCCCTGGGAACCAGTTCAACTCTCTGCTGAATTAAGGGCTGTGGCTTACATTGGTAGGGCCATGAAGGCCTGACAATGTATTAGTAAATGTTTAAATATATGAAGCCTATTGGTGTGCTGTTTCTCGCAGAGAGCCAGGCCATGGCTCACGTTACGCCAGGCCAAAGAATCTGGTTCGCGTTCTTAAGGAACAGAAGCCACAGCCAAACCGATTAAAAAGCACACCAGTACATCCTTCTAGTTTGGGAACGGGGCAGTGCCAAATTAAGGCCATGCCCCTGCAACCAGCTCAGCTCTCTGATAAATAAAGGGCTGTGGCTTACATTGGTAGGGCCATGAAGGCCTGACAATGTATTAGTAAATGCTTAAAAATATTAAGCCTATTGGTGTGCTATTTCTCGCAGAGAGCCAGGCCATGGCTCACGTTACGCCAGGCCAAAGAAACTGGTTCGCGTTCTTAAGGAACAGAAGCCACAGCCAAAGTGATAATAGGGCACACCAGTACATTCTTCTAGTTTGGGAACAGGGCAGTGGCACGTTAAGACCATGCCCTGGGAACCAGTTCTACTCTCTGCTGAATTAAGGGCTGTGGCTAACATTGGTAAGGCCACGAAGGCCTGACAATGTATTAGTAAATGTCTAAAAATATTGAGCCTATTGGTGTGCTGTTTCTCGCAGAGAGCCAGGCCATCGCTCACGTTAGCCCAGGCCAAGGGAACTGGTTCGAGTTCTTAAGGAACAGAAGGCACAGCCAACGTGATTAAAAAGCACACCAGTACATCCTTCTAGTTTGGGAACGGGGCAGTGCCAAATTAAGGCCATGCCCCTGCAACCAGCTCAGCTCTCTGATAAATAAAGGGCTGTGGCTTACATTGGTAGGGCCATGAAGGCCTGACAATGTATTAGTAAATGTTTAAAAATATGAAGCCTATTGGTGTGCTGTTTCTCGCAGAGAGCCAGGCCATGGCTCACGTTACGCCAGGCCAAAGAAACTGGTTCGAGTTCTTAAGGAACAGAAGCCACAGCCAATGTGATTAAAAAGCACACCAGTACATCCTTCTAGTTAGGGAATGGGGCAGTGCCAAATTAAGGCCATGCCCCTGCAACCAGCTCAGCTCTGTGATAAATAAGGGCTGTGGCTTACATTGGTAAGGCCATGAAGGCCTGACAATCTATTAGTAAATACATAAAAATATTAATCCTATTCGTGTGCTGTTTCTCGCACAGAGCCAGGCCATGGCTCACGTTACGCCAGGCCAAAGAAACTGGTTCGGGATCTAAAGGAACAGAAGCCACAGCCAAAGTGATTAAAGGGCACACCAGTACATTCTTCTCGTTTGGGAACAGGGCAGTGGCACGTTAAGACCATGCCCTGGGACCCAGTTCAACTCTCTGCTGAATTAAGGGCTGTGGCTTACATTGGTAGGGCCATGAAGGCCTGACAATGTATTAGTAAATGTTTAAATATATGAAGCCTATTGGTGTGCTGTTTCTCGCAGAGAGCCAGGCCATGGCTCACGTTACGCCAGGCCAAAGAAACTGGTTCGAGTTCTTAAGGAACAGAAGCCACAGCCAAACCGATTAAAAAGCACACCAGTACATCCTTCTAGTTTGGGAACGGGGCAGTGCCAAATTAAGGCCATGCCCCTGCAACCAGCTCAGCTCTCTGATAAATAAAGGGCTGTGGCTTACATTGGTAGGGCCATGAAGGCCTGACAATGTATTAGTAAATCTCTAAAAATACTGAGCCTATTGGTGTGCTGTTTCTCGCACAGAGCCAGGCCATGGCTCACGTTACGCCAGGCCAAAGAAACTGGTTCGAGTTCTTAAGGAACAGAAGCCACAGCCAAAGTGATAATAGGGCACACCAGTACGTTCTTCTAGTTTGGGAACAGGGCAGTGGCACGTTAAGACCATGCCCTGGGAACCAGTTCTACTCTCTGCTGAATTACGGGCTGTGGCTAACATTGGTAAGGCCACGAAGGCCTGACAATGTATTAGTAAATGTCTAAAAATATTGAGCCTATTGGTGTGCTGTTTCTCGCAGAGAGCCAGGCCATCGCTCACGTTAGCCCAGGCCAAGGGAACTGGTTCGAGTTCTTAAGGAACAGAAGGAACAGCCAACGTGATTAAAAAGCACACCAGTACATCCTTCTAGTTTGGGAACGGGGCAGTGCCAAATTAAGGCCATGCCCCTGCAACCAGCTCAGCTCTCTGATAAATAAAGGGCTGTGGCTTACATTGGTAGGGCCATGAAGGCCTGACAATGTATTAGTAAATGTTTAAAAATATTAATCCTATTGGTGTGCTGTTTCTCGCACAGAGCCAGGCCATGGCTCACGTTACGCCAGGCCAAAGAAACTGGTTCGGGTTCTAAAGGAACAGAAGCCACAGCCAAAGTGATTAAAGGGCACACCAGTACATTCTTCTAGTTTGGGAACAGGGCAGTGGCACGTTAAGACCATGCCCTGGGACCCAGTTCAACTCTCTGCTGAATTAAGGGCTGTGGCTTACATTGGTAGGGCCATGAAGGCCTGACAATGTATTAGTAAATGTTTAAATATATGAAGCCTATTGGTGTGCTGTTTCTCGCAGAGAGCCAGGCCATCACTCACGTTAGCCCAGGCCAAGGGAACTGGTTCGAGTTCTTAAGGAACAGAAGGCACAGCCAACGTGATTAAAAAGCACACCAGTACATCCTTCTAGTTTGGGAACGGGGCAGTGCCAAATTAAGGCCATGCCCCTGCAACCAGCTCAGCTCTCAGATAAATAAAGGGCTGTGGCTTACATTGGTAGGGCCATGAAGGCCTGACAATGTATTAGTAAATGCTTAAAAATATTAAGCCTATTGGTGTGCTGTTTCTCGCAGAGAGCCAGGCCATGGCTCACGTTACGCCAGGCCAAAGAAACTGGTTCGAGTTCTTAAGGAACAGAAGCCAAAGCCAACGTGATTAAAAAGCACACCAGTACATCCTTCTAGTTAGGGAACGGGGCAGTGCCAAATTAAGGCCATGCCCCTGCAACCAGCTCAGCTCTGTGATAAATAAGGGCTGTGGCTTACATTGGTAAGGCCATGAAGGCCTGACAATGTATTAGTAAATGTTTGAAAATATGAAGCCTATTGGTGTGCTGTTTCTCGCACAGAGCCAGGCCATGGCTCACGTTACGCGAGGCCAAAGAAACTGGTTCGCGTTCTTAAGGAACAGAAGCCACAGCCAAACCGATTAAAAAGCACACCAGTACATCCTTCTAGTTTGGGAACGGGGCAGTGCCAAATTAAGGCCATGCCCCTGCAACCAGCTCAGCTCTCTGATAAATAAAGGGCTGTGGCTTACATTGGTAGGGCCATGAAGGCCTGACAATGTATTAGTAAATGTTTAAAAATATTAAGCCTATTGGTGTGCTGTTTCTCGCACAGAGCCAGGCCATGGCTCACGTTAGGCCAGCCAAGGGAACTGGTTCGAGTTCTTAAGGAACAGAAGCCACAGCCAACGTGATTAAAAAGCACACCAGTACATTCTTCTAGTTTGGGAACAGGGCAGTGGCACGTTAAGACCATGCCCCGGGAACCAGTTGAACTCTCTGCTGAATTAAGGCCATGAAGGCCTGACAATGTATTAGTAAATGTCTAAAAATATTGAGCCTATTGGTGTGCTGTTTCTCGCAGAGAGCCAGGCCATGGCTCACGTTAGCCCAGGCCAAGGGAACTGGTTCGGGTTCTTAAGGAACAGAAGCCACAGCCAACGTGATTAAAAAGCACACCAGTACATCCCTCTAGTTTGGGAACGGGGCAGTGCCAAATTAAGGCCATGCCCCTGCAACCAGCTCAGCTCTCTGATAAATAAAGGGCTGTGGCTTACATTGGTAGGGCCATGAAGGCCTGACAATGTATTAGTAAATGTTTAAAAATATGAAGCCTATTGGTGTGCTGTTTCTCGCAGAGGGCCAGGCCATGGCTCACGTTACGCCAGGCCAAAGAAACTGGTTCGAGTTCTTAAGGAACAGAAGCCACAGCCAAACCGATTAAAAAGCACACCAGTACATCCTTCTAGTTTGGGAACGGGGCAGTGCCAAATTAAGGCCATGCCCCTGCAACCAGCTCAGCTCTCTGATAAATAAAGTGCTGTGGCTTACATTGGTAGGGCCATGAAGGCCTGACAATGTATTAGTAAATGTCTAAAAATATTGAGCCTATTGGTGTGCTGTTTCTCGCAGAGAGCCAAGCCATCGCTCACGTTAGCCCAGGCCAAGGGAACTGGTTCGAGTTCTTAAGGAACAGAAGCCACAACCAAAGTGATTAAACGGCACACCAGTACATTCTTCTAGTTTGGGAACAGGGCAGTGGCACGTTAAGACCATGCCCTGGGAACCGGTTCAACTCTCTGCTGAATTAAGGGCTGTGGCTAACATTGGTAAGGCCATGAAGGCCTGACAATGTATTAGTAAATGTCTAAAAATATTGAGCCTATTGGTGTGCTGTTTCTCGCAGAGAGCCAGGCCATGGCTCACGTTCCGCCAGGCCAAGGGAACTGGTTCGGGTTCTTAAGGAACAGAAGCCACAGCCAAACCGATTAAAAAGCACACCAGTACATCCCTCTAGTTTGGGAACGGGGCAGTGCCAAATTAAGGCCATGCCCCTGCAACCAGCTCAGCTCTCTGATAAATAAAGGGCTGTGGCTTACATTGGTAGGGCCATGAAGGCCTGACAATGTATTAGTAAATGTCTAAAAATATTGAGCCTATTGGTGTGCTGTTTCTCGCACAGAGCCAGGCCATGGCTCACGTTACGCCAGGCCAAAGAAACTGGTTCGAGTTCTTAAGGAACAGAAGCCACAGCCAAAGTGATAATAGGGCACACCAGTACATTCTTCTAGTTTGGGAACAGGGCAGTGGCACGTTAAGACCATGCCCTGGGAACCAGTTCTACTCTCTGCTGAATTAAGGGCTGTGGCTAACATTGGTAAGGCCACGAAGGCCTGACAATGTATTAGTAAATGTCTAAAAATATTGAGCCTATTGGTGTGCTGTTTCTCGCAGAGAGCCAGGCCATCGCTCACGTTAGCCCAGGCCAAGGGAACTGGTTCGAGTTCTTAAGGAACAGAAGGCACAGCCAACGTGATTAAAAAGCACACCAGTACATCCTTCTAGTTTGGGAACGGGGCAGTGCCAAATTAAGGCCATGCCCCTGCAACCAGCTCAGCTCTCTGATAAATAAAGGGCTGTGGCTTACATTGGTAGGGCCATGAAGGCCTGACAATGTATTAGTAAATGTTTAAAAATATGAAGCCTATTGGTGTGCTGTTTCTCGCAGAGAGCCAGGCCATGGCTCACGTTACGCCACGCCAAAGAAACTGGTTCGAGTTCTTAAGGAACAGAAGCCACAGCCAATGTGATTAAAAAGCACACCAGTACATCCTTCTAGTTAGGGAATGGGGCAGTGCCAAATTAAGGCCATGCCCCTGCAACCAGCTCAGCTCTGTGATAAATAAGGGCTGTGGCTTACATTGGTAAGGCCATGAAGGCCTGACAATCTATTAGTAAATACATAAAAATATTAATCCTATTCGTGTGCTGTTTCTCGCACAGAGCCAGGCCATGGCTCACGTTACGCCAGGCCAAAGAAACTGGTTCGGGTTCTAAAGGAACAGAAGCCACAGCCAAAGTGATTAAAGGGCACACCAGTACATTCTTCTAGTTTGGGAACAGGGCAGTGGCACGTTAAGACCATGCCCTGGGACCCAGTTCAACTCTCTGCTGAATTAAGGGCTGTGGCTTACATTGGTAGGGCCATGAAGGCCTGACAATGTATTAGTAAATGTTTAAATATATGAAGCCTATTGGTGTGCTGTTTCTCGCAGAGAGCCAGGCCATGGCTCACGTTACGCCAGGCCAAAGAAACTGGTTCGCGTTCTTAAGGAACAGAAGCCACAGCCAAACCGATTAAAAAGCACACCAGTACATCCTTCTAGTTTGGGAACGGGGCAGTGCCAAATTAAGGCCATGCCCCTGCAACCAGCTCAGCTCTCTGATAAATAAAGGGCTGTGGCTTACATTGGTAGGGCCATGAAGGCCTGACAATGTATTAGTAAATGTTTAAAAATATTAAGCCTATTGGTGTGCTGTTTCTCGCACAGAGCCAGGCCATGGCTCACGTTACGCCAGCCAAGGGAACTGGTTCGAGTTCTTAAGGAACAGAAGCCACAGCCAACGTGATTAAAAAGCACACCAGTACATTCTTCTAGTTTGGGAACAGGGCAGTGCCACGTTAAGACCATGCCCTGGGAACCAGTTCAACTCTCTGCTGAATTACGGGCTGTGGCTAACATTGGTAAGGTCATGAAGGCCTGACAATGTATTAGTAAATGTCTAAAAATATTGAGCCTATTGGTGTGCTGTTTCTCGCAGAGAGCCAGGCCATGGCTCACGTTAGCCCAGGCCAAGGGAACTGGTTCGAGTTCTTAAGGAACAGAAGCCACAGCCAAAGTGATTAAAAAGCACACCAGTACATCCCTCTAGTTTGGGAACGGGGCAGTGCCAAATTAAGGCCATGCCCCTGAAACCAGCTCAGCTCTCTGATAAATAAAGGGCTGCGGCTTACATTGGTAGGGCCATGAAGGCCTGACAATGTATTAGTAAATGTTTAAAAATATGAAGCCTATTGGTGTGCTGTTTCTCGCAGAGAGCCAGGCCATGGCTCACATTACGCCATGCCAAAGAAACTGGTTTGAGTTCTTAAGGAACAGAAGCCACAGCCAAACCGATTAAAAAGCACACCAGTACATCCTTCTAGTTTGGGAACGGGGCAGTGCCAAATTAAGGCCATGCCCCTGCAACCAGCTCAGCTCTCTGATAAATAAAGGGCTGTGGCTTACATTGGTAGGGCCATGAAGGCCTGACAATCTATTAGTAAATGTCTAAAAATATTGAGCCTATTGGTGTGCTGTTTCTCGCACAGAGCCAGGCCATGGCTCACGTTACGCCAGGCCAAAGAAACTGTTTCGAGTTCTTAAGGAACAGAAGCCACAGCCAACGTGATTAAAAAGCACACCAGTACATCCTTCTAGTTTGGGAACGGGGCAGTGCCAAATTAAGGCCATGCCCCTGCAACCAGCTCAGCTCTCAGATAAATAAAGGGCTGTGGCTTACATTGGTAGGGCCATGAAGGCCTGACAATGTATTAGTAAATGCTTAAAAATATTAAGCCTATTGGTGTGCTGTTTCTCGCAGAGAGCCAGGCCATGGCTCACGTTACGCCAGGCCAAAGAAACTGGTTCGAGTTCTTAAGGAACAGAAGCCAAAGCCAACGTGATTAAAAAGCACACCAGTACATCCTTCTAGTTAGGGAACGGGGCAGTGCCAAATTAAGGCCATGCCCCTGCAACCAGCTCAGCTCTGTGATAAATAAGGGCTGTGGCTTACATTGGTAAGGCCATGAAGGCCTGACAATGTATTAGTAAATGTTTGAAAATATGAAGCCTATTGGTGTGCTGTTTCTCGCACAGAGCCAGGCCATGGCTCACGTTACGCGAGGCCAAAGAAACTGGTTCGCGTTCTTAAGGAACAGAAGCCACAGCCAAACCGATTAAAAAGCACACCAGTACATCCTTCTAGTTTGGGAACGGGGCAGTGCCAAATTAAGGCCATGCCCCTGCAACCAGCTCAGCTCTCTGATAAATAAAGGGCTGTGGCTTACATTGGTAGGGCCATGAAGGCCTGACAATGTATTAGTAAATGTTTAAAAATATTAAGCCTATTGGTGTGCTGTTTCTCGCACAGAGCCAGGCCATGGCTCACGTTAGGCCAGCCAAGGGAACTGGTTCGAGTTCTTAAGGAACAGAAGCCACAGCCAACGTGATTAAAAAGCACACCAGTACATTCTTCTAGTTTGGGAACAGGGCAGTGGCACGTTAAGACCATGCCCCGGGAACCAGTTGAACTCTCTGCTGAATTAAGGCCATGAAGGCCTGACAATGTATTAGTAAATGTCTAAAAATATTGAGCCTATTGGTGTGCTGTTTCTCGCAGAGAGCCAGGCCATGGCTCACGTTAGCCCAGGCCAAGGGAACTGGTTCGGGTTCTTAAGGAACAGAAGCCACAGCCAACGTGATTAAAAAGCACACCAGTACATCCCTCTAGTTTGGGAACGGGGCAGTGCCAAATTAAGGCCATGCCCCTGCAACCAGCTCAGCTCTCTGATAAATAAAGGGCTGTGGCTTACATTGGTAGGGCCATGAAGGCCTGACAATGTATTAGTAAATGTTTAAAAATATGAAGCCTATTGGTGTGCTGTTTCTCGCAGAGGGCCAGGCCATGGCTCACGTTACGCCAGGCCAAAGAAACTGGTTCGAGTTCTTAAGGAACAGAAGCCACAGCCAAACCGATTAAAAAGCACACCAGTACATCCTTCTAGTTTGGGAACGGGGCAGTGCCAAATTAAGGCCATGCCCCTGCAACCAGCTCAGCTCTCTGATAAATAAAGTGCTGTGGCTTACATTGGTAGGGCCATGAAGGCCTGACAATGTATTAGTAAATGTCTAAAAATATTGAGCCTATTGGTGTGCTGTTTCTCGCAGAGAGCCAAGCCATCGCTCACGTTAGCCCAGGCCAAGGGAACTGGTTCGAGTTCTTAAGGAACAGAAGCCACAACCAAAGTGATTAAACGGCACACCAGTACATTCTTCTAGTTTGGGAACAGGGCAGTGGCACGTTAAGACCATGCCCTGGGAACCGGTTCAACTCTCTGCTGAATTAAGGGCTGTGGCTAACATTGGTAAGGCCATGAAGGCCTGACAATGTATTAGTAAATGTCTAAAAATATTGAGCCTATTGGTGTGCTGTTTCTCGCAGAGAGCCAGGCCATGGCTCACGTTCCGCCAGGCCAAGGGAACTGGTTCGGGTTCTTAAGGAACAGAAGCCACAGCCAAACCGATTAAAAAGCACACCAGTACATCCCTCTAGTTTGGGAACGGGGCAGTGCCAAATTAAGGCCATGCCCCTGCAACCAGCTCAGCTCTCTGATAAATAAAGGGCTGTGGCTTACATTGGTAGGGCCATGAAGGCCTGACAATGTATTAGTAAATGTCTAAAAATATTGAGCCTATTGGTGTGCTGTTTCTCGCACAGAGCCAGGCCATGGCTCACGTTACGCCAGGCCAAAGAAACTGGTTCGAGTTCTTAAGGAACAGAAGCCACAGCCAAAGTGATAATAGGGCACACCAGTACATTCTTCTAGTTTGGGAACAGGGCAGTGGCACGTTAAGACCATGCCCTGGGAACCAGTTCTACTCTCTGCTGAATTAAGGGCTGTGGCTAACATTGGTAAGGCCACGAAGGCCTGACAATGTATTAGTAAATGTCTAAAAATATTGAGCCTATTGGTGTGCTGTTTCTCGCAGAGAGCCAGGCCATCGCTCACGTTAGCCCAGGCCAAGGGAACTGGTTCGAGTTCTTAAGGAACAGAAGGCACAGCCAACGTGATTAAAAAGCACACCAGTACATCCTTCTAGTTTGGGAACGGGGCAGTGCCAAATTAAGGCCATGCCCCTGCAACCAGCTCAGCTCTCTGATAAATAAAGGGCTGTGGCTTACATTGGTAGGGCCATGAAGGCCTGACAATGTATTAGTAAATGTTTAAAAATATGAAGCCTATTGGTGTGCTGTTTCTC
Source organism: Candoia aspera (assembly GCF_035149785.1). Lineage (NCBI taxonomy): Eukaryota > Metazoa > Chordata > Lepidosauria > Squamata > Candoiidae > Candoia > Candoia aspera. Next base: position 11,691,251 of record NC_086165.1, read on the forward strand.
GCAGAGAGCCAGGCCATGGCTCACGTTACGCCACGCCAAAGAAACTGGTTCGAGTTCTTAAGGAACAGAAGCCACAGCCAATGTGATTAAAAAGCACACCAGTACATCCTTCTAGTTAGGGAATGGGGCAGTGCCAAATTAAGGCCATGCCCCTGCAACCAGCTCAGCTCTGTGATAAATAAGGGCTGTGGCTTACATTGGTAAGGCCATGAAGGCCTGACAATCTATTAGTAAATACATAAAAATATTAATCCTATTCGTGTGCTGTTTCTCGCACAGAGCCAGGCCATGGCTCACGTTACGCCAGGCCAAAGAAACTGGTTCGGGTTCTAAAGGAACAGAAGCCACAGCCAAAGTGATTAAAGGGCACACCAGTACATTCTTCTAGTTTGGGAACAGGGCAGTGGCACGTTAAGACCATGCCCTGGGACCCAGTTCAACTCTCTGCTGAATTAAGGGCTGTGGCTTACATTGGTAGGGCCATGAAGGCCTGACAATGTATTAGTAAATGTTTAAATATATGAAGCCTATTGGTGTGCTGTTTCTCGCAGAGAGCCAGGCCATGGCTCACGTTACGCCAGGCCAAAGAAACTGGTTCGCGTTCTTAAGGAACAGAAGCCACAGCCAAACCGATTAAAAAGCACACCAGTACATCCTTCTAGTTTGGGAACGGGGCAGTGCCAAATTAAGGCCATGCCCCTGCAACCAGCTCAGCTCTCTGATAAATAAAGGGCTGTGGCTTACATTGGTAGGGCCATGAAGGCCTGACAATGTATTAGTAAATGTTTAAAAATATTAAGCCTATTGGTGTGCTGTTTCTCGCACAGAGCCAGGCCATGGCTCACGTTACGCCAGCCAAGGGAACTGGTTCGAGTTCTTAAGGAACAGAAGCCACAGCCAACGTGATTAAAAAGCACACCAGTACATTCTTCTAGTTTGGGAACAGGGCAGTGCCACGTTAAGACCATGCCCTGGGAACCAGTTCAACTCTCTGCTGAATTACGGGCTGTGGCTAACATTGGTAAGGTCATGAAGGCCTGACAATGTATTAGTAAATGTCTAAAAATATTGAGCCTATTGGTGTGCTGTTTCTCGCAGAGAGCCAGGCCATGGCTCACGTTAGCCCAGGCCAAGGGAACTGGTTCGAGTTCTTAAGGAACAGAAGCCACAGCCAAAGTGATTAAAAAGCACACCAGTACATCCCTCTAGTTTGGGAACGGGGCAGTGCCAAATTAAGGCCATGCCCCTGAAACCAGCTCAGCTCTCTGATAAATAAAGGGCTGCGGCTTACATTGGTAGGGCCATGAAGGCCTGACAATGTATTAGTAAATGTTTAAAAATATGAAGCCTATTGGTGTGCTGTTTCTCGCAGAGAGCCAGGCCATGGCTCACATTACGCCATGCCAAAGAAACTGGTTTGAGTTCTTAAGGAACAGAAGCCACAGCCAAACCGATTAAAAAGCACACCAGTACATCCTTCTAGTTTGGGAACGGGGCAGTGCCAAATTAAGGCCATGCCCCTGCAACCAGCTCAGCTCTCTGATAAATAAAGGGCTGTGGCTTACATTGGTAGGGCCATGAAGGCCTGACAATCTATTAGTAAATGTCTAAAAATATTGAGCCTATTGGTGTGCTGTTTCTCGCACAGAGCCAGGCCATGGCTCACGTTACGCCAGGCCAAAGAAACTGTTTCGAGTTCTTAAGGAACAGAAGCCACAGCCAACGTGATTAAAAAGCACACCAGTACATTCTTCTAGTTTGGGAACAGGGCAGTGGCACGTTAACACCATGCCCCGGGAACCAGTTCAACTCTCTGCTGAATTAAGGGCTGTGGCTAACATTGGTAAGGCCATGAAGGCCTGACAATGTATTAGTAAATGTCTAAAAATATTGAGCCTATTGGTGTGCTGTTTCTCGCAGAGAGCCAGGCCATGGCTCACGTTAGCCCAGGCCAAGGGAACTGGTTCGAGTTCTTAAGGAACAGAAGCCACAGCCAACGTGATTAAAAAGCACACCAGTACATCCGTCTAGTTAGGGAACGGGGCAGTGCCAAATTAAGGCCATGCCCCTGCAACCAGCTCAGCTCTGTGATTAATAAGGGCTGTGGCTTACATTGGTAAGGCCATGAAGGCCTGACAATGTATTAGTAAATGTTTGAAAATATGAAGCCTATTGGTGTGCTGTTTCTCGCAGAGAGCCAGGCCATGGCTCACGTTACGCCAGGCCAAAGAAACTGGTTCGCGTTCTTAAGGAACAGAAGCCACAGCCAAACCGATTAAAAAGCACACCAGTACATCCTTCTAGTTTGGGAACGGGGCAGTGCCAAATTAAGGCCATGCCCCTGCAACCAGCTCAGCTCTCTGATAAATAAAGGGCTGTGGCTTACATTGGTAGGGCCATGAAGGCCTGACAATGTATTAGTAAATGTTTAAAAATATTAAGCCTATTGGTGTGCTGTTTCTCGCACAGAGCCAGGCCATGGCTCACGTTACGCCAGGCCAAAGAAACTGGTTCGAGTTCTTAAGGAACAGAAGCCACAGCCAACGTGATTAAAAAGCACACCAGTACATTCTTCTAGTTTGGGAACAGGGCAGTGGCACGTTAACACCATGCCCCGGGAACCAGTTCAACTCTCTGCTGAATTAAGGGCTGTGGCTAACATTGGTAAGGCCATGAAGGCCTGACAATGTATTAGTAAATGTCTAAAAATATTGAGCCTATTGGTGTGCTGTTTCTCGCAGAGAGCCAGGCCATGGCTCACGTTAGCCCAGGCCAAGGGAACTGGTTCGAGTTCTTAAGGAACAGAAGCCACAGCCAACGTGATTAAAAAGCACACCAGTACATCCGTCTAGTTAGGGAACGGGGCAGTGCCAAATTAAGGCCATGCCCCTGCAACCAGCTCAGCTCTGTGATTAATAAGGGCTGTGGCTTACATTGGTAAGGCCATGAAGGCCTGACAATGTATTAGTAAATGTTTGAAAATATGAAGCCTATTGGTGTGCTGTTTCTCGCAGAGAGCCAGGCCATGGCTCACGTTACGCCAGGCCATGGCTCACGTTACGCCAGGCCAAAGAAACTGGTTCGCGTTCTTAAGGAACAGAAGCCACAGCCAAACCGATTAAAAAGCACACCAGTACATCCTTCTAGTTTGGGAACGGGGCAGTGCCAAATTAAGGCCATGCCCCTGCAACCAGCTCAGCTCTCTGATAAATAAAGGGCTGTGGCTTACATTGGTAGGGCCATGAAGGCCTGACAATGTATTAGTAAATGTTTAAAAATATTAAGCCTATTGGTGTGCTGTTTCTCGCACAGAGCCAGGCCATGGCTCACGTTACGCCAGCCAAGGGAACTGGTTCGAGTTCTTAAGGAACAGAAGCCACAGCCAACGTGATTAAAAAGCACACCAGTACATTCTTCTAGTTTGGGAACAGGGCACTGGCACGTTAAGACCATGCCCCGGGAACCAGTTCAACTCTCTGCTGAATTAAGGGGTGTGGCTAACATTGGTAAGGTCATGAAGGCCTGACAATGTATTAGTAAATGTCTAAAAATATTGAGCCTATTGGTGTGCTGTTTCTCGCAGAGAGCCAGGCCATGGCTCACGTTAGCCCAGGCCAAGGGAACTGGTTCGAGTTCTTAAGGAACAGAAGCCACAGCCAAAGTGATTAAAAAGCACACCAGTACATCCCTCTAGTTTGGGAATGGGGCAGTGCCAAATTAAGGCCATGCCCCTGAAACCAGCTCAGCTCTCTGATAAATAAAGGGCTGCGGCTTACATTGGTAGGGCCATGAAGGCCTGACAATGTATTAGTAAATGTTTAAAAATATGAAGCCTATTGGTGTGCTGTTTCTCGCAGAGAGCCAGGCCATGGCTCACGTTACGCCATGCCAAAGAAACTGGTTTGAGTTCTTAAGGAACAGAAGCCACAGCCAAACCGATTAAAAAGCACACCAGTACATCCTTCTAGTTTGGGAACGGGGCAGTGCCAAATTAAGGCCATGCCCCTGCAACCAGCTCAGCTCTCTGATAAATAAAGGGCTGTGGCTTACATTGGTAGGGCCATGAAGGCCTGACAATGTATTAGTAAATGCTTAAAAATATTAAGCCTATTGGTGTGCTGTTTCTCGCAGAGAGCCAGGCCATGGCTCACGTTACGCCAGGCCAAAGAAACTGGTTCGAGTTCTTAAGGAACAGAAGCCAAAGCCAACGTGATTAAAAAGCACACCAGTACATCCGTCTAGTTAGGGAACGGGGCAGTGCCAAATTAAGGCCATGCCCTTGCAACCAGCTCAGCTCTGTGATAAATAAGGGCTGTGGCTTACATTGGTAAGGCCATGAAGGCCTGACAATGTATTAGTAAATGTTTGAAAATATGAACCCTATTGGTGTGCTGTTTCTCGCACAGAGCCAGGCCATGGCTCACGTTACGCCAGGCCAAAGAAACTGGTTCGCGTTCTTAAGGAACAGAAGCCACAGCCAAACCGATTAAAAAGCACACCAGTACATCCTTCTAGTTTGGGAACGGGGCAGTGCCAAATTAAGGCCATGCCCCTGCAACCAGCTCAGCTCTCTGATAAATAAAGGGCTGTGGCTTACATTGGTAGGGCCATGAAGGCCTGACAATGTATTAGTAAATGTTTAAAAATATTAAGCCTATTGGTGTGCTGTTTCTCGCACAGAGCCAGGCCATGGCTCACGTTAGGCCAGCCAAGGGAACTGGTTCGAGTTCTTAAGGAACAGAAGCCACAGCCAACGTGATTAAAAAGCACACCAGTACATCCTTCTAGTTTGGGAACGGGGCAGTGCCAAATTAAGGCCATGCCCCTGCAACCAGCTCAGCTCTCAGATAAATAAAGGGCTGTGGCTTACATTGGTAGGGCCATGAAGGCCTGACAATGTATTAGTAAATGTCTAAAAATATTGAGCCTATTGGTGTGCTGTTTCTCGCAGAGAGCCAGGCCATGGCTCACGTTAGCCCAGGCCAAGGGAACTGGTTCGAGTTCTTAAGGAACAGAAGCCACAGCCAACGTGATTAAAAAGCACACCAGTACATCCTTCTAGTTTGGGAACGGGGCAGTGCCAAATTAAGGCCATGCCCCTGCAACCAGCTCAGCTCTCAGATAAATAAAGGGCTGTGGCTTACATTGGTAGGGCCATGAAGGCCTGACAATGTATTAGTAAATGTCTAAAAATATTGAGCCTATTGGTGTGCTGTTTCTCGCAGAGAGCCAGGCCATGGCTCACGTTAGCCCAGGCCAAGGGAACTGGTTCGAGTTCTTAAGGAACAGAAGCCACAGCCAACGTGATTAAAAAGCACACCAGTACATCCTTCTAGTTTGGGAACGGGGCAGTGCCAAATTAAGGCCATGCCCCTGCAACCAGCTCAGCTCTGTGATAAATAAGGGCTGTGGCTTACATTGGTAAGGCCATGAAGGCCTGACAATCTATTAGTAAATACATAAAAATATTAATCCTATTCGTGTGCTGTTTCTCGCACAGAGCCAGGCCATGGCTCACGTTACGCCACGCCAAAGAAACTGGTTCGGGTTCTAAAGGAACAGAAGCCACAGCCAAAGTGATTAAAGGGCACACCAGTACATTCTTCTAGTTTGGGAACAGGGCAGTGGCACGTTAACACCATGCCCCGGGAACCAGTTCAACTCTCTGCTGAATTAAGGGCTGTGGCTAACATTGGTAAGGCCATGAAGGCCTGACAATGTATTAGTAAATGTCTAAAAATATTGAGCCTATTGGTGTGCTGTTTCTCGCAGAGAGCCAGGCCATGGCTCACGTTAGCCCAGGCCAAGGGAACTGGTTCGAGTTCTTAAGGAACAGAAGCCACAGCCAACGTGATTAAAAAGCACACCAGTACATCCGTCTAGTTAGGGAACGGGGCAGTGCCAAATTAAGGCCATGCCCCTGCAACCAGCTCAGCTCTGTGATTAATAAGGGCTGTGGCTTACATTGGTAAGGCCATGAAGGCCTGACAATGTATTAGTAAATGTTTGAAAATATGAAGCCTATTGGTGTGCTGTTTCTCGCAGAGAGCCAGGCCATGGCTCACGTTACGCCAGGCCAAAGAAACTGGTTCGCGTTCTTAAGGAACAGAAGCCACAGCCAAACCGATTAAAAAGCACACCAGTACATCCTTCTAGTTTGGGAACGGGGCAGTGCCAAATTAAGGCCATGCCCCTGCAACCAGCTCAGCTCTCTGATAAATAAAGGGCTGTGGCTTACATTGGTAGGGCCATGAAGGCCTGACAATGTATTAGTAAATGTTTAAAAATATTAAGCCTATTGGTGTGCTGTTTCTCGCACAGAGCCAGGCCATGGCTCACGTTACGCCAGGCCAAAGAAACTGGTTCGAGTTCTTAAGGAACAGAAGCCACAGCCAACGTGATTAAAAAGCACACCAGTACATTCTTCTAGTTTGGGAACAGGGCAGTGGCACGTTAACACCATGCCCCGGGAACCAGTTCAACTCTCTGCTGAATTAAGGGGTGTGGCTAACATTGGTAAGGTCATGAAGGCCTGACAATGTATTAGTAAATGTCTAAAAATATTGAGCCTATTGGTGTGCTGTTTCTCGCAGAGAGCCAGGCCATGGCTCACGTTAGCCCAGGCCAAGGGAACTGGTTCGAGTTCTTAAGGAACAGAAGCCACAGCCAACGTGATTAAAAAGCACACCAGTACATCCCTCTAGTTTGGGAATGGGGCAGTGCCAAATTAAGGCCATGCCCCTGAAACCAGCTCAGCTCTCTGATAAATAAAGGGCTGCGGCTTACATTGGTAGGGCCATGAAGGCCTGACAATGTATTAGTAAATGTTTAAAAATATGAAGCCTATTGGTGTGCTGTTTCTCGCAGAGAGCCAGGCCATGGCTCACGTTACGCCATGCCAAAGAAACTGGTTTGAGTTCTTAAGGAACAGAAGCCACAGCCAAACCGATTAAAAAGCACACCAGTACATCCTTCTAGTTTGGGAACGGGGCAGTGCCAAATTAAGGCCATGCCCCTGCAACCAGCTCAGCTCTCTGATAAATAAAGGGCTGTGGCTTACATTGGTAGGGCCATGAAGGCCTGACAATGTATTAGTAAATGTCTAAAAATATTGAGCCTATTGGTGTGCTGTTTCTCGCACAGAGCCAGGCCATGGCTCACGTTACGCCAGGCCAAAGAAACTGGTTCGAGTTCTTAAGGAACAGAAGCCACAGCCAACGTGATTAAAAAGCACACCAGTACATTCTTCTAGTTTGGGAACAGGGCAGTGGCACGTTAACACCATGCCCCGGGAACCAGTTCAACTCTCTGCTGAATTAAGGGCTGTGGCTAACATTGGTAAGGCCATGAAGGCCTGACAATGTATTAGTAAATGTCTAAAAATATTGAGCCTCTTGGTGTGCTGTTTCTCGCAGAGAGCCAGGCCATGGCTCACGTTAGCCCAGGCCAAGGGAACTGGTTCGAGTTCTTAAGGAACAGAAGGCACAGACAACGTGATTAAAAAGCACACCAGTACATCCGTCTAGTTAGGGAACGGGGCAGTGCCAAATTAAGGCCATGCCCCTGCAACCAGCTCAGCTCTGTGATAAATAAGGGCTGTGGCTTACATTGGTAAGGCCATGAAGGCCTGACAATGTATTAGTAAATGTTTGAAAATATGAAGCCTATTGGTGTGCTGTTTCTCGCACAGAGCCAGGCCATGGCTCACGTTACACCAGGCCAAAGAAACTGGTTCACGTTCTTAAGGAACAGAAGCCACAGCCAAACCGATTAAAAAGCACACCAGTACATCCTTCTAGTTTGGGAACGGGGCAGTGCCAAATTAAGGCCATGCCCCTGCAACCAGCTCAGCTCTCTGATAAATAAAGGGCTGTGGCTTACATTGGTAGGGCCATGAAGGCCTGACAATGTATTAGTAAATGTTTAAATATATGAAGCCTATTGGTGTGCTGTTTCTCGCAGAGAGCCAGGCCATCACTCACGTTAGCCCAGGCCAAGGGAACTGGTTCGAGTTCTTAAGGAACAGAAGGCACAGCCAACGTGATTAAAAAGCACACCAGTACATCCTTCTAGTTTGGGAACGGGCAGTGCCAAATTAAGGCCATGCCCCTGCAACCAGCTCAGCTCTCAGATAAATAAAGGGCTGTGGCTTACATTGGTAGGGCCATGAAGGCCTGACAATGTATTAGTAAATGCTTAAAAATATTAAGCCTATTGGTGTGCTGTTTCTCGCAGAGAGCCAGGCCATGGCTCACGTTACGCCAGGCCAAAGAAACTGGTTCGAGTTCTTAAGGAACAGAAGCCAAAGCCAACGTGATTAAAAAGCACACCAGTACATCCGTCTAGTTAGGGAACGGGGCAGTGCCAAATTAAGGCCATGCCCTTGCAACCAGCTCAGCTCTGTGATAAATAAGGGCTGTGGCTTACATTGGTAAGGCCATGAAGGCCTGACAATGTATTAGTAAATGTTTGAAAATATGAACCCTATTGGTGTGCTGTTTCTCGCACAGAGCCAGGCCATGGCTCACGTTACGCCAGGCCAAAGAAACTGGTTCGCGTTCTTAAGGAACAGAAGCCACAGCCAAACCGATTAAAAAGCACACCAGTACATCCTTCTAGTTTGGGAACGGGGCAGTGCCAAATTAAGGCCATGCCCCTGCAACCAGCTCAGCTCTCTGATAAATAAAGGGCTGTGGCTTACATTGGTAGGGCCATGAAGGCCTGACAATGTATTAGTAAATGTTTAAAAATATTAAGCCTATTGGTGTGCTGTTTCTCGCACAGAGCCAGGCCATGGCTCACGTTAGGCCAGCCAAGGGAACTGGTTCGAGTTCTTAAGGAACAGAAGCCACAGCCAACGTGATTAAAAAGCACACCAGTACATTCTTCTAGTTTGGGAACAGGGCAGTGGCACGTTAAGACCATGCCCCGGGAACCAGTTGAACTCTCTGCTGAATTAAGGGCTGTGGCTAACATTGGTAAGGCCATGAAGGCCTGACAATGTATTAGTAAATGTCTAAAAATATTGAGCCTATTGGTGTGCTGTTTCTCGCAGAGAGCCAGGCCATGGCTCACGTTAGCCCAGGCCAAGGGAACTGGTTCGAGTTCTTAAGGAACAGAAGGCACAGCCAACGTGATTAAAAAGCACACCAGTACATCCTTCTAGTTTGGGAACGGGGCAGTGCCAAATTAAGGCCATGCCCCTGCAACCAGCTCAGCTCTGTGATAAATAAGGGCTGTGGCTTACATTGGTAAGGCCATGAAGGCCTGACAATCTATTAGTAAATACATAAAAATATTAATCCTATTCGTGTGCTGTTTCTCGCACAGAGCCAGGCCATGGCTCACGTTACGCCACGCCAAAGAAACTGGTTCGGGTTCTAAAGGAACAGAAGCCACAGCCAAAGTGATTAAAGGGCACACCAGTACATTCTTCTAGTTTGGGAACAGGGCAGTGGCACGTTAACACCATGCCCCGGGAACCAGTTCAACTCTCTGCTGAATTAAGGGCTGTGGCTAACATTGGTAAGGCCATGAAGGCCTGACAATGTATTAGTAAATGTCTAAAAATATTGAGCCTATTGGTGTGCTGTTTCTCGCAGAGAGCCAGGCCATGGCTCACGTTAGCCCAGGCCAAGGGAACTGGTTCGAGTTCTTAAGGAACAGAAGCCACAGCCAACGTGATTAAAAAGCACACCAGTACATCCGTCTAGTTAGGGAACGGGGCAGTGCCAAATTAAGGCCATGCCCCTGCAACCAGCTCAGCTCTGTGATTAATAAGGGCTGTGGCTTACATTGGTAAGGCCATGAAGGCCTGACAATGTATTAGTAAATGTTTGAAAATATGAAGCCTATTGGTGTGCTGTTTCTCGCAGAGAGCCAGGCCATGGCTCACGTTACGCCAGGCCAAAGAAACTGGTTCGCGTTCTTAAGGAACAGAAGCCACAGCCAAACCGATTAAAAAGCACACCAGTACATCCTTCTAGTTTGGGAACGGGGCAGTGCCAAATTAAGGCCATGCCCCTGCAACCAGCTCAGCTCTCTGATAAATAAAGGGCTGTGGCTTACATTGGTAGGGCCATGAAGGCCTGACAATGTATTAGTAAATGTTTAAAAATATTAAGCCTATTGGTGTGCTGTTTCTCGCACAGAGCCAGGCCATGGCTCACGTTACGCCAGGCCAAAGAAACTGGTTCGAGTTCTTAAGGAACAGAAGCCACAGCCAACGTGATTAAAAAGCACACCAGTACATTCTTCTAGTTTGGGAACAGGGCAGTGGCACGTTAACACCATGCCCCGGGAACCAGTTCAACTCTCTGCTGAATTAAGGGCTGTGGCTAACATTGGTAAGGCCATGAAGGCCTGACAATGTATTAGTAAATGTCTAAAAATATTGAGCCTATTGGTGTGCTGTTTCTCGCAGAGAGCCAGGCCATGGCTCACGTTAGCCCAGGCCAAGGGAACTGGTTCGAGTTCTTAAGGAACAGAAGCCACAGCCAACGTGATTAAAAAGCACACCAGTACATCCGTCTAGTTAGGGAACGGGGCAGTGCCAAATTAAGGCCATGCCCCTGCAACCAGCTCAGCTCTGTGATTAATAAGGGCTGTGGCTTACATTGGTAAGGCCATGAAGGCCTGACAATGTATTAGTAAATGTTTGAAAATATGAAGCCTATTGGTGTGCTGTTTCTCGCAGAGAGCCAGGCCATGGCTCACGTTACGCCAGGCCAAAGAAACTGGTTCGCGTTCTTAAGGAACAGAAGCCACAGCCAAACCGATTAAAAAGCACACCAGTACATCCTTCTAGTTTGGGAACGGGGCAGTGCCAAATTAAGGCCATGCCCCTGCAACCAGCTCAGCTCTCTGATAAATAAAGGGCTGTGGCTTACATTGGTAGGGCCATGAAGGCCTGACAATGTATTAGTAAATGTTTAAAAATATTAAGCCTATTGGTGTGCTGTTTCTCGCACAGAGCCAGGCCATGGCTCACGTTACGCCAGGCCAAAGAAACTGGTTCGAGTTCTTAAGGAACAGAAGCCACAGCCAACGTGATTAAAAAGCACACCAGTACATTCTTCTAGTTTGGGAACAGGGCACTGGCACGTTAAGACCATGCCCCGGGAACCAGTTCAACTCTCTGCTGAATTAAGGGGTGTGGCTAACATTGGTAAGGTCATGAAGGCCTGACAATGTATTAGTAAATGTCTAAAAATATTGAGCCTATTGGTGTGCTGTTTCTCGCAGAGAGCCAGGCCATGGCTCACGTTAGCCCAGGCCAAGGGAACTGGTTCGAGTTCTTAAGGAACAGAAGCCACAGCCAAAGTGATTAAAAAGCACACCAGTACATCCCTCTAGTTTGGGAATGGGGCAGTGCCAAATTAAGGCCATGCCCCTGAAACCAGCTCAGCTCTCTGATAAATAAAGGGCTGCGGCTTACATTGGTAGGGCCATGAAGGCCTGACAATGTATTAGTAAATGTTTAAAAATATGAAGCCTATTGGTGTGCTGTTTCTCGCAGAGAGCCAGGCCATGGCTCACGTTACGCCATGCCAAAGAAACTGGTTTGAGTTCTTAAGGAACAGAAGCCACAGCCAAACCGATTAAAAAGCACACCAGTACATCCTTCTAGTTTGGGAACGGGGCAGTGCCAAATTAAGGCCATGCCCCTGCAACCAGCTCAGCTCTCTGATAAATAAAGGGCTGTGGCTTACATTGGTAGGGCCATGAAGGCCTGACAATGTATTAGTAAATGTCTAAAAATATTGAGCCTATTGGTGTGCTGTTTCTCGCACAGAGCCAGGCCATGGCTCACGTTACGCCAGGCCAAAGAAACTGGTTCGAGTTCTTAAGGAACAGAAGCCACAGCCAACGTGATTAAAAAGCACACCAGTACATTCTTCTAGTTTGGGAACAGGGCAGTGGCACGTTAACACCATGCCCCGGGAACCAGTTCAACTCTCTGCTGAATTAAGGGCTGTGGCTAACATTGGTAAGGCCATGAAGGCCTGACAATGTATTAGTAGATGTCTAAAAATATTGAGCCTATTGGTGTGCTGTTTCTCGCAGAGAGCCAGGCCATGGCTCACGTTAGCCCAGGCCAAGGGAACTGGTTCGAGTTCTTAAGGAACAGAAGGCACAGCCAACGTGATTAAAAAGCACACCAGTACATCCGTCTAGTTAGGGAACGGGGCAGTGCCAAATTAAGGCCATGCCCCTGCAACCAGCTCAGCTCTGTGATAAATAAGGGCTGTGGCTTACATTGGTAAGGCCATGAAGGCCTGACAATGTATTAGTAAATGTTTGAAAATATGAAGCCTATTGGTGTGCTGTTTCTCGCACAGAGCCAGGCCATGGCTCACGTTACACCAGGCCAAAGAAACTGGTTCACGTTCTTAAGGAACAGAAGCCACAGCCAAACCGATTAAAAAGCACATCAGTACATCCTTCTAGTTTGGGAACGGGGCAGTGCCAAATTAAGGCCATGCCCCTGCAACCAGCTCAGCTCTCTGATAAATAAAGGGCTGTGGCTTACATTGGTAGGGCCATGAAGGCCTGACAATGTATTAGTAAATGTTTAAATATATGAAGCCTATTGGTGTGCTGTTTCTCGCAGAGAGCCAGGCCATCACTCACGTTAGCCCAGGCCAAGGGAACTGGTTCGAGTTCTTAAGGAACAGAAGGCACAGCCAACGTGATTAAAAAGCACACCAGTACATCCTTCTAGTTTGGGAACGGGCAGTGCCAAATTAAGGCCATGCCCCTGCAACCAGCTCAGCTCTCAGATAAATAAAGGGCTGTGGCTTACATTGGTAGGGCCATGAAGGCCTGACAATGTATTAGTAAATGCTTAAAAATATTAAGCCTATTGGTGTGCTGTTTCTCGCAGAGAGCCAGGCCATGGCTCACGTTACGCCAGGCCAAAGAAACTGGTTCGAGTTCTTAAGGAACAGAAGCCAAAGCCAACGTGATTAAAAAGCACACCAGTACATCCGTCTAGTTAGGGAACGGGGCAGTGCCAAATTAAGGCCATGCCCTTGCAACCAGCTCAGCTCTGTGATAAATAAGGGCTGTGGCTTACATTGGTAAGGCCATGAAGGCCTGACAATGTATTAGTAAATGTTTGAAAATATGAACCCTATTGGTGTGCTGTTTCTCGCACAGAGCCAGGCCATGGCTCACGTTACGCCAGGCCAAAGAAACTGGTTCGCGTTCTTAAGGAACAGAAGCCACAGCCAAACCGATTAAAAAGCACACCAGTACATCCTTCTAGTTTGGGAACGGGGCAGTGCCAAATTAAGGCCATGCCCCTGCAACCAGCTCAGCTCTCTGATAAATAAAGGGCTGTGGCTTACATTGGTAGGGCCATGAAGGCCTGACAATGTATTAGTAAATGTCTAAAAATATTGAGCCTATTGGTGTGCTGTTTCTCGCACAGAGCCAGGCCATGGCTCACGTTACGCCAGGCCAAAGAAACTGGTTCGAGTTCTTAAGGAACAGAAGCCACAGCCAACGTGATTAAAAAGCACACCAGTACATTCTTCTAGTTTGGGAACAGGGCAGTGGCACGTTAACACCATGCCCCGGGAACCAGTTCAACTCTCTGCTGAATTAAGGGCTGTGGCTAACATTGGTAAGGCCATGAAGGCCTGACAATGTATTAGTAGATGTCTAAAAATATTGAGCCTATTGGTGTGCTGTTTCTCGCAGAGAGCCAGGCCATGGCTCACGTTAGCCCAGGCCAAGGGAACTGGTTCGAGTTCTTAAGGAACAGAAGGCACAGCCAACGTGATTAAAAAGCACACCAGTACATCCGTCTAGTTAGGGAACGGGGCAGTGCCAAATTAAGGCCATGCCCCTGCAACCAGCTCAGCTCTGTGATAAATAAGGGCTGTGGCTTACATTGGTAAGGCCATGAAGGCCTGACAATGTATTAGTAAATGTTTGAAAATATGAAGCCTATTGGTGTGCTGTTTCTCGCACAGAGCCAGGCCATGGCTCACGTTACACCAGGCCAAAGAAACTGGTTCACGTTCTTAAGGAACAGAAGCCACAGCCAAACCGATTAAAAAGCACATCAGTACATCCTTCTAGTTTGGGAACGGGGCAGTGCCAAATTAAGGCCATGCCCCTGCAACCAGCTCAGCTCTCTGATAAATAAAGGGCTGTGGCTTACATTGGTAGGGCCATGAAGGCCTGACAATGTATTAGTAAATGTTTAAATATATGAAGCCTATTGGTGTGCTGTTTCTCGCAGAGAGCCAGGCCATCACTCACGTTAGCCCAGGCCAAGGGAACTGGTTCGAGTTCTTAAGGAACAGAAGGCACAGCCAACGTGATTAAAAAGCACACCAGTACATCCTTCTAGTTTGGGAACGGGCAGTGCCAAATTAAGGCCATGCCCCTGCAACCAGCTCAGCTCTCAGATAAATAAAGGGCTGTGGCTTACATTGGTAGGGCCATGAAGGCCTGACAATGTATTAGTAAATGCTTAAAAATATTAAGCCTATTGGTGTGCTGTTTCTCGCAGAGAGCCAGGCCATGGCTCACGTTACGCCAGGCCAAAGAAACTGGTTCGAGTTCTTAAGGAACAGAAGCCAAAGCCAACGTGATTAAAAAGCACACCAGTACATCCGTCTAGTTAGGGAACGGGGCAGTGCCAAATTAAGGCCATGCCCTTGCAACCAGCTCAGCTCTGTGATAAATAAGGGCTGTGGCTTACATTGGTAAGGCCATGAAGGCCTGACAATGTATTAGTAAATGTTTGAAAATATGAACCCTATTGGTGTGCTGTTTCTCGCACAGAGCCAGGCCATGGCTCACGTTACGCCAGGCCAAAGAAACTGGTTCGCGTTCTTAAGGAACAGAAGCCACAGCCAAACCGATTAAAAAGCACACCAGTACATCCTTCTAGTTTGGGAACGGGGCAGTGCCAAATTAAGGCCATGCCCCTGCAACCAGCTCAGCTCTCTGATAAATAAAGGGCTGTGGCTTACATTGGTAGGGCCATGAAGGCCTGACAATGTATTAGTAAATGTTTAAAAATATTAAGCCTATTGGTGTGCTGTTTCTCGCACAGAGCCAGGCCATGGCTCACGTTAGGCCAGCCAAGGGAACTGGTTCGAGTTCTTAAGGAACAGAAGCCACAGCCAACGTGATTAAAAAGCACACCAGTACATTCTTCTAGTTTGGGAACAGGGCAGTGGCACGTTAAGACCATGCCCCAGGAACCAGTTGAACTCTCTGCTGAATTAAGGGCTGTGGCTAACATTGGTAGGGCCATGAAGGCCTGACAATGTATTAGTAAATGTCTAAAAATATTGAGCCTATTGGTGTGCTGTTTCTCGCAGAGAGCCAGGCCATGGCTCACGTTAGCCCAGGCCAAGGGAACTGGTTCGAGTTCTTAAGGAACAGAAGCCACAGCCAACGTGATTAAAAAGCACACCAGTACATCCTTCTAGTTTGGGAACGGGGCAGTGCCAAATTAAGGCCATGCCCCTGCAACCAGCTCAGCTCTGTGATAAATAAGGGCTGTGGCTTACATTGGTAAGGCCATGAAGGCCTGACAATCTATTAGTAAATACATAAAAATATTAATCCTATTCGTGTGCTGTTTCTCGCACAGAGCCAGGCCATGGCTCACGTTACGCCACGCCAAAGAAACCGGTTCGGGTTCTAAAGGAACAGAAGCCACAGCCAAAGTGATTAAAGGGCACACCAGTACATTCTTCTAGTTTGGGAACAGGGCAGTGGCACGTTAAGACCAAGCCCTGGGACCCAGTTCAACTCTCTGCTGAATTAAGGGCTGTGGCTTACATTGGTAGGGCCATGAAGGCCTGACAATGTATTAGTAAATGTTTAAATATATGAAGCCTATTGGTGTGCTGTTTCTCGCAGAGAGCCAGGCCATGGCTCACGTTACGCCAGGCCAAAGAAACTGGCTCGCGTTCTTAAGGAACAGAAGCCACAGCCAAACCGATTAAAAAGCACACCAGTACATCCTTCTAGTTTGGGAACGGGGCAGTGCCAAATTAAGGCCATGCCCCTGCAACCAGCTCAGCTCTCTGATAAATAAAGGGCTGTGGCTTACATTGGTAGGGCCATGAAGGCCTGACAATGTATTAGTAAATGTTTAAAAATATGAAGCCTATTGGTGTGCTGTTTCTCGCACAGAGCCAGGCCATGGCTCACGTTAGGCCAGCCAAGGGAACTGGTTCGAGTTCTTAAGGAACAGAAGCCACAGCCAACATGATTAAAAAGCACACCAGTACATTCTTCTAGTTTGGGAACAGGGCACTGGCACGTTATGACCATGCCCCGGGAACCAGTTCAACTCTCTGCTGAATTACGGGCTGTGGCTAACATTGGTAAGGTCATGAAGGCCTGACAATGTATTAGTAAATGTCTAAAAATATTGAGCCTATTGGTGTGCTGTTTCTCGCAGAGAGCCAGGCCATGGCTCACGTTAGCCCAGGCCAAGGGAACTGGTTCGAGTTCTTAAGGAACAGAAGCCACAGCCAACGTGATTAAAAAGCACACCAGTACATCCCTCTAGTTTGGGAACGGGGCAGTGCCAAATTAAGGCCATGCCCCTGCAACCAGCTCAGCTCTCTGATAAATAAAGGGCTGCGGCTTACATTGGTAGGGCCATGAAGGCCTGACAATGTATTAGTAAATGTCTAAAAATATTGAGCCTATTGGTGTGCTGTTTCTCGCAGAGAGCCAGGCCATGGCTCACGTTAGCCCAGGCCAAGGGAACTGGTTCGAGTTCTTAAGGAACAGAAGCCACAGCCAACGTGATTAAAAAGCACACCAGTACATCCTTCTAGTTTGGGAACGGGGCAGTGCCAAATTAAGGCCATGCCCCTGCAACCAGCTCAGCTCTCTGATAAATAAAGGGCTGCGGCTTACATTGGTAGGGCCATGAAGGCCTGACAATGTATTAGTAAATGTCTAAAAATATTGAGCCTATTGGTGTGCTGTTTCTCGCAGAGAGCCAGGCCATGGCTCACGTTAGCCCAGGCCAAGGGAACTGGTTCGAGTTCTTAAGGAACAGAAGCCACAGCCAACGTGATTAAAAAGCACACCAGTACATCCCTCTAGTTTGGGAACGGGGCAGTGCCAAATTAAGGCCATGCCCCTGCAACCAGCTCAGCTCTCTGATAAATAAAGGGCTGCGGCTTACATTGGTAGGGCCATGAAGGCCTGACAATGTATTAGTAAATGTCTAAAAATATTGAGCCTATTGGTGTGCTGTTTCTCGCAGAGAGCCAGGCCATGGCTCACGTTAGCCCAGGCCAAGGGAACTGGTTCGAGTTCTTAAGGAACAGAAGCCACAGCCAACGTGATTAAAAAGCACACCAGTACATCCCTCTAGTTTGGGAACGGGGCAGTGCCAAATTAAGGCCATGCCCCTGCAACCAGCTCAGCTCTCTGATAAATAAAGGGCTGCGGCTTACATTGGTAGGGCCATGAAGGCCTGACAATGTATTAGTAAATGTCTAAAAATATTGAGCCTATTGGTGTGCTGTTTCTCGCAGAGAGCCAGGCCATGGCTCACGTTAGCCCAGGCCAAGGGAACTGGTTCGAGTTCTTAAGGAACAGAAGCCACAGCCAACGTGATTAAAAAGCACACCAGTACATCCCTCTAGTTTGGGAACGGGGCAGTGCCAAATTAAGGCCATGCCCCTGCAACCAGCTCAGCTCTCTGATAAATAAAGGGCTGCGGCTTACATTGGTAGGGCCATGAAGGCCTGACAATGTATTAGTAAATGTCTAAAAATATTGAGCCTATTGGTGTGCTGTTTCTCGCAGAGAGCCAAGCCATCGCTCACGTTAGCCCAGGCCAAGGGAACTGGTTCGAGTTCTTAAGGAACAGAAGCCACAGCCAAAGTGATTAAACGGCACACCAGTACATTCTTCTAGTTTGGGAACAGGGCAGTGGCACGTTAAGACCATGCCCTGGGAACCGGTTCAACTCTCTGCTGAATTAAGGGCTGTGGCTAACATTGGTAAGGCCATGAAGGCCTGACAATGTATTAGTAAATGTCTAAAAATATTGAGCCTATTGGTGTGCTGTTTCTCGCAGAGAGCCAGGCCATGGCTCACGTTAGCCCAGGCCAAGGGAACTGGTTCGAGTTCTTAAGGAACAGAAGCCACAGCCAACGTGATTAAAAAGCACACCAGTACATCCTTCTAGTTTGGGAACGGGGCAGTGCCAAATTAAGGCCATGCCCCGGCAACCAGCTCAGCTCTGTGATAAATAAGGGCTGTGGCTTAGATTGGTAAGGCCATGAAGGCCTGACAATCTATTAGTAAATACATAAAAATATTAATCCTATTCGTGTGCTGTTTCTCGCACAGAGCCAGGCCATGGCTCACGTTACGCCACGCCAAAGAAACTGGTTCGGGTTCTAAAGGAACAGAAGCCACAGCCAAAGTGATTAAAGGGCACACCAGTACATTCTTCTAGTTTGGGAACAGGGCAGTGGCACGTTAAGACCAAGCCCTGGGACCCAGTTCAACTCTCTGCTGAATTAAGGGCTGTGGCTTACATTGGTAGGGCCATGAAGGCCTGACAATGTATTAGTAAATGTTTAAATATATGAAGCCTATTGGTGTGCTGTTTCTCGCAGAGAGCCAGGCCATGGCTCACGTTACGCCAGGCCAAAGAAACTGGCTCGCGTTCTTAAGGAACAGAAGCCACAGCCAAACCGATTAAAAAGCACACCAGTACATCCTTCTAGTTTGGGAACGGGGCAGTGCCAAATTAAGGCCATGCCCCTGCAACCAGCTCAGCTCTCTGATAAATAAAGGGCTGTGGCTTACATTGGTAGAGCCATGAAGGCCTGACAATGTATTAGTAAATGTTTAAAAATATGAAGCCTATTGGTGTGCTGTTTCTCGCACAGAGCCAGGCCATGGCTCACGTTAGGCCAGCCAAGGGAACTGGTTCGAGTTCTTAAGGAACAGAAGCCACAGCCAACGTGATTAAAAAGCACACCAGTACATTCTTCTAGTTTGGGAACAGGGCACTGGCACGTTAAGACCATGCCCCGGGAACCAGTTCAACTCTCTGCTGAATTAAGGGCTGTGGCTAACATTGGTAAGGTCATGAAGGCCTGACAATGTATTAGTAAATGTCTAAAAATATTGAGCCTATTGCTGTGCTGTTTCTCGCAGAGAGCCAGGCCATGGCTCACGTTAGCCCAGGCCAAGGGAACTGGTTCGAGTTCTTAAGGAACAGAAGCCACAGCCAACGTGATTAAAAAGCACACCAGTACATCCTTCTAGTTAGGGAATGGGGCAGTGCCAAATTAAGGCCATGCCCCTGCAACCAGCTCAGCTCTGTGATAAATAAGGGCTGTGGCTTACATTGGTAGGGCCATGAAGGCCTGACAATGTATTAGTAAATCTTTAAAAATATGAAGCCTATTGGTGTGCTGTTTCTCGCAGAGAGCCAGGCCATGGCTCACGTTACGCCAGGCCAAAGAAACTGGTTCGAGTTCTTAAGGAACAGAAGCCACAGCCAAACCGATTAAAAAGCACACCAGTACATCCTTCTAGTTTGGGAACGGGGCAGTGCCAAATTAAGGCCATGCCCCTGCAACCAGCTCAGCTCTCTGATAAATAAAGGGCTGTGGCTTACATTGGTAGGGCCATGAAGGCCTGACAATCTATTAGTAAATACATAAAAATATTAATCCTATTCGTGTGCTGTTTCTCGCACAGAGCCAGGCCATGGCTCACGTTACGCCAGGCCAAAGAAACTGGTTCGGGTTCTAAAGGAACAGAAGCCACAGCCAAAGTGATTAAAGGGCACACCAGTACATTCTTCTAGTTTGGAAACAGGGCAGTGGCACGTTAAGACCAAGCCCTGGGACCCAGTTCAACTCTCTGCTGAATTAAGGGCTGTAGCTTACATTGGTAGGGCCATGAAGGCCTGACAATGTATTAGTAAATGTTTAAATATATGAAGCCTATTGGTGTGCTGTTTCTCGCAGAGAGCCAGGCCATGGCTCACGTTACGCCAGGCCAAAGAAACTGGTTCGCGTTCTTAAGGAACAGAAGCCACAGCCAAACCGATTAAAAAGCACACCAGTACATTCTTCTAGTTTGGGAACGGGGCAGTGCCAAATTAAGGCCATGCCCCTGCAACCAGCTCAGCTCTCTGATAAATAAAGGGCTGTGGCTTACATTGGTAGGGCCATGAAGGCCTGACAATGTATTAGTAAATGTTTAAAAATATTAAGCCTATTGGTGTGCTGTTTCTCGCACAGAGCCAGGCCATGGCTCACGTTAGGCCAGCCAAGGGAACTGGTTCGAGTTCTTAAGGAACAGAAGCCACAGCCAACGTGATTAAAAAGCACACCAGTACATTCTTCTAGTTTGGGAACAGGGCACTGGCACGTTAAGACCATGCCCCGGGAACCAGTTCAACTCTCTGCTGAATTAAGGGCTGTGGCTAACATTGGTAAGGTCATGAAGGCCTGACAATGTATTAGTAAATGTCTAAAAATATTGAGCCTATTGGTGTGCTGTTTCTCGCAGAGAGCCAGGCCATGGCTCACGTTAGCCCAGGCCAAGGGAACTGGTTCGAGTTCTTAAGGAACAGAAGCCACAGCCAACGTGATTAAAAAGCACACCAGTACATCCCTCTAGTTTGGGAACGGGGCAGTGCCAAATTAAGGCCATGCCCCTGCAACCAGCTCAGCTCTCTGATAAATAAAGGGCTGCGGCTTACATTGGTAGGGCCATGAAGGCCTGACAATGTATTAGTAAATGTATAAAAATATGAAGCCTATTGGTGTGCTGTTTCTCGCAGAGAGCCAGGCCATGGCTCACGTTACGCCAGGCCAAAGAAACTGGTTCGAGTTCTTAAGGAACAGAAGCCACAGCCAAACCGATTAAAAAGCACACCAGTACATCCTTCTAGTTTGGGAACGGGGCAGTGCCAAATTAAGGCCATGCCCCTGCAACCAGCTCAGCTCTCTGATAAATAAAGGGCTGTGGCTTACATTGGTAGGGCCATGAAGGCCTGACAATCTATTAGTAAATGTCTAAAAATATTGAGCCTATTCGTGTGCTGTTTCTCGCACAGAGCCAGGCCATGGCTCACGTTACGCCAGGCCAAAGAAACTGGTTCGAGTTCTTAAGGAACAGAAGCCACAGCCAAAGTGATAATAGGGCACACCAGTACATTCTTCTAGTTTGGGAACAGGGCAGTGGCACGTTAAGACCATGCCCTGGGAACCGGTTCAACTCTCTGCTGAATTAAGGGCTGTGGCTAACATTGGTAAGGCCATGAAGGCCTGACAATGTATTAGTAAATGTCTAAAAATATTGAGCCTATTGGTGTGCTGTTTCTCGCAGAGAGCCAGGCCATGGCTCACGTTAGCCCAGGCCAAGGGAACTGGTTCGAGTTCTTAAGGAACAGAAGCCACAGCCAACGTGATTAAAAAGCACACCAGTACATCCCTCTAGTTTGGGAACGGGGCAGTGCCAAATTAAGGCCATGCCCCTGCAACCAGCTCAGCTCTCTGATAAATAAAGTGCTGTGGCTTACATTGGTAGGGCCATGAAGGCCTGACAATGTATTAGTAAATGTCTAAAAATATTGAGCCTATTGGTGTGCTGTTTCTCGCAGAGAGCCAGGCCATCGCTCACGTTAGCCCAGGCCAAGGGAACTGGTTCGAGTTCTTAAGGAACAGAAGGCACAGCCAACGTGATTAAAAAGCACACCAGTACATCCTTCTAGTTTGGGAACGGGGCAGTGCCAAATTAAGGCCATGCCCTGGGAACCAGTTCAACTCTCTGCTGAATTAAGGGCTGTGGCTAACATTGGTAAGGCCATGAAGGCCTGACAATGTATTAGTAAATGTCTAAAAATATTGAGCCTATTGGTGTGCTGTTTCTCGCAGAGAGCCAGGCCATGGCTCACGTTAGCCCAGGCCAAGGGAACTGGTTCGAGTTCTTAAGGAACAGAAGCCACAGCCAACGTGATTAAAAAGCACACCAGTACATCCGTCTAGTTTGGGAACGGGGCAGTGCCAAATTAAGGCCATGCCCCTGCAACCAGCTCAGCTCACTGATAAATAAAGGGCTGCGGCTTACATTGGTAGGGCCATGAAGGCCTGACAATGTATTAGTAAATGTTTAAAAATATGAAGCCTATTGGTGTGCTGTTTCTCGCAGAGAGCCAGGCCATGGCTCACGTTACGCCAGGCCAAAGAAACTGGTTCGAGTTCTTAAGGAACAGAAGCCACAGCCAAACCGATTAAAAAGCACACCAGTACATCCTTCTAGTTTGGGAACGGGGCAGTGCCAAATTAAGGCCATGCCCCTGCAACCAGCTCAGCTCTCTGATAAATAAAGGGCTGTGGCTTACATTGGTAGGGCCATGAAGGCCTGACAATGTATTAGTAAATGTCTAAAAATATTGAGCCTATTGGTGTGCTGTTTCTCGCACAGAGCCAGGCCATGGCTCACGTTACGCCAGGCCAAAGAAACTGGTTCGAGTTCTTAAGGAACAGAAGCCACAGCCAAAGTGATAATAGGGCACACCAGTACATTCTTCTAGTTTGGGAACAGGGCAGTGGCACGTTAAGACCATGCCCTGGGAACCAGTTCTACTCTCTGCTGAATTAAGGGCTGTGGCTAACATTGGTAAGGCCACGAAGGCCTGACAATGTATTAGTAAATGTCTAAAAATATTGAGCCTATTGGTGTGCTGTTTCTCGCAGAGAGCCAGGCCATCGCTCACGTTAGCCCAGGCCAAGGGAACTGGTTCGAGTTCTTAAGGAACAGAAGCCACAGCCAACGTGATTAAAAAGCACACCAGTACATCCTTCTAGTTTGGGAACGGGGCAGTGCCAAATTAAGGCCATGCCCCTGCAACCAGCTCAGCTCTCTGATAAATAAAGGGCTGTGGCTTACATTGGTAGGGCCATGAAGGCCTGACAATGTATTAGTAAATGTTTAAAAATATGAAGCCTATTGGTGTGCTGTTTCTCGCAGAGAGCCAGGCCATGGCTCACGTTACGCCAGGCCAAAGAAACTGGTTCGAGTTCTTAAGGAACAGAAGCCACAGCCAATGTGATTAAAAAGCACACCAGTACATCCTTCTAGTTAGGGAATGGGGCAGTGCCAAATTAAGGCCATGCCCCTGCAACCAGCTCAGCTCTGTGATAAATAAGGGCTGTGGCTTACATTGGTAAGGCCATGAAGGCCTGACAATCTATTAGTAAATACATAAAAATATTAATCCTATTCGTGTGCTGTTTCTCGCACAGAGCCAGGCCATGGCTCACGTTACGCCAGGCCAAAGAAACTGGTTCGGGTTCTAAAGGAACAGAAGCCACAGCCAAAGTGATTAAAGGGCACACCAGTACATTCTTCTAGTTTGGAAACAGGGCAGTGGCACGTTAAGACCATGCCCTGGGACCCAGTTCAACTCTCTGCTGAATTAAGGGCTGTAGCTTACATTGGTAGGGCCATGAAGGCCTGACAATGTATTAGTAAATGTTTAAAAATATTAAGCCTATTGGTGTGCTGTTTCTCGCAGAGAGCCAGGCCATGGCTCACGTTACGCCAGGGCAAAGAAACTGGTTCGCGTTCTTAAGGAACAGAAGCCACAGCCAAACCGATTAAAAAGCACACCAGTACATCCTTCTAGTTTGGGAACGGGGCAGTGCCAAATTAAGGCCATGCCCCTGCAACCAGCTCAGCTCTCTGATAAATAAAGGGCTGTGGCTTACATTGGTAGGGCCATGAAGGCCTGACAATGTATTAGTAAATGTTTAAAAATATTAAGCCTATTGGTGTGCTGTTTCTCGCACAGAGCCAGGCCATGGCTCACGTTAGGCCAGCCAAGGGAACTGGTTCGAGTTCTTAAGGAACAGAAGCCACAGCCAACGTGATTAAAAAGCACACCAGTACATTCTTCTAGTTTGGGAACAGGGCACTGGCACGTTAAGACCATGCCCCGGGAACCAGTTCAACTCTCTGCTGAATTAAGGGCTGTGGCTAACATTGGTAAGGTCATGAAGGCCTGACAATGTATTAGTAAATGTCTAAAAATATTGAGCCTATTGGTGTGCTGTTTCTCGCAGAGAGCCAGGCCATGGCTCACGTTAGCCCAGGCCAAGGGAACTGGTTCGAGTTCTTAAGGAACAGAAGCCACAGCCAACGTGATTAAAAAGCACACCACTACATTCTTCTAGTTTGGGAACAGGGCACTGGCACGTTAAGACCATGCCCCGGGAACCAGTTCAACTCTCTGCTGAATTACGGGCTGTGGCTAACATTGGTAAGGTCATGAAGGCCTGACAATGTATTAGTAAATGTCTAAAAATATTGAGCCTATTGGTGTGCTGTTTCTCGCAGAGAGCCAGGCCATGGCTCACGTTAGCCCAGGCCAAGGGAACTGGTTCGAGTTCTTAAGGAACAGAAGCCACAGCCAACGTGATTAAAAAGCACACCAGTACATCCCTCTAGTTTGGGAACGGGGCAGTGCCAAATTAAGGCCATGCCCCTGCAACCAGCTCAGCTCTCTGATAAATAAAGGGCTGCGGCTTACATTGGTAGGGCCATGAAGGCCTGACAATGTATTAGTAAATGTATAAAAATATGAAGCCTATTGGTGTGCTGTTTCTCGCAGAGAGCCAGGCCATGGCTCACGTTACGCCAGGGCAAAGAAACTGGTTCGAGTTCTTAAGGAACAGAAGCCACAGCCAAACCGATTAAAAAGCACACCAGTACATCCTTCTAGTTTGGGAACGGGGCAGTGCCAAATTAAGGCCATGCCCCTGCAACCAGCTCAGCTCTCTGATAAATAAAGGGCTGTGGCTTACATTGGTAGGGCCATGAAGGCCTGACAATGTATTAGTAAATGTCTAAAAATATTGAGCCTATTCGTGTGCTGTTTCTCGCACAGAGCCAGGCCATGGCTCACGTTACGCCAGGCCAAAGAAACTGGTTCGAGTTCTTAAGGAACAGAAGCCACAGCCAAAGTGATAATAGGGCACACCAGTACATTCTTCTAGTTTGGGAACAGGGCAGTGGCACGTTAAGACCATGCCCTGGGAACCAGTTCTACTCTCTGCTGAATTAAGGGCTGTGGCTAACATTGGTAAGGCCACGAAGGCCTGAAAATGTATTAGTAAATGTCTAAAAATATTGAGCCTATTGGTGTGCTGTTTCTCGCAGAGAGCCAGGCCATCGCTCACGTTAGCCCAGGCCAAGGGAACTGGTTCGAGTTCTTAAGGAACAGAAGGCACAGCCAACGTGATTAAAAAGCACACCAGTACATCCTTCTAGTTTGGGAACGGGGCAGTGCCAAATTAAGGCCATGCCCCTGCAACCAGCTCAGCTCTCTGATAAATAAAGGGCTGTGGCTTACATTGGTAGGGCCATGAAGGCCTGACAATGTATTAGTAAATGTTTAAAAATATGAAGCCTATTGGTGTGCTGTTTCTCGCAGAGAGCCAGGCCATGGCTCACGTTACGCCAGGCCAAAGAAACTGCTTCGGGTTCTTAAGGAACAGAAGCCACAGCCAATGTGATTAAAAAGCACACCAGTACATCCTTCTAGTTAGGGAATGGGGCAGTGCCAAATTAAGGCCATGCCCCTGCAACCAGCTCAGCTCTGTGATAAATAAGGGCTGTGGCTTACATTGGTAAGGCCATGAAGGCCTGACAATCTATTAGTAAATACATAAAAATATTAATCCTATTCGTGTGCTGTTTCTCGCACAGAGCCAGGCCATGGCTCACGTTACGCCAGGCCAAAGAAACTGGTTCGGGTTCTAAAGGAACAGAAGCCACAGCCAAAGTGATTAAAGGGCACACCAGTACATTCTTCTAGTTTGGGAACAGGGCAGTGGCACGTTAAGACCATGCCCTGGTAACCAGTTCAACTCTCTGCTGAATTAAGGGCTGTGCCTTACATTGGTAGGGCCATGAAGGCCTGACAATGTATTAGTAAATGTTTAAATATATGAAGCCTATTGGTATGCTGTTTCTCGCAGAGAGCCAGGCCATGGCTCACGTTACGCCAGGCCAAAGAAACTGGTTCGAGTTCTTAAGGAACAGAAGCCACAGCCAAACCGATTAAAAAGCACACCAGTACATCCTTCTAGTTTGGGAACGGGGCAGTGCCAAATTAAGGCCATGCCCCTGCAACCAGCTCAGCTCTCTGATAAATAAAGGGCTGTGGCTTACATTGGTAGGGCCATGAAGGCCTGACAATGTATTAGTAAATGTTTAAAAATATTAAGCCTATTGGTGTGCTGTTTCTCGCACAGAGCCAGGCCATGGCTCACGTTAGGCCAGCCAAAGGAACTGGTTCGAGTTCTTAAGGAACAGAAGCCACAGCCAACGTGATTAAAAAGCACACCAGTACATTCTTCTAGTTTGGGAACAGGGCACTGGCACGTTATGACCATGCCCCGGGAACCAGTTCAACTCTCTGCTGAATTACGGGCTGTGGCTAACATTGGTAAGGTCATGAAGGCCTGACAATGTATTAGTAAATGTCTAAAAATATTGAGCCTATTGGTGTGCTGTTTCTCGCAGAGAGCCAGGCCATGGCTCACGTTAGCCCAGGCCAAGGGAACTGGTTCGAGTTCTTAAGGAACAGAAGCCACAGCCAACGTGATTAAAAAGCACACCAGTACATCCCTCTAGTTTGGGAACGGGGCAGTGCCAAATTAAGGCCATGCCCCTGCAACCAGCTCAGCTCTCTGATAAATAAAGGGCTGCGGCTTACATTGGTAGGGCCATGAAGGCCTGACAATGTATTAGTAAATGTTTAAAAATATGAAGCCTATTGGTGTGCTGTTTCTCGCAGAGAGCCAGGCCATGGCTCACGTTACGCCAGGCCAAAGAAACTGGTTCGAGTTCTTAAGGAACAGAAGCCACAGCCAAACCGATTAAAAAGCACACCAGTACATCCTTCTAGTTTGGGAACGGGGCAGTGCCAAATTAAGGCCATGCCCCTGCAACCAGCTCAGCTCTCTGATAAATAAAGGGCTGTGGCTTACATTGGTAGGGCCATGAAGGCCTGACAATGTATTAGTAAATGTCTAAAAATATTGAGCCTATTCGTGTGCTGTTTCTCGCACAGAGCCAGGCCATGGCTCACGTTACGCCAGGCCAAAGAAACTGGTTCGAGTTCTTAAGGAACAGAAGCCACAGCCAAAGTGATAATAGGGCACACCAGTACATTCTTCTAGTTTGGGAACAGGGCAGTGGCACGTTAAGACCATGGCCTGGGAACCAGTTCTACTCTCTGCTGAATTAAGGGCTGTGGCTAACATTGGTAAGGCCACGAAGGCCTGAAAATGTATTAGTAAATGTCTAAAAATATTGAGCCTATTGGTGTGCTGTTTCTCGCAGAGAGCCAGGCCATCGCTCACGTTAGCCCAGGCCAAGGGAACTGGTTCGAGTTCTTAAGGAACAGAAGGCACAGCCAACGTGATTAAAAAGCACACCAATACATCCTTCTAGTTTGGGAACGGGGCAGTGCCAAATTAAGGCCATGCCCCTGCAACCAGCTCAGCTCTCTGATAAATAAAGGGCTGTGGCTTACATTGGTAGGGCCATGAAGGCCTGACAATGTATTAGTAAATGTTTAAAAATATGAAGCCTATTGGTGTGCTGTTTCTCGCACAGAGCCAGGCCATGGCTCACGTTACGCCAGGCCAAAGAAACTGGTTCGAGTTCTTAAGGAACAGAAGCCACAGCCAAAGTGATTAAAGGGCACACCAGTACATTCTTCTAGTTTGGGAACAGGGCAGTGCCACGTTAAGACCATGCCCTGGGAACCAGTTCTACTCTCTGCTGAATTAAGGGCTGTGGCTAACATTGGTAAGGCCACGAAGGCCTGACAATGTATTAGTAAATGTCTAAAAATATTGAGCCTATTGGTGTGCTGTTTCTCGCAGAGAGCCAGGCCATCGCTCACGTTAGCCCAGGCCAAGGGAACTGGTTCGAGTTCTTAAGGAACAGAAGGCACAGCCAACGTGATTAAAAAGCACACCAGTACTTCCTTCTAGTTTGGGAACGGGGCAGTGCCAAATTAAGGCCATGCCCCTGCAACCAGCTCAGCTCTCTGATAAATAAAGGGCTGTGGCTTACATTGGTAGGGCCATGAAGGCCTGACAATGTATTAGTAAATGTTTGAAAATATGAAGCCTATTGGTGTGCTGTTTCTCGCAGAGAGCCAGGCCATGGCTCACGTTACGCCAGGCCAAAGAAACTGGTTCGAGTTCTTAAGGAACAGAAGCCACAGCCAAACCGATTAAAAAGCACACCAGTACATCCTTCTAGTTTGGGAACGGGGCAGTGCCAAATTAAGGCCATGCCCCTGCAACCAGCTCAGCTCTCTGATAAATAAAGGGCTGTGGCTTACATTGGTAGGGCCATGAAGGCCTGACAATGTATTAGTAAATGTTTGAAAATATGAAGCCTATTGGTGTGCTGTTTCTCGCAGAGAGCCAGGCCATGGCTCACGTTACGCCAGGCCAAAGAAACTGGTTCGAGTTCTTAAGGAACAGAAGCCACAGCCAAACCGATTAAAAAGCACACCAGTACATCCTTCTAGTTTGGGAACGGGGCAGTGCCAAATTAAGGCCATGCCCCTGCAACCAGCTCAGCTCTCTGATAAATAATGGGCTGTGGCTTACATTGGTAGGGCCATGAAGGCCTGACAATGTATTAGTAAATGTTTAAAAATATTAAGCCTATTGGTGTGCTGTTTCTCGCACAGAGCCAGGCCATGGCTCACGTTAGGCCAGCCAAGGGAACTGGTTCGAGTTCTTAAGGAACAGAAGCCACAGCCAACGTGATTAAAAAGCACACCAGTACATTCTTCTAGTTTGGGAACAGGGCAGTGGCACGTTAACACCATGCCCCGGGAACCAGTTCAACTCTCTGCTGAATTAAGGGCTGTGGCTAACATTGGTACGGCCATGAAGGCCTGACAATGTATTAGTAAATGTCTAAAAATATTGAGCCTATTGGTGTGCTGTTTCTCGCAGAGAGCCAGGCCATGGCTCACGTTAGCCCAGGCCAAGGGAACTGGTTCGAGTTCTTAAGGAACAGAAGCCACAGCCAACGTGATTAAAAAGCACACCAGTACATCCCTCTAGTTTGGGAACGGGGCAGTGCCAAATTAAGGCCATGCCCCTGCAACCAGCTCAGCTCTCTGATAAATAAAGGGCTGTGGCTTACATTGGTAGGGCCATGAAGGCCTGACAATGTATTAGTAAATGTTTAAAAATATGAAGCCTATTCGTGTGCTGTTTCTCGCAGAGAGCCAGGCCATGGCTCACGTTACGCCAGGCCAAAGAAACCGGTTCGAGTTCTTAAGGAACTGAAGCCACAGCCAAAGTGATTAAAGGGCACACCAGTACATTCTTCTAGTTTGGGAACAGGGCAGTGGCACGTTAAGACCATGCCCTGGGAACCAGTTCAACTCTGCTGAATTAAGGGCTGTGGCTAACATTGGTAAGGCCATGAAGGCCTGACAATGTATTAGTAAATGTCTAAAAATATTGAGCCTATTGGTGTGCTGTTTCTCGCAGAGAGCCAGGCCATGGCTCACGTTACGCCAGGCCAAAGAAACTGCTTCGGGTTCTTAAGGAACAGAAGCCACAGCCAAACCGATTAAAAAGCACACCAGTACATCCTTCTAGTTTGGGAACGGGGCAGTGCCAAATTAAGGCCATGCCCCTGCAACCAGCTCAGCTCTCTGATAAATAAAGGGCTGTGGCTTACATTGGTAGGGCCATGAAGGCCTGACAATGTATTAGTAAATGTTTAAAAATATTAAGCCTATTGGTGTGCTGTTTCTCGCACAGAGCCAGGCCATGGCTCACGTTAGGCCAGCCAAAGGAACTGGTTCGAGTTCTTAAGGAACAGAAGACACAGCCAACGTGATTAAAAAGCACACCAGTACATTCTTCTAGTTTGGGAACAGGGCACTGGCACGTTATGACCATGCCCCGGGAACCAGTTCAACTCTCTGCTGAATTACGGGCTGTGGCTAACATTGGTAAGGTCATGAAGGCCTGACAATGTATTAGTAAATGTCTAAAAATATTGAGCCTATTGGTGTGCTGTTTCTCGCAGAGAGCCAGGCCATGGCTCACGTTAGCCCAGGCCAAGGGAACTGGTTCGAGTTCTTAAGGAACAGAAGCCACAGCCAAAGTGATTAAAAAGCACACCAGTACATCCCTCTAGTTTGGGAACGGGGCAGTGCCAAATTAAGGCTATGCCCCTGCAACCAGCTCAGCTCTCTGATAAATAAAGGGCTGCGGCTTACATTGGTAGGGCCATGAAGGCCTGACAATGTATTAGTAAATGTTTAAAAATATGAAGCCTATTGGTGTGCTGTTTCTCGCAGAGAGCCAGGCCATGGCTCACGTTACGCCAGGCCAAAGAAACTGGTTCGAGTTCTTAAGGAACAGAAGCCACAGCCAAACCGATTAAAAAGCACACCAGTACATCCTTCTAGTTTGGGAACGGGGCAGTGCCAAATTAAGGCCATGCCCCTGCAACCAGCTCAGCTCTCTGATAAATAAAGTGCTGTGGCTTACATTGGTAGGGCCATGAAGGCCTGACAATGTATTAGTAAATGTCTAAAAATATTGAGCCTATTCGTGTGCTGTTTCTCGCACAGAGCCAGGCCATGGCTCACGTTACGCCAGGCCAAAGAAACTGGTTCGAGTTCTTAAGGAACAGAAGCCACAGCCAAAGTGATAATAGGGCACACCAGTACATTCTTCTAGTTTGGGAACAGGGCAGTGGCACGTTAAGACCATGGCCTGGGAACCAGTTCTACTCTCTGCTGAATAAAGGGCTGTGGCTAACATTGGTAAGGCCACGAAGGCCTGAAAATGTATTAGTAAATGTCTAAAAATATTGAGCCTATTGGTGTGCTGTTTCTCGCAGAGAGCCAGGCCATCGCTCACGTTAGCCCAGGCCAAGGGAACTGGTTCGAGTTCTTAAGGAACAGAAGGCACAGCCAACGTGATTAAAAAGCACACCAATACATCCTTCTAGTTTGGGAACGGGGCAGTGCCAAATTAAGGCCATGCCCCTGCAACCAGCTCAGCTCTCTGATAAATAAAGGGCTGTGGCTTACATTGGTAGGGCCATGAAGGCCTGACAATGTATTAGTAAATGTTTAAAAATATGAAGCCTATTGGTGTGCTGTTTCTCGCAGAGAGCCAGGCCATGGCTCACGTTACGCCAGGCCAAAGAAACTGGTTCGAGTTCTTAAGGAACAGAAGCCACAGCGAAAGTGATTAAAGGGCACACCAGTACATTCTTCTAGTTTGGGAACAGGGCAGTGCCACGTTAAGACCATGCCCTGGGAACCAGTTCTACTCTCTGCTGAATTAAGGGCTGTGGCTAACATTGGTAAGGCCACGAAGGCCTGACAATGTATTAGTAAATGTCTAAAAATATTGAGCCTATTGGTGTGCTGTTTCTCGCAGAGAGCCAGGCCATCGCTCACGTTAGCCCAGGCCAAGGGAACTGGTTCGAGTTCTTAAGGAACAGAAGGCACAGCCAACGTGATTAAAAAGCACACCAGTACTTCCTTCTAGTTTGGGAACGGGGCAGTGCCAAATTAAGGCCATGCCCCTGCAACCAGCTCAGCTCTCTGATAAATAAAGGGCTGTGGCTTACATTGGTAGGGCCATGAAGGCCTGACAATGTATTAGTAAATGTTTGAAAATATGAAGCCTATTGGTGTGCTGTTTCTCGCAGAGAGCCAGGCCATGGCTCACGTTACGCCAGGCCAAAGAAACTGGTTCGAGTTCTTAAGGAACAGAAGCCACAGCCAAACCGATTAAAAAGCACACCAGTACATCCTTCTAGTTTGGGAACGGGGCAGTGCCAAATTAAGGCCATGCCCCTGCAACCAGCTCAGCTCTCTGATAAATAAAGGGCTGTGGCTTACATTGGTAGGGCCATGAAGGCCTGACAATGTATTAGTAAATGTTTAAAAATATGAAGCCTATTCGTGTGCTGTTTCTCGCAGAGAGCCAGGCCATGGCTCACGTTACGCCAGGCCAAAGAAACTGGTTCGAGTTCTTAAGGAACAGAAGCCACAGCCAAAGTGATTAAAGGGCACACCGGTACATTCTTCTAGTTTGGGAACAGTGCAGTGGAACGTTAAGACCATGCCCTGGGAACCAGTTCAACTCTCTGCTGAATTAAAGGCTGTGGCTAACATTGGTAAGGCCATGAAGGCCTGACAGTGTATTAGTAAATGTTTAAAAATATTAAGCCTATTGGTGTGCTGTTTCTCGCACAGAGCCAGGCCATGGCTCACGTTAGCCCAGGCCAAGGGAACTGGTTCGAGTTCTTAAGGAACAGAAGCCACAGCCAAAGTGATTAAAGGGCACACCGGTACATTCTTCTAGTTTGGGAACAGTGCAGTGGAACGTTAAGACCATGCCCTGGGAACCAGTTCAACTCTCTGCTGAATTAAAGGCTGTGGCTAACATTGGTAAGGCCATGAAGGCCTGACAGTGTATTAGTAAATGTTTAAAAATATTAAGCCTATTGGTGTGCTGTTTCTCGCACAGAGCCAGGCCATGGCTCACGTTAGCCCAGGCCAAGGGAACTGGTTCGAGTTCTTAAGGAACAGAAGCCACAGCCAACGTGATTAAAAAGCACACCAGTACATCCTTCTAGTTTGGGAACGGGGCAGTGCCAAATTAAGGCCATGTCCCTGCAACCAGCTCAGCTCTCTGATAAATAAAGGGCTGTGGCTTACATTGGTAGGGCCATGAAGGCCTGACAATGTATTAGTAAATGCTTAAAAATATGAAGCCTATTGGTGTGCTGTTTCTCGCACAGAGCCAGGCCATGGCTCACGTTACGCCAGGCCAAGGGAACTGGTTCGAGTTCTTAAGGAACAGAAGCCACAGCCAACGTGATTAAAAAGCACACCAGTACATCCGTATAGTTAGGGAACGGGGCAGTGCCAAATTAAGGCCATGCCCCTGCAACCAGCTCAGCTCTGTGATAAATAAGGATTGTGGCTTACATTGGTAAGGCCATGAAGGCCTGACAATGTATTAGTAAATGTCTAAAAATATTGAGCCTATTGGTGTGCTGTTTTTCGCAGAGAGCCAGGCCATGGCTCACGTTAGCACAGGCCAAGGGAACTGGTTCGGGTTCTTAAGGAACAGAAGCCACAGCCAACGTGATTAAAAAGCACACCAGTACATCCTTCTAGTTTGGGAACGGGGCAGTGCCAAATTAAGGCCATGCCCCTGCAACCAGCTCAGCTCTCTGATAAATAAAGGGCTGTGGCTTACATTGGTAGGGCCATGAAGGCCTGACAATGTATTAGTAAATGCTTAAAAATATGAACCCTATTGGTGTGCTGTTTCTCTCGGAGAGCCAGGCCATGGCTCACGTTACGCCAGGCCAAAGAAACTGGTTCGGGTTCTTAAGGAACAGAAGCCACAGCCGACGTGATTAAAAAGCACACCAGTACATCCGTTTAGTTAGGGAACGGGGCAGTGCCAAATTAAGGCCATGCCCCTGCAACCAGCTCAGCTCTGTGATAAATAAGGATTGTGGCTTACATTGGTAAGGCCATGAAGGCCTGACAATGTATTAGTAAATGTTTGAAAATATGAAGCCTATTGGTGTGCTGTTTCTCGCACAGAGCCAGGCCATGGCTCACGTTAGGCCGGGCCAAGGGAACTGGTTCGAGTTCTTAAGGAACAGAAGCCACAGCCAACGTGATTAAAAAGCACACCAGTACATCCGTCTAGTTAGGGAACGGGGCAGTGCCAAATTAAGGCCATGCCCCTGCAACCAGCTCAGCTCTGTGATAAATAAGGGCTGTGGCTTACATTGGTAAGGCCATGAAGGCCTGACAATCTATTAATAAATACTTAAAAATATTAATCCTATTCGTTTGCTGTTTCTTGCACAGAGCCAGGCCATGGCTCACGTTACGCCAGGCCAAAGAAACTGGTTCGAGTTCTTAAGGAACAGAAGCCACAGCCAAAGTGATTAAAGGGCACACCAGTACATTCTTCTAGTTTGGGAACAGGGCAGTGGCACGTTAAGACCATGCCCTGGGAACCAGTTCAACTCTCTGCTGAATTAAGGGCTTTGGCTAACATTGGTAAGGCCATGAAGGCCTGACAATGTATTAGTAAATGTTTAAAAATATTAAGCCTATTGGTGTGCTGTTTCTCGCAGAGAGCCAGGCCATGGCTCACGTTAGCCCAGGCCAAGGGAACTGGTTCGAGTTCTTAAGGAACAGAAGCCACAGCCAACGTGATTAAAAAGCACACCAGTACATCCTTCTAGTTTGGGAACGGGGCAGTGCCAAATTAAGGCCATGCCCCTGCAACCAGCTCAGCTCTCTGATAAATAAAGGGCTGTGGCTTACATTGGTAGGGCCATGAAGGCCTGACAATGTATTAGTAAATGTTTAAAAATATGAAGCCTATTCGTGTGCTGTTTCTCGCAGAGAGCCAGGCCATGGCTCACGTTACGCCAGGCCAAAGAAACTGGTTCGAGTTCTTAAGGAACAGAAGCCACAGCCAAACCGATTAAAAAGCACACCAGTACATCCTTCTAGTTTGGGAACGGGGCAGTGCCAAATTAAGGCCATGCCCCTGCAACCAGCTCAGCTCTCTGATAAATAAAGGGCTGTGGCTTACATTGGTAGGGCCATGAAGGCCTGACAATGTATTAGTAAATGCTTAAAAATATGAAGCCTATTGGTGTGCTGTTTCTCGCACAGAGCCAGGCCATGGCTCACGTTACGCCAGGCCAAAGAAACTGGTTCGAGTTCTTAAGGAACAGAAGCCACAGCCAAACCGATTAAAAAGCACACCAGTACATCCTTCTAGTTTGGGAACGGGGCAGTGCCAAATTAAGGCCATGCCCCTGCAACCAGCTCAGCTCTCTGATAAATAAAGGGCTGTGGCTTACATTGGTAGGGCCATGAAGGCCTCACAATGTATTAGTAAATTTTTAAAAATATTAAGCCTATTGGTGTGCTGTTTCTCGCAGAGAGCCAGGCCATGGCTCACGTTACGCCAGGCCAAAGAAACTGGTTCGAGTTCTTAAGGAACAGAAGCCACAGCCAAAGTGATTAAAGGGCACACCGGTACATTCTTCTAGTTTGGGAACAGTGCAGTGGAACGTTAAGACCATGCCCTGGGAACCAGTTCAACTCTCTGCTGAATTAAAGGCTGTGGCTAACATTGGTAAGGCCATGAAGGCCTGACAGTGTATTAGTAAATGTTTAAAAATATTAAGCCTATTGGTGTGCTGTTTCTCGCACAGAGCCAGGCCATGGCTCACGTTAGCCCAGGCCAAGGGAACTGGTTCGAGTTCTTAAGGAACAGAAGCCACAGCCAAAGTGATTAAAGGGCAC
This sequence comes from Candoia aspera, assembly GCF_035149785.1. Lineage (NCBI taxonomy): Eukaryota > Metazoa > Chordata > Lepidosauria > Squamata > Candoiidae > Candoia > Candoia aspera. The sequence goes on from NC_086165.1 coordinate 11,726,676, forward strand.
ACCGGTACATTCTTCTAGTTTGGGAACAGTGCAGTGGAACGTTAAGACCATGCCCTGGGAACCAGTTCAACTCTCTGCTGAATTAAAGGCTGTGGCTAACATTGGTAAGGCCATGAAGGCCTGACAGTGTATTAGTAAATGTTTAAAAATATTAAGCCTATTGGTGTGCTGTTTCTCGCACAGAGCCAGGCCATGGCTCACGTTAGCCCAGGCCAAGGGAACTGGTTCGAGTTCTTAAGGAACAGAAGCCACAGCCAACGTGATTAAAAAGCACACCAGTACATCCTTCTAGTTTGGGAACGGGGCAGTGCCAAATTAAGGCCATGTCCCTGCAACCAGCTCAGCTCTCTGATAAATAAAGGGCTGTGGCTTACATTGGTAGGGCCATGAAGGCCTGACAATGTATTAGTAAATGCTTAAAAATATGAAGCCTATTGGTGTGCTGTTTCTCGCACAGAGCCAGGCCATGGCTCACGTTACGCCAGGCCAAGGGAACTGGTTCGAGTTCTTAAGGAACAGAAGCCACAGCCAACGTGATTAAAAAGCACACCAGTACATCCGTATAGTTAGGGAACGGGGCAGTGCCAAATTAAGGCCATGCCCCTGCAACCAGCTCAGCTCTGTGATAAATAAGGATTGTGGCTTACATTGGTAAGGCCATGAAGGCCTGACAATGTATTAGTAAATGTCTAAAAATATTGAGCCTATTGGTGTGCTGTTTTTCGCAGAGAGCCAGGCCATGGCTCACGTTAGCACAGGCCAAGGGAACTGGTTCGGGTTCTTAAGGAACAGAAGCCACAGCCAACGTGATTAAAAAGCACACCAGTACATCCTTCTAGTTTGGGAACGGGGCAGTGCCAAATTAAGGCCATGCCCCTGCAACCAGCTCAGCTCTCTGATAAATAAAGGGCTGTGGCTTACATTGGTAGGGCCATGAAGGCCTGACAATGTATTAGTAAATGCTTAAAAATATGAACCCTATTGGTGTGCTGTTTCTCTCGGAGAGCCAGGCCATGGCTCACGTTACGCCAGGCCAAAGAAACTGGTTCGGGTTCTTAAGGAACAGAAGCCACAGCCGACGTGATTAAAAAGCACACCAGTACATCCGTTTAGTTAGGGAACGGGGCAGTGCCAAATTAAGGCCATGCCCCTGCAACCAGCTCAGCTCTGTGATAAATAAGGATTGTGGCTTACATTGGTAAGGCCATGAAGGCCTGACAATGTATTAGTAAATGTTTGAAAATATGAAGCCTATTGGTGTGCTGTTTCTCGCACAGAGCCAGGCCATGGCTCACGTTAGGCCGGGCCAAGGGAACTGGTTCGAGTTCTTAAGGAACAGAAGCCACAGCCAACGTGATTAAAAAGCACACCAGTACATCCGTCTAGTTAGGGAACGGGGCAGTGCCAAATTAAGGCCATGCCCCTGCAACCAGCTCAGCTCTGTGATAAATAAGGGCTGTGGCTTACATTGGTAAGGCCATGAAGGCCTGACAATCTATTAATAAATACTTAAAAATATTAATCCTATTCGTTTGCTGTTTCTTGCACAGAGCCAGGCCATGGCTCACGTTACGCCAGGCCAAAGAAACTGGTTCGAGTTCTTAAGGAACAGAAGCCACAGCCAAAGTGATTAAAGGGCACACCAGTACATTCTTCTAGTTTGGGAACAGGGCAGTGGCACGTTAAGACCATGCCCTGGGAACCAGTTCAACTCTCTGCTGAATTAAGGGCTTTGGCTAACATTGGTAAGGCCATGAAGGCCTGACAATGTATTAGTAAATGTTTAAAAATATTAAGCCTATTGGTGTGCTGTTTCTCGCAGAGAGCCAGGCCATGGCTCACGTTAGCCCAGGCCAAGGGAACTGGTTCGAGTTCTTAAGGAACAGAAGCCACAGCCAACGTGATTAAAAAGCACACCAGTACATCCTTCTAGTTTGGGAACGGGGCAGTGCCAAATTAAGGCCATGCCCCTGCAACCAGCTCAGCTCTCTGATAAATAAAGGGCTGTGGCTTACATTGGTAGGGCCATGAAGGCCTGACAATGTATTAGTAAATGTTTAAAAATATGAAGCCTATTCGTGTGCTGTTTCTCGCAGAGAGCCAGGCCATGGCTCACGTTACGCCAGGCCAAAGAAACTGGTTCGAGTTCTTAAGGAACAGAAGCCACAGCCAAACCGATTAAAAAGCACACCAGTACATCCTTCTAGTTTGGGAACGGGGCAGTGCCAAATTAAGGCCATGCCCCTGCAACCAGCTCAGCTCTCTGATAAATAAAGGGCTGTGGCTTACATTGGTAGGGCCATGAAGGCCTGACAATGTATTAGTAAATGCTTAAAAATATGAAGCCTATTGGTGTGCTGTTTCTCGCACAGAGCCAGGCCATGGCTCACGTTACGCCAGGCCAAAGAAACTGGTTCGAGTTCTTAAGGAACAGAAGCCACAGCCAAACCGATTAAAAAGCACACCAGTACATCCTTCTAGTTTGGGAACGGGGCAGTGCCAAATTAAGGCCATGCCCCTGCAACCAGCTCAGCTCTCTGATAAATAAAGGGCTGTGGCTTACATTGGTAGGGCCATGAAGGCCTCACAATGTATTAGTAAATTTTTAAAAATATTAAGCCTATTGGTGTGCTGTTTCTCGCACAGTGCCAGGCCATGGCTCACGTTAGGCCAGGCCAAGGGAACTGGTTCGAGTTCTTAAGGAACAGAAGCCACAGCCAAAGTGATTAAAGGGCACACCGGTACATTCTTCTAGTTTGGGAACAGGGCAGTGGAACGTTAAGACCATGCCCTGGGAACCAGTTCAACTCTCTGCTGAATTAAGGGCTGTGGCTAACATTGGTAAGGCCATGAAGGCCTGACAGTGTATTAGTAAATGTTTAAAAATATTAAGCCTATTGGTGTGCTGTTTCTCGCACAGAGCCAGGCCATGGCTCACGTTAGCCCAGGCCAAGGGAACTGGTTCGAGTTCTTAAGGAACAGAAGCCACAGCCAACGTGATTAAAAAGCACACCAGTACATCCTTCTAGTTTGGGAACGGGGCAGTGCCAAATTAAGGCCATGCCCCTGCAACCAGCTCAGCTCTCTGATAAATAAAGGGCTGTGGCTTACATTGGTAGGGCCATGAAGGCCTGACAATGTATTAGTAAATGCTTAAAAATATGAAGCCTATTGGTGTGCTGTTTCTCGCACAGAGCCAGGCCATGGCTCACGTTAGGCCAGGCCAAGGGAACTGGTTCGAGTTCTTAAGGAACAGAAGCCACAGCCAACGTGATTAAAAAGCACACCAGTACATCCGTCTAGTTAGGGAACGGGGCAGTGCCAAATTAAGGCCATGCCCCTGCAACCAGCTCAGCTCTGTGATAAATAAGGATTGTGGCTTACATTGGTAAGGCCATGAAGGCCTGACAATGTATTAGTAAATGTCTAAAAATATTGAGCCTATTGGTGTGCTGTTTTTCGCAGAGAGCCAGGCCATGGCTTACGTTAGCCCAGGCCAAGGGAACTGGTTCGGGTTCTTAAGGAACAGAAGCCACAGCCAACGTGATTAAAAAGCACACCAGTACATCCTTCTAGTTTGGGAACGGGGCAGTGCCAAATTAAGGCCATGCCCCTGCAACCAGCTCAGCTCTCTGATAAATAAAGGGCTGTGGCTTACATTGGTAGGGCCATGAAGGCCTGACAATGTATTAGTAAATGCTTAAAAATATGAACCCTATTGGTGTGCTGTTTCTCTCGGAGAGCCAGGCCATGGCTCACGTTACGCCAGGCCAAAGAAACTGGTTCGGGTTCTTAAGGAACAGAAGCCACAGCCGACGTGATTAAAAAGCACACCAGTACATCCTTCTAGTTTGGGAACGGGGCAGTGCCAAATTAAGGCCATGCCCCTGCAACCAGCTCAGCTCTCTGATAAATAAAGGGCTGTGGCTTACATTGGTAGGGCCATGAAGGCCTGACAATGTATTAGTAAATTTTTAAAAATATTAAGCCTATTGGTGTGCTGTTTCTCGCACAGAGCCAGGCCATGGCTCACGTTAGGCCAGGCCAAGGGAACTGGTTCGAGTTCTTAAGGAACAGAAGCCACAGCCAAAGTGATTAAAGGGCACACCGGTACATTCTTCTAGTTTGGGAACAGGGCAGTGGCACGTTAAGACCATGCCCTGGGAACCAGTTCAACTCTCTGCTGAATTAAGGGCTGTGGCTAACATTGGTAAGGCCATGAAGGCCTGACAGTGTATTAGTAAATGTTTAAAAATATTAAGCCTATTGGTGTGCTGTTTCTCGCACAGAGCCAGGCCATGGCTCACGTTAGCCCAGGCCAAGGGAACTGGTTCGAGTTCTTAAGGAACAGAAGCCACAGCCAACGTGATTAAAAAGCACACCAGTACATCCTTCTAGTTTGGGAACGGGGCAGTGCCAAATTAAGGCCATGCCCCTGCAACCAGCTCAGCTCTCTGATAAATAAAGGGCTGTGGCTTACATTGGTAGGGCCATGAAGGCCTGACAATCTATTAGTAAATGCTTAAAAATATGAAGCCTATTGGTGTGCTGTTTCTCGCACAGAGCCAGGCCATGGCTCACGTTAGGCCAGGCCAAGGGAACTGGTTCGAGTTCTTAAGGAACAGAAGCCACAGCCAACGTGATTAAAAAGCACACCAGTACATCCGTCTAGTTAGGGAACGGGGCAGTGCCAAATTAAGGCCATGCCCCTGCAACCAGCTCAGCTCTGTGATAAATAAGGGCTGTGGCTTACATTGGTAAGGCCATGAAGGCCTGACAATCTATTAATAAATACTTAAAAATATTAATCCTATTCGTTTGCTGTTTCTTGCACAGAGCCAGGCCATGGCTCACCTTACGCCAGGCCAAAGAAACTGGTTCGAGTTCTTAAGGAACAGAAGCCACAGCCAAACCGATTAAAAAGCACACCAGTACATCCTTCTAGTTTGGGAACGGGGCAGTGCCAAATTAAGGCCATGCCCCTGCAACCAGCTCAGCTCTCTGATAAATAAAGGGCTGTGGCTTACATTGGTAGGGCCATGAAGGCCTGACAATGCATTAGTAAATTTTTAAAAATATTAAGCCTATTGGTGTGCTGTTTCTCGCACAGAGCCAGGCCATGGCTCACGTTAGGCCAGGCCAAGGGAACTGGTTCGAGTTCTTAAGGAACAGAAGCCACAGCCAAAGTGATTAAAGGGCACACCGGTACATTCTTCTAGTTTGGGAACAGGGCAGTGGCACGTTAAGACCATGCCCTGGGAACCAGTTCAACTCTCTGCTGAATTAAGGGCTGTGGCTAACATTGGTAAGGCCATGAAGGCCTGACAGTGTATTAGTAAATGTTTAAAAATATTAAGCCTATTGGTGTGCTGTTTCTCGCACAGAGCCAGGCCATGGCTCACGTTAGGCCAGGCCAAGGAAACTGGTTCGAGTTCTTAAGGAACAGAAGCCACAGCCAAAGTGATTAAAGGGCACACCAGTACATTCTTTTAGTTTGGGAACAGGGCAGTGGCACGTTAAGACCATGCCCCGGGAACCAGTTCAACTCTCTGCTGAATTAAGGGCTCTGGCTAACATTGGTAAGGCCATGAAGGCCTGACAGTGTATTGGTAAATGTTTAAAAATATTAAGCCTATTGGTGTGCTGTTTCTCGCACAGAGCCAGGCCATGGCTCACGTTACGCCTGGCCAAAGAAACTGGTTCGAGTTCTTAAGGAACAGAAGCCACAGCCAAACCCGATTAAAAAGCACACCAGTACATCCTTCTAGTTTGGGAACGGGGCAGTGCCAAATTAAGGCCATGCCCCTGCAACCAGCTCAGCTCTCTGATAAATAAAGGGCTGTGGCTTACATTGGTAGGGCCATGAAGGCCTGACAATGTATTAGTAAATGTTTAAAAATATGAAGCCTATTGGTGTGCTGTTTCTCGCAGAGAGCCAGGCCATGGCTCACGTTACGCCAGGCCAAGGGAACTGGTTCGGGTTCTTAAGGAACAGAAGCCACAGCCAACGTGATTAAAAAGCACACCAGTACATCCGTCTAGTTAGGGAACGGGGCAGTGCCAAATTAAGGCCATGCCCCTGCAACCAGCTCAGCTCTCTGATAAATAAAGGGCTGTGGCTTACATTGGTAGGGCCATGAAGGCCTGACAATGTATTAGTAAATGCTTAAGAATATTAAGCCTATTGGTGTGCTGTTTCTCGCAGAGAGCCAGGCCATGGCTCACGTTACGCCAGGCCAAAGAAACAGGTTCGAGTTCTTAAGGAACAGAAGCCACAGCCGACGTGATTAAAAAGCACACCAGTACATCCGTTTAGTTAGGGAACGGGGCAGTGCCAAATTAAGGCCATGCCCCTGCAACCAGCTCAGCTCTGTGATAAATAAGGGCTGTGGCTTACATTGGTAAGGCCATGAAGGCCTGACAATCTATTAATAAATACTTAAAAATATTAATCCTATTCGTTTGCTGTTTCTTGCACAGAGCCAGGCCATGGCTCACGTTACGCCAGGCCAAAGAAACTGGTTCGAGTTCTTAAGGAACAGAAGCCACAGCCAAAGTGATTAAAGGGCACACCAGTACATTCTTCTAGTTTGGGAACAGGGCAGTGGCACGTTAAGACCATGCCCTGGGAACCAGTTCAACTCTCTGCTGAATTAAGGGCTTTGGCTAACATTGGTAAGGCCATGAAGGCCTGAAAATGTATTAGTAAATGTCTAAAAATATTGAGCCTATTGGTGTGCTGTTTCTCGCAGAGAGCCAGGCCATGGCTCACGTTAGCCCAGGCCAAGGGAACTGGTTCGAGTTCTTAAGGAACAGAAGCCACAGCCAACGTGATTAAAAAGCACACCAGTACATCCTTCTAGTTTGGGAACGGGGCAGTGCCAAATTAAGGCCATGCCCCTGCAACCAGCTCAGCTCTCTGATAAATAAAGGGCTGTGGCTTACATTGGTAGGGCCATGAAGGCCTGACAATCTATTAGTAAATGCTTAAAAATATGAACCCTATTGGTGTGCTGTTTCTCGCGGAGAGCCAGGCCATGGCTCACGTTACGCCAGGCCAAAGAAACTGGTTCGAGTTCTTAAGGAACAGAAGCCACAGCCGACGTGATTAAAAAGCACACCAGTACATCCGTTTAGTTAGGGAACGGGGCAGTGCCAAATTAAGGCCATGCCCCTGCAACCAGCTCAGCTCTCTGATAAATAAAGGGCTGTGGCTTACATTGGTAGGGCCATGAAGGCCTGACAATGTATTAGTAAATGCTTAAGAATATTAAGCCTATTGGTGTGCTGTTTCTCGCAGAGAGCCAGGCCATGGCTCACGTTACGCCAGGCCAAAGAAACAGGTTCGAGTTCTTAAGGAACAGAAGCCACAGCCGACGTGATTAAAAAGCACACCAGTACATCCGTTTAGTTAGGGAACGGGGCAGTGCCAAATTAAGGCCATGCCCCTGCAACCAGCTCAGCTCTGTGATAAATAAGGGCTGTGGCTTACATTGGTAAGGCCATGAAGGCCTGACAATCTATTAATAAATACTTTAAAATATTAATCCTATTCGTTTGCTGTTTCTTGCACAGAGCCAGGCCATGGCTCACGTTACGCCAGGCCAAAGAAACTGGTTCGAGTTCTTAAGGAACAGAAGCCACAGCCAAAGTGATTAAAGGGCACACCAGTACATTCTTCTAGTTTGGGAACAGGGCAGTGGCACGTTAAGACCATGCCCTGGGAACCAGTTCAACTCTCTGCTGAATTAAGGGCTTTGGCTAACATTGGTAAGGCCATGAAGGCCTGAAAATGTATTAGTAAATGTCTAAAAATATTGAGCCTATTGGTGTGCTGTTTCTCGCAGAGAGCCAGGCCATGGCTCACGTTAGCCCAGGCCAAGGGAACTGGTTCGAGTTCTTAAGGAACAGAAGCCACAGCCAACGTGATTAAAAAGCACACCAGTACATCCTTCTAGTTTGGGAACGGGGCAGTGCCAAATTAAGGCCATGCCCCTGCAACCAGCTCAGCTCTCTGATAAATAAAGGGCTGTGGCTTACATTGGTAGGGCCATGAAGGCCTGACAATCTATTAGTAAATGCTTAAAAATATGAACCCTATTGGTGTGCTGTTTCTCGCGGAGAGCCAGGCCATGGCTCACGTTACGCCAGGCCAAAGAAACTGGTTCGAGTTCTTAAGGAACAGAAGCCACAGCCGACGTGATTAAAAAGCACACCAGTACATCCGTTTAGTTAGGGAACGGGGCAGTGCCAAATTAAGGCCATGCCCCTGCAACCAGCTCAGCTCTGTGATAAATAAGGATTGTGGCTTACATTGGTAAGGCCATGAAGGCCTGACAATGTATTAGTAAATGTTTGAAAATATGAAGCCTATTGGTGTGCTGTTTCTCGCACAGAGCCAGGCCATGGCTCACGTTACGCCAGGCCAAAGAAACTGGTTCGAGTTCTTAAGGAACAGAAGCCACAGCCAAAGTGATTAAAGGGCACACCGGTACATTCTTCTAGTTTGGGAACAGGGCAGTGGCACGTTAAGACCATGCCCTGGGAACCAGTTCAACTCTCTGCTGAATTAAGGGCTGTGGCTAACATTGGTAAGGCCATGAAGTCCTGACAGTGTATTGGTAAATGTTTAAAAATATTAAGCCTATTGGTGTGCTGTTTCTCGCACAGAGCCAGGCCATGGCTCACGTTAGGCCAGGCCAAGGAAACTGGTTCGAGTTCTTAAGGAACAGAAGCCACAGCCAAAGTGATTAAAAAGCACACCAGTACATTCTTCTAGTTTGGGAACAGGGCAGTGGCACGTTAAGACCATGCCCCGGGAACCAGTTCAACTCTCTTCTGAATTAAGGGCTGTGGCTAACATTGGTAAGGCCATGAAGGCCTGACAGTGTATTGGTAAATGTTTAAAAATATTAAGCCTATTGGTGTGCTGTTTCTCGCACAGAGCCAGGCCATGGCTCACGTTACGCCTGGCCAAAGAAACTGGTTCGAGTTCTTAAGGAACAGAAGCCACAGCCAAACCGATTAAAAAGCACACCAGTACATCCTTCTAGTTTGGGAACGGGGCAGTGCCAAATTAAGGCCATGCCCCTGCAACCAGCTCAGCTCTCTGATAAATAAAGGGCTGTGGCTTACATTGGTAGGGCCATGAAGGCCTGACAATGTATTAGTAAATTTTTAAAAATATTAAGCCTATTGGTGTGCTGTTTCTCGCACAGAGCCAGGCCATGGCTCACGTTAGGCCAGGCCAAGGGAACTGGTTCGAGTTCTTAAGGAACAGAAGCCACAGCCAAAGTGATTAAAGGGCACACCGGTACATTCTTCTAGTTTGGGAACAGGGCAGTGGCACGTTAAGACCATGCCCTGGGAACCAGTTCAACTCTCTGCTGAATTAAGGGCTGTGGCTAACATTGGTAAGGCCATGAAGGCCTGACAGTGTATTAGTAAATGTTTAAAAATATTAAGCCTATTGGTGTGCTGTTTCTCGCACAGAGCCAGGCCATGGCTCACGTTAGCCCAGGCCAAGGGAACTGGTTCGAGTTCTTAAGGAACAGAAGCCACAGCCAACGTGATTAAAAAGCACACCAGTACATCCTTCTAGTTTGGGAACGGGGCAGTGCCAAATTAAGGCCATGCCCCTGCAACCAGCTCAGCTCTCTGATAAATAAAGGGCTGTGGCTTACATTGGTAGGGCCATGAAGGCCTGACAATCTATTAGTAAATGCTTAAAAATATGAAGCCTATTGGTGTGCTGTTTCTCGCACAGAGCCAGGCCATGGCTCACGTTAGGCCAGGCCAAGGGAACTGGTTCGAGTTCTTAAGGAACAGAAGCCACAGCCAAACCCGATTAAAAAGCACACCAGTACATCCTTCTAGTTTGGGAACGGGGCAGTGCCAAATTAAGGCCATGCCCCTGCAACCAGCTCAGCTCTCTGATAAATAAAGGGCTGTGGCTTACATTGGTAGGGCCATGAAGGCCTGACAATGTATTAGTAAATGTTTAAAAATATGAAGCCTATTGGTGTGCTGTTTCTCGCAGAGAGCCAGGCCATGGCTCACGTTACGCCAGGCCAAGGGAACTGGTTCGGGTTCTTAAGGAACAGAAGCCACAGCCAACGTGATTAAAAAGCACACCAGTACATCCGTCTAGTTAGGGAACGGGGCAGTGCCAAATTAAGGCCATGCCCCTGCAACCAGCTCAGCTCTCTGATAAATAAAGGGCTGTGGCTTACATTGGTAGGGCCATGAAGGCCTGACAATGTATTAGTAAATGCTTAAGAATATTAAGCCTATTGGTGTGCTGTTTCTCGCAGAGAGCCAGGCCATGGCTCACGTTACGCCAGGCCAAAGAAACAGGTTCGAGTTCTTAAGGAACAGAAGCCACAGCCGACGTGATTAAAAAGCACACCAGTACATCCGTTTAGTTAGGGAACGGGGCAGTGCCAAATTAAGGCCATGCCCCTGCAACCAGCTCAGCTCTCTGATAAATAAGGGCTGTGGCTTACATTGGTAAGGCCATGAAGGCCTGACAATCTATTAATAAATACTTAAAAATATTAATCCTATTCGTTTGCTGTTTCTTGCACAGAGCCAGGCCATGGCTCACGTTACGCCAGGCCAAAGAAACTGGTTCGAGTTCTTAAGGAACAGAAGCCACAGCCAAAGTGATTAAAGGGCACACCAGTACATTCTTCTAGTTTGGGAACAGGGCAGTGGCACGTTAAGACCATGCCCTGGGAACCAGTTCAACTCTCTGCTGAATTAAGGGCTTTGGCTAACATTGGTAAGGCCATGAAGGCCTGAAAATGTATTAGTAAATGTCTAAAAATATTGAGCCTATTGGTGTGCTGTTTCTCGCAGAGAGCCAGGCCATGGCTCACGTTAGCCCAGGCCAAGGGAACTGGTTCGAGTTCTTAAGGAACAGAAGCCACAGCCAACGTGATTAAAAAGCACACCAGTACATCCTTCTAGTTTGGGAACGGGGCAGTGCCAAATTAAGGCCATGCCCCTGCAACCAGCTCAGCTCTCTGATAAATAAAGGGCTGTGGCTTACATTGGTAGGGCCATGAAGGCCTGACAATCTATTAGTAAATGCTTAAAAATATGAACCCTATTGGTGTGCTGTTTCTCGCGGAGAGCCAGGCCATGGCTCACGTTACGCCAGGCCAAAGAAACTGGTTCGAGTTCTTAAGGAACAGAAGCCACAGCCGACGTGATTAAAAAGCACACCAGTACATCCGTTTAGTTAGGGAACGGGGCAGTGCCAAATTAAGGCCATGCCCCTGCAACCAGCTCAGCTCTCTGATAAATAAAGGGCTGTGGCTTACATTGGTAGGGCCATGAAGGCCTGACAATGTATTAGTAAATGCTTAAGAATATTAAGCCTATTGGTGTGCTGTTTCTCGCAGAGAGCCAGGCCATGGCTCACGTTACGCCAGGCCAAAGAAACAGGTTCGAGTTCTTAAGGAACAGAAGCCACAGCCGACGTGATTAAAAAGCACACCAGTACATCCGTTTAGTTAGGGAACGGGGCAGTGCCAAATTAAGGCCATGCCCCTGCAACCAGCTCAGCTCTGTGATAAATAAGGGCTGTGGCTTACATTGGTAAGGCCATGAAGGCCTGACAATCTATTAATAAATACTTTAAAATATTAATCCTATTCGTTTGCTGTTTCTTGCACAGAGCCAGGCCATGGCTCACGTTACGCCAGGCCAAAGAAACTGGTTCGAGTTCTTAAGGAACAGAAGCCACAGCCAAAGTGATTAAAGGGCACACCAGTACATTCTTCTAGTTTGGGAACAGGGCAGTGGCACGTTAAGACCATGCCCTGGGAACCAGTTCAACTCTCTGCTGAATTAAGGGCTTTGGCTAACATTGGTAAGGCCATGAAGGCCTGAAAATGTATTAGTAAATGTCTAAAAATATTGAGCCTATTGGTGTGCTGTTTCTCGCAGAGAGCCAGGCCATGGCTCACGTTAGCCCAGGCCAAGGGAACTGGTTCGAGTTCTTAAGGAACAGAAGCCACAGCCAACGTGATTAAAAAGCACACCAGTACATCCTTCTAGTTTGGGAACGGGGCAGTGCCAAATTAAGGCCATGCCCCTGCAACCAGCTCAGCTCTCTGATAAATAAAGGGCTGTGGCTTACATTGGTAGGGCCATGAAGGCCTGACAATCTATTAGTAAATGCTTAAAAATATGAACCCTATTGGTGTGCTGTTTCTCGCGGAGAGCCAGGCCATGGCTCACGTTACGCCAGGCCAAAGAAACTGGTTCGAGTTCTTAAGGAACAGAAGCCACAGCCGACGTGATTAAAAAGCACACCAGTACATCCGTTTAGTTAGGGAACGGGGCAGTGCCAAATTAAGGCCATGCCCCTGCAACCAGCTCAGCTCTGTGATAAATAAGGATTGTGGCTTACATTGGTAAGGCCATGAAGGCCTGACAATGTATTAGTAAATGTTTGAAAATATGAAGCCTATTGGTGTGCTGTTTCTCGCACAGAGCCAGGCCATGGCTCACGTTACGCCAGGCCAAAGAAACTGGTTCGAGTTCTTAAGGAACAGAAGCCACAGCCAAAGTGATTAAAGGGCACACCGGTACATTCTTCTAGTTTGGGAACAGGGCAGTGGCACGTTAAGACCATGCCCTGGGAACCAGTTCAACTCTCTGCTGAATTAAGGGCTGTGGCTAACATTGGTAAGGCCATGAAGTCCTGACAGTGTATTGGTAAATGTTTAAAAATATTAAGCCTATTGGTGTGCTGTTTCTCGCACAGAGCCAGGCCATGGCTCACGTTAGGCCAGGCCAAGGAAACTGGTTCGAGTTCTTAAGGAACAGAAGCCACAGCCAAAGTGATTAAAAAGCACACCAGTACATTCTTCTAGTTTGGGAACAGGGCAGTGGCACGTTAAGACCATGCCCCGGGAACCAGTTCAACTCTCTTCTGAATTAAGGGCTGTGGCTAACATTGGTAAGGCCATGAAGGCCTGACAGTGTATTGGTAAATGTTTAAAAATATTAAGCCTATTGGTGTGCTGTTTCTCGCACAGAGCCAGGCCATGGCTCACGTTACGCCTGGCCAAAGAAACTGGTTCGAGTTCTTAAGGAACAGAAGCCACAGCCAAACCCGATTAAAAAGCACACCAGTACATCCTTCTAGTTTGGGAACGGGGCAGTGCCAAATTAAGGCCATGCCCCTGCAACCAGCTCAGCTCTCTGATAAATAAAGGGCTGTGGCTTACATTGGTAGGGCCATGAAGGCCTGACAATGTATTAGTAAATGCTTAAAAATATGAACCCTATTGGTGTGCTGTTTCTCTCGGAGAGCCAGGCCATGGCTCACGTTACGCCAGGCCAAAGAAACTGGTTCGAGTTCTTAAGGAACAGAAGCCACAGCCAAAGTGATTAAAGGGCACACCAGTACATTCTTCTAGTTTGGGAACAGGGCAGTGGCACGTTAAGACCATGCCCTGGGAACCAGTTCAACTCTCTGCTGAATTAAGGGCTGTGGCTAACATTGGTAAGGCCATGAAGGCCTGACAATGTATTAGTAAATGTCTAAAAATATTGAGCCTATTGGGGTGCTGTTTCTCGCAGAGAGCCAGGCCATGGCTCACGTTAGCCCAGGCCAAGGGAACTGGTTCGAGTTCTTAAGGAACAGAAGCCACAGCCAACGTGATTAAAAAGCACACCAGTACATCCTTCTAGTTTGGGAACGGGGCAGTGCCAAATTAAGGCCATGCCCCTGCAACCAGCTCAGCTCTGTTATAAATAATGGCTGTGGCTTACATTGGTAAGACCATGAAGGCCTGACAATGTATTAGTAAATGCTTAAAAATATTAAGCCTATTGGTGTGCTGTTTCTCGCACAGAGCCAGGCCATGGCTCACGTTACGCCAGGCCAAAGAAACTGGTTCGAGTCCTTAAGGAACAGAAGCCACAGCCAACGTGATTAAAAAGCACACCAGTACATCCGTCTAGTTAGGGAACGGGGCAGTGCCAAATTAAGGCCATGCCCCTGCAACCAACTCAGCTCTCTGATAAATAAGGGCTGTGTCTTACATTGGTAAGGCCATGAAGGCCTGACAATCTATTAGTAAATACTTAAAAATATTAATCCTATTCGTTTGCTGTTTCTTGCACAGAGCCAGGCCATGGCTCACGTTACGCCAGGCCAAAGAAACTGGTTCGAGTTCTTAAGGAACAGATGCCACAGCCAAAGTGATTAAAGGGCACACCAGTTCTAGTTTGGGAACAGGGCAGTGGCACGTTAAGACCATGCCCTGGGAACCAGTTCAACTCTCTGCTGAATTAAGGGCTGTGGCTAACATTGGTAAGGCCATGAAGGCCTGACAATGTATTAGTAAATGTCTAAAAATATTGAGCCTATTGGGGTGCTGATTCTCGCAGAGAGCCAGGCCATGGCTCACGTTAGCCCAGGCCAAGGGAACTGGTTCGAGTTCTTAAGGAACAGAAGCCACAGCCAACGTGATTAAAAAGCACACCAGTACATCCTTCTAGTTTGGGAACGGGGCAGTGCCAAATTAAGGCCATGCCCCTGCAACCAGCTCAGCTCTCTGATAAATAAAGGGCTGTGGCTTACATTGGTAGGGCCATGAAGGCCTGACAATGTATTAGTAAATGTTTAAAAATATGAAGCCTATTGGTGTGCTGTTTCTCGCAGAGAGCCAGGCCATGGCTCACGTTACGCCACGCCAAAGAAACTGGTTCAAGTCCTTAAGGAACAGAAGCCACAGCCAACGTGATTAAAAAGCAAACCAGTACATCCTTCTAGTTAGGGAACAGGGCAGTGGCACGTTAAGACCATGCCCTGGGAACCAGTTCAACTCTCTGCTGAATTAAGGGCTGTGGCTAACATTGGTAAGGCCATGAAGGCCTGACAATGTATTAGTAAATGTTTAAAAATATGAAGCCTATTGGTGTGCTGTTTCTCGCAGAGAGCCAGGCCATGGCTCACGTTACGCCAGGCCAAAGAAACTGGTTCGAGTTCTTAAGGAACAGAAGCCACAGCCAAACCGATAAAAAAGCACACCAGTACATCCTTCTAGTTTGGGAACGGGGCAGTGCCAAATTAAGGCCATGCCCCTGCAACCAGCTCAGCTCTCTGATAAATAAAGGGCTGTGGCTTACATTGGTAGGGCCATGAAGGCCTGACAATGTATTAGTAAATGTTTAAAAATATTAAGCCTATTGGTGTGCTGTTTCTCGCACAGAGCCAGGCCATGGCTCACGTTACGCCACGCCAAAGAAACTGGTTCGAGTTCTTAAGGAACAGAAGCCACAGCCAACGTGATTAAAAAGCACACCAGTACATCCTTCTAGTTTGGGAATGGGGCAGTGCCAAATTAAGGCCATGCCCCTGCAACCAGCTCAGCTCTCTGATAAATAAAGGGCTGTTGCTTACATTGGTAAGGCCATGAAGGCCTGACAATCTATTAGTAAATACATAAAAATATTAATCCTATTTGTGTGCTGTTTCTCGCACAGAGCCAGGCCATGGCTCACGTTACGCCAGGCCAAAGAAATTGGTTCGAGTTCTTAAGGAACAGAAGCCACAGCCAAAGTGATTAAAGGGCACACCAGTACATTCTTCTAGTTTGGGAACAGGGCGGTGGCACGTTAAGACCATGCCCTGGGAACCAGTTCAACTCTCTGCTGAATTAAGGGCTGTGGCTAACATTGGTAAGGCCATGAAGGCCTGACAATGTATTAGTAAATGTCTAAAAATATTGAACCTATTGGGGTGCTGTTTCTCGCAGAGAGCCAGGCCATGGCTCACGTTAGCCCAGGCCAAGGGAACTGGTTCGAGTTCTTAAGGAACAGAAGCCACAGCTAACGTGATTAAAAAGCACACCAGTACATCCTTCTAGTTTGGGAACGGAGCAGTGCCAAATTAAGGCCATGCCCCTGCAACCAGCTCAGCTCTCTGATAAATAAAGGGCTGTTACTTACATTGGTAGGGCCATGAAGGCCTGACAATGTATTAGTAAATGTTTAAAAATATGAAGCCTCTTGGTGTGCTGTTTCTCGCAGAGAGCCAGGCCATGGCTCACGTTACGCCAGGCCAAGGAAACTGGTTCAAGTCCTTAAGGAACAGAAGCCACAGCCAACGTGATTAAAAAGCACACCAGTACATCCTTCTAGTTAGGGAATGGGGCAGTGCCAAATTAAGGCCATGCCCCTGCAACCAGCTCAGCTCTGTTATAAATAAGGGCTGTGGCTTACATTGGTAAGACCATGAAGGCCTGACAATCTATTAGTAAATACTTAAAAATGTTAATCCTATTCGTGTGCTGTTTCTCGCACAGAGCCAGGCCATGGCTCACGTTACGCCAGGCCAAAGAAACTGGTTCGGGTTCTTAAGGAACAGAAGCCACAGCCAAAGTGATTAAAAAGCACACCAGTACATCCGTCTAGTTAGGGAACGGGGCAGTGCCAAATTAAGGCCATGCCCCTGCAACCAGCTCAGCTCTTTGATAAATAAGGGCTGTGGCTTACATTGGTAAGGCCATGAAGGCCTGACAATGTATTAGTAAATGTTTGAAAATATGAAGCCTATTGGTGTGCTGTTTCTGGCACAGAGCCAGGCCATGGCTCATGTTACGCCAGGCCAAAGAAACAGGTTCGAGTTCTTAAGGAACAGAAGCCACAGCCAAAGTGACTAAAAAGCACACCAGTACATTCTTCTAGTTTGAGAACAGGGCAGTGGCACGTTAACACCATGCCCCGGGAACCAGTTCAACTCTCTGCTGAATTAAGGGCTGTGGCTAACATTGGTAAGGCCATGAAGGCCTGACAGTGTATTAGTAAATGTTTAAAAATATTAAGCCTATTGGTGTGCTGTTTCTCGTAGAGAGCCACGCCATTGCTCACGTTACGCCTGGCCAAAGAAACTGGTTCGAGTTCTTAAGGAACAGAAGCCACAGCCAACGTGATTAAAAAGCACACCAGTACATCCTTCTAGTTAGGGAATGGGACAGTGCCAAATTAAGGCCATGCCCCTGCAACCAGCTCAGCTCTGTTATAAATAAGGGCTGTGGCTTACATTGGTAAGGCCATGAAGGCCTGACAATGTATTAGTAAATGCTTAAAAATATTAAGCCTATTGGTGTGCTGTTTCTCGCACAGAGCCAGGCCATGGCTCACGTTACGCCAGGCCAAAGAAACTGGTTCGAGTTCTTAAGGAACAGAAGCCACAGCCAACGTGATTAAAAAGCACACCAGTACATCCGTCTAGTTAGGGAACAGGGCAGTGGCACGTTAAGACCATGCCCTGGGAACCAGTTCAACTCTCTGCTGAATTAAGGGCTGTGGCTAACATTGGTAAGGCCATGAAGGCCTGACAATGTATTAGTAAATGTTTAAAAATATGAAGCCTATTGGTGTGCTGTTTCTCGCAGAGAGCCAGGCCATGGCTCACGTTACGCCAGGCCAAGGAAACTGGTTCAAGTCCTTAAGGAACAGAAGCCACAGCCAACGTGATTAAAAAGCACACCAGTACATCCTTCTAGTTAGGGAATGGGGCAGTGCCAAATTAAGGCCATGCCCCTGCAACCAGCTCAGCTCTCTGATAAATAAGGGCTGTGGCTTACATTGGTAAGGCCATGAAGGCCTGACAATCTATTAGTAAATACTTAAAAATATTAATCCTATTCGTTTGCTGTTTCTTGCACAGAGCCAGGCCATGGCTCACGTTACGCCAGGCCAAAGAAACTGGTTCGAGTTCTTAAGGAACAGAAGCCACAGCCAACGTGATTAAAAAGCACACCAGTA
This sequence comes from Candoia aspera, assembly GCF_035149785.1. Classification (NCBI taxonomy): domain Eukaryota; kingdom Metazoa; phylum Chordata; class Lepidosauria; order Squamata; family Candoiidae; genus Candoia; species Candoia aspera. Next base: position 11,744,472 of record NC_086165.1, read on the forward strand.
CATCCTTCTAGTTAGGGAACAGGGCAGTGGCACGTTAAGACCATGCCCTGGGAACCAGTTCAACTCTCTGCTGAATTAAGGGCTGTGGCTAACATTGGTAAGGCCATGAAGGCCTGACAATGTATTAGTAAATGTTTAAAAATATGAAGCCTATTGGTGTGCTGTTTCTCGCAGAGAGCCAGGCCATGGCTCACGTTACGCCAGGCCAAAGAAACTGGTTCGAGTTCTTAAGGAACAGAAGCCACAGCCAAACCGATTAAAAAGCACACCAGTACATCCTTCTAGTTTGGGAACGGGGCAGTGCCAAATTAAGGCCATGCCCCTGCAACCAGCTCAGCTCTCTGATAAATAAAGGGCTGTGGCTTACATTGGTAGGGCCATGAAGGCCTGACAATGTATTAGTAAATGTTTAAAAATATTAAGCCTATTGGTGTGCTGTTTCTCGCAGAGAGCCAGGCCATGGCTCACGTTACGCCAGGCCAAAGAAACTGGTTCGAGTTCTTAAGGAACAGAAGCCACAGCCAACGTGATTAAAAAGCACACCAGTACATCCTTCTAGTTAGGGAACGGGGCAGTGCCAAATTAAGGCCATGACCCTGCAACCAGCTCAGCTCTCTGATAAATAAGGGCTGTGGCTTACATTGGTAAGGCCATGAAGGACTGACAATCTATTAGTAAATACTTAAAAATATTGAGCCTATTGGTGTGCTGTTTCTCGCAGAGAGCCAGGCCATGGCTCACGTTAGCCCAGGCCAAGGGAACTGGTTCGAGTTCTTAAGGAACAGAAGCCACAGCCAAACCGATTAAAAAGCACACCAGTACATCCTTCTAGTTTGGGAACGGGGCAGTGCCAAATTAAGGCCATGCCCCTGCAACCAGCTCAGCTCTCTGATAAATAAAGGGCTGTGGCTTACATTGGTAGGGCCATGAAGGCCTGACAATGTATTAGTAAATGTTTAAAAATATTAAGCCTATTGGTGTGCTGTTTCTCGCAGAGAGCCAGGCCATGGCTCACGTTACGCCAGGCCAAAGAAACTGGTTCAAGTCCTTAAGGAACAGAAGCCACATCCAACGTGATTAAAAAGCACACCAGTACATCCTTCTAGTTAGGGAACAGGGCAGTGGCATGTTAAGACCATGCCCTGGGAACCAGTTCAACTCTCTGCTGAATTAAGGGCTGTGGCTAACATTGGTAAGGCCATGAAGGCCTGACAATGTATTAGTAAATGTTTAAAAATATGAAGCCTATTGGTGTGCTGTTTCTCGTAGAGAGCCAGGCCATGGCTCACGTTAGCCCAGGCCAAGGGAACTGGTTCGAGTTCTTAAGGAACAGAAGCCACAGCCAACGTGATTAAAAAGCACACCAGTACATCCTTCTAGTTTGGGAACGGGGCAGTGCCAAATTAAGGCCATGCCCCTGCAACCAGCTCAGCTCTCTGATAAATAAAGGGCTGTGGCTTACATTGGTAGGGCCATGAAGGCCTGACAATGTATTAGTAAATGTTTAAAAATATTAAGCCTATTGGTGTGCTGTTTCTCGCAGAGAGCCAGGCCATGGCTCACGTTACGCCAGGCCAAAGAAACTGGTTCAAGTCCTTAAGGAACAGAAGCCACAGCCAACGTGATTAAAAAGCACACCAGTACATCCTTCTAGTTTGGGAACGGGGCAGTGCCAAATTAAGGCCATGCCCCTGCAACCAGCTCAGCTCTCTGACAAATAAAGGACTGTGGCTTACATTGGTAGGGCCATGAAGGCCTGACAATGTATTAGTAAATGTTTAAAAATATGAAGCCTATTGGTGTGCTGTTTCTCGCACAGAGCCAGGCCATGGCTCACGTTACGCCAGGCCAAGGGATCTGGTTCGAGTTCTTAAGGAACGGAAGCCACAGCCAAAGTGATTAAAATGCACACCAGTACATTCTTCTAGTTTGGGAACAGGGCAGTGGCACGTTAAGACCATGCCCCGGGAACCAGTTCAACTCTCTGCTGAATTAAGGGCTGTGGCTAACATTTGTAAGGCCATGAAGGCCTGACAATGTATTAGTAAATGTTTAAAAATATGAAGCCTATTGGTGTGCTGTTTCTTGCAGAGATCCAGGCCATGGCTCACGTTAGGCCAGGCCATGGGATCTGGTTCGAGTTCTTAAGGAACAGAAGCCACAGCCAACGTGATTAAAAAGCACACCAGTACATCCTTGTAGTTTGGGAACAGGGCAGTGGCACGTTAAGACCATGTCCCTGCAACCAGCTCAGCTCTATGATAAAGGGCTGTGGCTTACATTGGTAGGGCCATGAAGGCCTGACAATGTATTAGTAAATGTTTGAAAATATTAAGCCTATTGGTGTGCTGTTTCTTGCAGAGAGCCAGGCCATAGCTCACGTTAGGCCAGGCCAAGGGAACTGGTTCGAGTTCTTAAGGAACAGAAGCCACAGCCAAAGTGATTAAAGGGCACACCAGTACATTCTTCTAGTTTGGGAACAGGGCAGTGGCACGTTAAGACCATGCCCTGGGAACCAGTTCAACTCTCTGCTGAATTAAGGGCTGTGGCTTACATTGGTAGGGCCATGAAGGCCTGACAATGTATTAGTAAATGTCTAAAAATATGAAACCTTTTGGTGTGCTGTTTCTCGAAGAGAGCCAGGCCATGGCTCACGTTAGGCCAGGCCAAGGGAACTGGTTCGAGTTCTTAAGGAACAGAAGCCACAGCCAAACTGATTAAAAAGCACACCAGTACATCCTTCTAGTTTGGGAACGGGGCAGTGCCAAATTAAGGCCATGTCCCTGCAACCAGCTCAGCTGTATGATAAAGGGCTGTGGCTAACATTGGGAAGGCCATGAAGGCCTGACAATCTATCAGTAAATGTTTACAAATATTAGGCCTATTGGTATGCTGTTTCTTGCAGAGAGCCAGGCCATGGCTCACGTTACGCCAGGCCAAGGGAACTGTTTCGAGTTCTAAAAGGACTAAAGCCACAGCCAAAGTGATTAAAAAGCACACCAGTACAGCTACTGCAGCTATGGTTTTTTTCTGGAAATAGAGGGCATGGCGCTACATTATACTCGGTCACGGTAACTGAATCTGTTTTTCTAATTTATTGGTGATAACCCATTTTAAACAATGATATACTTAAATACTGATTTGCAAAAAACCACAATTCCTAATGGCTCCTTGGTTCCATGCGTGTTCTTCACTCCATGTTTTTTCATGGGAACTCTAATACCAGAATGTGATAAAACAAGCTTTATTTTCTCTAAGACTAAGAAATTTGTCTATTTTTCAGTCCTTATCTCAGCACTTATAGGGACGCGGTGGCACTGCGGGTTAAACCGCTGAGCTGTCGATCGGAAGGTTGGCGGTTCAAAACCGCACGGCAGAGTGAGCTCCCGTTGTTAATCCCAGCTCCTGCTCACCTAGCAGTTCGAAAACATGCAAATGTGAGTAGATCAATAGGTACCGCTTCGGCGGGAAGGTAACGGCGTTCCGTGTCGTCATGCTGGCCACGACCCGGAAGTGTCCTATGGAAGCCGGCTCTAAGGCTTAGAAACGGAGATGAGCACCGCCCCCTAGAGTCGGACACGACTGGACTTTACGTCAAGGGAAACCTTTACCTTTACCTTATCTCAGCACTTAATTATTTTTACTTATGTGGGTTGTGGCTAAATTACACTGGCTGTAGAAATTTATCATTCCTTCAATTAATGGACATAATTTTTTTAATGCTTAGCATGATTTTATCCTAACTACAAGTGTGAGTCCCAGTCAGTGATTTCTCAGGGACTGAAAGAGTTAACCAGCTGAGCCCGTGAATTCTCTTTTCCAGTATGAGTCCCCTTTGTGGCAGCTCAGGGACCGGAAGAGGCCACCAGGGGATGCACCTCAAGTGCCCTCCAGTGTGAGTCCCAGTCAGTGATTTCTCAGGGACTGAAAGAGATAATCAGCTGAGCCCGTGGATTCTCTTTTCCAGTATGAGTCCCACTTTGTGGCAGCTCAGGGACCGGAAGAGGCCGCCAGGGGATGCACCTCGAGCCTCCGGTGTGACTCCCAGTCAGTGATTTCTCGGGGACTGAAAGAGATAATCAGCTGAGCCCGTGGATTCTCTTTTCCAGTATGAGTCCACTGCGTGGCAGCTCAGGGACCGGACGAGGCCGCCAGGGGATGCACCTCGAGTCCCCTCCGGTGTGACTCCCAGTCAGTGATTTCTCAGGGACTGAAAGAGTTAACCAGCTGAGCCCATGGATTCTCTTTTCCAGTATGAGTCCACTGTGTGGCAGCTCAGGGACCAGAAGAGGCCGCCAGGGGATGCACCTCGAGCCTCCGGTGTGACTCCCAGTCAGTGATTTCTCAGGGACTGAAAGAGATAATCAGCTGAGCCCGTGGATTCTCTTTTCCAGTATGAGTCCACTGTGTGACAGCTCAGGGACCGGAAGAGGCCGCCAGGGGATGCACCTCGAGTCCCCTCCGGTGTGAGTCCCAGTGAGTGATTTCTCAGGGACTGAAAGAGATAATCAGCTGAGCCCGTGGATTCTCTTTTCCAGTATGAGTCCACTGCGTGGCAGCTCAGGGACCGGAAGAGGCCGCCAGGGGATGCACCTCGAGTGCCCTCCAGTGTGAGTCCCAGTCAGTGATTTCTCAGGGACTGAAAGAGATAATCAGCTGAGCCCGTGGATTCTCTTTTTCAGTATGAGTCCACTGTGTGGCAGCTCAGGGACCAGAAGAGGCCGCCAGGGGATGCACCTCGAGTGCCCTCCAGTGTGAGTCCCAGTCAGTGATTTCTCAGGGACTGAAAGAGATAATCAGCTGAGCCCGTGGATTCTCTTTTTCAGTATGAGTCCAATGCGTGGCAGCTCAGGGACCAGAAGAGGCCGCCAGGGGATGCACCTCGAGTGCCCTCCGGTGTGACTCCCAGTCAGTGATTTCTCAGGGACTGAAAGAGATAATCAGCTGAGCCCGTGGATTCTCTTTTTCAGTATGAGTCCACTGTGTGGCAGCTCAGGGACCAGAAGAGGCCGCCAGGGGATGCACCTCGAGTCCCCTCCGGTGTGACTCCCAGTCAGTGATTTCTCAGGGACTGAAAGAGATAATCAGCTGAGCCCGTGGATTCTCTTTTCCAGTATGAGTCCCACTTTCTGGCAGCTCAGGGACCGGAAGAGGCCGCCAGGGGATGCACCTCGAGTGCCCTCCAGTGTGAGTCCCAGTCAGTGATTTCTCAGGGACTGAAAGAGATAGCCAGCTGAGCCCCACTGGCTTGCTGACCACCTGAATGTCCATGGGTGCCACTAACCTGAAGATTTGGGCTATGGATAAAATTACATTTAAGCCAGTAAAGTTTGTATTATTCTATTAAATAGGTCATGAGTAATATTACAGCAGGCAAAGCGTTACTTTAGTCTCTCCCAATGCTGTGGCTAGCATTAAAGTAGCACAATAGTGTTTTTCTTCTAAGAGTAATAATTAAGATCTAACTATGGCTGATCAGCTTTCTGTATACCTTCCATGAGCACGTAATGCCATGCTTAAAATGTTCGTAACTCTGTATTCAAATAATGCCTCTGCTAACCTTCGTAAAAGTTAATTATCTTGTCAACAAATGAGAAATTACATTTGGTTAACAGTAATCTACCAGGCTTTTTTAGAATAACCTTCAAGGCAAGACTAGTATTAAATTAATCTGACTTACTGCTATAGGGATCTTCCTGATATCTGGATTGGACTGACATGGGCATCCTGCACTCTGTGGCACTGTAGGGGAATATTCTTTCTTGCTTTCTGTGACCTTTCTTTCCCATTTTTCATCAGTATGGATGCAGAAGATTGCCAGCTGATACCTGATTCTTCATTCCTTTGAAATGCATGAATTGATCCCTTTGAAATGAAAGATAACAAAAAGTATTGAGACAAATATTCCAGAGAAATGTTACTATGAGGTTTCTAAATGATTTATTGTGCCTGAGAAAGCAAGCAAGACAAATGTAATTGGGTTTTTTTAATCCTTTTAAGATTATGTAAGTATTAGACCATGGCGAAAATTACTCAAGAATTCATAAGCAGTTTTTACTCTGAAAGATATGGGCCAAGGATAATATTACCTCACACTGCAAATAAATACTCTCTAGGAATAATGGGTCATAACTAACATTACCTTGGAACAAAAAGTTTTTTTTAACCTTACTAAAAACATGGGTAATCACTAAGAACACCTCAGATATAAAGTGTTAACTTATTCTCTGGGAACAAATCCATAAAAATAAATAAATAAAAGGCCATGAAAGTAAATCAAGAAATTCTAGGTATTTTATGCCTCCTAAGAATATGGGCTATGGCCAAGATTACCTCATGCTCCAAAAGTTTAAATGTTACAATAAACCACAGCTAACATTAAAAAAACTGTCATAGATATTTTACTACCTTCAAAATATTAGTCACAACTCACACCCGAAGTATTTATTTATACTCTGGGAACAGGCAGTGGCTACATTACTGTAAACCCAACACATCAGGCTTTGTGGGGGCAGTTGTGCATTTTCTAAGAATATGGACCTTGGCAAACTTTACCTCAGACCCAAATGTCCATTTACCCCCTGGGAACAAGCCCTGGCTAGCATTGCACCAAGACCCACACTGTTGCCTCTTCTGGGGCGTTTTCCAGCAGACAAACCATGGCTAACTTTAACTCAGAACCAAATGTCCATTTACCCCCTGGGAACAAGCTCTGGCTAGCATTGCACCAAGACCCACACTGTTGCCTCTTCTGGGGCGTTTTCCAGCAGACAAACCATAGCTAACTTTACCTCAGACCCAAATGTCCATTTACCCCCTGGGAACAAGCTCTGGCTAGCATTGCACCAAGACCCACACACTTGCCTCTTCTGGGCCGTTTTCCAGCAGACAAACAATGGCTAACTTTACCTCAGACCCAAATGTCCATTTACCCCCTGGGAACAAGCTCTGGCTAGCATTGCACCAAGACCCACACTGTTGCCTCTTCTGGGGCGTTTTCCAGCAGACAAACCATAGCTAACTTTACCTCAGACCCAAATGTCCATTTACCCCCTGGGAACAAGCCCTGGCTAGCATTGCACCAAGACCCACACTGTTGCCTCTTCTGGGGCGTTTTCCAGCAGACAAACCATAGCTAACTTTACCTCAGACCCAAATGTCCATTTACCCCCTGGGAACAAGCCCTGGCTAGCATTGCACCAAGACCCACACACTTGCCTCTTCTGGGGCGTTTTCCAGCAGACAAAGCAAGGTTAACTTTACCTCAGACCCAAATGTCCATTTACCCCCTGGGAACAAGCTCTGGCTAGCATTGCACCAAGCCCCACACACTTGCCTCTTCTGGGGCGTTTTCCAGCAGACAAAGCATGGCTAACTTTACCTCAGACCCAAATGTCCATTTACCCCCTGGGAACAAGCCCTGGCTAGCATTGCACCAAGACCCACACTGTTGCATCTTCTGGGGCGTTTTCCAAGCAGACAAACCATAGCTAACTTTACCTCAGACCCAAATGTCCATTTACCCCCTGGGAACAAGCCCTGGCTAGCATTGCACCAAGCCCCACACACTTGCCTCTTCTGGGGCGTTTTCCAGCAGACAAAGCATGGCTAACTTTACCTCAGACCCAAATGTCCATTTACCCCCTGGGAACAAGCCCTGGCTAGCATTGCACCAAGACCCACACTGTTGCATCTTCTGGGGCGTTTTCCAGCATACAAACCATGGCTAACTTTACCTCAGACCCAAATGTCCATTTACCCCCTGGGAACAAGCCCTGGCTAGCATTGCACCAAGACCCACACTGTTGCCTCTTCTGGGGCGTTTTCCAGCAGACAAACCATGGCTAACTTTACCTCAGAACCAAATGTCCATTTACCCCCTGGGAACAAGCTCTGGCTAGCATTGCACCAAGACCCACACTGTTGCCTCTTCTGGGGCGTTTTCCAGCAGACAAACCATAGCTAACTTTACCTCAGACCCAAATGTCCATTTACCCCCTGGGAACAAGCTCTGGCTAGCATTGCACCAAGCCCCACACACTTGCCTCTTCTGGGGCGTTTTCCAGCAGACAAACCATGGCTAACTTTACCTCAGACCCAAATGTCCATTTACCCCCTGGGAACAAGCCCTGGCTAGCATTGCACCAAGACCCACACTGTTGCCTCTTCTGGGGCGTTTTCCAGCAGACAAACCATGGCTAACTTTACCTCAGAACCAAATGTCCATTTACCCCCTGGGAACAAGCCCTGGCTAGCATTGCACCAAGCCCCACACACTTGCCTCTTCTGGGGCGTTTTCCAGCAGACAAACCATGGCTAACTTTACCTCAGACCCAAATGTCCATTTACCCCCTGGGAACAAGCTCTGGCTAGCATTGCACCAAGCCCCACACACTTGCCTCTTCTGGGGCGTTTTCCAGCAGACAAACCATGGCTAACTTTACCTCAGACCCAAATGTCCATTTACCCCCTGGGAACAAGCTCTGGCTAGCATTGCACCAAGACCCACACTGTTGCCTCTTCTGGGGCGTTTTCCAGCAGACAAACCATAGCTCACTTTACCTCAGACCCAAATGTGCATTTACCCCCTGGGAACAAGCCCTGGCTAGCATTGCACCAAGCCCCACACTGTTGCCTCTTCTGGGGCGTTTTCCAGCAGACAAACCATGGCTAACTTTACCTCAGAACCAAATGTCCATTTACCCCCTGGGAACAAGCCCTGGCTAGCATTGCACCAAGCCCCACACACTTGCCTCTTCTGGGGCGTTTTCCAGCAGACAAACCATGGCTAACTTTACCTCAGACCCAAATGTCCATTTACCCCCTGGGAACAAGCTCTGGCTAGCATTGCACCAAGACCCACACTGTTGCCTCTTCTGGGGCGTTTTCCAGCAGACAAACCATAGCTAACTTTACCTCAGACCCAAATGTCCATTTACCCCCTGGGAACAAGCTCTGGCTAGCATTGCACCAAGACCCACACACTTGCCTCTTCTGGGCCGTTTTCCAGCAGACAAACAATGGCTAACTTTACCTCAGACCCAAATGTCCATTTACCCCCTGGGAACAAGCCCTGGCTAGCATGGCACCAAGCCCCACACACTTGCCTCTTCTGGGGCGTTTTCCAGCAGACAAACCATGGCTAACTTTACCTCAGACCCAAATGTCCTTTTACCCCCTGGGAACAAGCCCTGGCTAGCATTGCACCAAGACCCACACTGTTGCCTCTTCTGGGGCGTTTTCCAGCAGACAAACCATGGCTAACTTTACCTCAGAACCAAATGTCCATTTACCCCCTGGGAACAAGCTCTGGCTAGCATTGCACCAAGACCCACACTGTTGCCTCTTCTGGGGCGTTTTCCAGCAGACAAACCATAGCTAACTTTACCTCAGACCCAAATGTCCATTTACCCCCTGGGAACAAGCTCTGGCTAGCATTGCACCAAGCCCCACACACTTGCCTCTTCTGGGGCGTTTTCCAGCAGACAAACCATGGCTAACTTTACCTCAGACCCAAATGTCCATTTACCCCCTGGGAACAAGCCCTGGCTAGCATGGCACCAAGCCCCACACACTTGCCTCTTCTGGGGCGTTTTCCAGCAGACAAACCATGGCTAACTTTACCTCAGACCCAAATGTCCTTTTACCCCCTGGGAACAAGCCCTGGCTAGCATTGCACCAAGACCCACACAGTTGCCTCTTCTGGGGCGTTTTCCAGCAGACAAACCATGGCTAACTTTACCTCAGACCCAAATGTCCATTTACCCCCTGGGAACAAGCCCTGGCTAGCATGGCACCAAGCCCCCCACACTTGCCTCTTCTGGGGCGTTTTCCATCAGACAAACCATAGCTAACTTTACCTCAGACCCAAATGTCCATTTACCCCCTGGGAACAAGCCCTGGCTAGCATTGCACCAAGCCCCACACCCTTGCCTCTTCTGGGGCGTTTTCCAGCATACAAACCATGGCTAACTTTACCTCAGACCCAAATGTCCATTTACCCCCTGGGAACAAGCCCTGGCTAGCATTGCACCAAGCCCCACACACTTGCCTCTTCTGGGGCGTTTTCCAGCAGACAAACCATAGCTAACTTTACCTCAGACCCAAATGTCCATTTACCCCCTGGGAACAAGCTCTGGCTAGCATTGCACCAAGACCCACACTGTTGCCTCTTCTGGGGCGTTTTCCAGCAGACAAACCATGGCTAACTTTACCTCAGACCCAAATGTCCTTTTACCCCCTGGAAACAAGCCCTGGCTAGCATTGCACCAAGACCCACACTGTTGCCTCTTCTGGGGCGTTTTCCAGCAGACAAACCATGGCTAACTTTACCTCAGACCCAAATGTCCATTTACCCCCTGGGAACAAGCCCTGGCTAGCATTGCACCAAGACCCACACACTTGCCTCTTCTGGGGCGTTTTCCAGCAGACAAACCATAGCTAACTTTACCTCAGACCCAAATGTGCATTTACCCCCTGGGAACAAGCCCTGGCTAGCATGGCACCAAGCCCCCCACACTTGCCTCTTCTGGGGCGTTTTCCAGCAGACAAACCATGGCTAACTTTACCTCAGACCCAAATGTGCATTTACCCCCTGGGAACAAGCTCTGGCTAGCATTGCACCAAGCCCCACACACTTGCCTCTTCTGGGGCATTTTCCATCAGACAAACCATGGCTAACTTTACCTCAGACCCAAATGTCCATTTACCCCCTGGGAACAAGCTCTGGCTAGCATTGCACCAAGCCCCACACACTTGCCTCTTCTGGGGCATTTTCCATCAGACAAACCATAGCTAACTTTACCTCAGACCCAAATGTCCATTTACCCCCTGGGAACAAGCCCTGGCTAGCATTGCACCAAGCCCCACACCCTTGCCTCTTCTGGGGCGTTTTCCAGCATACAAACCATGGCTAACTTTACCTCAGACCCAAATGTCCATTTACCCCCTGGGAACAAGCCCTGGCTAGCATTGCACCAAGCCCCACACACTTGCCTCTTCTGGGGCGTTTTCCAGCAGACAAACCATAGCTAACTTTACCTCAGACCCAAATGTCCATTTACCCCCTGGGAACAAGCTCTGGCTAGCATTGCACCAAGACCCACACTGTTGCCTCTTCTGGGGCGTTTTCCAGCAGACAAACCATGGCTAACTTTACCTCAGACCCAAATGTCCTTTTACCCCCTGGAAACAAGCCCTGGCTAGCATTTGACCAAGCCCCACACTGTTGCCTCTTCTGGGGCGTTTTCCAGCAGACAAACCATAGCTAACTTTACCTCAGACCCAAATGTCCTTTTACCCCCTGGAAACAAGCCCTGGCTAGCATTGCACCAAGACCCACACTGTTGCCTCTTCTGGGGCGTTTTCCAGCAGACAAACCATGGCTAACTTTACCTCAGACCCAAATGTGCATTTACCCCCTGGGAATAAGCCCTGGCTAGCATTGCACCAAGCCCCACACACTTGCCTCTTCTGGGGCGTTTTCCAGCAGACAAACCATAGCTAACTTTACCTCAGACCCAAATGTGCATTTACCCCCTGGGAACAAGCCCTGGCTAGCATTGCACCAAGCCCCACACACTTGCCTCTTCTGGGGCGTTTTCCAGCAGACAAACCATGGCTAACTTTACCTCAGACCCAAATGTCCATTTACCCCCTGGGAACAAGCCCTGGCTAGCATTGCACCAAGACCCACACTGTTGCATCTTCTGGGGCGTTTTCCAGCAGACAAACCATGGCTAACTTTACCTCAGACCCAAATGTCCATTTACCCCCTGGGAACAAGCCCTGGCTAGCATTGCACCAAGACCCACACTGTTGCCTCTTCTGGGGCGTTTTCCAGCAGACAAACCATGGCTAACTTTACCTCAGAACCAAATGTCCATTTACCCCCTGGGAACAAGCTCTGGCTAGCATTGCACCAAGACCCACACTGTTGCCTCTTCTGGGGCGTTTTCCAGCAGACAAACCATGGCTAACTTTACCTCAGACCCAAATGTCCATTTACCCCCTGGGAACAAGCCCTGGCTAGCATTGCACCAAGCCCCACACACTTGCCTCTTCTGGGGCGTTTTCCAGCAGACAAACCATGGCTAACTTTACCTCAGACCCAAATGTCCATTTACCCCCTGGGAACAAGCTCTGGCTAGCATTGCACCAAGCCCCACACCCTTGCCTCTTCTGGGGCGTTTTCCAGCATACAAACCATGGCTAACTTTACCTCAGACCCAAATGTCCATTTACCCCCTGGGAACAAGCCCTGGCTAGCATTGCACCAAGACCCACACACTTGCCTCTTCTGGGGCGTTTTCCAGCAGACAAACCATAGCTAACTTTACCTCAGACCCAAATGTGCATTTACCCCCTGGGAATAAGCCCTGGCTAGCATTGCACCAAGCCCCACACACTTGCCTCTTCTGGGGCGTTTTCCAGCAGACAAACCATGGCTAACTTTACCTCAGACCCAAATGTCCTTTTACCCCCTGGAAACAAGCCCTGGCTAGCATTTGACCAAGCCCCACACTGTTGCCTCTTCTGGGGCGTTTTCCAGCAGACAAACCATAGCTAACTTTACCTCAGACCCAAATGTGCATTTACCCCCTGGGAATAAGCCCTGGCTAGCATGGCACCAAGCCCCACACACTTGCCTCTTCTGGGGCGTTTTCCAGCAGACAAACCATGGCTAACTTTACCTCAGACCCAAATGTCCTTTTACCCCCTGGGAACAAACTCTGGCTAGCATTGCACCAAGCCCCACACACTTGCCTCTTCTGGGGCGTTTTCCAAGCAGACAAACCATGGCTAACTTTACCTCAGACCCAAATGTCCATTTACTCCCTGGGAACAAGCTGCGGGTAACAGTGCATGAAATCTTACACGTTTTTCTTTTTTTTCTAAGAATATGGACCATGGCTAAGTTTACCTCAAACCGAGATGTCAACTTACTCCTGGGAAACAACAGGCTCTGGTTAATCTTGCAGCAAGCCTCACACGTTCTCCTTCCTCGAAGGAATATGGCCCGGCCGGGCTGAAAAAGTGTTAGGCCGCCAAATGAAGACATGCTCCTCCGGGGAACTCAAGGAGGCACCCAACGTGGGCAGCCACAACTGCCTCATCCCCTTCAGCTGTGGAGGACCGTCGGCCTCGTCTTTCGCGCGAGGCAGGCCAGCCAATCAGAGAGCTCCCTGGGCTTGAGGGGCAGCCAATCAGAGGCGTCTTCACCGTTCCGGTGTTTTTCTTTTTTTCTCCTCAGCTGTGGTGAAGGGGGAGGAGGTTGGGATGAGAGTGTACCCGCTCCCGCGCCCTGAGTGGTTTCCATGGGGACGGGAAAATCAAGGGGATGCTCTGAACGCGCCGCGGGAAAGCATCTCAGCCGAGGAAGGCGTCTCCCTCCCTCCGTCCCTCCCTCCTGAAGACTACAGCTCCCATCAGGCTCCTGGGTGTAATGGAGCGGGACTGCGAGTTCCAGCCCGCTGCCGGCCGGGCGTTATCATTCTCGGGCCACGTTTAAAGGAGAGGCTGCTGCGTTCGTTCTCCAGTTCCCATCCTCTTTTCTTTTTGTATAGCCCCTCCCCAAAGACACACACACCCCTTGCACAATTACAAGTGCACAGCCTTTCATCTCGTTTTGTTAGAGGAGAGGCTGCGCTTTGCTTGCTTGCTTGTGTATTTAAGGAAAGAGTTACTTGACTGCACCTGAGTGGTTTCCAACCCTGGAGAAGTTTTCAGATACCTTTCTTCGGTGGAAATCAAAGGCTAACCCTAATGCTAACCACAAGCTATTATTTATTTTTTTAATCGATTTGTCAAGCTGCCTATCTCAACAAGTTACTCTGGGTGGTGAACCACAGTAAACAGAATAAAACAAACACATAAAAATAATGTTACTTTATTCCCTGCTTGAATAGGCTTCCCCCTCCTCACCAGACTGTTAAATGCTTTTTGAATGGGAGCTTGTCTGAAAATGCAAAATAAGAAATGTTGCTACGTTGGTTCTGTTGCCTTACCCCTGGCTTAACTATGGTTTATGGAATTAACCCAATGTTCTACATTTGCACAATACATTAAATAAAATAATCGCATGGGCTGGGTTCACACAACATGCTTGACCAACAATGGTGCACTTGTTTGGTGTGTTCGCCAAGTACAGCCATTGATTGTTAAAATCAATGGTCTTCTGTATCACATATTGGAGTAAAGCTGGGATAGAAAACCCATGGGCCTTCCAGATGTTGCAGAACTACACTAAGAGGCTGTCAGCGGGAAAACCTCCCAAAAGAACTCCAATCAATAGGTTCGATGATGCAGAGAAAAGAGTTTATTTGTAACGCGTTTGCAAAGGCGGGTCCCTCCATGCACGAAGGAACCAAGAACAAAGTTAACACAAAACTTTTATACCCTAGCTGTCCTCCCCCTCATACGAGGGCTCAGCTCACAATCTTTCTATCTATTCCAAAACATTTTATGACCTAATTGCCATATTCATATGTTAGCAGGATGTTCCTGCAACTCTTATCACCTACTTGTTTCAGGGTCTCATTCTAATGCAAACATATCTCTGCCGGCGCCAGCCAGCAGTTTATACACCATTGACTACAAATTCTTGTCCTAATGACTGTATTTGACATCCATATATCTTTCATCCCCCTCCCTCCAGCTCAGGGTCCAGAGGCATACTTCCCCTTTGTTTTAGGCACATTACCTTGCCCCATCACCAATTTTTACAATAGATAAGCTGTTACTTCCCTGTTCCTTTGATGCATATGCAAAATGTTTTGAAGGTCAAATTTTTCATCCTTGTTCCTCATGAAATCGAGACACTTTTTATTTTACTTTTAACCCCCAGCTCACAAGGCTTAATGTGGAATTTCTGGTGACAACAAACTCATTTTAGAGAAGGAGACCTTATAGAAATCTGTTGCTTGTAGGGAGAGGCAGCTATGGTTTTCAACTTCCTAAGGGCATGAAATAAAATACCCTATTTCAAAGTAAATTGGACTGTATTATAGACTTGTGGTGGGGCACATTTTTACATTATGTATAGAGGATTAAGAAAGACAAGCTACTCTAATCTAACATTTTCTTTTACATATTTATGAACTGATATTGCCCAGGGTGTGTTGATGCCATCATATTATGATGTATATTTTATATGTTTATATGTTTATATTGAATTTAGTATCACGGCTTTAAACTTGGTTATATTTTTATATTTGGAAATTGCCATTTTACCTGTATATAAAAAAATATATAAATAATATAAATAATAAATAAGAGCCCATTTTACTAATATCAATAGACAGTTTAGAACCAGTCAGAAGCATATTAGACTTATTCTAGTTAATAAAATAATCTGAAATATTACTGAAGTGTTTACCAGTGTAATTGGTAATTATGTGTCATTGACGCACTGTATAACAATCATTTATATTCCATTCTGACCACCTTAATACTCAAAATACCTTTAGACTGCCTGATGAAACAAATATTTCCCAAGTCATATTAAATAACAGAGAAGAAATTGGTTATCCTTGGTGAGTTCCACACAACACTGTAATGAGGATTATCACATCGTTCCATTTGTGATAATCCTAGAATACCACATTTTAATCCAAGTAACACTGAAAAATGCTCAAAAAGTTTTAAATTACACTGTATCAAAGGCTTTCTCTGAAACTAGTGAAGCAATCACCACTGAATACAATTTGTTTGATTTTGTATTGAATATATCCACTAATAATCCAATGTTATCTGATGCCTGAGTTTGAAATGTTGATGCCTGCTGTCAAAATGTTAGCATCCACATTTAACAAAAAAAAAATTAGGCAATGACTTGCACATTTGCCAATATCTTTATTCACTCCAAAATAACTGATATTAGAACATACTTAAAGAGGGGAAACTGATTTATTTATTATTAGATTTGTATCCTACCTTTATTTTGAACAACTCAAGGCAGTGTACATAATGCTTCCACCTTCTATTTTCCCCAGAACAACAACCTGTGAAGTGGATTGGGCTGAGATAGTATGACTGGTCCAATGTCATCTGGCCAGCTTTCATGCCTAAGGGAGGACTAGAACTCATGGTCTCCAGGTTTATACAAAACTTTATACAATATTCTTTATTTAAAACAACTGAAAGTACAGTATGGGTGGAGCATGATCAAAAATTGCACTTGAACATATATTACAGTGATCTACCTATCAAGAAACTGTTTAAAAAATCAATTCAGGAACAATCATATGATGAATAATAATTAAAAAAAATTAATTCATCTGGATTCAACAGTCCCTATATACCTATCAAGCTAACTTCCAGTAAATAGGCTTGTAAGACCTCCATGAGACCTCAATTTACTTGAAACTGCTATGATGAACTAAAAGGTCCAAAACTTGGTTTAAATCTCCAGCATAATTATCTGATCAACTGGTAAGCTAAATAAAGCATATCATGTAGACACAACTGGTTAGGGTCGTGGGGTCATGGTAAAATTTAATATTTCAGTGAATAATTTGAAAAAAATCAAGACCCTTTGCCTTATGGCCAAATTGACAGATGGTATGAGGATGTCAGACCAAGAAATCAACTAAAACTACATTTATCGAGGTTGGCTGTAATAACATAATCTTGTAAGTCCGATTGTGTTGTACCTCCTCCCCTTCTTATAGTTCAATGAATTAGGGAGGTGTCTCTCTGAGCTGCTTCCAAATGTTACCTGGATGTTTTGGACTTAAAGCATGTTTTACCCCTTGTTTCCTTGGCCACTAAGCTTGCATATTTCTGTCAAGGTCATGTTCCTTACTCTCTACAGAGGATGGAATGGTGTTTGTTTAAGGGAACATATCTTCCTTTTGGTCCCACACTCCACAACCACAATAGAGGGACCTCAAACCCTCTGCAGAAATGTTGCACAGGGCTATAGTGAGGATGACAGGAGGAATGAAGCCCCATTAGGTGAGTAGACTTCTGCAGCTTTGGAAGGTAGCCTGTTTAAACCATCCTGTTTTTAAAATAGACACTGAACAGTTTTCATGGCTGTCACATAGAAACTTGCTGCACAACTGTTTTGGTTTATTACAGAAAAATACAAAGAAATGTATTTGTAAAAGAAAAAGACCCAACTAGACATGCTTGCAAGCTTTCATAGCTTTCAGTAGAACTTGGTGTCCTCCAGATGTATTGGCTTACAGCTTGCATAATTCTCAGTTTTTCTGACTGAAGAAAGTGACAGTAATGGGCAACCACTTTTGACCATGGGGAGGGCACTTTTGGGTAGTTTCTCCTTCAGCACAGAGCAAGACATTGATTGGATTCACCCAACACTCTAAGCCATGATATGATTTGCATGTTTGTGGTTTAGCAGGTTTATAAACTATGGTCTATGCCTTAGTTTATGTTGTGCAAAGCCCACCAACTGATTCATTCCTCAGGCTATGGCTCTGTGTGTGAACAAGCCATTTGTATAAATGTAAGCATTTTTTAAAGCATTTGATGCTACTGTACTTGATCAGTGTTCTATGAAAGACTGAGTTTGGTTTTAAAAGAATGACAGAAAAACTAAAGAAGGTGAGGAAACTAAAGTGCTTCAAGACTGCATCTGAGTTGCTTAAATATATGTAGAATTGACTGTGGCCATTGGAAGGGAGACATTTCTCAGCTCATAATAATATGGTAGATTAGCTGGGAATGTGAACAGAAATAAACTGCACTTGGCAGCAAATCCAGTGGAGAGAACTTAATGTTCTGCCTTCCAGAGGAGAAAATAAAGCACCAGAAAGGCCACGAACGCTTGATTTATGTGGCTGAAATCTCACAGCCAGTAGTGCATAGAGTAACTGTGAAATGCTGGCAGAGAGGAGAGGATGATATGAGTTCCCCCTCCCTTTCTTCTGCTCACCTGCATTTTTGTACTATAAGTTTTTTTAAAAGTATTATTTGTTCCAAGAACTCATCTGCCAGAAGACCAAATAAACTCAAGGAAACTTCCTTCAGAAAATAAAAGTTGGCTCCAATAAATAGAACAAAAATGGAAGCCCAACTTGCACAAAATAAATTCAATTTTAAAGTATTTTGGGGTTCAAGTTATATCCTGGTGACTCCACATAACTTTCCCCCCAAGAGTATAGATATGGTTTGCCGTTGCCTTCTTCCAGGATGCCTTTTCAGTTTTCCAGTTTAGACTCCAACTCTGGTAATTCCTGGTGGAACCCCATCCAAGTACTAACCTTGCATAGGATTTTGGAATCAACCAAGGGGCCATCTAGCTGATGAAAGAAATGCAAGATGATCACAAGTGATACAAAGATGGATGTTGAGGTGCTTATCACAAAGTCAACGACAAACTTAAAAAGTCAAGTACATCAGAATGATGAAACCAGCTTTGTGCATAACTTCAAGACAGTTGAACATCTGCACAGTGGTTAATTGTAGTCCACCAGCTTTATTTTAGGGTCTTCCATTATGTGCTTACTTATTATCCCTCCCACTATGTTTTTAACAACTTTCCATGTGAAGAATCCCTGCAGGTTACAAAGAATTGAAATCCAGTTGGCTACCTTGATGCATCTCCACAGTGAGCTGGCCAGTTTTAATGTCCTGCAACAGCCTAAGCAGCCCAAGAGAGAGTTAGGCAGCTGCAGTGTATTTGCAACAGGGCAATTCCATCTTTGTGGAATGACTTACAGAAATAATATGGTGTTTTGGTTTAATATAGCGTAAGAGATTGATTATGGAAATTTTTGTATATCTTTGCTGTTAAAAGTCAGAAGCCACATCTTTTTGTAAATTTGAAATTGTTTTCTCTTGTGTTTCTGCAGTTTTTTTAGTTTTTTTTCTTTCTTTGTATTTTGTTTTTTGTAGTTTTTATTCTTCTCTTGAAACCTAATAAAATTTACTGTTAAAAAAAAAAGACAAATGCCCATCTTTGACACCATGTTTAACCATACGTTTAACCTTACGCTATTTACTTAACTTACGTTACTTGCTTAACTTACGCTATTTACTTAACTTACGCTACTTGCTTAACTTACGCTACTTACTTAACTTACGCTACTTACTTAACTTACGCTGCTTACTTAACTTACGCTGCTTACTTAACTTACGCTATTTACTTAACTTACGCTACTTACTTAACTTACGCTACTTACTTAATTTACGCTATTTACTTAACTTACGCTACTTACTTAACTTACGCTACTTACTTAACTTACGCTATTTACTTAACTTACGCTATTTACTTACGCTACTTACTTAACTTACGCTATTTACTTAACTTACGCTATTTACTTAACTTACGCTACTTACTTAACTTACGCTATTTACTTAACTTACGCTACTTACTTAACTTACGCTATGTACTTAACTTACGCTATTTACTTAACTTACGCTATTTACTTAACTTACGCTACTTACTTAACTTACGCTATTTACTTAACTTACGCTACTTACTTAACTTACGCTATTTACTTAACTTACGCTATTTACTTACGCTATTTACTTAACTTACGCTATTTACTTACACTACTTACTTAACTTACGCTATTTACTTAACTTACACTACTTGCTTAACTTACGCTATTTACTTAACTTACGCTATTTACTTAACTTACGCTACTTACTTAACTTACGCTACTTACTTAAGTTACGCTATTTACTTAAGTTATGCTATTTACTTAACTTACGTTACTTAACTTACGTTACTTGCTTAACTTACGCTATTTACTTAACTTACGCTACTTGCTTAACTTACGCTATTTACTTAACTTACGCTATTTACTTAACTTACGCTACTTGCTTAACTTACGCTATTTACTTACGCTACTTACTTAACTTACGCTATTTACTTAACTTACGCTACTTACTTAACTTACGCTACTTACTTAAGTTACGCTATTTACTTAAGTTACGCTATTTACTTAACTTACGTTACTTAACTTACGTTACTTGCTTAACTTACGCTATTTACTTAACTTACGCTATTTACTTAACTTACGCTACTTACTTAACTTACGCTATTTACTTACGCTATTTACTTAACTTACGCTATTTACTTACGCTACTTACTTAACTTACGCTATTTACTTAACTTACACTACTTGCTTAACTTACGCTATTTACTTAACTTACGCTATTTACTTAACTTACGCTACTTGCTTAACTTACGCTATTTACTTAACTTACGCTACTTACTTAACTTACGCTATTTACTTAACTTACGCTATTTACTTACGCTATTTACTTAACTTACGCTATTTACTTACGCTACTTACTTAACTTACGCTATTTACTTAACTTACACTACTTGCTTAACTTACGCTATTTACTTAACTTACGCTATTAACTTACGCTATTTACTTAACTTACGTTACTTAACTTACGTTACTTGCTTAACTTACGCTATTTACTTAACTTACACTATTTACTTACGCTACTTACTTAACTTACGCTATTTACTTAACTTACGTTATTTACTTGACTTACGCTATTTACTTAACTTACGTTACTTAACTTACGTTACTTGCTTGACTTACGCTATTAACTTACGCTATTTACTTAACTTACGCTATTTACTTAACTTACCAAAAACAAATAAAGAAAAACACGATGTAATCCAGTGATGCTACACTGGTGTAATCTTTCTGTTTTGAAACATTAATCATAATCACCCTGGATTCAGAATTGATTGTCTCATGTGCTAGGACAATCTCCATTATTTGATTAGTGTTAAATGCATATCATAAAGTAGGCTTGTTTCAGCTGATTTCTGTTACAGTAATTTAGCATCTCAGCTGCTATACCAAAACAGATTCCATTTTTTTACCCTGGATATGTGGAAGAGGCAAGCTCAGCATTAATGCTACAGTGCTACATTGATGTGCTGTGCCTTTAAGGCTATGTACGTATTCCGAGCTTTCTGATATTTCCCAGAGCTAGGAGTGTCTGATGCAGGCAAGGATGGAAATAGAGTCCACTTCAACATCTGACAATTTATAACCCCCATTATACCTGGTTTCTAATCATTTTTTTTCCACATTCCTGTAACTTGGCTACTGTGTTTGTGGTCTTTTTTTTTTTTTTTAAAGATCCTTTTTTCAAAAAACCATCAGAAAGTTCTAAGATGTCATCTGGAGGTGGCAGTTCAGCAGCAAAAAATGCAAGAACCTGCAAGAGATATAAAACTGTGAGACGACATGCCAGCATCTACACCTATCCGGAGCCACCCCACAGGTGAGAAATTGCTTTTCTGCTCTATTCAGTCAAACAGCCAAGGCTGAAACATTGTACAAGAGAAAGAATTCTTCAGGTGCTGTTTTTCTATCACCTTTGCATGGCAAATATCACCTGTCGAAATTCCCAGTTCAGCACAACTATTGATGGACAGCTCTGATAGAAAAATCTGATAATGCAGATCAGATGGGTAAGAACAGAGACTTGTAATTAAATGTACAGCAAGTCAGTACTGATATTGGACTTTAGACCCATGGAAATGCCCATCTTTGAAATTTGAAACAGAGTTAAACCAAGTACTTAGATTTGTTTAATGTAGCCCAAATTCATGATTTGCTTGGCATAGGTTCACACATAGGTAGAGGAAGGAAAATCATACTGTTTTCTGTGCAGATAATAACTATGTAAATCCTCCTTCTAAGCAAAGGGCAGTTTGGGGTAAAATAAATGGACTGGATCTGGCACTGAAATTGTAAGATTGGAAATGAGCAAGTGTGTATTTGCGTGACTATTTTTGACAGAACTATCTATGATAACGTTTTACCTTATACGTGTTCTTTGTGGGATCCTGCTATTTTTAGCAACTCAGATGAAGATAATGGGGATGAAAAGGTTGACAGCAATGACCCAGAACAGATCTTTCAGAACATACAGTTTCAGAAGGAAATTATGGCCAACATTCGTTGCAGGCCATGGCCCATGAGGCAAAAACTCCGGGCATTGAGGTAATGGGGACACTTGTGGCATATGAGTGGTGTGAAACAATTGTTTAAGGATGCAAAGCCAATTGTCATGTTCAGTGATTGCATCTCCTTGAAAAAAAATGTATCTGAGCCACATACTATTTATTTGTGAGGTTTCTATCCAGACTTTTCTCCAGAAATACAAGGTAGCTTATATTGTACTTTTTTTTTCCTTATCCTTTCCCACACCAACAATGTGAGGTTGGTTAGGCTGACAGAAAGTGACTGGCTCAAAGTTCCCCAGGGAGCTTCCATGACTGACAGGGGATTAGAACCTGGGTTTCCCCACTTCTAGTCCAACAGCTTCACCTCTGCATCACACTGGCTCTTGCACTGAGAGGGAAGAGATGGCTCATAGTCATCCAGGGACCTTCTGTGGCTGAGGGGGGGCTACCCGGGTTCAAGTCCCACCTCTTGTGTCCTAGTCCAATACTTTCACCACTGTACTACATTAGCTGCATACAGATGAACACAGTCTGTTTGCTGGTGAGCAGGCAAGCCAGCATGCTCTTTCTCTAGTACCTTCTCCTTTCTCCTGTTTTTGCTATTTCTTCTCCTTTATCTTAACCTTCTCTCTCTCTCCCGCTGCTACCTTTTTTCCCTTCTACCCCATTTTATACAACAATCCATCATAAGGAAAGAAAAAAGATCCCCTTCTTGAAATTTTCCACCAAAGAAATGGTTTTTCAGGAGTGCAGGATATGGTCAATCTCTTGCAACTCAGCTGCTTATATCCCTGGCAAGAGTTGGCTTAGATCAGTGTTTCTTAACCTCAGGAACTTTAAGATGTGTGGACTTCAGCTCCAGGAATTCCCCAGCCAGCCATTCTGGCTGGGGAATTCTGTGAGTTGAAGTCCATACATCTTAATGTTCCTGAGGTTGAGAAACACTGACTTAGATGATAAATTTAACAACAGCCCTTGTAATAAACATAATGTTTTTCTCTTGGTTCTAGGGCCACTGAAGTGATTGGTCATGTTTTCCTTTATTTCTGTCTACAGAAATATAGTATGTACGGTATAGTAAAGCAATTTTAATTGCGTTTATTGCCTCTTTCTGGCCAGTGAGGCAATTTTTAATGCTCCTTACTTTCTGTCTGATAAGCAGTGCGATATTATTTTTAAGGTAGCTAGATTTTGTGTGCAACTTATAAAATCTGCCATGAGGTTATTGGGGACTCACTTATGATTTGTAAACAGACTATGGCTGTATTTTATGTATTGATCATTGTGTTACTGCTTTTTGGCTTAAGGAAAAGATCTGTTTACATACATGCCAAGAAAGAGAGGTCATGGGTGTATCCACAATCTGCCCCCAAGTTGGAATAGTTTTGCTTCCCCAAACTGTGCATTTAACAAAGACATTTACCCCCTTATGTAACTGTGGAGATGGCTAACGTTCCTTCTGATCAGAGAAGTATATTCCCATTTCCTCTTGAGTTACTTGGTTCACCTAGTTCAGTATTGTCTATATCAGCCATCCCCAAGTGGGTGCATCCATCATGATTAGACATCGCCTTCCACTGTTACCAAAAAACATGATCAAAGATTTTTGTGGAGATGAAATCCAAAACACCTGATTGATAGGCCACCAGACCTCAAGACAAGAGAGTTTCTCAGCCTTTCCCAGCAACTGAACTCAAGAATATTGTGTACAAAGCTTATACTCTGTCCCAGGGTGAATAATTTGCATACCTTAGTACCTCATATGTGGCTGTCCTACACCCTGAGATCACATCACCAAAATTCAGCAGTAGACTGGTTCATTTTATCACAGCAATGTTTTTTTCACTCTGAGGTTTGGATGTTTGCAAAATTAAGGGTGAGAATGGAAGCAGAAGGTCCATGGGAGGGCAAACCACTTCCATTTCCACCCTTAATTCTGTCCTTGCCATGCAAAAAAAAAAAAAAAGGTAGGGGCAAAAACCACATATGTGGTTCTGTGTTGTGTGTGCAGTCTTCTTTTAATTTGCTTTCATGGTTACTGCAGGATAGCCACTCAACATCCACTGTTGACTGGGTGGCCATATAAAAATGTAGAAGAAATAAATAAATAATCAAGTCACAAAGTGCAGCTCTGCCCTTCCCTGTGACATCATCATGCATGTTTCCTATAAGTCTGGAGACTGGATTGTGGACCCCTGACTCCTAAAATATTGCCCACCCTGGCTGTCTTCTCTTGTCCACAGCTTATATGGGTTGGGGTTCACTAGCAAACATAAAGCATCTGTAGCTGCTGATTTGTAATCTTCACTTTCCCCGTGATTTTTCTAAAGGGAGGAACATTAAGATGCTCCCATTTGTTGTTAAGTATAGCAAGGGTAGACTGCCTTTTGCTGCAGGAAGTCCCACTACTTGGCACCACTTATTTAATATTGTTTGTGAAAGGGGAATGGCAGGAACCAGACCTATAATGAGATTTGGGTAATCAGAAACCCACCTCTTTCTTCCCTTGTCAGACAAGCTAAAGAGATTGTGTTGAAGTACGAAGGTCGGCTGACTCGGACAAGAGGCTATCAGGCTGCTGGAGCAGAGGTTGGTCTGTTTTTCATTAAGAGCTTGCTTTTCATGAAAATGAGCCTAGCATTTCTATTTGCAGGGAGAAGTATTTCCAATGATATCATTGTCATCTCAATGAAGATGAGAACCACTGCTGGCAGATCTTCTTTCCTTTCCTGGCACAGCTTTATACCTTTAATGATTCTATCAGGCAGGGAGTCATTGGGGAAACTTCACCTGTTGTGCATTATATTTGAACGCCAACTATCTATCATCCTTAGCCTTTGCAAGGCTGAACTGTTTCATCCAGCTTGCTGGAACGGTTGCATTATTGGTTTTGAACCGGAAGGCCTTCTGAAGTTTGAACCTTTGGTTAATTCTCTCTTTAATTAAAATACTACCAGCAGCAGCTATGAAGCTGGGCAAGCATTGTAAAATTCATTAGCTTTGATTGTAGAATGGGTTATTCATGTATTAAGTTGGTTTAGAAGACATTCGCCAGCATTGGAATGCCAATAAGTTGACATTAATCAGTGGAATTTGTTTTCCTTTCTCTCCCCCTAATACATTAGAGAAGTTGGGGGAATCTCTAGCAAACTTACAGTGGGCTTGGTGGGAGAGGTAAGAGAAAAGGAAGTGCTTTTTTCCCTGTGAGTTTATACTACAGCAGTTGCCTTCTTGAATGAGATACATGTAATATCTCAGTCCTGACTGAGCCATTATATAAATAGGTAAAATCAATGTTTTCATTAAAAACCTGCATTAAATGAAATAACTTTTCTGAAAAGCCTGGGAGTTGGAATGCCACCACGTATCAGAGGGAATTGGCTTAGAAGCAAACCGATCCAATTCTGAAGCCTCTTTTGGCATATATTTTACTTTCAGGTTTAAGTACCCGCTTCTTTCTTTTCTAGTAGCAATTCTTTATGTCTCTTTTCTGGTCATACGTTGGGTTCATCCCTTTCCATACAAGTTTGAGATTTTGAAAGAAATAAATTGCATTAAAGTATTTAAATATATTTGTGCCTCTTTCTCCAAATATAAGTATTTTTGTTTGCAAGTTTTAATATATTCAGTTTTTGCAACCAATTTTCCTTAAACATTTATACGCATTAAAACATATTTTATTTTTATATTTTATTTTCCCCTAGTGAAGTCTTCCCCCACCCCCCGCCCCCCGCCCCCCGCCCCCCAGATGGTAAAGCACCTAGAAAAGTTGGAGAAACACATATTAAAAGGAAAACTGATTTTCTGTTTGGGTTTTGGTTCAGAAATGCAACATTAAATAGATTCAAAATCAATTGCTAAATTATCTAGTTAATTAGCTATATCTTGCTTTATATTCCAGTATTAAAGGTTTGTGAATATTACAGTATGTATTACATTAAAATATGACTAACATCTTCCCATGCAAAATAAAATATTGCAAGAACTTAATTACTAAAAAACAAAAATATTAAGTAACAAAATAATGGAAGAAAATACAGCATCAGTGATATAATACAATGCATTATGTACTATATATGTTCTGAATGTGTGTGGCTATTTTGTTTTTCTAGCTGTGGAGAAAATTTATTAGGCTTGCATATAACTTCATGGTCATCTTTATTCCTTGGGAAATGAGAATCAAGAAAATTGAAAGTAAGTATACAAGTCTTGAAAAATTCAAGGCACTGGAGAGCCAGTTTGGACTAGTGGTTAAGGTGCTGGGCTAGAAACCAGGAGACTGTGAGTTCTAGTCCCACCTTAGGTATGAAAGCCGGCTGGGTGACCTTGGGCCAGTCCCTCTCTCTCAGCCCAACCCACCTCACGGGGTTGTTGTTGTGGGGAAAAGAGGAGGAAGAAGGAGTATTAGGTATGTCTGCCGCCTTGAGTGATTTATAAAAATAAAGGTGGGATAAAAATTAAATAAATAAATAAATAAATAAAATAAAAATAAAGAGCAGTTTCCATAACTGCTTTTGTCATGTGCCAAATGAACTTTTCTTTGTGTTTTTTTAGGTCATTTTGGCTCAGGGGTTGCCTCTTACTTTATCTTTTTGCGATGGCTATTTGGCATCAACATTGTTCTCACCATAATGACAGGAGCCTTCGTGGTCTTGCCAGAAGTAAGTGATTCTTTTATACTTCCAGGTGGAATTTCTGAAACCAAAACTTGTTTTAGGCCAAGAGCAGACAATTTGACCTTGAACGAAGACCCTGGAATGCCACAGTGTCTTGAAATGACTTGAGGACATCACTGCAAGGGTGGTGGAGGCACATTCAGCTTTTTTGGGGTCTTTCTTAAAAAAGTAGGAGTAGGATTGGTAGGTCCCTGGGATGTAACTTGCTCCCATTGGCAGCCTCTAACCCCTGCCCCTTGGAAGTGATTCAAAATCAGGCTGCTGAAATTTGGAAGCAAATTTTTAATCTGTTTAATTTTAGACCATTGGAGGTGGGTTGGAGACTTTAATGATGTAAATAGTTCCAATGGCCTTCTACTGCCATTCCCACCCTTATTTGGGAGGAAATATGCAAAAAGAAAAGAAAAAAAACCCTGTGTCATAAAAACTAGCCAGGGTGCAAATGGGATACCGAGGAATATATATAGTCTGTCGGCTCTCAGCTTTATGAAGTGACCTTACTACTGGTAGGCGTACCTGTCAAATTTTTCTGTGTGGAATAGAAGAGAAAAAGAAAGAGGTCTTCTGAAGCATCTCACATCAAAACTAGAGCCAGTTTGGTCTAGTGATTAAGGTTCTGGGCTAGAAACAAGGAGTCTATGAGTTCTAGTCCTGCCTTAAGCAGGAAAGCCAGCTGGGTGACCTTTGGCCAGTCCCTCTCTCTCAGCCCAAGAGCCAATCAAGTGTGGTATGAGAGTTCTAGTCCCGCCTTAGGCAGGAAAGCCAGCTGGGTGACCTTGGGCCAGTCCCTTTCTCTCAGCCCAACTCGGTGCAATGTGGACTAGCCTCCTCATGGTGCACCCCGGGCAACGTGACTTGTCACGGCTAAATAGTCTACACATCTGGCTGCTGGACCTCACAAGGATTTCCCAGCAAGAAAAAAAGCAGCATGAACACCGAACTGCTATGCCATACGATTAAAAAAAAAATCAAAACTCAAACGTTGCTTATTTATTTTCTATATTAATCATCCTTGCTTTCTTACAAGGAACTCAAACAACATGCTTGGCTATTCCTCCTTCCCCATCAACATATTTAGTCCTCATAATGACTTTGAGGTAAACTATTAAGAGGGGTAGCAATATGTGCAAGTTGGCACTTGTGTATTTGATCCTGGGGGATCCTCAGTCTTTGTCTGATATGCTATCCTAAATGTCCCCAAAGTACTGCTGTCTGGCGGTTCCATGTTGGCTAGGAGGTGTTGGGATTCATAGTTCAGCCCATTTGGAGAGCGCCAAATTAGAGAAATCCATTATAGTTTCTAGTCCATGCTGGCTGCCTAATTCATCCAACCAGAGAGATCAACTTCATCTTATTATTGGAAATTGTGTGGTGTCATATGAGCTAGATATTTGAAATGGTCTGGAGACTAATTCAATAAGCTTTTTACTATATGAACTGGGTGGTGTGCAAGTGTCTACCTGTCTACCTACCTACCTAATTTCCAGACTTTGTTTTGTTACAGATCCTGGCTGGAGATGCCTTTGGAAGTACTCCCAGCAAGCGGATCCCCAGCGATCAATTTCATTCTGCACAGGATCTGGATACCATCTGGTCTTTGGGGGCAAGCAGAAAAACTTCAAACATGCACATGCGCACACACTCACCCCTCCCAGCGCTACTGATAACAATGTTATTTCTGTTTCCGCAGGGTTACCTTCAGTACTCAGTTTTGTTCTATGGATACTATGGCCAGGCGAGGAAGATTGGGAGTGCTGGTTACCGACTGCCCCTTGCCTACTTCCTTGTTGGAATGGCAGTCTTTGCCTACAGTTTTATCATCCTCTTGAAGAAGTAAGGCAGGTCTTTTCATGACAACCATCAATTTTTTTTAAAATCTGACTTTATCCCATTCGTTGACTAGGAATTGCAAGCAAATGAACTGAAAAACAAAGGAACCTGTTTTTGGTCTCCCCCTCTACTCACTACCCCTGAAATGTTCATTTATTACTCCTGATACTGAATGAATGTTTCAGAACAAGCTCCCTTTGGGGGAGAGAGATGATTCATCAAGAATATTTCACACTTCTATAATTATCTGTATTCATTGTAGATCTAGGCAATGATACCAAGTGTAAGGTTACCCTTAGACATTTTAGTTGTCCTTGCAATTGTTGTACTTGCGACTTTCTCTTCTACAAATTGCTTGGATAGGCCCAGAGGGGGAAATAGCTTAGCCATATTTGGGGGGGGGATAGCATAGAGGAGGAGGTTTAATTCTTCTACCTCCATCAGAATCCTGATGAGAATTGAAGCCAGTTTAATGGCCTGCTAGAACCACTGAAATGGAGCAGAGCTTACAACACAGCTGAGAAGCTGGCACAGAAAAAGAATTATCTTAAAATAGCTTCAATGAGCATGCCAGAGAAACACAGGTTATTGATCTTACATATTCAGCCCTCCCAAGCATAAAGAATCACATGCTTAGACACATTAGGTTAAGATAAGTAAAAGAATTCTTACTGACTTTATTCTTTGTTGCTTCTATTACATCCATCTTGGTGGAAAAGATGAAGTTCCTTTGTTCTTCTTTTTCATTTCTAAATACTTAGTTTTGCCCTAAACTCTCAGCCCTACAGCTGCCAAGAGCTGTGTGGAAGAAAGGGGAATTCCAGGCCCACCAATTCACATGGTGCCCAGAATGGAGGAGAGCAGCACATATCAGTGTGCCTGCTTCTGGTGGGGAAGAAGGAAAAGGAAGTGGGAGTGGCAACAAACAGCTTCCTCAGAGTTGCATTGTGGGACAACTTAATTTACATGCTAATTCACATGCAAATGAGGAATGCTGGATTTGCCAGAACTTCCAACAAGAATTACCCCCAGAGCTTAGTGAATACGTAATTGATATCTGCAATGGGGTGAGAGCATGAATGATTAACTACTTAGACCATTCTGATCAGTTTAAGCACTACTTTTTGAATGGAGGTATTTGCAGCTGTAGGCAAACCAAGCAGTGAGTAATTAAGAGCAGGTGTGAACCAGCTTTTGAGCAACTAAAGGCAAAGATAGCTTGAGATGACCAGAAGAAAAAACTCCAAAAACCACATGAGAGGAATACTCAACTCAAAGTTATTATATGACCTGCAAGATTTTGAGTTCTGTTTTTGAGTTCTTTGTTGGGGAAGATGGTAAACAAAGCCAAATGGAGATGGGGCAAAAATAATGGAAGTGTGTACTGATGAGTCTGCATTTAGTTATGATATTAGGTAAAATTAGGAGTAGGTTGAGATATTTCAATCAGAGTCTTTCAAGATCTGGGCTGAAGGATAACAGTGTATGGGTCTTTTGATGGTTATTTTCTAGGATGGCCAAAAATTCAAGAATGAGTCTTGCTAGTGCTTCTGATGAAAATTACACCTTTTGCTGGCGAGTGTTTTGTGCCTGGGATTATTTAATTGGCAACCCTGAAGCTGCAGAGAGCAAATCTGCTGCCATAGTGAACAGCATCAGGGTAAGCTACTCAACATTCAAACAGAAAAGAATGGGTGCATATGATACAGTACATGAGGCAAAAATACTGGATGTGAAGCCATGTAAAGTCATTAGAAGGCTATTGAGCAGTGAAACCAATATTTGTGTCTACTCAGAAGTCCCTGAAGGGGTGAGTATAGGAGTGCAGCAAAGCCTTATTGCCATGTTCCTATGAATCCTTGGCTAGAAATAAGTCATGTCAAACTTTTGTTTGAGTTGACAAATTTAGGATTGTGTTATATGCTAGTATGTCTTTGTTTCTTTTAAGGAAGCTATTCTGGAAGAGCAAGAAAAGAAAAAGAGCACCAACCTGTATGTATGCATATAATTTTTCCATCTAGTGATGTGCAGCTGATCAAAGAGAGACAGAAGCCAACTCTCTGTCTTTTGAACTTGTTCCTTTATGAGCTGCTGAAACTATCTGCATCTCGTTTATGTTTCCTGTGTGCTTCTCCCATATTCAGGGCAGTGACAATAAGCTTAAGAATCATTGCAAACATCTTGGTCCTTCTCTCACTTGCTGGAAGTATTTACATCATTTACTTTGTAGTGGATCGATCCCAGAAGTTGGAAAGGATGAAAAAAGAGCTGACCTTGTGGGAAAAGAATGAGGCAAGAGCACATTTTCTCAGCTTCAGACTCCTCCTGCAAAATGGGAATAATAACATTGATTCTTTTCCTCCTTGACTGAGCTATCTACACTGCTCATGAGGCATGATGATGATGATGATGATGGTACCATATTGGTCACACTCTGTATGTGCATGTGTTGGGATATTTGTTATCCACCCCCCTGGTAAGGCCATGGGAGCAATTTGTTCTGTTTGCATTTTGATACCAACTTACTTTGTTTTAGACTTTCAAACCAATAAATCAACTAAAACTTGATTGTATGTTGAAATGCATGGTGCTCAAAATTTTTGCACTCTCACTTTTAAGAAATCATATAAGAATATGAAAGCTAAGAAAGCACATGCCCCTAAATGCATAATTTGCTGAAAATAGTAAATACATGCATTAGGTCATGGAAAATCACTTGATAAAATGGCCTTCAAGAAGATGGATGTGAGTAGAAATACTCATACAAAAATGACTATGTCTCTCTAAATGTGTTATGGGTACGTTTTTGAGTTGTGTTGCAAATCTATCAAAGACGAAGTCCCACTGAAGAGCTAAATTCTAATATACATGTTAGTATAATTGCATAAAAATCAAGCACTTTTTCTGAAAATAACATATTCTTCTCTTCTTTCCAGGTGAGTGTGGTTGTCTCTCTTATCACCATGCTTGCACCATCTGCATTTGAACTGGTGGCTGCACTGGAGATGTATCACCCCCGCACTACTCTACGCTTTCAGCTTGCCAGGTATGGGAAATCAACTTCATTAACTTAGCAGAATGAAAATGACCTCAGTCTTATGTGACATGTGGAATAGGGGTGGACTTTCAGTGGAAAAACATTTGCCAATTCGTGTTTCTTGGGCTTTTTTTCCCCCAGAGTTTTGGTCTTATATCTGGGAAATCTCTACAGCTTGATCATTGCACTTCTGGACAAAGTGGATAGCATGAGTTTTCTTGTAAGTTGCAAGTCTTAATCATCTTGCATGGCAGATCATTTAAGATCTCTGTGCTTTGTAGTAATTCACTTGAAGCAGCTAGGGAATTTTGGTGAACTGAAGCACTTCAGCAAACAGTTGAGACAGAATTGAGACAGTTGAGACAGAATTAGACATCTGAAAATCTCCCATATCTCCTATATCATCTTTATTATTGTAAAAATGATAAAGCGTTAACTCTCTCATATTCTACCTTGCCCCTTTTATTTGTAGTAGAGTTAATAAATAAATATTATCTCATGGGGGTAGAATCTAAGAATGGCTTCATAACAAAAATTCAATCCACAAGGTTCACAAACTTGACATAACAGATAAGTTGCATTACTGCAGATAAAAAAGAAGTCATACATAAGAGTCACAGAATATTCAGTAGGTTCACCTCCAAATCCTAAAACAGGGATGTGATTAACATTCCAAAAACTGAGCATTGGGCAGAACAAAATTAAGGACAGTCATGATAAGAACTACACTTGCTTTGATTTAATTTAAATGTATTTAATATTTTTCCTCTTCTGTCACACTGGCAATTATAATTTGGCAGCAATTTTGGGGGAAGGCAGGAGACTTTGGATCTCTTGCCTTGGATCAGGAATCCAAGTCCATGGATCCCTGAGGCTACAGACTGTGACTTTACCTTAAAAGCTTTAAACAGGACAAGGAAAGTGGAAGGACTGCCCCCTGAGTTTCAGTTTCAATGTATGATTTCAGGAAATTGACATTCATAAAAATGGAAGCAACCCCATGGATACCACCACCTTCTTAGCAACAAAATCCCTTCTGGAGCACAACTTTTCAACACCAACTCCAAATATGCAAGTGGTTAAGAATGGCACTTTCCTTCTGTCTGAGAATCACACCCAAAGCTACTCTCTGCTAGTTGAACTCAACAATACAGCCCTGTACGACTCCAACACCGAAAGTCACCAAAATCAGTGCTGGGAGACCTATGTTGGCCAAGTACGTCTCATCCTTACCCGAGCCAGGATTTTTTCATTGATGGCACCAGAACTGAAGAAATGTTTGGCATGGATATCAATGGAGACCTGTCTTTCCCTGAACCTTATTGTTATTCCTTCTGTTGTTTTTAAAGTAGCAAGTACCCTGCATGTTTTTCATAAACACTCCACAAATATGTTACCTATTTCAATGTTAACTGCCTGGGTAGTATTACAGGTTACTGTTGCTCATTGCATTGGGTTTGCTGTTTGTTTCAGGAAATGCTGAAGCTGTCAATTATCGATATGCTGTTCACAGTAGCTAGCATCCTCCTGATTGATTTCTTCCGTGGGCTTTTTGTCCGGTATTTGAGTGACTGCTGGTGCTGGGATTTGGAGAGCAAGTTTGTGAGTATGGGTTCAACCAAATCACAAAAGGGTATGAGCCAGTTTGGCCTAGTGGTCAAGGCAACAGGCTAGAAACCAGGAGGCTGTGAGTTCTAGTCCCGCCTTAGGCACGAAAGCCGGCTGGGTGCCCTTGGGCCAGTCCCTCTCTCTCAGCCCAAGAGCCAATCAAGTGTGGTATGAGAGTTCTAGTCCCGCCTTAGGCATGAAAGCCGGCTGGGCAACCTTGGGCCAGTCCTTCTCTCTCAGCCCAGCTCACCTCACAGGGTTGTTGTTGTGGGGAAAAGAGGAGGAGGAAGGAGTATTAGGTATGTTCACTGCCTTGAGTTATTTATAAAAATAATAAAGGTGGGATAGAAAAAATAAATTAAAAAACAAACAAACTGCAGCATATTCCATGGATGTTGGACCCTTCCTAGATCTCCCTCCCCTCTTGCTTTGCAGTGAGTGGTGCAAGGTGTAATAACACTTTTCAACCATTAGGTGGCAGTGCTCCATCTGTTTTGATCTGAATGTATGAGTGACTTGAGGGAGGATTCACCAGGACGTCCTAAATCAATCTTTCTCAAAGTGTGGACGGAGGACCTCTGGGGTCCCCCAGGACCTTCTCAGGGGTCTGGGAAATCAAAATTATTTGCCAGCCTATATTGAAAATTAATACAATATTAAAATCCCATCAAACAATCATGAGAAGCGGTAGTGGCAGCAAATGTGTCAATTTTAATTTTTAATACAGTAAATATTGATAAGACCAACAGGAAGCTCTGGCGTGGGCTGGTCTATGAAGTCACGAAGAGTCGGAAGTGACTAAATGAATAAACAACAACAAACAAATATTGATAAACATAATCCATGCAAACAAAAGCTCTGTTGGGGTCCTCAGTGATTTTTAAAAGTGGGAAAGGGTCCTGAGAGAAACAAGGTTAAGAAACACTGCTGTAGATGCATCTCTTTTGAATAAGAAGTTGTTACTGAATCCTGCCCTTTTGTTTGTTTACTTTGCAGCCAGAATATGGGGAATTCAAAATAGCAGAAAATGTCCTGCATTTGGTCTACAATCAAGGGATGATTTGGTAACACATTAACTTAATTCTGTTTAACTTAGAAGTTGTTGACCTTTGAGTCACACTTGGTGTTCGAATGGCAGACCAGTAGTTACAATCGAAAAACCAGGTGTCAGACCAAGAAACAGATAGGGTTGGCACAAAAATAACATTTAAATGTAACTGATTCATGTAAATATATTTACTCCTTTATTCAGAACTGTTCCCCTTTGGTTACAGTTTGATGGCAATATTTCGTAGGGCTCCGATGATGGCACCCAAGGTTTTGGAGGGGTACATGGTGAGAAACCTGGGGTCTGAAGTGGTGCCCCCTGAATTAATTTATTGCAACTGACTTATTCTATTCTGGCTTCTCATGCTGGAAATGTTCCTATTGGGTCAAAGACTCCTGATGTAAATGATCAGCTAATGAAGTTGTTTTGGAGTCCAGCGGGAGTAGATAAGAGGGACAAGTACCCTGGGGGTCAAATAATAATCGCTACTGTATTCAACAGAACTTTACCTATTTGCAATCCATAATCAGAAGATACAGCCTCTTTTTATAGATACAAAAACAACACGTTAATTTGATCTTAAGCTTCATGACCCTGTGAGGGTTGCTGTGACTTTCAACAGCATTTTTGGAGGTGGGAGGAGATGCCTATTCAAATATTTCTTCATCATGGCTGATACTAGAACGTAATACTTATGGGAACAATACAGTGAGTCTAGAAACTAGTGGCACTACCAGCCTGTATCTATCAACTCCAGAAGCCAGGAGAGAGAATTGATAGAAAGCAAGAAGAGCTTCTCTTGATGCTGGCCAAGCTCATAAATAACCAAACCCATTCTGAGTGAAGCAAGGAAAATCTTGCCCATTATTAGTCTATTTCCCAAACTGAAACACTCTGGTTGTTCCTATTCAAAGGATGGGGGCCTTCTTTTCCCCTTGCCTCCCTGCATTCAACGTTCTCAAGCTGATTGGGCTGATGTACCTAAGGAGCTGGGCAGTGTTGACATGCAACGTCCCTCATCAGCAAGTCTTCCGGGCTTCAAGGCGAGTTACTTTATATATAGGGAGGTATCATCACAGGAACAACAAAACACTGGTTGTTGTAATTGTTTGTGAGAATCTTAAAAACAAAACAAAGAACACCTAAGGATCAAACTATTAATAGTGTTTGTTTAGCATGACTTGGCTTTTTAAACATAAAAGTTATACTTACTTTAGGGTACTCGTGTATTTCCTCCTCCAAATTACAGAATAATTACAGAAAGCTTTGATAGCATCCTAAGACAGTGACTGGAATATGAGATATGGAACTTTGCCTTGTTGCAGTGTTGAAGCTTTTCTTCCACCTTTGTTTTTTAAAGTTCTAGCAGTTGAATGTTTTTAGTGCTTTTGGACGAGCCTCGTGCGGCGCAGAGTGGTAGGCGGCAGTACTGCAACCAAAAACTCTCCCTGAGACCCAAGTTCAATCCCAGCAGAAGCTGGATTCTCGGGTAGCTGGCTCAGGTCAACTCAGCCTTCCCTCCTTCCGAGGTCGGTAAAATTAGTACCAGCTTGCTGGGGAAGGTGACGGCTGGGGAAGGCAATGGCAAACCACCCCGCTACAGTCTACCAAGAAAACGTCGCAAAAGCGGCATCCCCCCAAAGCGTCAGATATAGCTCGGTGGTTGCACAGGGGACCTTTCACTTTTCCGAGATGCTTTTAGGGAGGCAGGGCTGAAACATGAACCCTTGCATTCTTTTAGGGAGGGGGTATTGAACAGGGTTAACTAAGTAGAAAATATATCTCTCTTTTATCTGCAAAGAAATATCTTTAAAATATCTTTATATCTATAAGCCTACTAAGGCATAACATACTTTCAAGAAATGTTTATTACTACTACTGATAACAATATTAATAATACCAGCACCAAATGTTGGTATTTGGCCTCATAGTTGGGTTTTTAAAAGGCCTTAAAACACTAGAGGTGCAGGGCCATGTAATGCTTTGTGTAACAATGCAATCTTCCTTTTCAGATCTAACAACTTCTACTTAGCTATGCTTCTATTTATGCTCTTTCTGTGCATGCTCCCAACTATCTTTGCTATTGCCCGCTACAAGCCATCTCTAAACTGTGGCCCATTTAGGTGAGTGGATACTGGCGTTGCTTCATTTGATGTTCTAAGCATTAACCTGCAAGCAGGTCCAATTTGGCAACTTCAGCATATTGATGCTTACCCTCAGCATTTATTTCTTGGAAGGGTAAAGTTGACATACAAAGAAACTGCAGACATTCTCCCAAAGCATGTTCCAGCAGGGAAACCTATCACTGTGTCTCTAATCAACCATCCACTTAGCATTTGAAAAAGATAATCTGTATTTAGTGTGGTCTACATGACCTGCTTTGTGTTAACTTTTTTTTTTAAATGGGAAAACATTTACAAAATCAGTGCTCATTCCACAGACAATGCTACTGGAAGATATTGTGGTCCTGGAGTGCTGATTTCTCATAATTAGATAGCTCCGTGTGTGTGTGTGTGTTTTATGCATCATTGTCATAAAATGAGGTACACATGCAGTGAAAATAAACAATACGGTATTTGGAAGTCTGGGTGCACTAATGAAGGGTTGAACTGGGGTAGGCTGTTTGGTTTTTTTAGAGGTCACTGCTCTGCACCTCCCAGTGTCCCTGAGCATTGGCTTTACTTACATGGTCTTCTGAGAGTTGAGGTTCAGCAGCATCTGGAGGGTCATGGGTTGCCTATCCTCAAAGTAGAGGTAGATAAGAAGCCTTGCAGTTCAGCCTGAAATGGTTTTATCCCAAGCTGCTTTAGAGGAAACTTATGGTCTATCCAAGTATTTTCTGATAAAGTTCAAAACAAGATTTCATAGAATCATAGGGCTGGTCTTCTAGTCCAATCCCCTGCCCAAGGCAGGAAACCTCATACCATCTCAGACAAATGGTTGTCTAATATTTTCTTGAACTTTATCCCTCCAGCCTGCTCAATTGGTGGTCATTTTTTCCCCGGGAAAAGAAAAACCCCAAAGTCCTCCTAACATATCTAGCTCAGAGCTTGGCTGTGAATAGAAAACTATTTTGAAATGTTTAAAATGCTTCAGATTTTCTGACCCAACCATTGAATGCTTTCCACCTAGTGGGCAAGAAAAAATCTACGACATTGTGTCTGAAACTATTCGAAATGACTTTCCTCCTTGGTTCAACTCTGTGATGGCTTATATCAGTAGTCCTGTGGTTGTCCTTCCAGCTTTATTATTACTCTTGTAAGTCTAAATACTTTTACTTGACTTCATGGTCAGTATTTCAGGTTGCCACCAAGCTATATGTCCAGAAGAATCTGGCCACATCATTATCCTGGGAGGAGTTCCATTTTAAAATGGAAGAGGGCTGAGGATAATGATATGGAAAAAGCCCTCTGCATTTAGACAGCTAACATGTTAGGTTTATGCCTACTGTCCTTTCATTTCACCCTTGTATGCTTCTTACCCAGTGCATTGGAGCTTTTGATGTGAAGGAGTATCCAAGTCTTTCCCCTCTAGCCATTCTCCAGTCTGAACCAGTAAAGTTCTACAAAAGCTATCCTCTGCCATTGCTACGTGGATGGGTCTAATGCAATAAAGAGGAAAATAGAAGGCCCTTCTAGGGACTCCTTAAAGCCCTCTGCTCCCTCTTTTTACTCCAATGCTGTAAAAGAGGGGACTCTCTTTATACAAAGAGCAAAGTCTTGCCTTGAAATGGATGTGCACTTTTTAGCATTCTGGATTTAGGTCTAAAGTGCACAGAAGCTTTAAGATGTTATAGGAACATGGGTGCAGGTATGGTTTAGCCTGGAGATTCCTTATTTTATTTGCTTTTCTCCAGCTCTTCCATGGGGTTCCTAGCAGTTTCCACACTTGTTTAACTTTTAGCAGTTAGTTGTAGTCCTCCCTTAGGCATGGAAGTCAACTGAGTGACTTTGGGCCAGTCCCTCTCTGTCTCAGCCCAACCCACTCACAGGGCTGTTTTAATTGTGGGAAAATAGGAGATGGGAGCATTAAGTATGCACACTGCCTTGAGTTGACCAGAACTAAAGGTGAGATAGAAATCTGACAAATAAACAAACTACAACCTGGGAATTCCATCTCCCATCTAGGTCTGCCCTGGCTTAGCTTCTAAATCCAGACAAGGTGATTATGTGCTGCCAGCTGCTGGGAAGAAATCTCTTCATTATGGAAATAAATTATTGTAGTTATGTTGATTCAGTTCTTTCAATTTAATGTGATGTAAATCAGATTTCTCTTTTGTTGTTCTTTTTTCTCCAGCATGCTAATTTATTACCTGCAGAGCATTGCAAGGTCATTAAAATTCACCAACAACCAACTAAGGATGCAGATCCAGACAGTAAGTGCTGACTAAATGCTCATACCATATTTTTGATACTTTTTAAATAAAAGTAATTCTTAACAGAAAATAGAATGAATCAAAGGGCAGGTAGATGGGGGGTGGGGGTGGCAGTGCAGATAATTTCTGTACCCACAAACTTTATTTGATGTTTGAGTGCAATGATTTTTTTTAACGGAAGTCTTACCCTATGTAAGGCTGAACTTTTAGTTAATTAATTTGGTATCTATTGTAGGAAAGAACTGAAGATAAGAAAAAAGTGGTCCAAATGGCAGCAGGTAAGCAGAAACATCATTAAGGTACTTAGCATTGCTGAACTGTATGTTCAGTCATCTTTTTCACAAACAGCAATAATGATTGAAAGCAAGAGGAGTAATATGAAGCATATGGAGGGAAAAAAAAACACCAATCCATATTGAGACTAATACTGCTCTTAGCTTAGGTGAAAGTTTGTAAGCACTGGAAGCTTCTGAATTTCCAAGCAACTATTCATCAGATAATAATAACATTTTATCCCACCTTCTTTTACATGTCTGTCTTCCATCTTCTGAAGCAGATTGCCCATATAAGTTTTATCCAACTGTAAAAGTTCCAAGAAGACTAGCCTAGCCATGTTTACCTGTTGCAGAAAGAACCAGAAGAAGATTGTGACAGATTTCAGACTAATACATTCATTACAGAATCAGCTATGCTGATTTGAGACGCTAGACGCTAGGACTAAGCTACAATCCTACTCTATAGGATGCAAGAATTCTGGGCAACATGTTCTCACTGAGGTTTGAATTTAACATTGCACTAAGCCATAATATGTTACTTTGGTTTTGGCTTATCATGTTGCACAAACCCAGCCATTGTAGTTGGCACATCATGGTTTATGGCTTAGGATGATGTGTGAACCCAACTTCTGGCTCTTGTTCAACAAGCCATGATTAAAGCAAGCCACATTTTAATGTGATGTGCAAATTCAGCTGGAGGATGCTGGTTGAGTTACTAGGGTCGTGTTTTGGCACTCTCCTGCATGGATCAAATGTGTGCTGTACCATTGATCAGTTCCAGTTGATGACTGAAGAAGTTCTGATTGATTTTTCTGAACATTATTTTTAGCTAGAATCCAAACAGTAGAAGGAAATGGCAAGAGGCCTGAACAGGATAGTGATGTCATCAGTCAGGAATCTTCAGCTCGGTCCTCAACCCCTAGGAAAAATGGCAGTGTAGTAAACTTTGAGTCTCCCAAAGACAGCCAGATACAGACAATATCTCAATCAGTACCACCACCTGAAATACTGAAAGCAACGGGCCCATCCCCAGCAAATGATACCCCTGCTGTTCCGACGCCTGTAGCTCCGATACCCGTCACTCCAACGCCTCCCATTCCTGCAATGGCAAAGCCTAGAACAGAACCTTCCATCAACAGGTAAGACCTTTTCCAGGAACTAGGAGAGAAACTAGAGGTTCACATGGTGTATTTACAAGGCTACATTCATATAATGCAGCTTTGTCCATCCTGGTATTTTACAGTTATGTTGAGTTACATGTCCTGTGGCTATGCAGGCTGGGAAATGTTTATTTTGCATATGGGTGAGTATTATCCTTCGGTGTTCAGACTTATACAATTGCATGATACAGTTCTGCAGTTAAAAAAACAAAACTGTCCCCACCCGCCCCCAGTATTCATGAAAAGAACATTCAAAAAGTATATCTAATTAAAGGGAAATGTTATATGCATTTTTCAAGCAATAAAAATTACACGCCCAATCCATACCATAGGAGAAATGCGTACATAAATTCATACATTTTTTTTTTTTTGCAGAAATGGGATTGGGGGGGGGGGGAAACCCTTACAATTTTAAAAAAAGGGAACTGAAATGGACAGATTCTCCATCTGCAGTTACAGAGGGTAATTAGCACCAAAAGAGCTAGTTGTCTTTCAAAAAATATTAATATAAATGACTTTTTCCACTTTTTGCCAAATCCACACTATAGAAAGAAAGAAAATACATTCTAAAAAGCCAGTGCAGGAGAGCAAAATCATAAAATAGAAGCTTTCAATCTCAATGAGGCACTATTGAGCCACCCTGGCCCTCCCTTCCTTTCTTCAGATACCCGAATCCTATCCATGGGAGCACTAGTGAACTCTGCAAAGCCAAAGTGTACACTCCTGTGAAGCTGAAGAAGCACGTGGAAGATGCTCATTCAGAACCCCTGTTCAGGAAGAGCCTCCAGCAAGTCAACCCGGAGTCTCACGGGGCCCCCGGTGGTCCCCCTTTTGTGGGCCGCAGAGCTCACACGGCCAAGTACTACATAGTCAATGAGCAGGAGCCCCGCAGAAAAATCCTCCGTGCAACAACTCGGCTGCCAAGGAATGTCCGAATGGATGAGGCAGGTGACATCGTTGAGTTGTATCCACGGCACATCCGAAGGTACGTGGTTCGAACACCCCGCAGGGCCTACTCACCTCATTACGTTGAGGAGGATGAAGACGAGTTATGGAGAGGCACTGCTAAGCAGTCTCACCGTCCACGGTCCCTGTCTGATCTTCGAGCTCCCCCGCGCTTCTACATTGGGGAGTGGACTGACAACCAAATTCTTACAAGCAGGGCTCTACCGAAAATGCACTACAAATCTTGGGAAGATGGTTTCGGCTTAACCTATGGCAGGCACCCCCACCCCCACAGAAAGATACACCTGAAGAATATTGAATTTGACCAGCACTATCCAGAGCACCATGGAAAGGCCAAAGCCAAGCCCAAACCAGCACCATCCCCAACGGAGTCTGACTCCATTTCTCCTGAATCAAGCAGCGATCAACCCACTAGTGGCAATGATCAGTACATCCAAGTCATTCCAAGCAAAGAAAAGTATCTGAAATCTGGAGCAAAAGGAACTCCCCAAAAATCCAAGTCTGGTGTTGAGCTGAACTTGGCCGAGATGAATGACCTGATATGCTCAAATGTCTAAAGTGGGGAGAAAAGACTGCAGCATTTTGGAGTTGTAAATTCAGGCACACTCCGAGCTCTGTCAGGTACCCCAAATTCCCCAATGTTTCTGCCTTGCTTAAACACTAGTTGCTACATTCCACTTGAGGATGAATGTTGGTTAGCTCCATTCCTGTAACGTTCTCTGCTTGCTTCTTCTTGGCTGAATGATCTTTGCTCCAAAATTATACTGCAATAAATGACCATTTAAAATCATATTTAACAAGCATTTAGGACAAGCTTGATCCCACACTATGAATCTTGGTGTGTTTAAATAATGGATCCTGGCATCAGCAGGTGAGCTTGCCG
This sequence comes from Candoia aspera, assembly GCF_035149785.1. Classification (NCBI taxonomy): domain Eukaryota; kingdom Metazoa; phylum Chordata; class Lepidosauria; order Squamata; family Candoiidae; genus Candoia; species Candoia aspera. The sequence goes on from NC_086165.1 coordinate 11,786,246, forward strand.
GAACAGGGGCTGCTATCTCTGTTGTTCAATTACACTACTCTGCTCACCCCAGTCATTAAATAAAATCTTAACTAGCAATCATCTGCACATAGTTGAATAATCAACTTTGATTTTGCTTTTTCCCCCCAAATGTCATTGTAATGTGTGTTTTTTTTACCCGCTGCTTCCATCTTCCTTCTCACAAGAGGAAAAAAACAAACTGTTAAGGACGGACAGATGGGTAAAGCCACTCTTTGTCCAGAGGCATCCTGGTTTTGAAGGTATCTGCAGACCTTTTGCTAAAAACAATTGTTACTGTTGTTTTGCATAGCAGTATATGGCCCTTTTTACAATTCATAGAACTGCATTGTAAAAAGGGCCATCTTCATCTAAAGGGTCATTTTTTATTCCTGAATTAAATCCATGCCCTATTCTTCCCACTTCCATAGAAAATTTCCATCATTTAAGGCTCACTGTCACAAAGGACTTGTTTCTTTAAGTTTAGCTTGGCCAACCCAACTGAGAAGTGAAACCACATGAGTTCTGTCCAGATGATACACACCACTATTTGTAATAAGCTGTGACATTGTCAAGCTTTGGCATGTAGAAATAATATTTTTCTCTTCCCCTTCATCTCGGTCTAGGCAGCCCTTGAGCAAGTGCAGAGTGCTTTTCTTTCATACTGAATTGCCAGCTTTGGTACATCTTTCTGAGAAGGCAGAATGGAAGACAACGCAAAAGGATCGGGTTTTTTTTTTGTTTATTTGTCAGTATCATAACACTCTTGGTTCTTCTCGGAATAGCTTCCCACCATTACGATTAACCAGGCTCTTCTCGTAGCCGAGTCAGACATACCTTTTAAATGGAGGTTGTGGGCAGAGATGACGGTTCTTCCGTCTCTCTCAAACAGCAGTTTCAATGCACATTCACCCAGAGAATTCTGAAAGCTAGACCTCTAGGCTGAAATCTAAAAAAAAAAAATCCTGCCTCTGAACAGCTGGCTCCCTTCCAATGGACAGTCTGATCACCATGCCCAATGATCCACCATGCCAGGAGCTGGAATCCGAAATATTTGGAGGGTGCTCAGTTGACTCTCCTGCCTTTCTCTTGGCTTTGCAGCCAGCATGAAAGGCATGGGGGGTGGGGGGACTGCCCCGCTGCTACCTTTGTCCCTAACCCACCTTTCGCAGTTGTGAAACCAAGATCTGAAGAAGGCATGCGGATTACTCCATCCACAGCCCCAATTCACATCGAACGCACCAATTTGGCAGCGGGTTTAAAACAACACCTGCTTCTGCGAGCGCAACGCCCTGTTGGCAGCAGTTCTCATCCTGCGAGTTGGGCCGTTTCCAACCCGAACCCTCCATTCTCACGAGCCGTCCCAAGGGGCGTGTTGGGAGCAGCGAGCGAGAGGCGCCGCCGCGCTGACTCCTCAGGACGAGAACAGCGCGGCTCTGAAGGGAGGCTCGGCCCTTTTCTGGGCTGGTCTTAGCAGGTCGTTCCCCGTCTCTTCCTCCTCTGCCGCTGCGCCAGCCTTCCTAGTCCGGAGGGAGCGCGCCGCCGCCGCCGCCGCTCGCCATGGAGTATCAGGAGGCTGCTCAGTGGGCCGCCCTACACTTGGAGAGCTATCGGAAGGACCCCAGCGGCTGGAGCAGCTGTAAGCAAACGGTAAGCAGGGGGGACTCGCGACAACCAACTTCCCGTGCGGGGCTGAGGCGACGCGTCCCTTTCTCCTCAAGAGCAAGGGGGAAATCCGGAGGTGGCTATATCGCTTTGGACCGCAGGCAGGAGATTCGTGGTGGAAGGCTCCCCCACCTGCAAAGAACACAACAGCACCTCCCTGGAAGCTAAAAAGGAGCTCCCTCTCTTCCTCTGCTGGCTTTGCTACGTTTTTATTTGCAGGGGGAACCTTTTTTCATTCAGGGGAGGAGTAAAAACCTTCCGCTTACCTGGTCCAGCGATCCCTCTCGCTTCCGCCACGTCTCCTTTTCTGCTGTGAATGTCTCCCCATAAAGTTTGGAAGATGAAATCTGGAGCTTCATGGACTTTTAGCCTGACGTTTACCGGCTCTCCCGTTTTGGAGTTTGGGGGAGTTGGCTAGACAGTGTTTGTGGAGGGAAGGAAACAAGGATCTTTTTATTCCAGCGGGGGATAGAGATTCCCCTGATGGTGCAGGGAGCCAAGGCACCAAGGTATTCAACTGAAAATCCTTACTGAGGTCGGTTGAGGGAGTTGGCAGGGAAATTATTGGGAAGGAATAGTTCAGTGTTTCTCAGCCTCAAGGACTTTAAGATGTGTGGACTTCTGCTCCCAGTGTTCCCCAGCCAGCATGCTGGGAGTAGAAGTCCACACATCTTAAAGTCACTGAGGTTGAGAAGCACTGCAGCAGTTGCATAGTCAATACAACATATACTTTCCAATCATGGGGAAAGCACAGCATCCCTTCCCTTCTTTCAGTATACTCTGCTAGATGAACAAACCTCTTGAGCCTGATCCCTTGCTAGGTTCCAGAACCGAATCTCTAAGCAGAAGATAGACGCATACTTCATTCTCTGTGTTCATGCACATGAAGGCACAGCCCGTAGACCTGTGATGCTTTGTTCCTTTTGCTACAGCAAAAGCTACATGGACGTGCCCAGGAAGTTACCAGGAGTCAAGCGTGGCTCAAAAGAAGCTTTATTTTGTATATATGCAATCAGATCTTTTGCAAAAACAAAGGAAGATTGAGGAGCTGGGTCAGTAGAACGTAGACTGGTTTCCAGAAAGAGACTGTCGTAAAATCAGTGCATCCCACAAGTGACATCCAGAGAAGAGGTTTTGAGCATGTTTAATTTGGGACACAAGGATGGTGAGGAGGAAGGCACCAAAGCTCTGCCTCTGTTCTTCCATCTGTAAGGCTTTGGAGGGGACCCATTTCCCTCCCCCTTCCTTTTCTCCAGGATGTTTCTTTCCATCTATTCCTGCAGAGAATGGGAGTCCAGTGGCATGACAACTACTGCATAGCTTGGAAGAGGAGGAGGGATGGTGAAAGTCGCCCCCAGGAAAGTCACAGAACCGTTTGGCTGAATCCAGAATTACTTATGTTTAAAGAAGGCCCATTGAAACCAATGGGGCAAGTTAGTCACGGCTAGTGAAAAGTCTAATTGATCTCAGCAAATTTATGTCTTTATCTGACATGTCATTGATCTATGTGAGGATTTACCAAAGCACAGTGGAGATCATTAGGAAGTGGAAGAGAGGCTTCTGCAATGAAATACAACCTTATTTCTGATTAGATCAGCTCCATAAGTCACAGTTTCAATGCTAGGATTTTTCAGGAATAGTCAGAATTGGACTTTGTGGAGTTGCCCCCACCCCTTTCTTCATGTTCTTCTATAAACACCCCAAGGCCATCAAAATGAGTTACGTAAGGTACTGGTTTTTGTTTTTTTTTTTTACTTTTTTGTGTCTGTGTGCCTTCAGGTCTGTTTTTGACTCCTGACAACTGCCTGAGCAAGTCGCTGCAGTTTTCTGGGCAAGGTTTTTCAGAAGTGGTTTTCCACTGCCTCCTTCTAGGGTTGAGAGAGAGGGACTGGCTCAAGGTCACCCAGCTGGCGTTCATGCCTAGGGCAGGGTTGGAATTCATGGTCTCCTGGTTTTTAGCCTGGTACCTTAACCACTACACCAAACTAGCTCCTTTTTCTTACTGTTTACATCCCAGCTTTTTGTCTGGGAAGTCAGGTGGTTTACATGACAGATTCCTCATTTTATCCCCAGAGCAACAATCCAGTGAGGTAGATGCCCTGAGATAGAGAGACAGGTCCAAAATCACCCTGCGAGTTTCCATGGCTGAGAATGGACTTGAAACTTGATCTCTTGTTTCAAGCTCAGCACTGTAATTCCCACATTACACATTTCACTCTACTGGCTGGAGGGACCCCTACTTTGAACTTGCTTGCAAACATTTCCTGGGTTCCAAATTTTATTGTGCAAAAAGATGTAGAGCCTCTTACTTTCAATTGAACCATTTGGACTGAATCCAGAATTACTCAAGTTTAAAGAAGGCCCATTGAAATCAATGGACAAGTTAGTCATGGCTAGTGAAAAGTCTAGTTGATTTCAGCAAATTTATGTCTTTATTTGATATGAGACAGCCTTGGGGTGTTTCTTGTTGTTAAGTCTTTTAGCATTACTTCCCTAAAATCCATCCTTAAGATGTTCAAAAACCATTAAGGTTGAACAAATCTTCATTCAGCTTCAATGTACAACAAAAATGCAGCTTATTGTGTCTGGTTTTCTTCTAAAATGTCTTTCTAGAATAAAGTTTCAATATCTTGGAGACCTTCAACTATATTTCGTGGAAACCTGTAAGTAAAATTGTAGAAGCAAAACATCACTTAGGTAAAGTTCTGGGGGGGATGAACTGATATTTGAGCCACTACTTCTGTCATATTTATTGCTGTTTTTAGTTTTATGCTTTTAAAAATGTGAATAACATAATCAGTAGTTGGTAGGTGAAACATGAAAAGGAGAAGATTCCAGTAATGGAAGGGAAGAAAAGAGAATTCTAAACAAGTCAATGTCCAACACAAGCTTTCCATACATGCCAATCATAGGTTTTTTTTAAATTTCATTTCTTTCTTTGGAGAAGGAAGTTTTAAACTTCATGATAAAGAAGAACAACATTATGTAATGTAAGGTATGATGCAAACTGCCTTGCTGTCTTGTGCGGTTATAAATAGCTAATCTTATAAAACATTATTTGTCTGAAAGATATACAAGTGCCCCAGTCCCTAGGAAAGCTTAATTATGACAGAGTACAGAACTGTTATGTGCAATTATTTAAGTAACTGAGCATTTTGCTTAGGTAAGATGCTACATTCTTCAGTGTTCTGTATAAAAAAAACATATTTTTCTTGCAAGTTAGAAAGCAGAGAGATCGTTGGGTTGAATGCTCTGCCTAAGGTACTAGCTGATTACATGCAGAGATACATTAACTCATTTACTAAGGAACATTCAAAATGCAGTTTGTCTGGAATAGCATCCTTCTACTTCATTCACTAAAACTTTCTCTCCTTCCTCCTCCTCCTCTCAAAAGTTACAAAGCAGAAGGAATTTTACCTGCAAAACCAGAGGCTGTGTTTAAATGTATAAAGCCAGAGACTGGTGGACTTCGAGAAAAATGGGATGAAAATGTGAAGGAGATAGTAGTTGTGGAATCCATAAACAAAGTAAGTATAACACAGCCTGGCTTATTGCCAGAAACAGCTAGGAAAGTAATTTGCTTTTGGGAACCAGCATTTGCTATTGTAGGGTAACTGGAGAGAGAAGGAATTCCCATTATATTTTGAGATGGAGGGAATGGTGAAAACAAGCTGTCTCTTTGTATTGTGCTAAAACTGTGGTGGCTGACTGGCTTTTTACCAACACTTACGCTAGCAGGCTGCAGACACTTGGTTGGGTATGCATAACTACTGTGAAGGAGCTGGGATTGCTAATTGGTTATCTGCCACCAGTGATTTCAGGAGATTTTGCACATGCAGTTCAGGTGTGCTTTTGCTCTGGGCAACAGTTGTGGTTATCATGATTGCTGACACTCACAGCTTGACCCCCACTCATTGTAGGGACTAGCCAAGCAACAGCAATGGTCTTAAATGAGCTTGGGCCAGCAATTTATGCTATCTTTCATTACTAAATGCTTTTGAGCTGTAGCCTGGAACAAGGCCTGATTCTCTGAAAAGGAAAAAGAAAAACAGTGGAATATCAGCTCAGGAACAATAACCTTTAACCTCTTTGTTAGTTTTTTGGGTAGGCAGATCTTATTTTTAATAACATGATTAATTTTTAAAAAGTGTTTCATTTATTTAATTATGTCTTTTTATTGATACTTTCATGTCTGGCTTTTGTAAGCTGTCTTGAACAGTAATAGCTGCTTTTGGTATTAAGCATGGCCTTCTAAATACATAGGTCTATTATCTTTTTTTATTCTCACTTCAACCATTTCTTTGTTATATCTTCCATTCTTTTATGTGTTGTGCTATGCTTGCTTTTAAAAGTGTGCCTAACTTTAAGCAAAGCTGAGAACTATTCAGAGTTTAAAAGATAGAGAGAAAAATATGTAATGCACAGTTTGCCACACTGGACAGTGACAAACTCATTATCCAAAGCACCCTGCCACGTGGATCATTCCTCTTGGGATTAGAATGTTGCTCCTTTCCAATCTTCTCTTTCAGCATTTAGCACACAGGGTAGGCTATCAAATGATCACCTAGTACAATCGTAGGTCACCCTTGCTGGAGTTTTTCAGATGGGAGCTGGATGATCACTTGATGGCTTCCCGCAGTGAACAGAGGATTGGACAAAATGACCCAAAAGGCAGCAGCAGCAGCAGCAGCAGCAGCAGCAGCAACAACAAAGAATATTATTGACCCAAAAGTTTTCTTCCAACTCCTCTGCTCTACAACACTATGAACAATTTTGCACTCCCTTTCACTGCAAGTGGAGTCTTTTTCCCCCTTTTTTTTCTTTTCCTTTTCCTTATATTGTTATAAATCTCAATATGTTGTATTGTTTCAATACAGTGATATTTATATGACACAATTAGAGTTTATTAACATTCTGTTATTTAGATAGCATATGAAAATAGAGAAAGAAAAGTAAAAATTCTATCAATTACAATTTAGGATGTCGATATTACAAGCATAACATTATTTGGCTTTTTCATCCAAAGTTAAATATAACCTTAAAAAGAGAACCACTGCGACTCACGTCAAAGTACTGGTTATATGATAATGGTTTCAATCTTAAGCTAATTACTTAATATTAAAATCTCCATTGTATTGTTACGGTAGAAAGATAGATAGATGGATGGTTGATAGTAACGGTAAAGGTTTCCCTTGACGTTAAGTCCAGTCGTGTCCGACTCTAGGGGGCGGTGCTCATCTCCGTTTCAAAGCCGAAAAGCCGGCGTTTGTCCGTAGACACTTCCGTGGTCATGTGGCTGGCGTGACTACATGGAGCGCCGTTACCTGCCTGCCGAAGTGGTGCCTATTAATCTACTCACATTTGCATGTTTTCGAACTGCTAGGTTGGCAGGAGCTGGGACTAGCCACGGGAGCTCACCCCGTCACGTGGATTCGAACCGCCGACCTTCTGATCAGCAAGCTCAGCAGCTCAGCGGTTTAACCCGCAGCACTACTGCGTCCCATACAGATAGATGATGGATGAAGCAAATTTAACAAAAGTTAAAATACAAAAAAAGGAAGGAAGGAAGGAAGGAAGGAAGGAAATAATAAAAGAACTAATGGTTTCTGACTCCCCTCTTTTTATATATTTGGTAATTTGCAATATTTGTGGGCATTCAGGCCCCCTTAAAATCCAGTCTGTAAGTGGTTATATTTACCATGCTGCATGATGGGTTGTATATATGGGCACTATTCTTGCTTAAATTTAGTTAAACTTCTATTGTGTAAGTATACTGTTAGCTTTGCCATTGGCACAAGATGAGTCTTAAACATCATTGTCACCTTTGTTTGCAATTTTAGACTGTTTGTGTAATAAGAACAACTACCCCATCAGCTTTTATGAAGATCATCTCTCCAAGAGAGTTCTTAGATGTGGTCCTGATTAAACAGGATGAGGATGGCATGAAAATGACTGCTGGTAAGCTGGTTCAAACATTTGGTAGACTTGTTTTCTCTGGGCTGGCTCACAGGTCTACAGCCAACATGACCAACTGTGACCACTGCATGACCATCAGTGAATTGAAAAAGTGACCCAAGGCCATTTGAAAATTCTCTTTCTGAGACCCTTGACCTGAGATCATTTTGGCAGCCAAACATACCTTGGCTTCCTATGCTGCTGTCATGTGACCAATGTGTTTTTTAAAATCCTCCTTCCAAAGGCTGGAAGCTTTTCAAGAGAATGGAAAAGATGAGCAGTAGTAATTTTTTCTCCTCCTCCTGCATGCCTTTACTCGTTTACTTTGGGAGGGGAAATTCATGGGCAGCTATGGCAAAGACAGTCAGCAGCAGGCAGGAATAAGTGGCAAAACAGACACTATGGGGATGTTTCCTGTGCCCCACATCATTGCACAAATGATGCAAATTACATGTCGTCATGATGATGTCACGACATAAGTGACATCGCTTGCCCCCACCTGTGGAAACCCTTGAGCGGGTTCCCTGAAGTACGGCAATCCTTGGAAGGTGTCCTAAGATACTATACCATTCCCTCCTGCCCCGCTACCCCGTTGCTGGATTTGCTTTATTAGAAATATTTCTTGTTTTTCATCAGAAACAGCAAGCATTTGAACCAGTCCTCGGAGAGACTCTGATTCGCGTAGAGCAGTTGCTCTAACTTTATGGATGACTAATACTTATAAATACCTCCCCTGTTTCCAAGTGAAACCCCGGTTGATAAAAAACCTGTTTTTATTTTTAATATTTCTTCCTCACAGCAACCAACGTAGAGCATCCCCTCAGTCCGCCTCAGCCAAATTATGTGAGAGGCTTTAATTTTCCCTGTGGCTGCTTCTGCATTCCTGTTCCAGGGTAAGACTTGTGGAAATATTTGCTTACATAACCCTGTAGGCCAAGAATGCTCTAGGGTTTTACACACCTTTTGTTGTTGTTGTTTTTTGTTGTTGCCGCCAAATTAGAGGTTACATGACACCTTACAGAACATTCCCACGGCAGTTTGAGGGAGGAAGTGTTTGCAGAGGAAATGGCCAGCTTTATGTGGGAAAAGTTAATAGCTAGTTAAGATGTGTTTTTATTGTTTGTTTTATCATACACCACCCAGGGTCACAGTTGTGAGGTGGGTGGCTACATACATTTGATTGATAAATAAAATAATAATTAAAATAAAATAAAATAAAAACGAAGATCCAGATTTTATCGTTCGCATTAAAAGCCATTTAGATACATTTTCCATATGTTTATTACAAATTCACATGGCTGAGATTCTTACAGTTTGGAAATGAATTATGGATTCCACCCCCACCCCTCTTCAAAATATGGCTTCTGTTTTCTTGAAGATGCTCTAGTGCAGAAGCATGTCAACTAGTAAATTAAAGGAAAAACATAAATCGAGGAGGGAAAGGAACCGTCCATATGAATTTTGATGATGTCTCCCACCTGGAAAATATGCATGTGATAACATCATCATGCAATCCCACAATTACATACTAGTAAACACATTTGATGTGTGTATTAAGTCGTGGCATTTGTGTGAGGATAGCATCAGGCACATCTCATCATAATGCCCATTATGGAAGAGAACAACTTAGGGCTGGGCATGGCCATTGGCACGTGGAAGTTGTAGAAATATAGAAATATGAAAAGTGTGTGGGGACAGTGGGAAAAGGAATATAGCCTGCTTGAGCTTTTAACAGCTTCACAACATTTAGGGCAGGGGGTGGACATTTTCAGAACTTTGAGAGTGCGTTGGGGTGCTCTCACAATGGGTGAGAGGAGGAAGGCCGTTCATTCATAAAACAGCTGCCATGGAGATGATTGCCCATTTGTAAAATGGCTGTAATGGAGAAACTTGCCCATCTGCAAAATAAATGATGGGAGCAGTCAATAACAAAATCTTAACCCTAACAAACCAACATGTAATTTAACTTTTAAGTGTACATAGAGGTTGCTCTATGCCATCATCTCCAATCCCCCAATGCTCACTACCACATTTCCAAGCAAAGTACTGGTCCACCGCCACCTATCTTTTATGTTTCTAAGAAGGCCCATTAGATCTAATAAGGAGCTTTTTGTAAATAAAGATGACATTTGGCAGCATGGACAACTTCCATGTTTATATTTCCTTTCAAAGTAAACTAAAAACGATTTTGAAAAGGGCAAAGAATCAGGTGGAAGAAGAATACGGAGGAATTGCAGTGGGTAGACTGCCACAATCTGTGGTCTGATCTATTGCTAGCTGTTTTTCATCTAAATGAAACCTGTGTATTCAGGGGCAGTGTCAGTTGTGTGCAGTAGTAGCATAGAAGGAGCACTTGGTCCATCTCCTACTTGTGAGCTTTCTAAAAGCATCCAGTTTGGGCCATAAAGATTTGCAAGATGCTGCATCCCATTCCAGTAAGGTTGTCATTTTCACTGCCTGTTATCTGAGATATGTTGTTGTTTTGGTCTTCCAAGTCATCCTTGACTCCTGGAGACTACAAGAACAGGTTCATGAAGTTTTCTTGGCAACATTTTTGGAAGAGGTTTTCCAGGACCTTCTTCCTGGGGCTGAATCACACAGCTGGCTTGGTGACTAAAGGAGGATTGACAGTCAGATTTCCCTCCTCCTACTTCTACACCTTTAATTACTACACCAAACTGGTTCTTATCTGGAGCTAAATACCATTTCTACCTAACCGCTTTCTGGTTTTGTTTTGGTTCTTGTTTTCTCTGCAGGGATCCAAATAAGACCCAGCTGATCAGTTTCTTTCAGACCGATCTAAGTGGCAACCTTCCACAGAAAGTCGTTGAATCTTTCTTTCCAAGCAGTATAACAGGGTTTTACAGCAATCTGGCAAATGCAGCAGTAATATTAGTAGCTTAAGGTGTTCCCCATTCCCCCCACCTCTAGTCTCAAAGGGAAAACATAGCTGGGCTATATATTAATAATCCTGAGTTTGCACTTTGCAAAGGCACAAGTGGTTCCTGGGGCTGAATGCAGAACTGTGGTCTAATCAAAAAGATACACACAAATTTCTCCCTTAATTTAGATGGAGAACACATGAGCCCATGTCTGGAATTAAGTAGCGTTTCATTCATACTGTGGTTTGACCTTGCTAAGGACTCTGAAAAGAAATGAGTCTCTCCAGGTTCTGGTTCGTAAGAGGCTTTCCAACATAATGACATCTCAAAAGGAAAGGGTTGGACAGTAATTCACTGTTCTACACTTTCTCTGTAAATCAGAAAAACTAGTAAGAAAATCTGGTGCTCTGTATGGATGAATTTGCCAAATTCCATTCCTTGCTTTGTTTTTCACAGTGATGACATCACTTAGACCTCCTGAGTTTAGCTCTCCACCCAGGTACCTACCAAAGTTCTTTTCATGTGGTCTAGTTGTTTGAGGCCAACAAGGCACTTCCTGCTGAAGTGAAAAAGACTCTGAAGAAACCACATTTGTTTTTCAGTTATTCTCCTGCCATACCACCTAAATAATAAATCTCTGCCTGCATAAAGCCAGCATGGCAGGGGAAAAAAATCCTAACCCACTTGCTAGCCTTCTGTATGAAGAGATATTTATACAGAGAAACCTTCAAGTATATGAAACTCTTAAGCATCGGAAAAAATGTGGTTATAGTAAGTTTTTGGTTGACAGCTGTTAGAGAAAATGTTTAACCAGAGACTCAGACAACCATCTGTCAGTTTTGCACTGTAGATCCTGTGTAGAGAAAAGGACCTCTGAAAACACCTCCCCGTTCCAGGATTCTGCCCTCCTATACTCTCCCTAGAGCATCACATGACCACTGATCTCAGGCAATAACATTTTCTAAATCTTAGGAGGTTTTTCAAATGTGCTGTTATACATTAGAAATAAAAAAGAAGGTGCTCTGAAGTCACTGTTGGTCTCGTCTCTGCTTGGACTGGAGCTTGCAGCAGCTTACTCTGAACCAAGTTCTTAGGTGGGGAGGGAGATAATTGTGAGTAAACTTAACATGATCAAAAGAACAATACTTTATTGGAGGAATGGGTAAAAATGTGGTCAAATCAGGCCTTCCTGATCCACCAATGGACAATCCATATCCAGTCCAGAGAGAGAGAGCTGGGCTTTCCAAGAGATGGAATGTGCATGCACGTTTCCCACACGCTGTAATCCAAGGAGCGGTCACAAAGGCCTCATGTCCGAGATACTCTCTCCAGGCTGCATCAAAGGAAGCCACCTGTCCTGACATGGATTTCCACAGGCTGAGCTCCTGCATTTGCTTCAATGCTTGTTAGGCAATCAGGGCCCAGTTAATTAATCCCACTATATGCTCTGCCATCAAAGCTTCTTCCAGAGTTCTACCCTTTTGCTTTTGGCAAAACCTTTATTAATTGAGGCACAGCTCACCACAGTATCTTTAATGATACTGGGAACACAAACAAGTGAGCTGTTTACATAGGCTTCTTTTCTCAGCCTTTCTCGACATTCCCTTTGCTTGCAAAGAACATGGGTAGTTGAATCGGCTGCAGCAATAGGTGATAAATGAAAGGCATTGGTCCCTAGTTTGGGGCATAGCAGTCCCACATCTCTTTGAACATTATAGTCATCATCACCACTATTCCTCTCCATGCAGAGAGGAAGCTGTTCCAGTAACTAAATTTTTCCTCCTGATGATGGCAGTAATAAACCCGTCTGGCAGGGTCCGGATGATATTCCAAGCTTCAAAGCGGGTGAGCCCTTGCATCAGATGTGTGTGCACCTGCAGCAACTCATCTCCTGGCTGAACAGGGGGATTATGTTCTGATGTCATACCTAAAAGATAAGCGAGGTGTTAGCAGTGTGTCGGAAGGTAGGGGTGGGAAAGATATCAAAATACACAGTTGTCATCTATGGGTACCAAGAGGAGAAAAGCAGGACAAACACTTTGACCATGGAAAGTAGCTGCAAGCTACCAACATGTTAAGAATATTAGAGAAGCCCTGAAGTTGGGCCAGGCCTTAGGCTCATCTAGTCTAGCCTTCTGTTCCCATATTGGCTAAAAGGTGCTCCTAGGAAGTCACCTGAGCAGGCCATGATAGTAATAGCATTCTCTCACATGTTTCTCAACAATGGGTATTCAGAAGCAAACTGTCCAGTCGCTTTTGAGTTGGGTGGTGTCTAAATCTAATGAACTAAGTAAATGAACTATTTCCATATTCTGGAAATAATGTAAAGTTTGGGAGGAACCAATCATCACCATCACCATCATCATCATCCTATACAATAACGGCAAACATTCTACACTTGTGTGTCCTCATATTGCAAGAAGAAGAGGTTGGCACAGTTACTCGGAGAGCAGAGAAGAGAGTGGGTACATTCAAAAAGGGGCTGGATTTAATTTGGGTTTACTGCAAAGGTTGGACTCAGTAGTCTGAACGGTTCTTCTAGATTTAAGACTCTATGTGCAGTAAGATCCATTTTGCAGATTTAACTTAAACAATGCCAAGTGTTGTTTCCCTTTGTTCAGAAATATCAACATGTATGGTATTTCATTTATTGTTTATTATGGTTAATGACCAGTCAATGTAACAGAAAAATACAAGACACAAAACAGTAGAAGGAAAATGTTTAAGAGATAAAGTAGAAGGTGTGAGGACCACAGAAATATCTAAAATGAATCATCTGGCTGAGAGGTAAATTGAATAAAGTTGTAGTTTGTTATCATAAAAATTGAATAAGATAAAATGTTGCTGATTATCAAGGGCACATTTAAATATACTTGCATAATAAAGCAGGAATATATCTATCTTTGATATTATAGAGGGAGTAGGATGGGAAATTAACAGTCTGGGTACCAATGTACCTTTACTTTTTCACATGCAGCTTACATGAAAACTCTAAGTGGTATCACAGAAGCCATTTTTCTGTGTTGGGAGTTTGACTGTAACATCACTGTGGCCTTCAGTTTTGCCAGGTTGTGCAAAACGTGCACAAAGTATCTTTTCCTCAAAGTGACCATCCAATTGTTCTAGTCCATTCACATGTTTCCAGTTTAACATTTCCACTTCCACATTTCCAGAAAAGTTTAAATGCCTCCTCTTGTTTGGCCACTGACAGGCAAGGAAATATACTTCTCTCCTGGGACATGGCAGCATCTGCTGCTTGCAAAAGCGGGGTGCTCTGCTGAACAGCCACCATTCCACCATACCTTTAAAAAGCCGACTGATGGTGATTGGCTTATCTCCATGAATAGAGCCTTTTCCTCCTTCCAAACTGAAACCTAAACCTGCAGATGTCTTCTCCAGTGTAACCGTGAAGATCAGCTCTTCTGGTGCTGGGTCAGAACAGAATATTGTCAGAGGGGAACGAGTTTTGTTGGGGAATAGCTATAATTCAATGGCAAGGGAAATACTTAGACTTCAGAAAACCACCAGTTTGGTACAAACAGACATGTGGCTTCGATTGAGACTTGTTCTGTACTGGGTCAGTAACAGGATCTCAGTTAGTTAGAGGGATAATGACCTGACTTGTTATCAAGCCATGGGTGGATGGTTAGAGCTCATAGGACCTCATGTGGACCCCAACCAATCTTTTTCTTTTTCTTTTTTGAAGCTTCTGGAACTTCCTTTGGCTATAAATTGCTGAAATCTTGGCAGCAAAATTTCCCGTCATTTAGAGATGGGAAGCTTGAAAATTATAATGGAAGTCCCCAAAGAGGCACAACATAGTTTTAAAAGGGGGAACGTTTTGAAGGTTCTCTCCTAAAATCTTGGAATCTTCCTCCCCTCCCAAATCCTGCCCCACACATCAAATCATTGCCCTGCTCGCTGGGACCTTTTTCCTTCCAAAACATCTTAGAGGCAAATTGCCCACCGCGCCTTGGAGCAGTCATGCAAAGTGTACAGAGCTACCTGAACCCTCCTAATAAATGTCTCATGGAATGACTTATTCATGGTTCCCATTTTTTCTGCAAAATATTTTCTCCATATCACTGTTTCTTTCTTTCAAATGCCCAGTCTGTTTCCCCCTTTATTGCATGGCATGGCATGGCATGGCATGGCATTCCATTCCATAGAATATTCTTTAGAATTCTTTCTTTAGAATATTCTATTCTATTCTTCCCCTAGAATATTTTGGAAAACTTTTTATTGAAAACCACAAAATTTCATCAGGGTACCTTTTGGCATAGACTGACACCCCATTTGTCATCAATCCCTCTCTCTACTACTAACACCTTTTGCTTTCCCAGCATCAGGATCGAGACTCACTGGAATCTGCTGAAGTTTCACTTCCAGTTGATGCTGAGGACTCAAGGGAGCCATGGGTGCTCCATTCTCCCTCTTGGGGTTTTCGTGTGACAATCACTGCCAGGCTGAGATGGCGTGCTTTTCGCAAGATCTCCAGTGCTTCGCTGTGAGTGGCAGCCTTGAGAGACTTTCCATTGATTGATAAGACTTCATCACCTTTCTGTATAGTTCCCTCCTGAGATGCCAGGCCATTGGGGAAGACTCTGTGAACCTGTTAGAAAATCCAGAAAGACACACAGGTGCAAGCATAGAGAGGATGTTTTCTTACCAGCATTTTCAGTTTGGCACATGCGTTAGTCTTTCATTTGCATTGAGAGAAGTAAGGTGGGTGAAACTTTTTTAAAATTTGCATTGTTTTAAAAATGCATTATAGAGTTTGAGAAATAAAGTGGAGTGCCGGTCAGCAAAGTAGCCTTAGTTTGCATTTAAAAATAGGATTAATTCTTGCCAGTGTTAATACAAAATACTATGGCTAGTACTATATTATAATACTTATAATACTAATATTATAATACTATTTCTCTCCTTACAGCCAGACAGATAGTAGCAAGATCCTGGAAAACAGGAAAGCAATTGAATTTTTCCATGTGGTGGCAAATAAATGGGAAAATTGTCCTAATGGAAAAATTAAACAAAAAGAAAGAAAAAGAAAAAAAAGAAAGAGATGCCAATCTCATGATAGCAAAGAATATGATTTTACTTCACTTGGTTTAAACTTCATTATACACAGCAAGACCAAGAGCTGGTGTGGTATAGCAGTAGAGATGCTGAACTAGGAATGCGGAGACCCAGGTTCTAACCTCCTCTTGAGAATGGAAGAATCCATATGGGATGGGAACTGAAATTATTCTACTTATAAAGGATTTTTGACATCAGAAAGCCCTCCCATAAAATAAGCCATTCAGCAGATTACTTACAACAACAGCTTTGTTTTCAAGGTCTGTCCCACCAGCCAAGCTAAACCCAAGGCCGGTCCCTTCTTCTTTATGCAGAATTGTCACATGAATGTCACTGAGTTGCTGTGCAAAGCAAAAAAAAAAAGGTGGTGGGAGGGGAGAAGATTCTGAATACTGCAGGTATTAAAGCATTCCTGATATATTCATTCCCAGATTCTGCTTGAATACGTCAAGTGAAAGTGGAGCCCCTACCTGGATAACTGAATCAGTACTAGGACATGGGTGGATGGATGGAGATAGACAGATATTCCATCATACTAACACTACTGGCTATGCTGGTTGAGAGTGATGAGGATTGTTATATGAAATGTTTACAGGTTCCAGGTTAGGAGAGGCTATTGGAAAAGCTGAGGATGTCAGAGACTTGCCTTTAGTGTTGCTTCATCCAAAGATTTCACCTCCTCCAGAAGCTTCTCCAGTTCTTCAGGTGTGAGCAGAGAGATGACAGCTTGCCCGGAGGCGCCCAGGGTTGGAGAAGGGCAGCCTTTCTTCTTACCTTCTGCTTTCTCTTTGTCTGGGTGATTTGCTCCGTAGTCTCTCAACTCAGAAAGGCTAGCCAGTTTGGGAAGAGGAAATAAGAAATGCTGAATAAGAAGCAGCAGGGTGCCCTGTGTTCTCTTTTGAAACTTCTTCTTTTTTAATTTTCTATTTCTTCTCATTACAGTAAAGCCACATTCTAGACTCCTGTTACAACCAAAAAATCAGTTTTATCATGATTTCAAATACCCCACAATTGAGTCAGAAATAAATCAGCTCAGCTCTCAAATACAGCCAACACAGTTAGGATTTCAGACTTGTTTTCAGAATGACCCAGGATCTTCAAAGTGGAAGGGCTCCTGAAGAGTGAACCCAGCCGTTCTATATTTCAGGAAACTCTGAAACTTCAGCCTCTTATGCCCACTGAGTGCCTGTCTTCATCATTCTTACACTCATTAAAGGCACATGTTCTCCCATTTGCAGAAAAGCTTCCTCAGGGCCTGCCCCATCAATGAAGGGAGACTCAGCATGGTTGAGCACTTAGAAGCAGAAGGAATGAAGGCACAGGACTTGCAGTTAAGGGGAGAGGAATATGGCATTATTTCCTTGACTGAGTACATGTGATGGAAGAACATAGGGCCTGAATTGCAACACAGAAGCTGGTGTCAAAAGAAAGGGTTTTCCTTGTTGTTCAAGCAATTTACTGTATCTCAGAGCCAGCAAATCAAATTAGGACAGTCCCAGTTTCAAGTTGTGGTGATTATGACCATTTTTCTGTGGAGACCTAATCTGAGAAAATTTGGAAAATTCAAATGTGTTTCATTGGATTGCTGTTGAGTAAGCCATGCACTGTTAGGGCAGGGCTGAAATCAAAAAGCAACATCCTTAATAATAATGACAGCCGGTTTGGTGTAGTGGTTAAGACACCGGGCTAGAAACCAGGAGACCATGAGTTCTAGTCCTGCCTTTTTTTATGTTTACAATATAATGGGCCAGTCACTCTCCCTCAGCCCTAGGAAGGAGGCAATAGCAAACCACTTCTGAAAAACCTTGCCAAGAAAACTGCAGGGACTTGTCCAGGCAGTCTCCGAGAACCAGACATGATTGAAGAGATTTTTTTAAAAAATAGCAAAACCATTATTTGAGACTTTCGATGGGGTTGGCAGAGATGGAGAAATTGACAGCTTTGATGAGAGAAAAGACATTGACTAATTTTATGGCACGTTGGAAATGCCTTTTGGACTTTTTGCGTGAAACAGGAAAGAATGAAATTATGATATATGGATTTGGTGATTAATAATATTAGTTGACAATATAAAAAATGGTTGTAACCTTAGAGTAAGAGTTTAATGTAAGTTTTAGTTATATCTATTGTAAAAGGAGTCGGGAGTTATTCCATGTTCTATTTCTGTTCTCTTTTTTCTTTTCTTTTTTTCTGCACTTCTGTTCTCTTTCTTTATTAGCGTCTGTTAGATTTTATCTCTTTGTTTTAAAATTTAATAAAGTTATTATAAACATAAAAAAAGAAAGAGGTTCACTAAAAACAACACCAGGAGTGGACCTCCTGCCACTTCCAACAATAACAGAAGCACCCAGAGAATAAAACAGAAAAGCAGAAACCTCTTTTGCAGGGTGGGGGTGGGGGGAACATTCTGAAATATTGCAAGGCAGACTTTAATATGGCATTAATTCTTACTAGAATAGGGATCTGAAGATGCCAAAAAAAAGGCCCTTGTCTAAAATTGCTATGGGGCTTGTACTAGTAGAGTTCAAGGAAGAGAAGAATGATAATGCTTCAGTTTCAGAAAGGATGAGAATCTGGGAAGTCCATAGCCTTTCCTAATTCCTGAGATGTTCACAGAATGTTCCTTTTGGATCCCTAGCAACATTGGAGACATCGGTAAGGCAAAGGCACGTCAGAACCTCCTCCACGTTCTACCCCCTTTTTCCCTCAACAGTTCAGCATTCCAGTCCTGGCCGTCTGGCTGATACGACCTTGGATTCCTTGTCACTCTCAGCAGCTCTCCCCCTCCCATCCGGAGCTTGACACGCATTGCTTCAATGGCAGAGAGCACAATCAACAGATGTAACAACCCTTTGATTGTGGGTTCCGACAACAGGTGGAGAGCATTTAAAAGTCTAATCTCTTCCTCCAGTGTTGAGAGCTCTCAAATTATTCTTCCTTTTCAGAGAAGGTCTGAAACATCCCTTCACCCTTAGGATGCATGGCCTGAACAAGACTTTGGTCTTTCCCTTGTGACTACAACTGTGGATAAAAATTTGAAAGGTGCAGCATGCTAAGCCAGAGTTTTTAAAGCCATGATTTGTTGAATGTAGCTACAGGGCCTAGTTTACCAATAGCACCAAGCCAAATAGGTAAGTGGGGGCAGCTGTCAGAATCCACGATCAAAGAACTAGTAGGATGTTTGATCGTGTTCCCTGCCAGTTTGAGTCAATGCGTGTCAAGCACCAGAAGGGAGGGGGGAATCAGAGTGAGAAAGAATAGTGTTGGTCTAATGAGGGGTTTCAAGGTCGTATCAACTGGAGACGGCTGGAAGTGGAATGCCAGACTGCTGGTGCAAAGGGGAAGGAATGTAGAGGCGGGGGGGGGTGTCTGGCTTGCCTGTTTGCTTTTAATTAGGTAGCTTGAGCGGGAATCTTTAGTCGTGGCTTTTTCCTCTATTCTGCACACATCTTCAATAAATCTGAATTCTGCATTTTCAATGGATGCATGAGTCAGACCATTATTGAGACAATTGTGTCAAATCCTTACATAAAGCCATGGCTAAAGATTCCCGCTCAAACTACCTAAGATTCTTACAGCAGCTTACTCAGCTGAAAACAAAATCACATGACAGTTTCATGTTATACATGAATTTGTACCAAAGTTGACTTAAACTGCCAAGTAAATGCTAAATCCGAGGGATTTTTTTTTTAAACTGGAAAGAAATACACATTTAAAAATTGCAAATAAAAAGACCTTACTTAAGAGAAAAGCCAGTGTCGAGAGACTGAACTTCTCGTGCTTGGGAGAGAGCAATCTTGTTTTCTTCTGCGCAGGATTCAGAAATCCCTCCATGTGAGTTTCCAAGGGTCTTCCTGGAACCCAGAGGAGGCTGAGGAAAGGCATCTAAGGATTTCATCAAAGCTGACAAGAAGTGGTTGCTAAAGGAATAGATTTTGCTGTATTTTTCTCCCTCAGTGCTGGTTTTCAGTATCTCACATGTCTGAGATGAAGTGAGTGGAAAGCTCCGTGCTCGTTGACTCTGGGCTTTTGTGACTTGGGTGTTTGGTTCCGTATTTTGTGAGGTTGGTAGATTCAAAGATGAGTCAGTGGGGGTGCTGTTGTTCATCTTTGGAATCGGAGGACATTGATCTGCAGAGGAAGAAGACAAATTGACCTGACTGTCTTCTAGAGATGATGGGAGGCGAGTGCTTTCAGAACCTTGACTGTCAATGTCACTGGTGGACACTTGGTTGGGATCAAATGTAGCAGATTTGGAATCCTGCCTACTAGAAGCTTGTTCTTTTTGAACTGACGGCTTTGGACTCAGCTTCCTAGTCCCCTTCTCAGGAGACTGAGGAGTGCCCAGATTTTCAAAGGAGCTTATTCTTTGCTTTATTGATGAACCTCTAGGTGATGTCCGGATGACCTTGCAAATGGAGCCCAGTTCGTTGTCAGACATGCTCTGATGCTCAGCGCTGCTGTTTCTGAGAGTTGTGCCATCTGAATTTCCTTTCTTTAATCCCTTGAGGCTCTGACGAAACCAAGCTGGTTTCGGTGCTACTGGTGGACCTTTCTTCACAAAGTCACCTTCCTCTGACAAAGAAGAGGCTTTGGGATCGCTCTCCTCTGTGTCTGATGGCTGCAGGACTGCTCCTGAGCAATGCAAGGTTGGATCACCATCTTTGCTCTTGGTGCCATGCTGCATGTTTAAGGTGCAACTTTCTTCAGCCATGCTGGGGTTAAACAAGCTT
Organism: Candoia aspera; assembly: GCF_035149785.1. NCBI lineage: Eukaryota > Metazoa > Chordata > Lepidosauria > Squamata > Candoiidae > Candoia > Candoia aspera. The sequence continues at coordinate 11,806,557 of NC_086165.1, forward strand.
TTGATGCAGTCAGAAATTCTCACCCAAGGATCTTCAGTTGTAGTCTCAAAGCTATAATCCACCCTCGCTTGTCTTCTGAGTGCAGGCCTTGTAGCTGATGAGACTGTCTTCCCTGAGTTGCAGAAAATACTAAGATACATCATATGATTAACAAAATATCAGTTCTCACCAGTAGGATCATTCTGCATACAAAATTGCCCTACACAATTACAGTTTGTGCATGCTTGAAAGCAACTTCCACTGAACTCAATTACTCCTAAGTAACTGAAAAATTGGGCTGAAAGTCCTGGAGTCCTACAATTGCTCCCTCGTCCCTCATCCCCTATGAATGAATTCCATTGAAATGAATGAAATTTATTTCTAGGTAAGTAAAAAAAGAAAAAATCAGCTATATGGGAATGTCTATGCAGTTTTTATCGCAGCAATACAGGAGCAAGATAGTTACCTTCTTCAGATTTTTTTTTTCAAATTCCAAGTCTCATCTACCATGGAAATTCCTAGTGGTCTCCAATCCAAGGGCTAACAAACCCCAACCCATCTTAGCTTCTGAGCCCAGACAAGGTTCAGGTGCGCCACCAGCTAAGAGACTTCTAAGTACATGCGTATACAGCTGTGCAGTTAGATAATCCCAGGACATTTATTTCCTGATTATTGACTGCAATCCTGGACAGATTTATGCAGAAAACTGCATGTCAATCTGCAGTCTTAGTTGTAACTAACATTCACTAGCCTGGGGTTTCAGAACTGAAATTAGCAAACTAATTTCTGCCTCTCACTCCAAAAGACTCTCCTTAGGTAGCACTGGCTGACCATTGCACAGAACCAAATCTTACCTTTGTTGCTCTTCTTTTCGTGCTCTGCAGCTCCTAAGGAAACCTTCAGCTGTTCTGCAGCTTGTGGAGCTGAAGAACTTGCAAATGTACCTTGAGTTACAACCGTCTTATTTCTCAGCCGCAGCAGGTCCCCAACTTCCTGTCGACAAAACAGGAAGCACAAAGCTGACAACACTTAGTTGCATCAAACTGCATTCTCTGGTACCTTTGAGCTGTTCCAGCTAGAGAACCATAAAAGGTTTTCCTTGGGACTCATCACAAAACCAGGCTGGGTTTTCAGTCTGACAAATGTTGTTGTTAGTCTGGCCTTATACCATTAGGATCTGTGTTCAGTAACAGCCAGTTGGGATTTAGTTTAACACTGACTTGTATCTAATCACAGGGTTAAAAAACAGGGATTTCTCATCTTCTTTACCACATTCATGGATCAGTTTTCTGACAAAGTTTTCAAAATTCTCAAAGAATTGTTTGCAGTCAATTCCTAAGCATTTTTTAAAAATCAAACTAGGGACTTGATTTATACATGCACTTCTATTCCTGGAAAAATACAAACGAGGCTTTCAGTGGCACAAATTATGCTGAAAAATTCTTCCCCCCCCCCTACAGTTCTCATTCCATGTAATTACAAAAAAATTGCTTTGAAATTTCTTTCAGAGAGGAAGAGTGAAATGTTCTTGGGTGAAGCGTGGTGTTCTTGCCCTTCTTTAATTTTCAAAAGGCTGTGTGTGAATGTCTTTTCTTGTCTTGTACAACCCTTAACGGTTTACTCCCTGGCTTCCCATATTTCCACTCAACCCCAAAGGAAGACATCAGCAGGGAACTCCTCCTGTGGGGTTCTTTCAGATGGGAATGTTCCAGTGTGATGAAAAGACATGAAAGAGAAAACAGGTACCATCACTCCAGCAAGAAAGTCATCTCAAAAACCCCATCAAGAGAAATTTAACAGAAATTCTCAAGCAAATCGAGAATTGGGTCAGAAAACAGGTGTGTTTCAAAGAAGGCTCTTCAGCCTAACTCTAGCACAAATTAACTTAGAAAAGTAACAGGCCAAATCCGTGACTGTCTTCAAATGCAATGCTTTCTAATGGAGTCAGATCTCACATTAATAGCTGTGAACCTCCAAGCCTTGCAGAGTCAAGCTATTCAAAGGTCTATATGCAAATAACCTTGTGGATATCTAATTCATAGTTCAGTTTCATCTGGTATCTTAAGTGGTCATATTTTTATCTGGGTAGATACAGAAGATGATTCTAATTCAAGCCTCAATAGGGCATTTGGGATAAACCAAAGGAGAATGGAGAACGAGTCTCATGAATTTCTGTTGCACTGCTTCTAAAGACATCTTTTTTTAAGAGCAGAGTTGTGCGCCTTAGAGCAGGAGCGGAATTACTATGCCTCTGAATAGTTAATCACCGCAGGAGCATAAGTGTTACCTTCATGTCTTACACATGTAATTATCTCATTTGTGGCTCTCTGCACATGAGATGAAACTTCACAAATTACTGATACTGATTCTTACTTGTAGCTTTCTTTGACCCCATCAAAACAGATAACCATGCAATGGTGTCCTAATATGACCTAGTTTTTACCTTAAACTAAGCTGTAAGGGAGATATTAATGCGTTCTGTGAATGTAACCAGTTGTGGCCTGGTGAATATACTATGGTGGAAGGAAGGAAGGAAGGAAGGAAGGAAGGAAGGAAGGAAGGAAGGAAGGAAGGAAGGAAGGAAGGAAGGGAGCTATTACTACATTTGATGTACAGCCCCACCTTTGGAAAATTACTGAAGAAACATGTGTAATGGTGTCCCAGTTTCTCTGTCCATAAATGGTGTTTATGAAGTGCATTATTTGCATTCCTGAAAGACTGAATGACATCAGCTATTTTTATTTCTGTTAAAAAAATGGGCCACAGAAACTCTATAGCTAATGTGTATGTGTGCCTTTGAGTCAGTGTTGACCCTTGGCAACCCCCTGGACAAGTCCCTGAAGTTTTCTTGGCAAGATTTCAGAAGCAGTTTACCATTTCCTTCTTCCTAGAGCTGAGAGAGAGAGTGACTGGCCCAAGGTCACCCAGCTGGCTTCTTGTCTAAGGCAGGACTAGAATTCATGGTCTTCCGGTTTCTAGCTTGCTGCCTTAACCACCACACCAAGCTGGCTCTTATATACCTAATATACCAATAAAAAGCTAAATGCTGAGATTCCAAGAGAGTAAATGCCCTTAAGTGGGGTGGATCCTTTTGAAAACAATCTGTCCTTGGATTATGAAGATGTTGACAAGAGGTAGACATTACTCTAGATTATCTACTCATCTTTATGAACATCTGCAGAGGCATTTTTAAAAATATAGCAACAGAAGGAAGACCAGAATCTTTTATACCATATTTGACTCTGAAATGTTTGATGTTCTGTAAATTAAGGTGCTTTCCTGCCATCCTAGGGTTGCTGGTTTTATCTGTTTTGCTTGCTTTGCATATATATCACTTGGTATTTTCCATTTCTGCACTCAAGCTACTCAGGGGTAAAGTCTAGTTCCTTTTTCCCACCATGTGCTTCTCAAACTTTTTTTTGGAGGAGGGGAGACACAAAGGCCCACAGTAGGTGGTGTTGTGGACACAGTGGGTTTTCGCTTGTCCCCAGTGGTGATGGTTTTGAGACGAGCTGTTTCAGGGAGCCTTTTTTCCTCGTTTTGCAAATGCGTTTTAATTCATCATTCAATGCACTGGTTTTAAAAAACCCATTTTGAGGTTAACGCCCCAGTCTTGCATGCTGTATTTGCCACCTCAAAAAGGTAAACGTACTCTCTAAAATGTGGCTATAAAGCCTGCCCCGGGAAAAATGACTATTTGATTTGCATTCAGCATTGAACTGACCTTCTTTCTTGCACCTTACTAGGATCTCAGCTCTTTCAAGGCAACCTCATTGTTACCACTACAGCAGGACAAAAAAGTAATTCCCACCACCCCACCCAAAATTACAGAGTTTTGCTCAACTCTAGCCAGAACATGCTTCCAAAGACACCACCTTCTTCGTTGTTTAAGAATGATGTGTTTAACTGGTGCTCATTTTGCTGCAGTGCTCAACCTTATCTGCTGCTGGTACTTTTAGCTCCTCTGTCCACCAGAAGCTTGCCTTACCTGAGTGTTTGAAGATGGTGGTATTTCACTCTCACACAGGTCAGGTCTCTCTTTCATCTCTCTGACTATTTGCTCATTGTCAGGACAATCCTGTTTGAAATACTTCCTTGGTGGAGGTTTGGGTTTGAATGACCTGGGTTTTCTAACCAGGATCTCTGTGCATTTTTTTATAGCATTTGGTGAAAAGGGACTGACTTCTTGAGATACTGATGGGGAAGAGTCACTTCCTAAACTCATTTCGGAAAATGAATGCAGGGAGCCTGGTGGTTGGGTAATTGCTACATCAAGATGATGTTCTTTTGCTTGGCAGTCAGTTAACTGATAAAGCAGGCCATTTCCACAAGATGACCTGCGATTGTAACTGCTGTCACTGCTGGAACGGATCATTGGCTTTTGAGAATGATGGTTGAGGTGAGCATCATTCTTCTCTGAGTATTTTTCACAGGGAGCTTTCTTAAGCCAACTGCCACCTGCATTAAAAGGAAAACATGGACATAGTCAGACACTGCAGGGAAGAGAAATAATATAATGACTAGAATCCAAAAATCTTCACAAATAGTTCCATGCACCCCAAAGTGCCTGGGATTTATTTAAGGATGTCAGTAGCCCTTTCTACTGATGGTGGCGGTGCAGGTTAAACTGCTGAGCTTGCTGATCGGAAGGTCAATGGTTCGAATCCGCATGACAGGGTGAGCTCCCGTTGCTAGTCCCAGCTCCTGCCAACCTAACAGTTCAAAAACATGCAAATGTGAGTAGATTAATAGGTACCGCTTCGGCGGGCAGGTAATGGCGTTCCGTGTAGTCATGCCGGCCACATGACCACGGAAGTGTCTACGGACAAACACCAGCTCTTCGGCTTTGAAACGGAGATGAGCACCGCCCCCTAGAGTCGGACACGACTGGACTTAATGTCAAGGGAAACCTTTACCTTTACATTTAGCCCTTTCTAACGCAGCCACTTGCATGCTAAAACATGAACAAAAGTGGCAAAAGGTCTATGTTATGACCTGGGAGGCTGCAGTTCAAAGTTTAGAAACCTCCACTGGATTACTGTATGTCAAGGAACTAATCTAAATTCCTTCTAGTCACTGGTAACTCTTTCCAATAATGGCATCTGATTTTACTTCACATTCAACCTAAAATTAATGTCCAGCTTTACCAATACAAAATTGATGGCCACATTTATTTTTTTCTTCTGTTAAAATTGCTCAAGGAACAGTTATGGTTTCCTTAGTGAAGGTGAAGATGATGGTTTCCTATCAGGAGGGGAGTCATTTCTTATTTTAGGGTCTGAGAACCTCAAACGTCCTCAATGTTATGATGCAATGATATTATCAAAGATGACGCATTTCAGCCCAGTTTTGCTGGCTTTTGATGGGCGGGGAAGCGGTGTATGATACAAAATAGGGATGTTAATTTCCTGGAAGTTCTAACCCTATTTTACGTCTTGTGAGAACAAAGAAAAGAAGAAACACCCCCAAATCAGTTTAGGTCCAGATCTAGGCAATTGCTGGATTATATTTTAAAAACTGTAGCTCAGTATTGTTGGCTATTTTGTCCCAGAAGCTCTAGTTCTCTCTCTGTGGTATCTGGGTACCAACTCTGCTAACAGGTTGCTGGATCAGAAAGGTCTCTGATCTGATCTGGCCTGGCTGGATACTTAAACTACATGCCAAATTCTTCATATCTAAATTGAAGGGAATTCCTTACCTTCTGCATTCCAGTGGAACTTCTCTCTTTCAAACTTGCTGCTTTCCATGGCATTGGAAACAGCATCCTTTAGTTGCTGTTCAGAAACCTGTAATATGCCACAGACCATCAAACCATGCTGGAAATGTTTAAGTCTGGCAAAAGAGTGCTTATTTCCATTTCTTCAATACTTAGTAATCACACAACAACCACTTTTAAGTCTTCCCTAGAATTTTGGGTAGGTTTCACTATTAAATTCTGAAGTTTGGTCTTTTTGCCCAATGAAGGGAGTTCCTCAGTGCAGAATTATACTTCATGCCAAGACTTGTTAACAAATCAACTTTTTGGCTTGATCTAACACATACTGACCATCTCCAGTCTTGCCAGGCAAATCTTATAAATGGCTTTGCAGCACTTTGGATCCAAAAACAGCAAGATACTTCAGAAAATACAGTGTTAGAACTATCTGTAACATCTTAAAACTACTGCATCTTTTTCCCAGAAGAGAGATGCAGCTGCTTTAAAAACACGGTTGCTATATGCATGTCCCATGCACTCTGAAGCATTTTTCCCTTTCAGTTTTGAAGTGCTACCCAACATTTTGAAGTGCTACACAGAGTCCCTCTTCTGGGGGGAGATGGGCCGTGGCAAAATTTGAAAAATAATACATAAATAAACATTAATTTTAAGTAGTAAGAATTAAGTTACATGGTTGCTGTTAAGGAATGAAAAAAGGAAAGAAAGAGAATGGCCAAGAGATTCTAAAGAGTGATGGTGGACACTTTTGCAGGACTATAGGCCCCAGCAGATGCCAGGTTTAAGTCCTCCTAAATAGAAAGATTTCACCAACAAGATCTTCTTGGTACTTAAGTGTTTTTTGGCTTTGGGGGAAATCATCAAAATATAGAAGTTTCATTCATTTTCCATCGTACCTGGGGATCCGGATGCCTGCTAATGATAATTTGCACAATGCCCGGGTTGCAATGGCTTAGGACAGCATGAACTTCACTAAGGGTCATTGTTTGAACTGATGCCTCGTTGATTTCTACTATTTCATCTCCACTTCTTCAAAAAGATTGCCATTAAAAAGAAAAAGAAATGTTAAGCCCAGCGTTGTCAACATTCTGTGTTTTTGCAGACCTTAGACATTACCAGTGTAGTTTCTATATGGTACATTATGACTTCAAACAGGGAGCCTCAAGCCCAAAGAATTCTAGCTAGTACTTTACTTGCAAATGAGTAATCCATATATAGGCAAATTAAGGCAGCAAGTTTCAGGTTCTTTTTCTTTTTGATGTAAAGGGGACTTGTCTCTTTTGTGAAGGTGGGGCAGCCCTTACCTTGTTGATTGGTTTGGAAACAGCTACTAGACATCTTACTGATTTGAGAACCAGCTCTCACATTTATTTTGTCTGAGGCTAAAAGAACTCCTTCTAGGCTAGTTGATTGGGTCACTATGTTAATATGATATGCTAATCCACCTCCCAACCCATTGAACCATGTTATGTGGAGAAGGTCAATGGCAGTTCTCTCTCTTTCAGGAGGGAGCCAATTTTAGAAAACAAAGCACTAGAATAGGGAAACTTAATCTCTCTGCAGCATGTAGTAGCCCTAATCCTGTCCAGTTTCATTAAAATGCAAAACCAACGGAGTCTCAGCTGAATACAGTGGGTTAAACCAAGATTGAGTCATAGCACGGAGAAAGAGTACTCATCCTCCTGTTCTTGCTTTCATATTACTGTTACTTCTCTAAACTTTCTCCGGATGCTCTGCTTTGCAGGAAACAGACCTTTGGCCCAAAATTTAGCAGCTCTGTTGTGCCTGCAGTTTCTTTTATAGCCTGGCCTTTCACTTTGCAGGGAAACTTCAATATTGAAATTTTTTCAAGTTGAAACATCGCAGAAAGAAAGGATTGTACCGTGTTTTGCAATGCAGACAGCTGAACTGAGTTTGCCAATAACGGTTGTAAGGCGTGGCCCTTTTCTTGGGTGGAAAGTTGGACTGGCCTTTGGATGACAAGCCAAGCCCGGCACTGTAACTTCTCCCCTTTTGAAAAAGTGGGAAGGTGATGTCAGAATGCTTCAGAAATTATTCCATCTTGACATACCTGAGCCTCCCATCCAGGTGAGCAACTGAGCCAGGAGAAAGAGTATGGATGAATATTCCTGAAGTGTACCGGGAATAAGGGATGCTGCACAAGCCAATGCCTAAGCCCACGCCAGCCTCTGTGGAAAAATGTATTAGAAAGGTAAGAGGAAGCGAGCTATTCAAATAATTAAGAAATTGGGTCATTTCCTTATACATTCACTCCATGTCAATATTGAGCATTAGGCTGGCTTCTATCCTCAACACAGAGCATTTCTGCATGCATAGCTGGTGGCTTGGGCCGCATCTTGTGCTAAGCTGTGATTGATCATGCCTTCACATGCCAGAATAGTAGACACACATTAAGACATAATCTTGGTTTGCAAGCTACAATAGCTGAATAGATGTGTTATGCTAGCCAAACAAGTCATTTGATGGGAACCCAGTCACTGTAGTAGAATGATTGGTTTTCCAACTCCTGCCAAACACAGAAGGTGTTTTTGGCATAACATTACAAAAAAAGGAAAAGGCTCAGAGTGACAATAAATTTGAGCCAAGTCTATTCTGGAAACACTTGTTTTTTTCAGTTGCTAGGTTATATTTACTGCTCACCTTTATTTAAGGAAACTTCCATCATGATCCTGTCATTGGGGTTCATGGTATTCAGAGGAAACGTTGTACTTTCTGACCCAAAGGAGCTGTTCTCCTTGGTAATGCACATGCTGGTACTCAGTGAACGACAAAGGTGGGACGATAAATAGCTAGTGGCAGAAGATGGGGTGCTGAAGCTCGTTCGAACTGTGAGTGTAAGGAGACCCTTCTTGGCCTGCTAGAAATAAGGAAGCATTGTGAGCTTAATAATAATAATAATAATAATAGTAATAGTAATAGTAATAGTAATAATTCATGTAAGTGGAAGAACATTGCATAGGATCATAACCTTAAATTTCTGCAAAGCTTCATGGTGTGTGAGTCCATGCATTGATTCTCCATTCAGTTCTAAGATTTCATCTCCTGTTAAATCAAATTAAACAATCTTATTAGCTAGGTTTGGCATGTTCACCAGCCTTTCCATGATGTGGCACAAAGCCATGCTTATGGGGCTTGTTTTCAGATTTTGTTGAATCTGAAAATATATTCTGTTTAGGATATATTTTCTAAACAGAAAATAATACACACTTTTTTCCCATTTGATAGCAACATGTTAGATTAACACCACTAAAAATTAAGGCTATAGTCAACTATTTTTGTAAATTTTACCTTATTTGTTCATAAGCTTACTTTGTTCTGTTTTCTGCACTAATATGCATGTTAAAAAATCTGCATAGACTTTCAGAACAACCTATTTACATACAGTGTATAATTACATTTATATTTACAACCTATTTATATACAGTGTATAGCCAGTTTGGTCTAGTGGTTAAGACAATGGGCTAGAAACCAGGAGACTGTGAGTTCTAGTCCCGCCTTAGGCATGAAAGTCGGCTGGGTGACCATGGGCCAGTCCCTCTCTCTCAGCCCAACCCACCTCACAGGGCTTTTGTTGTGAGGAAAATAGGATGAAGAAGGAGTATTAGGTATGTTTGCTGCCTTCAGCTATTTATAAAAATAATAAAGGCGGGATAGAAAAATATAAATAAATAAATAAATAAATAAAATATTATCTTATTACATAAAATAGTAAGTTCTAAGTGCATTTTATCTAAATGTACACATTTCTGGACATATTGGTATTCCAAAAAAACATATTTTAAAATGCATTTTAGGAGAGGTTTTTTTAAACTCAAGATGGCGCTTCAAGTTGAGAAAGTTGGCACAGCAGCTAAACAAGAATTATGCTCCAATCTCTGGGTTAGCCGGCATGTCAGTTTGTATCAGAATTCCCAGAGAACTGAATTTTCCAAGCTTACAATAATTTAAAGCCAAGGGATGACAATCGTGTTTGTGAAAGCATCCAGAAACTGATAAGAAATGGAAGACATGTCTATTTTTTTCATGATAAGCCTTCGGACGCTTACCCAGAAGGCATTACACATTTGGATAGGGGTCTCCTTAGATTTTCCTTCTGTAAACCAACTCTCGTTCCAACTCATTTAAACATAGGGACAATGTTATCCTACCTTCTTGTAACCTTCCATCTGCAGCAGCTGCTCCCCCAGGAAAGATTGTCTTCACATAAATGCCAATGGGACCATAAACGCTGTCTTGGCCACCCACAATACTGAAGCCCAGTCCCTAATGGGAGGGAACAGAGCAAGCATTTTACTTGATTAATCACCTGCTCCTTTTTTTAACTGCTTAAACAAGCAATCAAAGCACCGTTGTCTGTGGAAAGTTCTCGGAGGGGAAAAATGTGCTCTCTTTGCCCCAAATACTGAAAGGCACTGAGAATTTATTCCTGAATAGCTATGGATGGATCAATCTTCCTGTTGGTTCATGATGGTTTTCCTTGCATTCAGTTATAGATCTGTACCATTCAAATTCCTTATCTTACAATAATATTTAAAATGCATGAAAAATCATTTCTTGCTTCTGGTTTATAATTAGAATGGACTTTTTTTGGAAGGAAGAAGAGGTCTAATTCATCACAAAACTAGAAGCATGCACAGAGCAGGAGCCCACTCTTGGAAAATTTATTTATTTACTTTTTTTCCCCCCCTTCTTAGCAACAAAAAGGATAATGGTATAATACTGCTATTATTGCTCTGAGCCCCTGATTTGTTAGGATGAAGAGCAGTCTTGAGATTTTAAACAGAAATGAAATCTTTCAGCACATGTTGCAATTCCTCAGACCAATCTCTCCCTAAAAGGAAGAATGGATTTTTAAAATTCAGAATCTAGACCAACCTTTTCTATGTGATCACATATCTTATCCAAGGAAAGGCGTGTAACAAAGCAAACACCTTACCTTACCTTGACCTTTCATTAAAACAATATTGGAGATCATAGAGGCCTGTAAACCTGAAGACGTGGGCATCAGCTGGGCGGTACTTAGTGAGCGAGATGATCTGGAAAGGGGCTACAGGTGAAATAAACAGCAAGGAAAGGTTAATATAATGCTGGAGAAATTTTAAAAGATTGTATTTCTATTTACATGATCACAATTCTTGCCTACACTAGAGTGGTGAATTAGGTGCTAGAAGTGCATCTTTCATTATTCTTCATACTCCAAGGATGATGATAGTTACAATCTACAGTCATCAGTTGGAGGGCTCCTAGTGCCTATATTGCATCAACATCTCATCAAGGTTTCTGTTAGTGCCATGCAGAGAAAAGAATCCTGCCTTTGGAGCCCTTGGTGCTCTCCAAGCTTGGTTATTTGCTTGCAGACATTTCATTACCCAACTAGGTAACACCATCAGTGTGAGGGAGTGTGGGGTTTGCTCCCTGTTTATATACAGTAGCTTGCCCTGCCCGTGTTGGTTGAGTTGTGGTTTTCTCCTTGGAAGTTCCTTGATTAAGGTACTGTTTTCTGCTTGATTGTTTGCCTGGTGTTAATCCCTGTTTATCTGGGTGTTGGTTGCTGCAGAGGGCGTGGTCTGGTCTTTTTGTTTCCTTCTTAGCTTTTTTATTGTCCCTTTTGAATAGTGTGTAAATAGAGTCTATCTCTATGTGTTTATTGATGGCTGATTTGTCTTCTACAAAATACAGTGTAAGGACTGTAACAGCCACTATGTAGGACAGACAGGCAGAAGACTAGCGGAGCGCATCCATGAACACCAACTAGCAGTCAGAGGACACGATGGCAATCCTTAATCTCACAATGCATGGACAGACTCAACCATAGTTTCAACTGGGAAACTGTGAGCATCCTAGACCAAGCTAAATCCAAAAATGCTAGGGAATTCCTGGAAGCGTGGCACTCAGACACATCAGCCATCGATAGACACCAACACCCCACCAACACTGGCAGGGCAAGCTACTGTAAATAAACAGGGAGCAAACCCCGCCCTCACTAGCACTGATGTTACCCAGTCAGGTAATGAAGTGTCTGCAAGCAAACAACCAAGCTCAGAGAGCAGCAAGGACTCCACAATTCAGCCTTGAGCTACATATATTCTCTTCTTTTGGAATCCTGCCTCTTTTTTCTACCATTCTCATTCAACTGATGAAAAGGGAATTTGCTTTTAGAAATCTTTTCAGAGAGGGAGAATTTCCTTTGTGTTAAACTCTCATGGGTGGAGGGCTGTATTCTTGCATTTATTTAATTAGGATGTAGCCCAGGGATGTGTGTTAATGGCTACTCCCTAATTAAATAAGCGCAAAAACACTGCACACAACAAATTTATTTATTTATTTATCTAATTTATCCCCGCCCATCTCCTCCCGTCGGAGGCCTCTGGGTGGTTTACAACAAATGATTAAAACCACCAGAATAATAAAATACAATAAAAATACTATAAATAGAAATAAGAATAAAGAATAAAAATCCAAGCAATGAAAGATCTAATTTGTCTTTCATAGAAAAATACTAGCTCTCCAGCAATCTCCTGGGCACTTAGAGGGATGTCCTGCCATGGAAAACTGCTGGAGAATCTCTCCTTTCCCTGGATAAATTCAGAAAAACCACCCACCCAATTTCTTTGGATGGAGAATTCAAACTTATTTCAATCCCAACTCCCTCATCCAGCAGCTAAACGATTGATCTTCTACACACAAAGCAGCACGTGCATTTTACTGAAGATTTACAGTCCTTCAGGGACACCGATGGTAAAGAAAGGTAGAACAGACGTCATCCAGACATGCAGGAGCTGTGCTCCTTTGTCCATGGAGCCCCTAAGAAGTGATCCACATGTGACCTCATTCTTTTGAGATCATGGACAACTAAAAGGACTTTTGGAAAGCAGGCTGCTTTGTTATAGGGAAGCATTAAAGGCTCATTTTGGGGGTGTAACAAGGAAGGAAATGTTTGGCCTGAAAGCTGTGCACCATCTGTACTGTTCTTTCTTGAGCATTCCACGGATGGAGTGCTATAGACTGTGGACATCCTTTTCCTCTTACCTTTACAGCTGCTTTTCCTGCTGCATTCTCCAGCTGTTGAGAGAATGACTTTCGGTTGCTGTAAAGGGACTGTCTGTACCGAGAGGCTGATTTCTTTACCATAGAACTATCAATATCTCCTATCCAGTATGGACTAGCACCTTAAGGGGAAGAAAAAGTAGATGGCAGAGATAAATAACTGGGTTGCATTTCTTTCCAGAACATTCACATTTCACCATTTTTAGAAGAAATCTGCCCCATTCCATTTCTGGATCACTTTATTTGCTTAATGTCTATATTAAAAATAAAAATGATTTTAAAAGTATTTACTTTTATATCTTACATTTACATGGCATCTTTTTCTCCAAGGAGATTTTTGTGGTGCGGTGTGGATATGGATATATATAGATATATAGATATATAATCTCCCCCACCCCATCTAACAATTCTATGAGGCAGATTGTGGGGGGGGGGGTGAACTTGAAGGTGACAGATGGCATCTTTGTTCATCTGGTATGTATTCTGTGCTAAATTTTTTTTAAAAATTAGGAATCCCAAATGTCTGCTGAAAGGCCGCATCAATTTGCATATTTGCAATCCTTACAAACTGACTGATTTCTACAGGTCTCTGGGTGAAGAGTTGGCAACACTGGCAGGGAGGGAACAATCAGCCCTATGGAGACCCCCACCACCACCATTTATACTTTTAATCTAACCCCTATGGCCTGATAATCTTCCACAGAGCTGGTGATGAAGGGAAGGGTTCTTTTAGCTTAGTAATAAAACAAGCACTTTGCACCGAGAAAGTTGCTTGCACCTCCAGTTATAAGGATCAAGTAGCAAAGGATGGGAAGGACTTCTGCAGGAGTCCCTGAAGGCTGCTGCTAGTCGGTGTTGACAAAATGAAGCTAGATCTGATATTCATGAACCTGATCTGAAATGAAGCTAGATCTGATATTCATGAACCTCCTATAGTTCCAATCACACGTCTTCCATGGTCCACTGGGTTTGCTTTAAGGCAAGCCATCATGTCCAGGTGACTCCTTCCCTTTCTTATGGTCATATCCAAAAAGGCAGTAATTGGACCGCTCCATTTTGTATGGGTGCTCCTGATACTTGTAGCCATATCTGTACTTAGCCTAAACTGCAGAAACTTACTGGCTGAGTTACTGCGAGTCCTCTGGCATTTGGCTTTTGTCTGCAGAATCGATCCATTTGGAAGGTCATGTTTTGTAGGCTGCTCCCTATGAGGACAACCTGAGGATTCCTGGAAGAAGGGGGAAAAAATCCAGAACATCTTAAGAACCTACAATGATTTAAAGGTAGGATGTGTGTTTGTGTCAAAATTCACTCATATGCATACAACTGGAGCTCACTCTGGCATTGGCATAAAACATGAATAATTCCTTTTAACCTAAATCTATGTTCTTCAAACTTGGTAACTTGGAGATGTGTGGACTTCAGCTCCCAGAATTCCCCAGCCAGCATGGCTGGCTGGGGAATTCTGGGAGCTGAAGTCCACACATCTTCAAGCTGCCAAGTTTGAAGAACACTGACCTAAATGGTAGCAGGAGCAGAGATGGAACCCTTCCCCACTTCTCAGTCATATCCATGCAAGGAGTTCTCAATCCTTTGGGCAGACTCTTATAACAAGCCCCTGTATGTTTAAGATGGAGAAATCAGTTCAATTTGGACTACTGAGGTTCAGAGCCCCCTGTGTGGGTTTCTACCCCTGCTGGACCTCACACATTGCCCACAAATGGAAGTTTCACAGAAAGGTCTCTCGGCAGATTGGGAGGTTATGAACAAGAGGGTGCTGGCACACTGCAAAAGCAGTTATTGACAAGTCCCTGCCCTGAAGGAAAATGCAGATTTAAAATAAGTAATGGGGAAGACTAATAAGGAAAAGGCCCGACTGGCAGAAGGTTAAATAAAGCCCAAATAGGAATAGGCTCAACTGCATGTGCTTTTAGCTGTGGCCACCACTTTTCTCATGCAACACTGCAAGGGATGAGTAAATGAATGGATGACAATAGTAGCAAGAAGGGGCAGTGGGTGCTGCAACCTAGTTTTTCACCAATTATTTATCTCTGCCCACAATCAGTTTTCAGCAGTAACAGTGAGGAGAACAAATGTTACTCATAGCAGGGAAATGCACTTAGGGCCAGTTCTTCCAAAAACTGGACCTGCTCCCTTGGCTCATAGATTTCTTCTTAAATGCTTCTTCCTTCTTCCTTTCTCCTACAGCAGATGGCGTCTTGGTTAAGTCAACTGAATGTTGCCGTTAATCTTCTGTGATGCCTGAATGAATTCTTTGGAAGGTTGGCATCCCCTGCTATCTTCCTTGTGGGGCTGCTTCTGTGTTGCAGGGCAGGTAGAAATTTAACCGGTGAAGCTTCCCCCAAGGGGTTGATGCAGCAGTGAGGAAAGTGGTGTCTCTTGGAATTCTATTAGTTGCTTGACAGCTAAAAACACAGGAGTGTTCCAAGGGAGGGGAAAATGAGGAAGCTTTGGTGTTCTCAAATTAAATGTAGATATAATCCCTACTGCTTTGTGTTCTATCAGAGTCAGCACTCTTGGCACCCACCGAAGACCATACTTAAGAGGGCTAGGGGTGCTCCTAAACATCAGAACTCTTTAGTCCTGCCATTCTCTGCCTTGTTTTTCTTCTTCTAGAGAGAAGAAAGAACATTGGGATCACTCATTGACCTGTTCTTTCCTTTTGGATAGCAGAAACAATGGGCAAAGTGAAAAGAACCCCATGGATTGCTCCCAGAAACCTCGAGCCAGCCCTACATGGAACAGAGAGGTCTCAGCTCTTCCACTTACCTTATTAGCAATCACTAAATTGACCAAGCCTCTGGCTGATTGGATGAGTGATTCAGCCTCTTTGCTGGAGAGCTCTTTAAGAGATTGCCCATTGACTGTTAAGAGCTCATCACCAGGGCTCAAGCGACCATCCCTTGAAAAACAAGAAAATGCAATAACAGGTCTCTGGGACTGTGAACAAGTGTTATCAGCTCTCAGCAACTGTTGCAGAGCAGACCCCTGCTTTTTGATCTGATGCTGCTGCTGCTGCTGAGATCACATTTACATTTGCAAACCACAAGGCTGAGACCAAATTCTTTCCAAGCAAACATTGCTCATAGATCACAGCCATGGGATGGATGTTTAGATGGGACATAATGAACCTGCTTCTGATTCTGAAATCTTTTTAACCAGCTTGAGGTCACAGGCAGGAACATGCGATAGTGAAGCCCTTAACATATTTACTCATCCTTTGCTGTATATAATCTTGGATTAAGTTGCTGAGATGTCATGGAATGTTTACAAATGTTCTAATTTCTCTGTGGATGCAGTAGAGCTCTACAAAAGAGGGTGGTGCTTCCATGGTGAAAGCAAATTGCGGTAATTCCAGTCCCCTTTCCTGGGCAGCAGCTTGAATGGGGGAGGAAGGAATGTCTATGATACATTCCTCCTCAATCTGTTCAACAAGGTGAGACATATACAAGCATGCTTGAATGTAATAGATTTAACTGCAGAATGGGAGAACTGCAGACTATTGATGTAATCACAATATATCTCTGTTGAACAATGTGCATGGGAAAATGCTACTGTTCTCATGTCCTGCTTATAGAGTTCCCACAGCAATCTGGTTTGCTGCACAATTTTTACAGAATGTACCTTGGTGGCTATATATTCTATCTTCCTGCTCAGTGCAGTATCTGTAGGATCAGGTGTAAACTGCAGCTTCCTGGACAGGTAACCTCTTTCAACCTCTTTTCAAATACCTCCAGCAAATAGGAGACCACAAGATTATTTCTGGAGAAGTTTCTCCTGATATGTTTTTCCCTGCAATGCTTTCCACACAGTGATTCTAGTCCTATTCCATGGGTCAACAGAGTACAGCCTTCTTTATCATCCATGCAATGATCCTTCAGAATTTTGAACTTTGTTATCATCTCCCTCCTGAATTAAGCCACTTTGAGTGCTTAGGTAAATAGGAAGATAGGATATACATTTCATCATCATCATTACCACCACCACCACCACCTTTTCTCTAAGCTAAATATGTTTGATAATGTGGTTTCCTAATGAACATTTGTAAGATACCTCTGAGCAGCTCCCCCATCAATCACGTGGCTGACCATGAACTCTTTACCAAAAGCAGAGCCACTGGAAGTCCTGCAGACTTGAATTCCCAGCCCCTCATTCCCAGTGGCAATGCAGAGCTTCCAAATGCAGCTGTCCTGGTTGGGAAGACATGAAGAAAAGAAACTTGAGCGGAGGATTGCTATTTCTATTAAGAGTAATATTTAGATGGCCAACACATAGACATGCAGGGTACAGATTAGAACACCTCTGGTCCCACAATGCACTTTATTATGACATTAGTCTGATTTGATATTCTTTTCCATCATACTAGAAATGGCAAGAGATGACAGATATGTGGGTTACCATGCTTGTCTGTTTTGTAACACTCTACATTATATTTTTAAAAATGTTTAACTGTATCAACCTCCATGAGGTATACAGTAGTAGCAGCCCTAAGGGGTAGTGGTGCCAAAGGATTGGTATCTTGGGGTGGAGATCCATGGCTTACTGTTTAAGAGACCCCTACAGGCATAGACAGCAATGGGCATTGTCCCCATTCCTGGATCAAGAGGCCCTGTTCACATACACTCATGCCTTGGTCACCTCCCATCTAAATTATAGGTTCTGAGACTATTCAGAAACTGCAGCTGGTCCAGAATGCAGCTGTGCAGATAGTTATGGGTGCAGTTTGATATGCCCGTGTAACACCATTACCGCATAAGCTGCACTCACTTTCAGTAGGTTTCCAAGTGCAACTCAAGGTCTTGGTCATCACCTATAAAGCCTTCATGGCACAGGCCTATTTGCAGGACCTCCTGTCCCTCATTATTTCTGCCATCCTACAAGATCTGATGGGTGGCCATACCCTGGGTTCCTTCAGTTAAACAATACCTTGTGATGGGACCTAGAAAGTGTGATGGGACCTAGGAAGGACCTCCTCTGACTCTGTGCCAGTCCTGCAGAATGGCATTCCCTCAAGATCGGATGGCCACAAGCTTGATAGCCTTCCATAAGACATTAAAAGCTTGGCTTTTCCTCTAGGCACCAGGGCAGGAAATTAGGTGTGCCTGTTTTTAGAGGGTTACTGGTGTGGACATATGAGTTGTTGCCAGTGTGATCCGTTTCAGGTCTTTGTTGATGCTTTTATTGTTTTTAAAGTTCTGTTTGTCACAAGTGGGTGGCCATGCAAATCAGATACCTAAAATTATGAAAATGGTGGTAGTAGGTAGGACTGCTGCTGGCAACAAAAAGAAGATCCTGCATCCTATCAGATTAAAAAACAGGACAATGGTGGCAAGGCAGGTAGGTTAGGAATGCAGAGGAGTAGCCAGAGGACTCTCCTTCCATTCACTGTGCTCAGGAGCCCCGGAAATGTGATGTAGAAAGCCTGTCAATCAAGCTTCCATTATTTTGTGTTCCTAGGTAGGTTGGGCTACAGCTTCCAACATCCTCAGCTCTGATGGCCAATGCTGGGGACAACATCTTTTACAACAGAGCTGGCTTAGACTGAGAAACAGTTTTCACTGACCTCAGCTTCCTCCTGCTGTGTGGGCTATTACAACAGCTTCGCATCATAGCAATTATCTTGCTGCCTTCCGAGCAGAAAGAGCCAGGAACCCGATAGGGGTGTAACATCCTGGGTCACAACTTGTGCTGCTGGTTCATATGGAATCCCCACCACCAGAATCCCTTGGTTGGAAAGCAGCTCATGGGTGGTAGAAGGAAAAAAAAAAGAACCCTCTTATGCAAGCTTTGCAAATGCCAATCAGTCAGAGGCAGGGACATTCTTCCTACCTTGATGAAGAACTTCCTCTTCATATTCTTACAGCTGTCACTGGCAGTGGTCCTCAGCTGCACCATACTGGCGATCATAAGAGGATTGGGAGTGGTGCCCTTGCTAGGCGAGGAGCACGCAAACTGAAGTTGAGGGCATGGTTCTTTTTGACTCCAGCTGGTTTGGCTCTCAAAGGGGTTGGAGTATTTGTCTTCTGGGCTTGAGCCATCATCGCTGGTCTTGCCGTTGCAGAGGATGAGGGACCGGGAAATGGAGCGCAGCGTTTTGGATTTCCGACCCTTGGCACTATTTTGCCGTTCCATCTTTGGAGACCTCGGAAATGGTCAATTGGTCATGCCCATTGGGTACACTTCCCTGCAGTGCCTGCAGCTGAAGATCTAGATGGAAGAGAAAGGCAGGGGAGGGGAAAGGCAGCGGGGGCAGGGAGTAAAAAGAAGAAAATCATCAGCAAAATATTTCATCTCTCTAAACCACCCACCTCTAGATGTTGATTAAAGACAAGAGGCCTTTAGTTCCAAAACAGCAAGTCATGAGGCATCACGTTGCTAGTAGTTCTGTGTGTTTTTTTCCCAAAAAATGTTAGGCGTCTTTCTCATTCATCTCTCTAGTTGTTACTCTTTCTGTCCCCAGCCCTCTGAAAGAATCAAAACCATATTCATACAACTTGTTTAGCCTTCTTACAAAATTAGCCCATTTTCTGAGTTCCCACATTACATTAAACCATAAGCTAACCAGCCTTTTCCAATTCATACAGACCAGAACCTGAAACCAACGTTTTTCTTGTGCTTTAAGTTCCTGATGGTGCTGGCTGTAAATGTTGGTCCTTCCAGGTTCAGACAAGATGCTTAGCCTTAGAAAAAGGTATGGAGTATGATTCAAGAGCCATATGGGTTTGAGCGGATGAATGACTGAAAGCACACACATTCATGCTAACTTTCTTGGTGGGCTTAAGGTATTGTGTGAATTGGTTTCCAGGTTCAGTGTTCAGCGCTGAAACAGATGGCCTGGGGAAGTGATGTGCTCACATTCACTGGAGAAGTATAAACACAGACTGATGGCCATCTGTCAAAAATGCTATAATTGCAGGATTTCTGGATGAAGAAGTTCGACTGAGTAAACTTCAAGATCCAACTTGATACATCAAAACAAAGGAGCTTTCTCTTTTACTGTCCTTAAAAGAGTAAAATACAAATTTAACTTGCCCGTTGGAGTTTTTCTTTGGTTTGGAGAATCGCAACCTGTATGAGGAGGGTCACTTTTTATAAAAAGTTACTGTATAACATTGAAGGAACCAAATGAACAGAACACAGTCTCATGTAGAAAAACTGGATCTTCTGCATCCTGAAATCTTTGCCAAAGGACTATACAGCTCATCTCTAAATCCTAGATAATCATCCTGGCCTTCTAAAAGATATCCTATTGGAAGCAGAAATGAATTCCTCTGATCATAAATCAAATCCAATCATATATCAAATCAATCCCTCTCAAAAAGTAAGATCAAATCAAAATCATAAATTTATGATTCATAAAAATCATAAAACAAATCATAAATCAAATCCCTCTGATCATAAATCAAAGATGCAGAATTATCTACAAGAGGAGTATTTAGGGCACAAAATAACCTTGTATTGAAGCCACCAGCCATTTTTTTCAACTGTGTTCAGTCCCTCTTTCGGGAAAGGTTTTAACAGGTGATGAAAGGAATTGGAAAACATTTGATAAATGGGCTTGGCAGAAAAGGAATAAGATGAAGATCAAATGCTATAGAAGAAAAGAGGGAAGCAGGATAGGAGCAGAAGGGAAGCTAGAAAGCATGCTTAGGCTGAGTAAGTCCTTTTACTCCTAATGGCTTAACTTGGAAAACTTCTTTATCTGTCAGATTGGGGTGGGCTGACAAAACACGCTTTGGGTTGGTCTAGCACACAAAGTAAAACATTTTACTTGGTTTCTACATTGGGGAGGAGAGAATCTAGTTTTTAAACAGCAGGGGAAACGGTGAAAAAAATCCGTCTAATGTTATTACACCCCCTTCACACACATGCACACATGCACATACCATGAGGCCAGCAGAAGCAAAGTGTCTCCTTGTGAACAAAGCTGATGCTGATGCTTCCAGAGACAGCATGGTCCACCTGATCCATAAGCAATGTTTAAACCATACAACCAGCACAGCATGTCCTAGTCGCTGCATTTTGTTCTCTTTTTCCAGTCCCCTTGCCTGCCAGGAACAAAGCTGTCTTGCCTTGTTTTGGTAATCCAAACCAAATGTTAACTGGTTGGCTGATCTCTCTCCCCCATTGCTCTTCCTCCGCTCCCCCCCCCCGCCCGTTTGTGCTAAATCACCCTAACCTGTTTTGTTCTCTACGTAAATAAACGTATGTGCCAGGAGCAGCCCCCATTTGGTTCCCATTTGGAGGTACCGAAACAGCATTTTTTACAAACACATAAAACTGTTTCTGCACCAACCACAAGGCCAAATGCAAGAGTTAATGGAGCTGCGGGAAACACTATAGATCTCTTCGGCAGAACACGAGGTTTTTCCGCCGATTGGCCCAAGCAGTCTAATGCAGCCTCTCGCATCTAATTCCAACGGGCTTGGCGCACTCTCCGCATTTTGATCTTTTCCTCCGTAAATTAAATTGAAGGCATCAGATGCATCTTAAAAGCATCCAGTCGATAGGTTTCCCCCATCTCACCGTTTTCTTTCAGAGAAATAGGACAATAGTATTATGGGTGGGAAAAGGGAAGCATCGATAACCACTCTTTTAAAAAAATAAAACATTAAAAGGGACTTACAACAAAGCTGAAAAATCAGGCTCCTTCAGAAGGCTGTTTGTCTTCGCGGGCCTGGCAGAAAGACTCAAGTGCAATAATTGGAAACACACCCTCCAATCGTCACATGACTTTATTTCGGTAATTCTGCACAGGGTATAAAACCCAGCTATTGTTTCTGGACTGCGAAAGGGGGCAGTAACAATAATAATCATGATCTGACAAATGCGTGCTGTTCAAGGTATCCCTCCAGATGTTATTCCCCCTCACCAGAAGTGATGGCTGCATATTTCTTTATTATAAATCATGCGTGCACAGCTTGCCGACTCTAGGCAGTCCCCCAAGATCGTTTGTGCAGCCCTCTTCTTCCTGGCTGCCAAGTTTCAGCAAGTGACTGGGAATGAAATAGAGTGGCTTTGCTGGCTTCCCACCATGGGCTCAGCTGGGGCTAAACTGAGATGGAGCAGTTCAGTTCAGGCGGCAAGCCCTCGCCCACCGCGGCTGCTCTTCTGCTTTTTTAATTTAGATACAGCCTGGGACGTGGGCATAGTGCCCATGCTGTGATACGTCTCTTGCACATTTCTAACTTGGTCACACCTATCTCCTCCTTTATTCATTCACATCAGGAGTGTCCGCAAGGTGTGGTTGAAAAAGTCAAGATGGTGGCAATGCCGGTGTGATAGAAGCTCTGCCCATTTTTAGCTGCACTGTGCAGACACCCCTGATTCTCATGCAAACTACTATCCCCCCAAAAGGTGGTGTAACCCTGACTGGGGAATTCTTTATCAGTTAAGGGGTAAATGTTTACCAGACGGACATGGAGAGGCTAAAGCAAGGAAGAATGGAGCTGAAGTCAACATTGGGTGAGCCATCAGCTTTCTGATATCCTCTCTTCCTGGTGACCCTTTTTTCTTCTTTCATTTTCTTTCTCATCTTGGCACCCATTTCTCTTTCTCCTAAACAGCTGCCTTGGGAGGAGCAGAGAGCTCTTACCTAAGGGATTTCACTGCTCAGTTGCAGAGGGCTTTTAAAATTAGGCAGCGGGTCTCTGGTTAGCCACCCCAGTTATAAGAGGCTGCCCTTCAAGGCAGAGGTTTACAGTCTTGTAAGATAATGACAAACAAGGGGGATTTCACTTTGCATCTCTAAAATGATGAACATGAACTAGTGGCATTGCTGTTGCTCTATAAACCTCCCAAAACCTACCTCTGCAGTGGGAAGAAGATCAACTGCTCCCTGAGGGCTATTTCTCCCACCCATCTCATTCATCCACCACTTACTTGCTTCTCTATACCCATTTCAGGGCAACTTCCATATGGCTACCTACAAACATTTTGGGTTTAAATGTGTTGTGTGAACCCAGATAACTGTGGTTAACTGATTTAAGCAAATCATCAGTTGAACCCAATGGGCTCTCGGAAGGAGAGATGGTATTTTGGATCATCTGCTGTCTGATTCCTTTAGCTTGAATCTAGGACCTTGGCTGTGCAAAACAAACACTCTCTGACTAAGCTTATAGCCCTTTGGGAATTCTTGGCTTTCCATTTAAGTTTCCAGGAATATTGCAAAGGCTGCCCATAAACTGAGAGTGTTTTGTGGGGGGAGGGGGTTGGTATGTTTGTTGATCTATCATTTACACACACACTCACACTCACCCACAAACAGGATTTATGGAGCAGAAAATGTTTGTTGTCCAATGGAGCAACTGTTTCTACCAGGAATTATGCATGAAAACGCTCACAACTCCTGTCTGACCCAGCCAACGTCTTTGGCAGCTGGTGGTTCATTTTATGTGTAGGTGAAATGTGGCAGCCTTTAAAAAAAAAGGGGGGGGGTTCACTATGTGATGAATAACAAAGATTAATGCAGGATTGTTAAGCAGTACCAACAACAACAACAACAAAGTGCAATCATTCTTTCTGTGCAATCACAACGTGTTAAGATATTCCCACTATGATAGGAATGCTACATTTTAATAAAGGTTGGACAAAGTGGCTATGTACTTGGAGAATATCTGTGGGAGGATAGAAGAGGAGTTTAAATGTCTTTTAAAAACTGCCTGGCTGGACCAGACCAGTCAAAGTCCATTCATCTTAGCTTTGAAAGACAGACTATTTCATCATTTGGGAAGTTCTCAAACAGATCATTAGAAAGCTGACCTTGGTTCATAAGCTGTCTTTGGTAAACTGAATATGGAGGTTCAGTTTAGCTGTTATGGTTAAAAGTTAATGGCTAAAACAAATTTTATAAATTGTCTAACATTTGCCCCTTAAGCAAAAACAAAATATTTCACCTGAAACCTGGTAGACAACTTCAGGAGAAATGAGATGATAAAATCCAAAGATGAATAGAGGATGTGCTGGACCAGTTTCTATTCAGTGGATGACGGCATGTCAATCTGAGTGCCTCTCCTATAAATACACCACACAGACAAGCACAACATTCTGCCTCCTCCTTTTCAGAGCTTGGACTGTATGGGACCACCAGTCTCAGAATTCCCCACCAGCACAGCCATTACAGCATTAATAGGGCTCAATTAGAACTCATCTCAGTCACGTGGGGTCACCAATCCACATCTTCTGCCACATCTCCCAGCGATACTTTGCAGAAATACTGAGAGGTTCACCTTAGATCTTTACTCTATCAAGCTTGGCTACAGTGACTGAATCACTGAAGGCGATCCTGATGTAAGACGAACCCATTTTAAGCTGATGGAAGCAATGAACAGCCAATCTTAAGGCTGAGATAGGTACCCTATAAGCCACATGTGCTCTGAACCCCCTATTTGGCAAACATGGAGCCCCCTAGGATTGCCTCACCACTTCATCAACAAAATGAAAATTTTCAACATCCCAATATTTAAAATAGGCTATCACAATGTATGGCTTTGCGGATGTTGCTGAAATACGCCTTCCAGCATCTCTCACTACTGGTTATGCTAACTGGGTCTCCTGGGAATTGTGATTCAGCAACATCTGAAGGACTGTATTTTTTTAACTGTGCTCTAGGATCTTTACTATAAACCTTAGCTAGTTTATGTAAAGATCCTATATTCTCCTCAAAATTAAAGAAAGAAAAGATGGGTCAAACCCTTCAACCCTTAAACTCTGGTGACTGCACCATATTACCCATTATCCAAAGAATAAATGCAGAAAAGATACTTAAAGTAAGCCTCTCGGAATTGGAAGCCACTATCCATGATTAAATGGTTCTATTTATTTTCAGTACAACCAGTTTTGTTGGCTCCAGTCCACTGTATCCACTGACTAAGCTGGCAATCCAAATTTGTTATGCCAAACTGAAAATTTCCCCTGGAAACAACCACATTAAGAAATGTGGAGCTTTCAAAATTTCTTCTCTCATGAAAATCAAAGCATAGAGAGGCCTATGTGAAAGCAGCGTAGGCTAAATTTAGCTCACTTTAGGTTTTCCAAAGCTTAATTCTGCCATCAGAGGGAGGGAGGGGGTTTCGCCTTCTGACTTAGAAGAGTCTATAATGGCCTCCGTCTGGGGCTAAATCAGAAGAATTTATAGCGTCTTTGGGAGCTATTGTTATTTCAGCTGCAAAGATTTAGCTGTAAGTATTGTTTAAGTCTCTGTCATATGTAACATGTATTCAGCCAAGGCAGCATTCCTTATTTTGGACTCAGACTTAAGCCTGAACCTGTATTTTCATCCATGGGCATCCACGAGACAAATGCCATGACATGTTTCATGACATCATCATGCAAATGATGTGATCACCATTACATCATTTGTAACATTTGCACAATGACATCATGACATCACTGTGGTTTCTACTGGGCACCTATGCTCTTAATGATGTGTTTTCCCTAACATTCTGAATCTCTTGCTTCACATGAATTGTCTGCAGTATCTCTATTTTGCTGTCAGAGGTTGTCATCATTCAACTTGGACAGCCAGGCAGATGGTTTCTAATACAGATAACTGGTACAATTTAGACACAGCACAAACTTTGATTAGAAACAAAGCTTTTATTGTAATCCAGTAGATTTGGAGAGCTGGGTTTGAATGCAGGCTTAAACTATTACAGTGACCTAGCTTTCAGCAAGAGTGTTATACCTGTAGCTGCTCCATCAGAATGTTTAAGACCAGTGTTTCTCAACCTTAGCAACTTTAGGGTGCCTGGACTTCAACTCCCAGAATTCTCCAGCCACCTCCCAATTCTCCAATCTTAAAGTCCTGATCAGTCCCTCCAGAGCTGCTTTTCACAATCATTTCCTTATTCTAATGTATTTATTTTAGAACAAGTCACAGATGGCCTTTGGAAACCGCATCAAATTTGCAAGCCGAGAAATTGGGTGGATGATTTCTCACTTTGAAAGTCTGCAAGCTAAAGTTTTGCTTGCTTAGAATGCAAACACTTCTCCTTCCCCCCACTTTCCCAAAAGATAGGAATATCACAGTATCCATAAAGTGCTTAATTTTGGAGGAGAGAGGCCTAGAACATTGTAAATATTGTGCATATTTGCAAGTAGACCAATCATTACTGCTGTGTGGAAACAAGCATGTGGAGCAGATTGAACTAATTCCACAGCAATGCACTGA
Organism: Candoia aspera; assembly: GCF_035149785.1. Taxonomy (NCBI): domain Eukaryota; kingdom Metazoa; phylum Chordata; class Lepidosauria; order Squamata; family Candoiidae; genus Candoia; species Candoia aspera. The sequence goes on from NC_086165.1 coordinate 11,832,509, forward strand.
AAATCCCCAAGTGCCTTCAAGCAAGCCAAATCCAAAGTAAGTGCTATTCATTTTGTGCTGTACAACACTCCACACTAAAACACCTCACTACTTCATTTATTGTTTGAAAGCTGAATTTTTTTTAAAAAAATGCATCACTGGAGAAAGAGAGATGGAGTTGCATATTTGCACTGACAGGAAGAAAATTACAAATAATTAGAATTTACATACAAGTTCAGCATATCTACTTGAGTGGGGACAACTGGCCATGTCAGCCATTTCTCATATAGGTCTGCTGTCTAGGTGCTAAATGTGGGTTAGCACGATGGTCCCTGCTGTTCTGGTTTTTAACTGGATTTGGAGTAGACTACATTTCAGATGGAATTTGCCTTCCTACTGAGGATTGTTCTCTACTATTTTTTAAAAAAATGGACGTACAGTTACCCTATTGCCTAGTCATGGTTTTGGATCCCCTTTAACAAGAAAAGGCCAAGTCTGAAGGGCAGGAAAAAAATTAAGTTCATGTGGAATTTGACACATTATACATACTATCTTCACTGGCAGCAGGTGCCAAATAGATTTCCTTGGCAATTGAAGTCACAATAGAAAGGATGCAGCCCTCCAGGACACAACTTCAGGCTTAACTGATGCCATTATTTTTGTTGGTGCAACTGTGATGGATCTTGAGACTGTCCTATTTCCCTGGAGAACAGCTGGAAAGTAATAAGCTGCTTCATTCTCAACAAAAACAAACAAAGGAATCTTAACAAAATTGGTTTGGATTGAATATAAACGTTGCTTTCCTGGATCAGACCAAGACTGTTTCTAGCATTCCTTGCCATAAAGAGATGCAAAAGGAAACCAGGCAACAGTCTAAAAATGGTAATTTCTCCTGGTTGTTTGTCACACACCTGACTCTTGGTGATTTATTTTTTGTGTGCATGGAGATTCTAATAATTATTTATATTTATTTATATTTCAAATTTAGTCATCGCCTATCTCACTCACAGATCGACTCTGGGTGGGTTGCAATAAAAACAAGAATAAATACACAAGATGGCAGAGCCAGGTCTTTACCCCTTTCCTGAAGGCTGGGAGAGTGGGGGTCTCACCTCTGGGGGAAGATTGTTCCATGGTGTGTGTGTGGGGGGGCAATGGCAGAGAAGGCCCTCTTCCTGGGCCCTGCCAATTGACATTCTTTCATGGATGGGGTCTGTAACATGCCTTCTCCGCCTGACAAGGTGGGACGGGCTGATGTAATTATGGGTATGCATTTTCCCCTTCCCCAGTATCCCACATTGTTCTTGTCAGGGAAGTATTTTATTTTCCAGAAGCTTATGCTGTGCTTCAGCACCCCCCAGCTAGTGACCTCTGGAATATGGGCTGAACTGCAGCTTTTTCAGCTTAAGCCAAACCAGGTTGTGTGAGCGTGCTGGGAGATCTTTTCTAATGGATATGCTCAGGGGGACCCGGTAGGGAAATCTGGCGATTTCCTCTATTTGAAGTAATGCTGTGAAAATCTGCCATGCAATTCTTCTCCCGCCAAAGAGGCTTCTTTCACCCCCTTATTCTCAGACTGCTTGGGAGTTTCTTTTAAATTTCTTACAGTGATATTGTGGGGCTGATTTTATGTTCGGAGGGAGCAGGGGAGCTAGTCCTGCATCTGAAGAAGCTGAACAGGAAGATTTCTTTCCTGATATCATCCCTTTTGATCAAACGCAAAGGGGTGGAGTCAGTGAGACTGCAGACTACAGGAGAGAGGACTGGCTTTTGAAAGCTGGGACTTCTGCACACATCATTGGCCACCTGTAAATACATGACGCAAGGCTATACAACACCCGTGAGAATTTCATAGAAATGCTCTTCTTTTGAAGAAAGTTGAAAAACAAACTTTCTTTCATTACATTGAATGAGAACTGCGAAAGCTATAAAAATGAGTGATTTTAGGGGCCTCAATTGAATTTCTTTTTAATGGATCTGCATAGTTGGTTTGTTTTTATTTCTGTTCGTGCCAGAGTTCCTTGGGTTAGATGGGCAGCCATATACATTAGATAGATAGATGGATGGATGGATGGATGGATGGATGGATCAGTAGAGAACAATGCAAGAGCTCTTCCCTCCCTCCCTCCCTCCCTCCCTTCTTTCCTTCCAGATTGAAGGCCTGTTTGGTCTCTCATTGCTTTAAAGAACTGGTTTTATGCAAACATAAACTCACTTTTATTCTTTTTGCATTATGCATTTCCTAGATTTTGAAAGTACAAACGAGTACCCTACTTGGAAGAAGGTGTGTGTTAGCCAACATATAACTGGGCTCACAGCTCCCTGTTGGGCAAAAATGCCCCAAATATCATTGACTGATTGATTGAGCAAATTTCTATGCTGCCCATCTCACTATATAAGTGACTCGTACCATTAGCTTTTGGAGGAAACAGAGCATCATTCTCTTATTTATACATTTTTCTGTTCCTCTTTCTTTTACAATTTTTGCACAGGCAGACTGCCCTGTGCCTCACTGCCATGAAGTAAAACTGAAATACTAAAGCCAAATCTATATCTTATGGTCCCAAACACGCCATTATTCAGGGTTTTGGATCAGTAACCATCTGGAATAAAATCCATTGATGTCAACAGAAGGGTCAGTTTAAAAACAAAACGCAGAAACACTTTCTGCTTATCTAAACATGTTCCTCTAGAGGAAAACCACTGTGTTCAATAGTGCATACGCCTTGTAAACATACTGGTGTTCCCAGTCTTTACAACATCCTTCCAAAGACTGTGTGTATTCGTGTGTACATGTATGTATACTATATAGTCAATAGAATCACTTGCTATTTTCAAACCCAGCTTTGCATATTGTAGCTGTGACTTGTTGTTGTTGTTTATTTGTTTAGTCGCTTCCGACTCTTTGTGACTTCATGGACCAGCCCACACCAGAGCTTCCTGTCGGTCGTCAACACCCCCAGCTCCCCCAGGGACGAGTCCGTCACCTCTAGAATATCATCCATCCACCTTGCCCTTGGTCGGCCCCTCTTCCTTTTGCCCTCCACTCTCCCTAGCATCAGCATCTTCTCCAGGGTGTCCTGTCTTCTCATTATGTGGCCAAAGTATTTCAGTTTGGCCTTTAATATCGTTCCCTCAAGTGAGCAGTCTGGCTTTATTTCCTGGAGGATGGACTGGTTTGATCTTCTTGCAGTCCAAGGCACTCTCAGAATTTTCCTCCAACACCACAGTTCAAAAGCATCTATCTTCCTTCTCTCAGCCTTCCTTATGGTCCAGCTCTCGCAGCCATATGTTACTATGGGGAACACCATTGCTTTAACTATGCGGGCCTTTGTTGTCAGTGTGATGTCTCTGCTCTTAACTATTTTATCGAGATTTGTCATTGCTCTTCTCCCAAGGATTAAGCGTCTTTTGATTTCCTGACTGCAGTCAGCATCTACAGTAATCTTTGCACCTAGGAATACAAAGTCTTTCACTGCTTCTACATTTTCTCCCTCTATTTGCCAGTTATCAATCAAGATGGTTGCCATAATCTTGGTTTTTTTCAGGTTTAGCTGCAAGCCAGCTTTTGCACTTTCTTCTTTCACCTTCATCATAAGGCTCCTCAGTTCCTCTTTGCTTTCAGCCATCAAAGTGATATCATCTGCATATCTGAGATTGTTAATGTTTCTTCCAGCGATTTTAACTCCAGCCTTGGATTCCTCAAGCCCAGCATGTCGCATGATGTGTTCTGCGTACAAGTTGAATAGGTAGGGTGAGAGGATACAGCCCTGCCGTACTCCTTTCCCAATCTTAAACCAGTCCGTTGTTCCGTGGTCTGTTCTTACTGTCGCTACCTGGTCATTATACAGATTCTTCAGGAGGCATACAAGATGACTTGGTATCCCCATACCACTAAGAACTTGCCACAATTTGTTATGGTCCACACAGTCAAAGGCTTTAGAATAGTCAATAAAACAGAACTAGATGTTTTTCTGAAACTCCCTGGCTTTTTCCATTATCCATCGGATATTGGCAATTTGGTCCCTAGTTCCTCTGCCTTTTCTAAACCCAGCTTGTACATCTGGCAATTCTCGCTCCATGAACTGCTGAAGTCTACCTTGCAGGATCTTGAGCATTACCTTACTGGCATGTGAAATGAGTGCCACTGTTCGATAGCTTGAACATTCTTTAGTGTTCCCCTTTTTTGGTATGGGGATATAAGTTGATTTTTTCCAATCTGATGGCCATTCTTTTGTTTTCCAAATTTGCTGGCATATAGCATGCATTACCTTGACAGCATCATCTTGCAAGATTTTGAACAGTTCAGCTGGGATGCCGTCGTCTCCTGCTGCCTTGTTATTAGCAATGCTTCTTAAGGCCCACTCAACCTCACTCTTCAGGATGTCTGGCTCTAGCTCCCTGACCACACCATCAAAGCTATCCCCGATATTGTTATCCTTCCTATACAGGTCTTCTGTATATTCTTGCCACCTTTTCTTGATCTCTTCTTCTTCTGTTAGGTCCTTGCCATCTTTGTTTTTGATCATACCCATTTTGGCCCGGAATTTACCTCCGATGTTTCTAATTTTCTGGAAGAGGTCTCTTGTCCTTCCTATTCTATTGTCTTCTTCCACTTCCGCGCATTGCTTGTTTAAAAATAATTCCTTATCTCTTCTGGCTAACCTCTGGAATTTTGCATTTAATTGGGCATATCTCCCCCTATCACTGTTGCCTTTTGCTTTCCTTCTTTCTTGGGCTACTTCTAGTGTCTCAGCAGACAGCCATTTTGCCTTCTTGGTTTTCTCTTTCTTTGGGATGTATTTTGTTGCTGCCTCCTGAACAATGCTGCCAACTTCTGTCCAGAGTTCTTCCGGGACCCTATCTACTAAGTCCAGTCCCTTAAATCGATTCTTCACCTCCACTGCATATTCCTTAGGAATGTTAGTGAGCTCATATCTAGCTGATCTGTGGGTCTTCCCTAATCTCTTTAGTCTGATCCTAAATTGTGCAAGAAGAAGTTCGTGATCTGAACTACAGTCAGCTCCAGGCCTTGTTTTTACTGACTGTATAGATTTCTGCCACCTTTGGCTGCAAAGGATGTAGTCAATCTGATTTCGGTGTTGTCCATCTGGTGAAGTCCATGTATAAAGCCGTCTCTTAGGTTGTTGGAAGAGAGTGTTTGTTATGCAGAGTGAATTGTCTTGGCAAAATTCTATCAGCCTATGTCCTGCTTCGTTTTGTTCTCCCAGGCCATACTTACCTGTAATTCGAGGTGTCATTTGACTGCCCACCTTAGCATTCCAGTCTCCTGTGATGAAAATAACATCTCTTTTAGGCGTGTCGTTCAGTAGGTGCTGCAGATCCTCATAGAACTGCTCTACTTCAGCTTCTTCAGCATTTGTGGTTGGGGCGTATATTTGGATCACTGTGATGTTAGATGGCTTGCCCTGAATTTGAATTGAGATCATTCTGTCGTTTTTTGGATTGTATCCAAGCACTGCTTTAGCCACTTTACTATTAATATGAAGACTACTCCATTTCTTCTGTGGTCCTCTTGTCCACAGTAGTAGATCTGGTGGTCATTTGATGTGAAGTGGCCCATTCCAGTCCATTTCAGTTCACTGACGCCCAAAATGTCTATCTTTAATCTTGACATCTCACCAATAACCACATCCAATTTGCCCTGGCTCATAGATCTTACATTCCAGGTTCCAATGGTGTGTTGATCCTTAGAACATCGGATTCACCGTTCACCACCAGCACCGTCGGCCGCTAGCCGTCCTTTCGGCTTTGAGCTAGCTGCGTCATCACGTCTGGGGCTAGTTGAACTCATCCTCTGTTCCTCCCCAGTAGCATTTTGACCATCTTCCGACCTGGGGGTCTCATCTTCCGATGGTATACCGACATATCTCTGGTTGTACTGATCCATTTAGTTTTCACGGCAAGCTGTGACTTACTGCTTTTCAAAACTTTTTTTTTTTTTAAGTCAGTGCTGGGCAAATCCAAGGTTTTCAGAGTATTTTGCTAATAATATACTTTGCTAACAATAATATTCCAGGGTGCTAAATCTTTGGAGCATCTCAGGATAATCTCAGAATATAACACTTTTTTTCCTTCTTTAGCAAAAATCCTTTGCTTCTTTAGGTGCAATGATTCAGTCAGCAACTTTTCCGGACTTGCTGAGCACTTGGATGTGGGTAAAGAAGATACTGCTTTACCAAATCTGCTACTGAGGCTGTTGTTAACCCATTTCTTATAGTACAGGCAGAAACTGAAAATAGGAAGCTTTCCTTTGGAGTTTTACTGACTGGCTTCTACAGAAAGGAAAAAGGGGAGGCTGGGGAATTCAGCCAAACTATTCCAAATTTTTCTTCTGTGCACACATGGAAAATGTGTTTGACTGTTTAGACAATCCTTTAGCATCCATGCCCTACCACTCATTGGTTAACTGACTGGTCCTATGTTTATGGAATTGCATGGTTCACTTCAAATCTAACACCTTTAGCCCTTGCCCAAGGTTGAAATGAAATGATTCATTTACTACTATTTTTGCAAAGAGGGGCGGGGCAGAGGGGGAGCCAACACATAGAGTTTGTTTTAGCCTTTGTAAAAACCCCATTCATGGGTGTGTGAAATTCATCAGTGTCAGGGTGGGTGTTTGCTGGTGAATGAAATCTGTGTGGGGACCAGTGGAAGGGAAAGGAAAGAAGAGGTGCCAGACAGAAGAGACCAAGATTTTCTTTGGATCAGCACTATTGTGGCAACGCTGGAAAAGAGACGAAGTTTTAGGAGGTGCTTGTGTGCTTTGTCTTTGCTAAATTTTCCTTTATCCTCATGACACATAAACTCAGCTATTTTAAATCTTGTGCTTTTACCTCCAGGTCAATCTTTGGAGCATTTCCAAAAGGAAGTTTTTGCAAGTGGCAAGTATTTATTTATGTATTTATTTATTCATTATTCACATTTTTATTACTGCCCATCCCCCCAAGAGGGAGACTCTGGGGAGTTTACAATAAAATTCTCCTTTAAAACCTCAACACATAAAATTACCAAATCAGCATCTACAATACTAAAATAATAAATTTAAATATAAAATCCCAGTGGGAAAATTTCCATTTGGTAGGGAGAAATATCCAAAAGTTTTCTTGACCTGCAATCATTATGCCCCCTTGGTCACTCCTTTTCATCTAATATTGCTATGGCAGGTCCATCAGAGTGCAGTAAACATTATGGTTTTATGATTTCTTATGGTCTTATCTTCAGAATGAACAACATGAGGCAAGGTCATATTTAATCCCATTTTACAGATCTGTAAACAAGCTGGGAGTCAGGCTTGCAGAACCTACCTACCCACCCACATGTGCAGTTTAACATGCTGTCATGACCTCGTTGCAAGGCACAAAGAGCCTCACAACGTGGATCATGATCATTAAGGAAAAGGGGGAAGAAGATAATCCAATCAGGGATTAAAACAAGCACCCAAAGACACCCACACCCATGATCCCATCAACACCTGAAAAGAGGGACGTCAGAGGGGTGAAGATAAGGAGCACATGGTGCCCCGGAGAACTCAACCGTTGCAGGAAGACAAAGAGGACACCGGGGAAAACGCCCACGCAGCCATCAAGGATCCCATCAAGAGGGATCGGGGCATTGAGGGGTGGGGAAGCCCGGGGCCATACAGGAGGGTATAAAAGGGGCACCCCCACACTACCTACCCCGTTCCCGTTTTTCGATCTGTCAGCTATCATTCCAATAAACCAGAAATCCTTAATACCCATTAAGTGAGTCTGTGTCTTATTGCGAAGAGAGGCTGGCCCTGACATAAAAACGGGAACCGCAAAAAATTTTTTTCCACCTGGTACCTATCCAACACGTTTGTGAGGGACCCAGCCAGGCATGGAGAACCAGGAACCGAGGACGCGCAACCCTTCGGCGCCCGGCGACGAAGCCCCGCTCTCGCAGGGCGGGATGCAGCTGAGGTCCGGGCGATGCAACGCCCCGGTAAGTATGGGACCCAGCTGGGGGGAAGCAGCAGGGGAGGGACCCACCCCGGCGCCCCGGAGCCCGCGAGGCACCGGGGGCGAGACGAGGGGACCCTCTCCAAGCCTACAGGCAACCCCGGAGGAAGCGCGAGACGAACCGCCACCCTGGGCGCTCGAAGGCGAGGGCGCGCCTGGCACCGCGGCGGGATCGAGGGACGATCCGTCCTCTACCACGGCCAACGGCGAGGGCGAGCGGAGCGGCGAAAACCTCGGCGGGAAGCCGGGGACGGCGGAGAGGCTCGACGCGTTGGAGGAAGGGATGCAGGCGGTGCGGCAGATGCTCCAACAGCTGACGGCGGCACAGGGACTCTGCGACGGAGGCGGCGCAGAGGCACCCCCGGTCGAAAGGAGGCAGGGCGAGCGGGGCGGCGGTGACGGCGGAACCCGACCCAAGGAGCCCAACCGACGACCTGAGGCGCACCGGGAGACGAGACGGGGCGGAGACCCAGCGGACGGCGGCGACCACGGCGGGACCCGACCCCAGGAGGCCACCCAACGAGCGGAGGCGCGCCCGGACGTGAGACGGCGGGACAACCTCGGCGGCGGCGGCGTCCGGCCCCAGGAGCCCACCCCACGACGGGAGATGCGCCAGGCTGAGAGGCGGAGGGACGACCCGGCGGGCGGCGACGGCGACGGCGGAGCCTGGATCCAGGAGCCCGACCGAGGGAGAACACCCCGCCCTCCCCCCCGAGCGATGGGACGACGACCTTGCGAGGAGCCCCAGAGAGAGGCACCAATGCCGCAAGAGAACCGGAGACACCCCGACCCGCAGCAGCTCCTGCAGAGCCCGAGGCACGACGCAGAGGGGGCCAGGAGCCAGACCAGGACACCCGCCAAAGACTTTGGCATAAAGTTCGATGGGGACCCCTCGAAACTCTCCTTCTTTTTGACTAACGCGAGGTACTACCTCGAAGAATGGGGTCCCTGCTTCAGAACTGAGCGGGGCAAAATCAATGCCCTGGCCATAAAATTAAAAGGACGGGCCGCCGATTGGTACGTCCAATTGTGCCAATCAGGCGCCCGGGCGCTGCAGGACAGCACTGAATTCCTGCAGGCACTAGAAAGGCACTTCAGGGACCCCCTGGAGCAAGAAAAGGCAAAAAGGGCGCTAGAGACACTTAAACAAAGCCCGCGCTCCGTGGCTGAGTATGCCATGGAGTTCCAAGCCCTAGCCGGAAAAGTGGACACTTGGTCTCAATCGACACTGATTGAGAAGTTCAAACATGGACTCAACTTAAATGTCCTCCGGTGGGCACTTGGCCGCGACAACCCCAGCTCCCTCACGGGGTGGATCCAGCTGGCAGCGGAAGCGGAGAACGCCCACGACACGTTCCTCCACGCAAGGAGGGAAACGCAACAGATGGAGACAGTGAGACCCCCACGCACCAACGCAAGGCAGGTGAGGGCGAGACCCCAACCTTGGAAGGAGGAACGGGACAGACGCTTCGCAAAAGGGCAATGCTTCACGTGCGGCAGGGAAGATCACAAAGCAGCCGCATGCCCCAAAACGACGCCCAGAGAGAGCCCAAGGAGGGCACAAACAGCACCAACCCCAGCGCCAAGAAAGCGACCAGCAGCAAAGGGGGAGTACCGACGCAGACACGGCCCCTACAGTTCAGAGGAGGAGGAAAGCAACCCCGAGGAGGCGGCGGGAAACGACAACCACCTGGCCTAAGGGGCGCCGAAGGACAGGTGGAGGACACTGACAGGCGCTTCGACAAAGGGGTGAGTGAGGAATGCCCCACCCTCTACGTCCGTGTCACCCTCACCCATAGAAATAAAACCGAAAAGGTCTGGGCACTCATTGATTCGGGTTGCTCCAAAAGCCTCATGCACCCTGACCTGGCAGCCGCACTCGACCTCCGCTGCTATCCACTTCAGCACCACCTGGTGTTCTCGCAGCTCGATGGATCTGCAGCGGGAGGGGGCCCGGTCACCCAATACACCGGAGAAACCGCGCTACGGCTCGGCAGCCACGAGGAAAAATTGGCTTTCATCGTGGCACCGGTGGGGCAACCCCGACTCATACTGGGGATCCCATGGCTCGTGCAGCAAAACCCAGTCATCAACTGGAGAACCAGAGAGATTAAGTTTGCTGACGGGCGTTACCAAGCACCTTCAGGGAACAGGGTTCCCCGAGCAGCCATGGGGGGGGCGACGACGACTGTGGAACACAGAGAGACAGCACTGCCAGAGGGACTGCCGACCAAATACGGGGATTTCGCCGACGTTTTCGGTGAGAAAGAGGCGGACAAACTCCCCCCCCACAGAAAGACGGACTGCACCATTGAACTGGTCCCGGGGGTACCCCTACCCAAACCAAAAATATATGCTATGACCCAGCGAGAGCTCGCTGCATTAAGGGACTTCATAGACAAAAACCTGGCGAGAGGTTTTATCGAGCCAGCAAACTCTCCAGTGGGAGCGCCAGTCCTCTTTCGCGAGAAAAAGGACGGGGCATTGCGGCTCTGTACAGACTACCGCGGATTAAACGCAGCAAGCATTTCAAATAAATACCCCTTACCCTTAATAAAGGACATTTTGTCCCACTTGGTAAAGGGTAAGGTATTCTCCAAACTGGACATAAGGGAAGCCTATTACCGCATACGGATACGGGAGGGGGATGAGTGGAAGACTGCTTTCAATTGCCCATTGGGGGCGTTTCAATATAAAGTACTCCCATTCGGATTGGCAGGAGCACCGGGGGTATTCATGCAGTTAATTAATGAGGTCCTGCGTGACCACCTTTTTAAGGGGGTTTTGGTTTACCTGGATGATGTATTGATCTACACAGAAACAGAACGTGAGCACGAACGCTTGGTAAAAGACGTGCTCAAGAAACTTCGCAAGGCAGAGCTGTTTGTAAAGCTCTCCAAGTGCGAGTTTCACAAAAAACAAATTGACTACCTAGGGTATAGGATTTCTGCTAAAGGGATAGAAATGGACCCCAGCAAGGTCCAAGCCATCCTGGCGTGGGAACGCCCACGCACGAGGAGACAGCTGCAAAGCCTCCTGGGATTCACTAATTTCTACAGGGGGTTCACGCCCAGGCTGGCAGAGACTATATTGCCCCTAACTAACCTGCTAAAGACTAAGGGCTTGGGGGACACGCGCAAATCGAGGAACCCGGGGGCGCTACTGAATTGGACAGCTGACTGTCAAACGGCTTTCGAGAGACTGAAAACCCTCTTCACAGCTGAGCCAGTGTTACAACACCCCGACCCCACCAAGCCTTTTGTGGTGCAGGCAGATGCCTCCGACTTTTCCATCGGAGCCATCCTGCTCCAAAAGGACTCCGACAACCACCTAAAGCCCTGCGCCTACCTTTCCCGCAAATTCTCCGAAACGGAGCGGAGATGGCACGTATGGGAAAAGGAGGCGTTTGCAGTGAAGACAGCCTTGGAAACGTGGCGACACCTGCTGGAGGGGGCCTCCTGCCCCTTCGAGGTCTGGACGGACCACAAGAACCTGGAGGCACTCAGCACACCAAAACGACTCAGCCCGAAGCAGGTGCGATGGGCTCAGTTTTTCAGCCGGTTCAATTTCACGCTGAAATTCATACCGGGCAAGAAAAACTTCTTGGCAGACGCCCTTTCCCGACGGCCACAGGACGACACGCAAGCCTCCGACATCGTAGGAACAGTATGGACCGAGAAACAGCTCGGCTGCCCAGCTGTCACGCGGAGCCAGACAAGGAATCAGCGCACGCCAGCACGAACGGCGGGGAGCGATCGGAGCCGACGCTCAATTTCACCGAACTGGCAACAAAGACTCACACAAGCACTACAGCAAGATACATGGTTGCAGAATAACCAACAACATGTATCTTTCAAAGACAACATCGCCTGGAAAGAGAAAGCCTTGTACGTGCCCGAATCACTGCGGGGGGAAATCTTACACAGAGCGCACGATGACAAATCTGCAGGGCATTTTGGGTTTGTAAAAACCCTCCACCTAACGAGGAGGCAATTTTGGTGGCCAAACCTCAGAAAGGACGTAAAAGACTACGTAGGCAACTGCCCCATATGTGCCACCACCAAACGTAAAGGAGGGAAACCCCACGGGCTGCTACAGGCGGTAGCCAGCCCCTCCCGGCCATGGGAAGAAATTTCCATGGATTTCATTGTGGACCTCCCACCCAGCCAAAGAAAAACTGTGATATGGGTGGTAAAAGACTATTTCTCGAAACAAGCACACTTCATCCCGTGCGCAACCATCCCCTCCGCACAGCAGCTGGCACGTTTATTCCTAACACACATATACAGGATCCACGGCGCCCCCTACAGGTTGGTGACCGACAGAGGAACACAATTCACGTCAAAGTTTTGGCGGGAATTTTTAAAACTAATCGGAACCAAGCAAGCACTGTCCACTGCGTGGCATCCAAACACAGACGGATCAACAGAGATCCTAAACTCAACACTTGAACAGTTCCTGAGGGCATTCATAAATTATCAACAGGACAACTGGGTAGACCTACTACCTTTTGCAGAGGTGGCCTATAATAACGCGGTACACCAGAGCACTGGCCACACCCCTTTTAAGGTGGTCTATGGAAGGGACTTTGTACCGATACCAGAATTGCCGCAACCTGAAACCCTGCCCTGCTCACCAGACGATTGGGCGGCACAGCTGGCAACAACCTGGCCTATCATTCAAACGGCCCTAGCAGACGCACAAACAACGTACAAAAAATATGCGGACAACCACAGGGCGGAGGCACCGAACTACAAAGTGGGAGATAGGGTCTACCTCTCCACTAAGTTCATAAAGACCTCGCAACCCTCGAAGAAATTGGCACCGAAATTCATCGGACCTTTTAAAATCATACAGGTAATCAACCCAGTTACGTTCAAATTGGAACTGCCTTACAATTTGAGACGGGTCCACCCAGTGTTTCACTGTGCACTACTGAAACCAACGAGCACATCCAAATGGCATACGGAAGAACCTCCACCCCCACCCATAATGATAGACAACCAACAACATTTTGAAGTAAAAGAAATACTGGACTCAAGAAAGCAAAGAGGAACACTCCAATACCTCGTGAGATGGAAACATTTCTCACACCCAGAGTGGGTCCAGGCACGACACGTCATGGCTAGACAACTAACAAGACAGTTCCATGAGGCATACCCAGAGAAACCAGCACCATAGAACATCTTTGGGGGGGCAGCATGTCATGACCTCGTTGCAAGGCACAAAGAGCCTCACAACGTGGATCATGATCATTAAGGAAAAGGGGGAAGAAGATAATCCAATCAGGGATTAAAACAAGCACCCAAAGACACCCACACCCATGATCCCATCAACACCTGAAAAGAGGGACGTCAGAGGGGTGAAGATAAGGAGCACATGGTGCCCCGGAGAACTCAACCGTTGCAGGAAGACAAAGAGGACACCGGGGAAAACGCCCACGCAGCCATCAAGGATCCCATCAAGAGGGATCGGGGCATTGAGGGGTGGGGAAGCCCGGGGCCATACAGGAGGGTATAAAAGGGGCACCCCCACACTACCTACCCCGTTCCCGTTTTTCGATCTGTCAGCTATCATTCCAATAAACCAGAAATCCTTAATACCCATTAAGTGAGTCTGTGTCTTATTGCGAAGAGAGGCTGGCCCTGACACATGCTCCTCAGTCTTATCATGGTCAAGATCCAACCCCTATTGTCATGAACTAAAACTGATGGCTTAATTCTTCCTTTAACCAATAAACCACATATGAAACTTTGAATTATCCACTTTTAAAGGAACTTTTCAGCTCTGTTGATGCATGAATCAATATTCCAACTGGAAGACATCAAGAACAATGACTTAAGCAGCAGCCCAAGAAGTAGATACTTTTTCTGTAGCTTGTGAATGACTGAATGTTCCTAATGTGCATTGCGGCAGAATTGCCTACCTCAGGTGAATTATTATTAAAAGAAGGTAAAGCTGGAGCAGTAGATCATGTAGAGATACAGTGGACAAACTTGGGGGTTGACATGATGTGAATGTATCGTGTACTAATGCATTTACTGGCATTGTCTTCTAGTTGGGAAAGATTAATAAAATGTATAAATGGGCAGCAAGATTAGAGTTTGAGTCTTGGCAAAGATATCAGGTAGCCAGGAGATAGGAACCAAGAGAGCACCTGCAACATAGACCTAATGGATAAATCTGAATGGAAGGAAAAGCAAAAAACCAAGATTATGGAGTAAACCAGAAGTTAAAACAGAAGAATATTTGCTTGTATTTCTAGTGCATCCAATAAATGTAGACTTCTGTATAGCTGCATCAAACAATATTTAAGAAAAGCAATATGATAACGAGCATAACAAAGGATACTGGAACATACGAGAACAGAGGAAGATCTAATTGTTTAATCAAAGCTCAGCCAGAAAGGGAAGCTCTTTCATACTCCATTCTGATGAGATGTATCCACCAGGGTAGAGGGAACCATTGGAAAGAATGAAGCTGATTTAATAACATGCTGCTACTTGCCCTTTAGTGATTTGCTAAAAGGGGCAGCTTTCAGCAGGTTAGTGGTTATAAATGAATCTCCCCATTTTCAGAACATGTCTTTCATTGGTGGCAAAGCCATTTCAACTATTTGGGAGGGAACATTTTGGAAGCATGAAATGTACAGTACATAATTCAGTGCTCTTGGCTGCCAACTTGAATAGCCATTTGGGATAGCTCTTTTGTTCTTGCAAATGACCTCTCCAAAGCCATTTTGTCCCCAAAATGCAACATTGCCAACTCTACCTCCTAAAATAGCAATTGAAAGGCACACCTGTGAGTTTGAAGGCCTCCATCTCCACCATCCAAAGGCAACAAAAGGCTATTTAACACCAAATTTGGATGCTAGATCAAACATGAGGATTCAGAATTAGAGACTGACTTTGGAACTGTAAAGTCAGTGTGGTTTCCCCACTAGACTTTCAAGGCTAGGAAGGAATCACAAGTTTTCCAGAAGCCCTATTTATCCCAACAAGTGGTATATTTTTTAGCCACCAAAGCTACTTCTTTTTTTTAAAGTGGACTTTAATTATTGTGTCAATGTTGTTTTTATTATCTTGATGTATGAAAGATGGTTTTTATTGGGTTTTTTTAATCTGATAATTTTTATCCATTTGTTTTTATCTGATTTTCTTGCAGACCACTCTAGGTTACTTCAAAAGGAAGAACAATATAAGAATACAGTTATAATAAAAATAATACCACATGATAATTAAGACTAATAAAAAAGCCCTCCATACATTCCTTATAATTTCTGCATGCCTTTTATTCAGATAGTGGTGCCATATTAGTGCATTAGCCCGGTTACTTGAGGGATAACTTATCTTCAGGAGTATGTGTGGCTTGTTCAATCCAACGGGGTTGGCACACTCCGGGTTCCTTCAATCATGCAACACCATCTACTGGAACCTTAGAAGCATGCCTTCCCTGTCATGGCACCTGCCTTCTGGAATGAGGTCCCCCCTTGAGATCAGGGTGGCTCCTACCAAGATGGTGTTCTGGAGGGTCTAGAAGACCTGGTGCTTTTCCTAGGCTTAAGGCTAGGATGATTGGAGCCCCTTGTGGAATCTATGTACAGTATGTTGGTGTTGGCTGGGTTCACCATCTTCTTCATTGTTTATTTTATCTCGATTGTATATTGCTGTTTGTTTTCATGCTGTGAACTGCCCAGGGTTGACTGGAGTCAGGCAGTGTCCAAGTCAAATAATATATATATTAAACTGAGAAGAATCTTGGTCACCACGCCTCTTCCAAAAGGCCAGATGGAGCCATTTTTCTGCCTAGAATAACAGTCAAGATGATCAGTTTAGGTTGTTCTGTTTCCATGCATAAAAAGAACAAAAACCGGATTCAATTCCATTTTGCTATAGGTGAGGAACAGTGTCCACTCTTTACCCAGAACTTTGAATGTTTATATAGTGCCTCTCCATTAAGCAAATTGTATCTTACATGCTACCAGCTGATAAAGTTCTGCTTCTCTGGTTTGTGCTCCTTGCTTTGCCAGCTACTACCCCTTGCTTGGCAACATCTGGTACTTCATTCTGCCCAGTGGTAGGGCTGGCCCAATTCTAGCACATGGGCAGAGTAGTGACAAATCTTTACTGCTGGATGGTGCTAATGTTATTATCACGGAGTTTGATAATCTGCCCAAAGACAACTAGACTAATAACCCATGTTCTGGAACATACAGTACACTTCTCCTCTGAAGAAGCAAAGGCGACAACAGCAGCAGCAGCAGCAACAACCACTACAACAACAACACCTTTTGTCTGTCACTTGTTGCATTCACATTACAAGAAAATTGACACAATCTTCTACTGAGCAAAAGGAGACTTAGGAGGCGTCAGGTCTAGGTCAAAACAATTGCTTGAAATAGCAGATCCGAGAAGAGGCATCTTGTCTTTTGTTGATTTCAACTTTAAGTGTCATTTTAAAAAATAATGGAAAGGGGGTTTATTTTGTTCTGGGGTTTTGGTTTGTTTGGTTTTTTTAAACTGCTTTCCTGTGCCAAAATGTCCAAAGGATCTATCTAAGAGGTGAGCTTCCCAAAATGATCTCAAAAGAAGAAAATCTTCAGGGGTGGGGGTGGGGTGGAGACTATTTTACCCTGGAAAAAGTTAAATCCTTCAGCCAGTTTTAGCTTTCTACAAGAACCCTAAGCATATTTTACCCATCGTATAAATGCAACATTGGTTCATTTTTCCTCTCCTGCTTCCATAGTTTTCCATAGCAAAATGGCTTCATGATACCCTCCAGGTCTTTGTGGATTAGATTCCCAAAAGTATAGATCCTCCAAAAGAAAACAACTCAGCTTCTAACCACACCCTCTTCAGTCTGTGCAGATGAATTTCCCATTTTCTTCACTTAAACTCAGACTAAACAACGCAAGGTTGGCAAATGCAGCAGCTATTTATAGGAAGAATGTATCCATGATGTCACTAAAGAGATGGATGGCCATCTACCAAGGAGGTGGTCTAAGAGGGCAACACTTCAACCTGGAACTCACAATGGTTAGCAGAACGAGGCTCCAACAAATGAATGGCCGTTGTGCCAGATTCATCACCGTCCTTTACCATTTCACAAGGAAAAATTCATTCTGACAGTGAACCATCTACCTTGTTTGCTCTCTGCTTTAACTAGTAGATGAATCAATGGGTAAAAGAAGTAGAAAAGCTTCCAAATTAAACTCAGTTGCTGCAATTAAATGAGAATATAGTTTTGATGATATCTTCATGAATTAAATGTCAGATCTTGGTTACTATTTGGCTAGTTAGGAGGTGGTTAAGTGGTGAGTAGCCTTCTTAGCTTCTCATGGTTCTATTCAATCCCAAAGGAAGACATTAGGATTCAAAAACTCCTTTCCTGTAGAGGGAGTCGTGGAAAGTCTCAGAAAAGAGCACGAACAGTAGGGAAGTGGGAAGGAAATCAGGAGGGGATTTTTTTTTCTTGAGGCTTTTTCAAATGGAAAAGTAGAGACTTCCAGGGAGGCTGTAGAAGGATGTAAGATGATTCCTAGAAAACAAGAAGCCAGCCCTAGAACCCTTTGCCCCTTCCAGTAAGAAAGAAAGCTCGAAAAACACCACCAGAAGAAACTGAAAACAAATTGTCTGGAAGCTTGAAAACAAGGTAGAAGAACAGAAATATTTTTCCCAAGGGAAAAAAAAATTTCCCAAGGGAAAAATATTTGGGGGAAATCAAAAAGACAAATTTCAAAGTACAGTTTCAACACTACTGGAAATTAATAGAAAGTAATTGAAATATAATGTAGGCAAGCTTGAAAGGACATACATAAATGCACAGAGTCCAATTTCTAAATTAACCACTCAAGGGGAGAAAAAAGAAACTTAGGCATTACTGTGCACTGCTCAGTGGAAACTTCTGCTCAGCACACAGCAGTGGTCAAAAAAGAAAAAAAAAGTAGGAAAACAAATCAAAACAAAACATTAGGACCACATTAGAAACCAGACTGGGAAGAATAGAGTACATTATAACACTACTAAGTAGCTGCACAGTAAGCATTTAGATTGAAGAAATGCTTCAATTCTGGCTCTTCACTAGGGAAAGAGAGAGAGAGAGAGAGAAAGAAGACAACACAGACCTGCTTATACTAATGTAAATCTATTGGTTCTTGCTATAATTTAAATTGAAATATACAGTAAATATCGTTCCACAGTACGTGACATAGAAGACAGCATCTGACTGAATGTTAAAAAGAACTTCCTGACAATACAAGCAGTTTAACAGCTTCCCAGAGACTACAGACATCATGCCTGAAAAAAAAAGGTGGAGCCTTTGGTCACCCACCCACCACCATCTTGATTTTTCACCATATCCCATGGACATCCTTGGGGCTTATAAATCTGATCAGCTTCCTTTTCAGGTGTTCATTGTGGACAGCAAACCATCTCCTTGCCTCTGTTTTGGTTCTTTATCTTCAAACTTCAGAAAAAGACTGTTCTCTGACAGAGTGATCCTAGATCAGGGCTTGCTTTACTTATTTATTTATTTACAATTAAAATGGAAGCTGGATCAAGTTAGCCAGAAACAAGTTCTGCAGCTACTTGTCAAGAAAAAATGGAACTTAGTGTAGTGGAGAAGGGTTGGACTAGGACCAGGGAGATCCAGGTTCAGGTCCAACCTCAACCATCGAAGGTCACTAACCAACTTTGGGTGATCCACTGTCTCGTGTGCACTATTCTGCCTCTCAGGTTTTGTGAGCAGAACCTCCATGGCACTCTCTGGATAATGTAGCAATATTCAGATGAATCTTAAATTCTTCTTATTATGATTGTGCACCATCCAAATAAATATATATGTTTTATGGATTTTAATGACGACAAGTTAAAGGTGTCTGCTTCACTCATTGTAATTGATTGGAATTACTATACATGCTACAGCTTCTGGGGGAAAGAAGGATTACAAAGCAATAAATAATAAACATCTAAAGCTACCACCAGGGCCAATTGCAACAGAAAGAAATGACACTACTGTATTATCATTATATTTTTATCCCATCTCCCCAGACAGCAAATCTAGAGATTTAGCAAGTGGGGAGTCAAACCTAGGGAATCTTAAAACGTGGCTTGTGTTTTTCTTACATGGAATTTGCCAAGAGTGCATTGAAAATAATACAAGAGAAGACTCTCTGGAGCTTGGAAGTCCTCCTGAAATCTGCATCCAACACAGAAAATGGAGTCCCCTTCCCCAGTACAGTTGAAATAGGAATTCTGCCTGCAAACTATCTGCTGAGTGTGCAAAGAACCTTGGTTCTATCCAGGTGGGAGTCAAAAAAAAAATTGGCCTGAAACCTTGGACAGCAGCTGCAGATCAGGGTGACAATACTTTGGTAAATGAAAGACAGCAGCCCATATTCTTTTTAAAGGAAACTTTCCCTTTCTCTGTCTGTGTATAAGTGTGAGAATGAATCACAGAATCTTAAAATTATGGAGCTCTAGTCCAGAGGTCCCCAACCTCTTCAACTCATCGAGTGTGTCAACCAAATAAATAAATATGCTTCGTGGATTTTAATGAGGACGAGTTAAAGGTGTCTGCTTCACTCATTGTACGTGATTGGAATTAAATATCCTAAAATTGGTCTGGATATACCTGTTATTTCAAATTCTGGCTAATGGCTTGTCATGTCTGGATGCTATCATACATAGGCTCAATTCACATTTTCTCCAGTATAGGAGTAAGGGGGGAAATTGGTATCATTTCCAAAAACAGTCACTTGCTGATTTCTTCATTTGGATTCTTTGGAGAGTATTAAGTGATCTAATTAAAGGGCAGGAGCAGAAAACTTTATCTTTGGGAATTACATCCTGATTCACTGCTTTGAAAAAGCTATTGTGGATGCCACACAATTTAGCATATCTGGGTATGGAGCTTGTAGATTTTATAAAAGCATTTCTGTTTCTGTCATAATTAGAATGTATACTTTTCCCAGTTATGTTTGCTAAACCTCTTAGATTGGGAACTTGGGAGAAAGGAAACTTCCCTTATTTATATGCAATATTAAGAATTCCTTGAAATGAACGCAGATTTTGAAATTCTGTTGCAGTCATCTAACAGTTGCTTGAGGGAGAGAGATGCAAAGTGCATAGGACCTCAGACAATTTAAAACTTCTGAAATAAACTTGAAATCCTGCTTCTCAAGCCATTTGCATGTGACATTACACACAGAGACACAAAGAGTCAGAACAGCCAACTCCTGAAGAGTTTCTGCAGCAAAAAGAAATATAGTCGACTGTGTAAATTAGTACATTTCTCACAGCAAACACAGTTAACAAATGCACCACTACTAAGCTGGGAATTAAATCTGTGCATCTCATATAATAAAATGCTGGCTTAGAGGCTGAGCAACAGCATTTCCCTCTTATTCCAATACTGGAGAAAAGTTTGCAAGCTGAACCATGTAGGAAATAAGCCACTTACCTGCAAATACTGTGACTAGATCTTCAGGGAAGACGCCCCTCTCGAAGTGACAATCCTTCACGTTACTCAGTATTACTGACAGCTAATGAGATGAGGCCAAGAGTGTAGCCATGGTCTTCTCACCTTTCATAGGATGGAGGTTGCCTCTATAATTTGGTGAGTTTGAAGCACATTCCACGTTTTGCCACTTAACCTGAGAATATCACTATTCCAAACCTAAGTGTCTCCATGCCAGCTGATGAGATTCTCCTGTAGCGGGTGAGGCAGAAGAACAAAAGCAGATCATGCATGACCTTGTGTTGGAGGTTTGAAAGGAACAGGAACTCAAGTAGTTTTCATAGCTTGTGAAAAGAAACACCCGGCTAGACCACGAAGTAAATCATTGCATAAATGTAGCTAGATACCAATAGCATTCTATTTTTTTAAAGTGAGATTTTGTGTGCATGCACGTGAGCGTGTAGGAGTGGCCTTTATTTGTGCTGCTGGTGCCGAATTAGCATTCTAAATCCTTGTTTTATTGCAAAAAAGGGAAACAAAAAAACACCACCACCCACCATACCCCAAATGGGCTCATTGCCTACTGTTGAACAAGAACAGTTTTCAGCCCGATTTGTGTCTCTATATAATGGGTAGTTCTTGAAACTAAACAGCTTGCAGCGGAGTTGTGCAAGAGGCATAATGTTCAGCATAAATCAATGTTACAGACTCGGGTTGGACTTTAGGGAGTGGGGTGGGGGGAGCTTTGGGATATTTGAATGTGCGTGTGTATGCGTAATGAATGAATGCTTTGTTCTGAAAAAAAAAATAATTGCTTGCAGGGGTAGACTGAGCATGCTTGTACTCTGTCTCTCACACACAGAGCAATATACTGTGCAAATGACCAGTCCCCATCTCCTTGTAATTCTATGTTATAAAATCCTCTCTCCCTCTGGTCAGTCCTACAATGAGTTTGGGTAACAACAAAGTGTCCATTTCAAGGGATGCTTGAGTTAAAACTTCACCATCACCTATGGCTTATAGAAAACAAAGTTAAGAGCAACCTCAAAGTCAATACAAGCCCTTTTTAAAAGAGGAAATAGGGAAGGTTTATGTACATGGGTGCTATTTCCCTTTTTGAAAGATATGCATGCACAATTCTCACAGTGCTTTCGGAACTCGGGAGAATCTCTTTTAGGATTTTGTGGGGACAGCTTTAATAATGAGAACCACCAGAATCTGCCAGACTTTGCTGCAAGATTTTGGGGTGGGGTTTACTGCAGCCTTGTGGGATCCCCTACATTGAAAGTGGTAGGAGATGCAGATTGGGAATTCTCAGGCTGCTTCTCCCCACCCCAGATACTCAGTGCAAAGTAGAAATGAAGTGGATTGGGCTCTCCGTTCTTTGAAGCTGTATGAATGTGCAGTCTGACTACCTTCTGGAGCCAGCCCTGTGGAATCGGGGTTCAAAAGTGGGTATGAATGGAAAGAGAAATGTATTTGTCAAATGATAACCATGTGAACAAGGATATCTGTTATAGTTTTCCAGACTATCAGGGTGTCCTCACTGGGTGCATTCTAAGAGAGGCTGGACATTATTTTAATTTGGATTCCTGTGCTGAACATCAGATTGGACTTGATGGACTAGAACATGAGAAGGTTTCTTTCAACTCTATGCTATAGTACATGTAACTCTCAAAACTGCCATTTGCTTTAAGGAAGTCATCCCCAACATAACGTCATCCCCAATATTATGTCCTCCAGATGTGCTGAACTCTTCCTACCATCCTTCACCATCATGGTTAATGGGTATCTAACACAGCTCGATGATACCTGGTTTAAGAAAGCAGTTCTGAGAAAAAGATAAGCAGGAGAACACCTCCACCAGGAACTAAGGTGAATGGTGGATTAACTGAGTTGGAACCCAGTAGGTCATGGTACAGAACACTGAGGGATCTGGTAAGTGATGGGGGCAGCAAAGCAAAATTCTGCAGAAGAAGTGGACCAGGGGGAAAATAAGTACTTTATGGATACAGTCAAACTACTACTGAGTAGACTGGTTTTTCAGGCTGCTGATGCTACTGTTGGGGTCCATTCTTGAGTATTCTTTGCTGAATAATGGGCAGTTGTCATTGTCATTACCTTCAAAGCTCCAAAATAGAGTAAATTACACCAAAACATTGAGGACCTTTATGATGATGGCTGCTTGACATTCACTACAGAACCGTACTACGATTACCCTTTTCTTCTGCCTACTCTTCAAGGATGGACAAGTCGAGACTGAAACATCTACTCCGGGGTGGGGGAAACAGAAGAAGAGCATGCCAGAGTCTTTCTCAAATGGAGAACTAGAACAAATGGTGTTCTCATATCTGCCTGGCAATTTTTCAGATGTTTTCATCCTACCATGAAAGAGGCTTCTGTGTTCCTACCTTATTCTGGGGTTGTTTGAATATTTCTGAACTATTCTTCTTGGTGTCTTTCGGCTGATTTCCTTGTTGTGGGTGGCAGAGGGGGCTCCTGTGGCCACTATTTTCTGTGATACGTTTTTTCCAACACTCTGTAGCCTATCTACACTTCCAAATCTGAAAAAGCCCAATAGGAATTCTTTCCTGATGGCACTGAATGGAAGCCTGGTAGGTGTGGACTACTGGAGAAAGGCTGCTAGAATGAAAGAGAAGAGATTAACACACATCCTTTGGCTACCTCAGCCTTAAACAAATGCAAGGATACCCACCACCCCTCCATACAAATTCCACCCCAATTCTCTTCTCATAAAGAAGTATCAAAAGCAGGTTCCCATTCATTAAATGGAACTTAATGAAATCTGGCTGAAAATCATACAGGTTAATGTTCTTTGCCAGGGACTAGCCATGCAATCACTATTGAGTCAATCGAAGTGAGTATTTGTAGCTCAGGGTTGAACTGTGGAGTCCTTGGTGCTCCCTGAGCCTTGTTGTTTTCTTGCAGACATTTCATTGCCAGACTAGGCAACATCCTCAGTCCGAACAGGGAGAGGGCCTTGCTCTCAGTTTATATACCTTGGCTTGCCCTGCTTATACTGCCCCAAAAGACCAGAACACCTCCTCGCCAGCAATCAACACCCAGATATGCAAAAATCAACACTAGGATTAACACCAGATGAACAACCAAACAGCACAATACACCTTAATCAAGGAACTATTAACTCAGTCAATCAACCAAGCAGCAAACAACAGCCCAATCAAGGAACTCCCAAGGAGAGAACACCACCCCCACCAACACAAGCAGGGCAAGCCACGGTATATAAACAGAGAGTGAGGCTCTCTCCCTGTTCACACTGAAGATGTTGCCTAGCCTGGCAATGAAATGTCTGCAAGAAAACAACCAGGCTCAGAGAGCACCAAGGACTCCACTATTGAGTCAGTAAAGCTGAGTAAGATACTATAAAGGAGAATCAGAAAGGGGAAGGAGGCAGATCTAAAGAGCAACCCTCTACTTTTCATAAAAATCTCTGCATTGGGTACTGCAAAGAGCATCTTCCAGCCAATTGGGACAGAGGGTTGGACTTAACCTTTGTTTAGCACAGTGCTGCCTTTTGGGAAGAGAAGGGGATGATTTTTAGCCCATGGAGCATGTTCACAGGGAACGAACGATGCAGTCGCTCCTGCAGAAATCCTGATATGCTACATTGGTCCTTCATCTGGGTGGTCCAGGACTGTTCAGTTTTGCTCCACGTTTCCATGCATGGCAGGGGTATCTTGACATAAGTCAGAAGGGCACCCACCCCGCCCCCATATATCTGCAAGCACAAAGCAGGAATTTGTCTGCATAAAGTTACTCTCAAAAGTACAGCTCATCCTTCAATGGCATTGCCAGAAAGTAAATGCTTTCCAGGTTTTTATTTTTGAATGAATCATTTACAGAAGAGACTCCAAGTTCACAAAAGCCTGAGAAAAGCCTTCTCCAAGAGCTCCCCATCAAACCCACCCCAGACTCCTTGGCCAGTTATGGGATCTTCAATCCAACTCAGGAACGTTGGCCTTAGAAGCTCTCCAAGACGGGGAGACCAAGAGCATAGCGAGCCACAGGCTTGTTTCAGGGATGTTCCTGGAGGCTGGCTGGCTGGCTGGCTGATTTGTTTATTTGTTTACATAAAATTTTCTATCCAGCCCACCCAGGCCATACAACACACACCACCCAGGGGAGCTCACAAAATTCCAATGGAAATTTAAAACTGATTAAAAGGAAGACAAAGCCAAGGTAAAAATATTACAGAAGAGAAGATTGCAGATGGAGCAGGTAACATGCCACCACAATTGTCTTTGGCTGTAGAAGGAAAGCCTCCCTAACAGAGGAGCAAGGAGAATGGCCAGCTGCTTTCCTGAGGCAGGGAGTTCCATATTCTTGCCTCTTTTTTTTTTCTTTTTTTTTTTTGGTATAGCAATGCAGATGAGTGGCTTGACAAGGAGAATGAAAGGGGGAAAAGGTGGTAGGGTTCTTCTGTTTCCATGAATTCTGTCCTGCAAAATTCCTTCAAATATTCACCTTTTTAAACTGCTTTGTTTCTCTGCTATGGAGAAAAATAAGGAGGATTTACATTAAGCATCCTTTCCATTGCTAATTCATTCCTCTAAATATTTCCACCACCCTCGCTTCTTCATGCCAACTGGCTGGCAGCCCGGGGTGGGGCAGGGAAGCACTATCCTGGGGTTTCAATTGATCGCTCTCTAGATATGGTTGGACAACCATTCCCAGAATTCCCAGATAGATTTCTGATGGGGAATTCTGGGAGCTGTAGTGCCAACACATCTAGAAGCTGCCCAGTAGAGAAAATCTGATGTAGCTTTATCTTCTTACAGTCATTAGAGTAAAATAAACATTCTTTAAAAAAAAAAAAAAGAGGATGCTTCTTATAAAGTAATGCTGCCTCCCAGTGGTCAGAAAGAAAGAGGGTCAAAGATACATAAAAGAAAAGGCCAGGTTAGAGAATTGTTTTACCAACATTTTATTCAGGATTGCAATTATTTATTTTGAAAGTTACTCAGTTCACATTGCTATTTAAAACATGCTTCAATATACCTTTAGTTCCATCTTCATTCTCCTCTGCCGCTCCCTCTGCTTCTTCTTCTTCATCATCATCATCATGTTTTTTTCACCTGTTTCTCTTTTATGAGCGCACTAACTAAGCAGACGTTTAATTTTTCATTCTGAGAGTTAGGACCCTGCATGAAGTTCTCTATTTTGTGCTCTAATCTCCTCCGTTGGAGGCTTTGGTCTATCAAACATTGTGGTTGATTCATCACTCGCATTCCCAGTGACTATTATCCAGTGGTTCTTGCTTTCTTCAGCTTTATGGGAATCCAGATAGGTGTGGCAGTTGACTTCGCATTCTTTTCCAAAGTATGTCCTTAAAAAAAGGGCAAAACAATCACAAAAACCTGAACAAAAACTCCAAAAACAGTATTTTTTTCCCAAGCTGGCACCCTCTGGATTCTTTGGTGCCAACTCCCATGAAAGGAAGCAGGAAGGAATTCTCAGAGTGACTGGGTACACTGAGGGTTAACCCTCCACATACCACCTATAGTGATACAGATATGAACTTCATATGCTCATCCTAGTGCTGCCCTCCCCAAGGCCACATTTTAGACAACCAAGAACCTGTCTGTTCATCCACCATTTACAAGGTCATATTACCTCATCCTCGAATGTTCTTTGAGTTGTTGACTGTTTTGTTATAGTTTGGTAATAAGTAAATAACTTTTTTTTAATCCATTCAATCATATCCAATTCTCAGAGACTGTCTGGACAAGTCCCTGCAGTTTTCTTGGCAAGGTTTTTCAGAAGTGGTTTGCCATTGCCTCCTTCCCAGGGCTGAGAGAGAGTGACTGGCCCAAGGTCACCCAGCTGGCTTCCTGCCTAAGGAAGGACTAGAACTCACAGTCTCCTGGTTTCTAACCTGGTGCCTTAACCACTACACCAAGCTGGCTCTCTACTTAAATAATAATAGTTGGTAATAAGTGAAAGACATTTTTTCTTATGCTTTTATTGCATATTTGTTTAGATTTATAGCAGGGGCTTTAAAGGTTTGAGTTGTAACCCCCAGGAGGAGATCACCAATGTTTTGCAAATCCCAGAGCAAGGTTTGAAATGCTCCTACTCTGCACATGCCTACCATGGGCTTCCCCACCTGAAGTAAGTTTGGAAAGTTGGTTAAACCCATGGGTCTAGCCCATCTGTCAAAATAATCTGCCAACCACAGCAGTTTTATTTATTACTGTATTTATCATTTAGTTTTCTTTCTTGGGAATGACACAAACTCATTTATGATTTTAGGAGGTTGCAGTATTGCTAATTTGAGAAGCCTTGTTGTATAGCATTTCTCTGCTTTTATTGTCTTGTGCACTGGTCTAGACTCTAGAGCTTCCAGACTCAAAAACACAAACAACAATACAAAAATAACCAAAATTGTAACAACAAAAGACCATTAAAACATTAAAATCATAAAAAGAAACATAATCTGCAGGACAGCACAATCAATCTCACTAACAGTACAGTCATTTTGCAGGCTCCGACCTATCAGATCCCCAGGCCAGATGGCAAGGCGCTTCTGGAAAGACAGGAAGGACAGGGCCACTCTAACCTCAGAGGGAATGATGTTCCAGAGGGCAGGTGCCACAGCAGAAAAGGGACTCTTCTTGGTCCCATCAGATGTCATTTCTTAGTGGTCATGACCTGCCACATGCCCTTTCTGCCAGACCTGATGGGATAGGTAGATGTGATGGGGGAGAGGCAGTCCTTCAAATAACCCAGCCTACATTCAGAGGTCAACTTTTATTTGAGCAACTTAGGTTCAAAATGTTAGCATGACCCTCTACATATGCATGTATATGTTTGATTTATTGACCACCTTATCATGAGGGACTTTAGCTGGTGAATAGTACCAGCCACAACACTTGCAGGTTGCTCGAAGCCTAATCCTGTCTACACAGTAGATGCAAACTGGTTAATACTCATTTCCTTGCCTTTACAAATAACTCAAGTTAGTTCTTTGAGAGACGAAATGGCCAGCAGTCTCTAACAAAATACTCAGCATCCTGATCAGAAGAAAATGTCCAGGATTCTTGGATATGGAATTAAAGCTGACTTAAATGTAGGTTGTAGTCTGGATGTGCCTGGGCTTACCTTATCCAGAACGTCCTAGGAACTGCGAGTGCTTGATTGGTATGGCTATGAACAACCACCACCTTTGTATTTGCCTAGAAAAAGGAGAAAATGGGGAGGCTTTAAGTTTCCATATTTTAACTGCTTATTTCAGTGTCAATTATACTAGCCCAGAATGCTCAAGCATAGAATATAAAATAAGGGGGGGAAATCTATATTTCCCATTAAACACATTTTGTACAAAGTATGTTCACATCCTAACATCTCTTTCAAAGCCTGCTAATATTGACCATATCTTCTGGGGCATGTTAACTTTAATCTGTCCCTCTTCTATAGTACAGGCAGTAGCACAACGTTTAGCTACTCTCCAAGGAAGGTCTGAATGTTGATCTGATCAAAAGTGAGAGACATGAAATATTCACACAAGAACTGGATCTATACTGTCCTGAGAAACAAAGGCTCAGAAGCAAGAAATAATATATGGAGAAGTAGAATATTCGCTTATTTCAAAAGCTGTAGAAAAAGTGGTGTTATGGAAACTGGGGAAGTGTTGGATGAAATTGGTAAAGTTGAAGAGGACACTTAAGAGGATACACAAGGCTAGAAGTTCAGAGTGGTTTCCCTTAAAATTCTCTCTCACACACTTACTTTCTCTCTTTACAAATACAGATATTTTCTTACAGGAACTGGGAAGCCTTCATATTCCATGCGTAACTGTGGATCCAGGAAGGCAGCTTGCCAAGAACACAGGTATGAAAATTCATCTGTCAGGGACACAGACTGGAGAGAAGATTTCTTAGCCATAGTGTGAAATGATTTATGGTCGCTTGCCAGAAACAGCTGGAAATGAAAACATGAAGGAGTGGTTTGTCTGAAAATTAGATAAGCATTGCTGAAGATTGACAGAAAGAAGAGGGAAAAAATACCAGTGTGTTTACTGTTCCCTATGATTTAAGATGATGAGAGGTTGCCTTCTTCCATTTGCTAATCTGAGGCAAATGGCTGGAGGGTTCTGCATAGCTTCAGGGAATGAGAGAAGATATAGAAATACAACTATATTGAATCAGAGGCTGGGGTCCTTGCCAAAGTTACATCTAAAGGTTATGCTTGAGACACAAATGAAATTTTGAAGTTGAACAATAGGGAACTCCCTATAACGATGCAATCAGGGGCATCTCCAGGGAGGGGGAGATTAAAAAAAAGTCAAGATGGCAGCAATACATGTAAGTCTGTAACTCTGAATTGGATTAGGGACTATATAAAAGTTGGAAAGTATTTCTTAGGTGGTTTTATCCTACATCAGATTTACCTCTTTAACTCAGGCTTGTCTAATTTGTCTCACATACCTGTTCTCCTGAGAAATATCTTTCCTATTAACTCCTCCCAAAATTGTTTTCCTTGGGATGAAACATGGGACCTTGCTATTAAAATGTTATTGTTAATAACATTGTTAATAACAATGTTATTTATCACTAACCATTTTCTCCTGAAATCCTCCAGTTGTTCCAAGTCCAAAATTCTGCCCGAATCGGAGAGGTTCCCCCATGGCTTCTCCTTCAATGCTTTAATAAGGGGAAAAATATCAATACAACACAACACAACACAACACAACACAACACAATACAATACAATACAATCATTTACTGTATCTTTAGGCAATTCGCTTAATTCTATATACAGTAAATGTTTTTCCCTTGGAGTATAACCAGAAAGGAAAAAAAGGAGTTACTTGTTCCTAAGAGCTTACAGTTCAACTTTTAATGGGGAGAAAGAGACCTTTTGGGAAGGAAAGGTAGAAATCTTTCAAAGTACTTCAGACCACGAGATTGATGGCACTCTTTATGAATTTTAACATTTATACAGCAATAAAGGCTTCGAAGCAACCATTAAAAAAACATCAGAGAGAGAGAAAGAGAGAGAGAGAAGAATTGATTTTTAAATGGAACATTCGTTGAGAATGATAAAATTACAGTAACAATACTGCTAAGCACTCATTTAGAAGCAGGGAGACCTGGAGTCAAATCTCCAGTCAGTGGTAGGGATTTCACTTCCATCCAAAAAAAGGGGTTTCCAGGTAGGGTGGAAAAGCACTCTGATCCAGAAACTTGGAAAACAGTTGCCAGTCTGAAATGGCAAGGAGTGGATTCCTACATCTGCATACGGTATTGCAGGGTTGGGCTACTTCCAGCAGGAATGGGCAGAAGGGCTGCCCATCAAATAGGTAGGGCCATACAATGTGCAGGGCAGGCTTGGAGGAAGAATTGGGAGTACTTCGTTTCCTAGCTCTGACGTGCCTGTTTAGGACTCATGCTGTACCCAACCTGTGTTTTCCATCTCCAGACGGTGGGAGACTCTGCTGCCAGTTGTGCTTGGGCCACAATGGGGAAATTGGAAGGCTGCAGGCCTGGAGAATCACGGGTTGACCGCCTGTGGCCTCCTGCTTTAAGGCCACATGTGACCTTCAGGCCAATCTCATGTGGCTCTCAGCCCAACTTCAAACACTTCATGTAAGAGTTCAGCTGGGACTGTGGACAGAGACTGCTCCTTTCCCATGGCTTTCTGCTTGAGAGAGATGGGTGCATCAAGAGAAAATGAGTGTCCTCACCCACTTTTGGTTTTATTTAACTCTCCTTTCTGGCCCTGTTCACCCTAACAGCTGCACTCAGTGTGACATCTTCATCATCATAGCACCTCCCAGGATGACATCAGGGCTCTATCCATCGCTGCCCTTTCCCACTCCATGTTCACTAGGCTTGGTCCTTGCCCACCTTACTGTTCAAGCCTTTTACCAGAGAGTCCCACCTTAAAATCCGAAATGCATTCCGTCCAATGGGGGTCACATTTTCGACTGCAGTCAAGTCACATGGGGCTGACAATTTATTGGCAGTATATAGAGTCGATGTTTCAGGATTAACAGCCAGGGACAGATTCCCATCCATAATAAGAGCTTTTTCCTCTGGGAGTTTGCTGATGTCGGGGTTCACAAGTAGAACCGTGTCTCCAAAATGAATAAATCCATCTTTTGAAATGGAAAGCTGCTCCTGTTTGTACGAAGAGAGAGGAAGATGGTCATTGTGCACAGTTTCCCCTGGGTACCTTTCCTATAGTGCATGGCCGTTGGGCTTGGTGGCTAGGGCAAATGGGTATTTGGGGATCTAAAGTCTTTAGGAAGGCATTGAGTTTGGAAAGCTCAGATTGTGGCGTCTTTTTAACCTTCTCTTTGTCTTATTTTTAAAAAAATACATAGAATCTAATATATGCAACTACTACAAAGGAAATCCTGAGATTTCCATGAAGTATCTCCATTTTATGTGTTTGTTCATTCATTCATTCATTCATTCATTCATTCATTCATTCATTCATTCATTCATTCATTCAATTTGTATGGCCATCCATCTCACCTAAGTGAGTCTGAGCAGCTCACAACAGCTAAAACTTGCTAAAAATTTAACTACTTTCAGGCTTAGATATTAAGTTAAGGAAAATTGGGCATGCAAAAAAAAATCTCTGGTTCTGTATTTGGCACCTTCCACTTCTTTGCTTGAGGTAGGAAAGAGGTAAGAAAGAGCTGCAGCAGCTCAGGGGTAGAGTACCTTTATCGTATGTCAAAAGTATGGTTCCTGGTATCATCTTCTCTACAAGGACAAGTATGCAGTTTTCATGGATTCAAAGAGGTCATTTTCCATTGCCTTTTTCAGAATTTTGTTTTCAATTTCCTAGCCTAGTCTACAGCCCTAGGCTGTCCTGGTGGATCTCCTATCCAAGTACTAAATAGTGTCCAACCCTGCTCTTAGCTTTTCCAAAACCAGATAAGGTCAGCTAGGCATTGCTGTATCCTATGACTAACAATAATAATAGTGATAACACATTAATTGCAATGTAGGCAAAAGAAAATCCAAATATTCAATTCATTTTTCAACAGAATTTTAAATATTATCCAACTGTGTAGTCTGAATGAATTATAAACAGAATAACAGTCCACACAGAGTAAAGAATAAAAAAGTAAAGGGCTCTGTGCCCCAAGAATACCCACGTTGGTGAAGCGATGGCAGTGCTAAGAGAAAGGAAGAAGAAAAGGGGAGGGAGGGAGGGAGGGAGGGAGAATGTGTGTGTTTTGGAGAATTGGGGGAACACTGAAAAATATTGTGATACCTTCTTGTAAAGAGTATCTTTAAGTCTTCGTGATTTCTGGATTAGTAGTTCTCCTTTCTCTTTTTTATATAAAAAATCTTTCAAGGATTCCTATTTTTAAAAGAAAAAAAAAGTTTTATTTGGCATTTAACATGCATCCTGTATATTACTGTAGCATGTTCATATTTATAAAATCTCATACCTTGGGAAATTCAGCCCAAATGGCTAAATCCCATCATAAAGAATGAAAACAAGGGCATAAAGGAAATATGAAGAGGTTTTCCCAACATGCCTGTTTCCCCACATATGATGACAGAGCAAACGTGTGAAGACCACAATATTTTGCAGACCCATACAATGAGTATGCTTGAGGGACACAGTTATCGTGAATTCTTGTACAAAATAATTTGTTGAACCGATGCAACAGAGTAGAAGATGATCCAGCAGATTCTACCCTTTTCCAGAGGTTGCAGTTAATTGCCAAGGGCACATAGAAATACATTTTTAAAAAGAGAGAATGCACATTTGGCATGCAGGATTAAATTCCTATTTCTGGAATATGCCAGATAATTCACAGGATAAAGCAGAAACAGAATGGGATGGAATTTGGGGTTAAAAAAAAATGCAAGTAGCAGGCTAGAAATAAAGCAAGTCATTGACCACTGCTATAAGATCAAAATCCACCCAGCAAAATCTAGAGTTGTTGCCACCAAGTCTCTCCCTCCCACAACGTGTGTGCTATGTTGTTTTTGAGATTTGCACAAAGGCCAAACAGGAATGGAACAAGGTGGGGCTGGGAAAGTTTTTATTTACCTCTTCTAGGCACACGTCTTCATACCAGTTACCAAGAAGTACACCGGGACTGTACTCACGCCCACTCTTACTTATCCGGACGTTGAACATCTTGAGTGGGTCAGAAGTGAGGGCACCAGTCTGGCTTAAAGCAAAAGACACCTTGACCAACTGAGTTGCACCCTGTGATCAGCAAAATAACTGATCGATGTTGGGTTTACAGGTTGCTATGGGGACCTTGAGTGGCCAGGATTGGTCTGGTGGAAAAGGGCTGTTAGCCAATCAGAACAGATCTGACTTAAATGGATGATGAAAGATGTGGGAACTTACTTGCAACCTTTTAATTCCACAGTGGGACCGGAGACAGCCACAAATGAGACGCAATTCTTTTGTAAATGAAAAAGAGAGGAAGAATATGAAAGTACAGCTTGACAAGCAGCTTTAAGAGATAAACACACATGTGAATACTCTGGATTAAAAATAGCGGACAGTTCTTCCCCACAGCTTTACAGTGAACGACACACTGTATTCAATGGAGGCAATTGTGTTTTTAAAAATAAATAATAAATAATAAACACACAAGACAACATGGGCAAGAAGAAAATCAAGGAAATAAAAGTGGTGGTTAAAGCTGGGAAAGAAAGGGATGAGCCAATTGCTTGTATCTCAAGTTTGTTTGTGTATAATCCTCCTTTTTATTTATTATTCATTTGGCCTAGTGGCTAAGGTGCTGGGCTAGAAACCAGGAGGCTGTGAGTTCTAGTCCCGCCTTAGGCATGAAAGCTGGCTGGGTGACCGTGGGCCAGTCCCTCCCTCTCAGCCCAACTCACCTCTCAGGGTTGCTGTTGTGGGGCACATAGGAGGAGGAAGGAGTATTAGGTATGTTCACCGCCTTGAGTTATTTATAAAAATAATAAAGGCAGGATAAAAATAAAATAAATAAAATACATAAATAACTTACATTGCCTTAACATGAGAAAATGGGAACTGAATGGTGGTACTGAATATATGAATACTCCTAATTTGAGTAACAAGCTTGCTTATACTCTATCCAACTCTAAAACAAATACTAAATGTAAAACAATGACAAGTCTTTGCCAAACGAGTCTTTAGTGTTTTGTTGGTAAAGACTAATATGTTACCTTCTGGAACCTTTTAAAACAAATTCCTATTTACCTTGGTCACTCATTAGAGACATGCACATTATGCATCATTGCCATTGCATATTGTTTAAGATATCTGACATACTGCAGATCATATGCAGTACTAAAAGCAACATCATTATTTGTATACTTACTAGGACCACATATTTAAGAGCTCACAACTTTGCACCAAAAGGTTTATTAAGGATCATTCAACAGCTCCATCTTCTGGAATATCTGAGACAATACACAAGGTGGTTAAGTTCATTTTAAAACTGATCACTAGATCACAAAACCCTCCTGCTGGATACTTATATAAGAGAGTGAATACTATAAACATTTGTTTTTGCTTGAGTTTATTTAGAATTCCCAAGTTTGGAACCAACTTGCAGAGTGTAGAGTTTGTCCCATTTATAATAACCTAATTAAAATGTCCTGAATCGTAAGAGGACTGTGTTTTTGAATTCAAACTTGTGTTTTGTGTGCATGTGAGTTTTTTTTAAAAAATGCAGTTTTAATTAGGTTGGCTGGTTAATATCTGATTATTTGTACATACGATGTATACAAGTCATCTTCAAAAGGCAAGCTGAAACAAGCCTGCAATTTTATATATGTTTACCCTGGAGACCTCTCTAAGAATAAGTCTTATTAAAATCAAAGGGACTTACTTCCAAATAGAATTGGGTTGTGCTGGACATCACATACTAGCTATATAGAATTGCTTTTCTGGGTATTTGTTATTCCTTTTCTTCTGCAATTAAACCAATGTTTAGTGAAACATTTTGTCATTTTTTGTTTAGCAAAACTGCTTTGTATCCCATGATCTACAGTTATTTTAATAATATACAAAAGAGATTCCTAGGATTCAACATATTTATTTGCAGTGGAGTTTTACAGAATTATGAAAGCCTCAAGGATCATTTGACCTTAATGATACTGTGATAAGTGGTAGAAACCTAATAAACATCAACGTTTACTGGCAATTCCAAAATCACTTGTGCAACACAACTTAGTTTTGACATATATCGCCATGCTCTGTATTAACTGAACATGGAAATTTAATGTACTTATCACAGTACATTAATATTTCCACTCAAGATGTCCAACCAAAACCTGAGGCAGTTGGTTGGCTTTGCCATTCAAGTCTCTTCTCCTTGTTCCTCCTTTAGAATTATTCATTCTTTTTCAGAATTTTGAAACAGTTCCCTAAGCCTTTTTAAACATTACTAACTTAGGTCAGCCTTAATTTTTCAGTCTATACTACCTCAGAGGGCTGTTGAGATGACTGCTTGGGGATGTCTCTAAATGCTGCCTTGAACCACTTCTGAAAGAAATTAAGGCTGTGGCCAGAAAGGCCCAGAGACTGAAGAACAATAATTCTGACCCTGTTAGCATTTCCTAACCCATTATATAAGACCCATCATTTCATCTGATGGCAAATCAAGTTGCTGGTTGCTAACTCTAAAACACTATGTGGTTCAGGGCCTGGGTAACTTAGGAACTCTCTTTCCTCACTAATTTCTGCCCATCTTATTTGGTCAACTAGGAAGCACCTGCTAAGGTCCATCTAGCACAGGTTCCCCAAAGTGGTCAATATTGACCCCAAGAGTGATGGAACTACCCAAGGGATCAATAAATGGCTGGGGGTCAAAAGGAGGTCAGTAAATGTCTGGGGGGTCAATAGGTGGTCAATAAATGATGGAAGGTTGACTGGGGTCAATTAATCTTTTGTGGTTTCTGAACAGCTACACACCAGTCCCTTGTCCTGAGGGTGAGGTGGCAAGTGGCGAGACAGTGTTACCCAGGGTTGGATGGTGAGCCGCCAGTGAGAACGGCCTTGAGTTGCCATTAGTATTATTATTATTATTCATGGTACTATTAGTTAAAGTAGTATTTATTACATTATTTTCATATAATAAATGTTTGGGGGTCAATGAACAATCTGAAACTTCATGAAGGGGTTGATGAGCTGAAGAGTTTGGGGATCTCTGATCTAGCAGGACCTGCTAGAGTCTGATGGCAGGCATTTTTTGAGCTGCTCCACTCCTCCAGAATATCTTGCCCCTGGAATCATGGATGACATCACACACCATTTTCTATAATTCCATATTTTAGTCTTCAATGTCTTCTTACTATTTTAATTAACATTATTCTGGTTTTGCATGGTTTTTATTATGCAAATTCTGTAAATGACCTAGAGTCCAACTGGTTTCATATGGTTAGACAAATTTCATTAATAAATACTTCAGAACTTATCTTTTCTACTAGGATTAACCTTCTTTGCGAAGGAAATTGTGCTGGACAGTTGTTACTTTCAGAATGCCTCCATGTGATTATCTGGATGTTTTATTAAGCCACTTCGGCTGGGTTTGCATGACACCTTGAATCGACAACCACATTTCAGTCTAAAGAGTGGTGTGAACTCGGCCACTGTAGTTAGTTTATGATTCAGGGTGTCATGTGACCCCAGAAAGAGGGATTAATTTTAAAAGACATGGCTAAGCTAACCACACATAAATGTGCCATCTGAACATGTCACAGAAAGGTAGAGAAAGGGAGGCAATTACTTTTAAACAAATCATTCCCATATACCATAGGAGTCATGACAAGACAATACTGGATTCTTCTTATTCGTTCCATCCACATGGTGCTGTCATTTCTATTTCCATTCTGATGGACTTTGGGACTCTTTTAACCTAGAAAAATCAATAAATCAGTGGGTGGCTGGTGGCCCATTTTATTTGTTTTGCTTGATCATGGAAAAGATTGAAAGCCATTCCCTGCTATTGGAGCCATTCCCTGCTTTCTAAATCCTAATTATGAAATTGATTTTGGACGTTGTCCTTTACGCACAGCTGGAGTTTGATCAGTTCTGTTTTTAGTTCTATCAGCATGACCACACAGGATAGTGGGGGGGGGGGTTGTTTTGCCCTTCAGGAGAAGCATGTCAGTTAAATACATCTCTGAACACCCATTTTGGCCATTCATTTCCTCTTAAGCAGGAAGTCCCCCATCAAGGGATTTTTTAAAAAAAGTTTTCCACCTATTCATAGTTGTTGGGAAGGACACACCCAGCTGCCCCAAGCCTCCTTCCTATATGCAAGTCATTCTTCTGTTCACGGCTGGGAAGAAAAACTTCGCAAAAGTGCCATGGAAATTGAGGACTATCCTTGACTCCTTTTACCACCCCTACCCCCACCAATTTCCATTTCCTTTACTCATCTTTACTTTTTCAGTTTCTCCTTCCTTCTATATTCACAAAAAGAGAGAGATCATTCAAACGTTTATGGCCAGTTTGAAATAGTGGTTAAAGGCACTGGATTAGAAACCAGGAAGCCATGAGTTCTAGTCCTGCCTTAGGTACAAATCCAGCTGGGCGACTTTGGGCCAGTCCCTCTCTCTCCCAGCCCTAGGAAGGAGGAGGAAAGGGCAAACCACTTCCAAAAATGTTGCGAAGAAAACCACAGGGACTTGCCCAGGCAGTCACCAGGAGTCAAGACCGATTTGAAGGTACCCACATACACAAAGTATGTTACTGTAAAAAAGAAGGAAAAAAGAAAGGCAGGGTGGCCCTGAGATTAGGCAAAGTAAGGTGATTGCCTTAGACAGCAGATGTTGTCTATTAGGAAATGATCACAAACTGTTATCTGTTATGTAGAACCACATTGTCTCCTTATCCCCAGTCTCAGAGCTCTGTGGAGGGCAAAAACGACTAGATAATGGTCCAGGGCAGGAAATTTATAGGAGAGCATTGGGGCTGAAGAGTCAAGTTCTGGTTTTTGCTGCATGCTGATCTGCTGCAAGTAATCCTTCCTGCCTACCCAGCATGGTCCTAAGTCTAGATCCCCCTTGCATTCCAAAGTGGTTGAGTCCAAACAGATATACTGTCAATGGCAAGACCCGGTTGCCTCCCCACCCCCCACCCCGTTTTTTCAGTCATTAAAGTTTGGGGTAGATGCCCTGTGTCAATCATCACCACATTTAAGTTTTTGGTGTGTGCGTGTCTGTCAGTTGCAGAACAGCACTGGAGAGGGAGAGGGAGAGCAGATCCAGAGTTCTGCGTTTCCTTTTTCCTTTTTTTAATCGTCTAACTTGGCCTCTTTTTTGAGTTCCCACCCAGTGATATAATTCCTGGGAAAAATGCCCTTGCAACAAATATGGGACACAAGTACTTTAGTCCACCACAAAAGCTAATGCTCTGTACTTTTGGGACACCTGCAGAAGTTTGGCATTTGCTTAGCCATGGCTAAAAAGGAATGGAGCTGCTTTCTGGGTCTGGCAAGAGTCTAAAGGAGGATGAACTGGCAAACAACAAGGCAGGCGCTATGAGCCGCAGCCTAGATTGGAATGTTAAAGGTTCTTGTCACTGATGAATCCAAATACTGTCCAAGTTACCTTCTTAGTATTAGCCTCTCCACCGGGGCCATTTTCAGCCATCATTGTTGGGGACCTTTTCCATTTTTGCAATAAAATTAAATCTTATGCGTATTTTATAGTTAATCAAAGGTTAGTCAGTCAGTTCGTTACAGTCTTAGATCAGGACAAGCAGTAAGTGCTCTGTGAGTACTTCTAAATCTATCTTCAGAGATAGTAACTAAAATTTAAGACAAAATTAATCAATCAAACTTTATTCGGTCACAGACCAGCAAATAAAACAAAATCACAATTAATTAGGATAAGAAGAGAAACACATACAATTCTAAAATATCTGAGAAAAATTAGAGGAGATGCTACGACGTATTGTGCAAACTGTAGAACGGTACTTGGCGATGGTCAAAGAAATAAAATCAGATTGTTTAGATAGTAACAATTTAAGATAGAATGAGTCAGAACATCCTGATTGACTAACTGCAGGAACTTGTCTCCGAGAATTGGACATGACTGAACAGATTAAAAAAAATGTTTAAGGCGCATATGCTTAGAAGTATTTCCATGGAAAGAGAAATAAGAGTAATTTTAATCCTGTCATTTGCTTTGATTTTAAGACAGCTTTGTCTGCCTCACCACTTCCTCCAGATGGGGCCAATCCTACCTCCTCTAGTCTTTCACTTTGCTGGCTGGGACTTCTTGAGCTGGATATACTCGGAAGTTCCTGTGTCAATCAAAGCTGTGAGTTTGAAGGTCTGACAATCAGCAATGCCCCAGTAACTCACAGCTCATCCGTGCATGAGAAATTGACTCTCCCCTTCCCATGCATATTTACAAAGGCACATTTATACATGACATTTGGACACTTAAAAAAAAAATCATTCAGGTTGAATGGAGATGGAGCAATTTATGAACAAGATTATGTGAAATTGACATGCCCTGGGAAAGGTTTCCTCCATTCATCCCAATCAAAAACTACATTTGGGGTCCTATAAATGCTAATAAAACTACTTTGCAGGCCCCCCCTTTTTTAATATTGTAATTTGTTCTACCTGCTGCACTGTTTGGCCTTTGACTTTTCATTTGCTTTTCAGCCCATCTGGGGACAAAATAAGAAACCTTGCTTTAATTTGGCTGTTGTTGTCTGTTTCTAATATTAGAATGCTGGAAGCAGTTCAGTTCCTGAAGGAATCAGCCCAGCATTTGTTCGGCAGAATTCCTTTACTTTTCCTTTCTTTCCTCTCAAGTCATATCAGTGAGCATATGGAAGCAATTATGATTAAGGGCTTGCGATTATATTCAAAGTTCCACGTGGTTTGTAGCCATTGAATGTTCTGGTTTTGCTGGGTGGGGAAAGCGGATGTTTTAAAGAGAAGAGGGGAAGGCTGCATCGTTGGTATTCATCAGCAATACTCTCAAAGTGTGGCTTTCTTTTGATTAGAATTATTGCACATCAGTGGCAAAGGTCCCTACAGATTAGGATGGATCAGGATTCCATAATTTCAGATCTCAGATGCGTTTGGGGTACAAGTTGTTAATGTGTATCCTTTGGAGTTGTTTTAAATCTGGTGTGGTTTAATGCAAACCACAAAAAAAGCTGTGTTCAGCAGTCTTACTCTGTGCCTAATTTATACCACTACAATTATTAACAACAACATTATTAAGGGTAGAGATGGGGAAATTAGTTTTCATTTGTATGCAAGTTTATTTAATTTTGCATTTTCAGACTAACACATAAACTGGAACTAAACTGTCTTTCAAAAGTTACATCTCTCTGAATATTTCAGTTCAGTTAGCCAATTAAAAAAAAAATCCTGTAGTCTGAAACAATGCAAAAAAAAAAAAAAAGCATATATCCATGCAAATCATGTATAAAAATGAGTTTCATATCAGGGAAAATGGTTTGAAAAGGCTGTATACTTTAGGCAAAGTTGAAGACCAAAAGATGAACCTTTGGGGAAATCTGTATAAAAATATGCAAACAGTTTAGTGCAAATATTTTTTTTAATAAAAATCTGAGGTGCAACGGATTGAATCTGACAGATTTGCAAAGAGAAGAAATGGGAGAAATATTAAATGGGGTGCCTTGATAAAAACTAGAAATTGAAATGGACTGATTTGCTATAAAGAAATTCTTCAGAGTTTCCCTGATTTTGGTTAGCTATGTGAAGGGTGTTTTCATGGAAGGATGTTTTCATATACATATGGCACAAGACTGAACAGCATTTCATTCTGTTATACATAGGGTCGCCATGAGTCATAAACAACTCAGCGGCAACTACCAACAACAACAACATGTGAAGGATGCAGACATTGATTGAGTAATGTGGGTTCCACCAGTATCTTTGGGCATCCTCTGGAGCCTTAGCAAGGCTGTGTCCCCTCGGCTGGAGAGCAGAATTCAGGAAGCAAATTCCCTGCCTTGTTCCCAAAGCAGCCTGGCTTTGTGACCTCTGGTGCAGACTGCTGTTTGCAAAAGGCTCCAGGGCTGCTCCCACAATCTGGTGCCTTCCAGATGTATTGAAATTCTGGAGTTGTAGGTCAAAACATCAGGATGACACCAATTTGGGGAAACCAGTTGCAGGATAACACCAGATGTACTGCTGGCCTTTAGATTTGTTTCAGCTAGTTCACATTTCAATTCATTCTTCCTTTTACAGTCAGAATGGCTTCCTACAGCTTAATGGCCCATTGGCTACAGATGCTCTAAGGCAAGTTAACCTAAATTCACAACAACAGCCAGGGCTTTTGAAGGTCACACTGGGTCTGTTTCCCTGCACAGCAGGTATTCTGTTGGTGACTTCCAAAATTGTTTGCTTGCCTGCAAGTCACTCCTGACTCCTAGTGACTTCATGGGCACGTCTCTGCAGTGTTCTTGGCAACATTTTCAGAAGGGGTTTGCCCTTGCCTACTTCGTAGGGCTGAGAGAGAGTGACTGGTGCCTAAGGTGGGACTAGAACTCACGGTCTCCTGGTTTCTAGCCCAATACCTTAATCACTACACCAAGTGTTTCTCCAGCATTACCAGTAATCCTAAGAAAGTTGGACCGGGTGAGTGCTCTCATTTTCCTCTTGCTATACATTAAGCCCAGGCAACCACTGATAAAGCATCATGCTTTATCTATATCTGTATATTTCTCCCTGCCGTTTTTTGTTTCACTATTCTCATTATTTTCTCATTATTTCACTATTATTTTTATTATTTCACTATCATAGTATTTCTTATTATTTTGCTATTATCACTCAGTTTAATGAAAGTACAACAATTTGCTTTCAAATTAATTTCAAATTTCAAAGGAGATAAGAATTCAGATTGAAAACCTTTTATTTTTTATTTTACAATATGTACAGATTGCCCCAATCAAAAGGAATGTGGCGCTTTTGCACTTCAATTAGGAGGAGGCTAAGTGGTGTGTGTAACACCCCTGAATTTCACTTCTGACCCCCAATCCTGCAACCACACACCCAACACACCTAAAAAATGGGTAGCCCTTCTATCACACATCATGGCTGCCATCTTGACTTTGAAGCTAGGGAGTCTTCAGAGTGAAGGAAAGATGAGTCATGGAAAACCACCCTGCCAAAAACCCTAGCCCCTAAAAAACTCTACCAAGAAAATTGGGAAACGGGAATTTCAAACATCCTGAGAATGAGGGAGAAAAACAGAATTTGAATTCAACAGGAACCCTTATTAGAAACTGTGCTCTTGGGCATATGCAGGATGCTACAAGAAGGCCAAGTAATTGAGCAGCAGCAGGCTGCATTCAGAAACACAAATGTTCATAATATAGCTGCTTTGAATGCCGAGGATAGGCTTAGCCCAGCTAGGAAAGAATGCTAGCAGGCATTCACTGTATTTGGAATTGCTAGATTTAGTTAGAAATACATAGAATAGGAAAACCTCACTTCTACCTAAACTACAACCTGAAAAGAGAAAAAAAGACAAGAGAGAG
Source organism: Candoia aspera (assembly GCF_035149785.1). Lineage (NCBI taxonomy): Eukaryota > Metazoa > Chordata > Lepidosauria > Squamata > Candoiidae > Candoia > Candoia aspera. The sequence continues at coordinate 11,874,454 of NC_086165.1, forward strand.
GAAGGGTGTTCCCTGGTCCCTTGAACTCCAAGACTTATTTTCCTGAGAGCTTGGCAGGTGAGCGATGGACACAGGCAATGCATGAAGAACCTTGTCCTTCTCCATCTGTCACTGTTAGTCTTGGTGGTCAAAAGGCTCATGGTTGCAAAGAGATGCTAGGGTCTCCAGAATGAGCTTTATTTCCTCTCTCCATTATATCTGCTAGTTAGATGCATGACACCAGGGAAAGGACTGTTGGCGTTTCTCCCTCAAATGTGAATGTGTACAAGAGCTTTTTAGGACCTGAGCATGCTCAGTGGAGCAGGATATGGAGTTGACTGCAGCCCATTCTGTATCGGTAAAGGAAGGGGGCCCCACCCGAGTTAAACTGGGCAATAACAACCTTAGTAAACAAGGTGTCAGGCAGAGATTTTACACGTAAGCAACTAATTCAGAAAAATTTAGCTAGGCTACCACCATGTAAGAGGAATCAGAAGTGAAACTGACGAATTCAATCTTGAAGAAAAAAGAGTGGCCAAAATTGTATATATTCCAGCCACTTTCCCCTAATACTTATACTTTAGACGCATATTCTCTAATCACATGGATTTTTTTCCCCTAGTGGCACAGAAAAGGTATGGACATCAGCATTTCACGGTGATCCAATCTGCATATGGTTTGGGAAGTGCAGACAAAGTCTTCTTAAAATTCAAACCCAACAAATTTCTCATCCATGCATGGTACCAGCTGGGCCTTCCTGGGGAGGGAATTCCATAAATAAGTCACCACAATCAACATTACCATCTGTCTGATCATCTTGCCTTTTATAGCAAAAGTTCTTAGATGAAAGATGACCTCATTACACATTTCATGTTGATATGGAGCAAATGCTGTTTGCTACCTGGACTCCAAGTACCATAAGACTTTGGAGGTAGAACTGGATATAAAGCAGCTTTCAGAATTCTCCACCACTTTGTGAGTATGGAATTGGGCTGGGCAATTTCAAGGAAGGAGAAGTCTCCAACAATTTCTCAAGGACAGGACTCCCCCTTAGGGGTGGCGGGAGCATGACTATTGAAAAAGCCCCATGGGAGAAGTGCTGATATTTTCCAGTGGAATTTACTGAAACCTGCAAAGCTCTAGAGCGAATGTAAAATAAAAGTATTTTTACAACTCCCTTGGTTGTTGTGTCACTAAATAAATGCAAAAATAGCACTCTCCGTTCATGATAAGTTATCTTCCTTGAAAGCATTTCCAATGGAATTTTTTTCATTAGACTGAATGAGAACTGGCAGAAAAAGTGCAAGAAAGTAAGAACCAACATTCATACTATAATTGGAAACGGACTGATAGCTAGTGCCCAAGACCACAACCGAGTGCAGTGGTGGGCTCACATATGTCTTCCTTGGTGCCCTGAATTTATTATTTTTAAAAAGGCAAAGGTAAAGACTCCTTTGAGTCAGTCTTAACTTTTGGTGACCATATGGATATGTCTGTGTAGTGTTCTTGGTAACAGTACAAGACTGGTTTGACATTGCCCACCTAGACCTTCTTCAATAGTCCAAATTGTGGATGGTCATAATACAGAACTTTGTTTGGAAGAAGGCAGATTTGTCCAGGGAAAAGATAAAGGTATGTTAGCAAATGAAGAAGAGGGTTTCCAGGAGATGGTGAAAACCAAATCTATCCTGTTTGCCTTTTTGACTGGCCACACACATCTTGGTCGCAGAATTTTACAGCACAATCACATGCATGTCTACTCAGAAATAAGTTTTCTTGGGAGTTCTTGGTACTCTTTGGTTATTTGCTTGCAGACGTTTCATTACCCAACTGGGTAACATCATCAGTGTGAGGGAGTGTGGGCTTTGCTGCCTGCTTATATATAGTAGCTTGCCCTGTCAGTGTTGGTGGGGGTGTGGTTTTCTCCTTGGTAGTTCTTTGATTATTGTTTTCTGCCTGAGTGTCACATGTTGATCTCTGCTTAGCTGAACGTTGGCTGCTGGACGGGCTGGGTTCTAATCTTTTTGTTTCCTTCCTAGGTTTTTTATTGTCTCTTGAATGGTGTGTAAATATGGTTTGTGTGTCTATTGATGGCAGATTTGTCTGAATACCAAGTTTCCAGAAATTCCCTCCAATTTTTGGATCTGGCTTGGTTTAAAATGCTAATAGCTTTCCAGTTGAAACTGTGGTCGACTCTGTTCAGCTGTTGTCTTCTTGCTGGAGTTATATTCAGTGGGGATGCTCCAATGTTAGATTTTCTGTAGTGGGCCAAAGATAGACTGAGTGGTCTGCAAGCTCTTTACAACTCTATGACCTGGTTTGCAAATGATAAACAAGGGCTTGTTTTAAATACAGCTTACTGAATAAATCACAGTGGGCTTCATTTAACATGCTCAGCCGATATCTATGATTTACAAACCACAGTGGCTGGATTCATGATACGTGCTACGCTGAAAACAAAACCACCTATTAGCTTAGCATAATATTTAAACTTGGCCAGCACTTCTAAATCCCGTTGAGTTCAGTGGGACTCTGGCTGCAGTCCTAAAGGTGCTTAAGTGTAAACCCCACTGAATACACGGAGGCTTGCTTCTAAATCAACATGGGCCAGCTTTGGCTAGTCAAGGACTGATCCAGTTTCAGCCTTAAGAAATTCTGTACTGCCTCTTCTTTTCCTGTCCCCTTGAAGTTTTTGCCCAGCTGCCCGTTTACCTCCAAACTGGCCACTCCTAACTCCAACTTCACGGGAACTGGCTGAGTAGTGGTGGAGCTAATACAAACCAGCAGGATGGTTTTGAAGCACTGTGTACATTCTCTCTCTCTGATGTCATCCTTGCTGTCAGCTTGGGGCAAATACGTTCCAAACGCTTTCCAGTGTTGTTCGTGGTTTTATTTCATTTCACCATCAAAGAGGATGGATCATTGGTATGATCTCATCCATGTCGGAGATTTAATGCATGCATTAAGTATCAATATTTAATGCCTACATTAAATATGAAAGGATGGTTGTTTTTTTAATATCACGCCCCAAATACCTAAACCTCCATCAGAATCACATCCCCCATCTACCGTAAGAAATAAAAAGCACACAGCCTACGCTCAGATAAACTAGCTGGAAAACTGATGACATTCCCTAATGTACAGCACGAATGTATTTACTTTTTTAGATTTATATCCCACCTTTTGTACAGGAGTCAGCCAGGTGGAGTACACGAGGCTCCCTCCTCCCATTTTTCCCCACAGCAACAATCCTATATGGTAGGCTGGGTTGAGAATGACTGGCCCAGAATCAAGGTTTTCTTGCTCCTAATCCAGCACCTTACCATGAGTTTGCAAAACATGATTTATAACTTATTCAGTTGATGCAACCATGTTTTAGAACATACCCAGGTAATCCAGTAAACCATGGTGAAGCAAACTGTAGTATGCTGTAAGCTTTAATGTGAGTCATTTGCTTTTGGGTGGGCACAATGAACAATTATAGCTTAGTGTTAGCCACAAATAAGCCAAAATATCTTGTTCAACAGCATTAGGGGGCTTCATCATATTTTGGGGACAAAGTTCTAGTGCAGCCTCAGTTATGGAAGCTCATGGGGTAAATTCGGGCCAGTCACTCCCTCACTCATTAAATTCATTCATTCAACTACTGTAAATCAGGCTTTCTCTCCTTTTCTAAGGCAAAGACAGATGATGTTCAGTAATGACAAGCAATTCCAACAGTGCTTTCTTGATTGCATCTGGAAGGGTTCTGCAGATCAGGTTTATCAGCATCCTGGGGGTTTTCCATTTCCAGTATTCAGGATGCGTGTTTGACTGATAAACAGGAATGGTGATGTCAGCATCACCAGATGTAATGTAAGACAGTTGGACTTATTTATTTTTGCAACAATGCTCAGTTTTTCCCCAGTTTAAGCAACATGGATTCCAGACAAGGTGACTTCCATCTCAGGAATTTGGTAAAAAGAAGTCTCCCAATTGAGCTTAAATCCTAGCAACTTCGTGGACTCATCCATGTAATTTTCAAGGCCACAGTATGAGAGTGGTTTGCCATTGCCTTCCTCTGCTTTGCTTCCTACAGCCTTGGTATTTTGGGGGGACCAATCAGGTTTGACCCAACTTAGTGTTGGGGGATCGGTCAAAGCTGCCTAAGTGCCATCTCACTGGCAATTAATACATTCAACATAATTTTTTAAACTATACATGAAATAGATCAGGGGAGGCAAAGTTCAGGTTGGTTAGCACAGTTGTGCATTCTCTTACAAAATGGACATTATGGTGGGTTAGTCACAAAACACTCATTTACCAGAAGACAGACCTCTGAAGTTACTCCTTGCCTCCCACTTCATCTTAAAGGATACATCCTAGCACCTTCAGAGTATCTTTTTATTTTTTCCTTTCCACAGAAATCTCTGGGTGGCCCCCACCAGGCAGTTTACATTTTGAGAATGCCTGGTGAAGTGTTAGTTTAAAGATGCTATTAGAGGCTGGTATTTTAACATTTTTGAAAAGAATATTTAAAAATAAGATGGGGCTAAGGGATGGGTTGAGGGCCCATTGGGGCCCATGGGCTTCCTGTTGCAGACTGCAGAGACTGAAAATTTTCGATGAATTGTAATTCAGTAGCTTCACATGGAGCTTCCCTTCTGAAGTTCCTTTGCTTAAAAATGGCTTTAACACCATTGAAAAAATGCACAGCTGCCCACCTGGCTTTGAAATGCTGTTTCTGACGTCGGATACTTTATCATGATTTTTTCCTTTCGTTTCTATCTGCCCCTCTATCCTCTGCAGAAGGCATAATCTCCCCTATCTTTTGAGGGAAAATGAGATGTGAAAACTTGGCCATGCTGGGCATGTGTGCCTGATTTTAACATTCTCGAAAGAAACCAGAAAACACAATACCGCTGATGGCTTTCTAACCAGACGAGTTTGGTTAGCAATCTAGTGACACAGAGCACCCAGTGCTGAGATCTGTGTGGGTTGCAACACAACTGTGTTCTCTTTTCCTCCACCCCCGCACTTGCTTTTTCATTTAATAGTGGAGTTATTAATAGAAAGCTTTTTCATGCAATAGTCTTGCCAGCACAGTAATGTCACGTGAATATGCGGTCATTAAAATAAGGATGAAAGGGTAAGGGAAAATATAGAAGTTGCCCACCTTATAAATGTTTGAACTTGGCAACAACTAGTTGGGTGGACCCAAGATGAAGCATTTTGTCCAAAGTTTAGCAGAAGGGTGGGAAAACTTTTCTTCTTATTCATTCCACAGCCTGTTTGGTTAAAAACTTATCTGACCCGCTGTGCAATTTACATGAACTTAACTCATCTAATATTTTGAAATATAGCTTTTTTTTTTTTTAAGGAAGTTGCTTTCTGTTGGCTAAGTTTTTATTTCATCCTTGAGGAATCGTGAATGAATTCTGCAGAAGACATGCATTTGTGGCAGGAAGGATAATGTCATTTTACATTCTTCATTTTTCAGCTGTTCTGGGCAGAATATTCAACTGTCTAAAAATTATCTTGATCAAACTGGAATAATCAAACGATAGTTATGAAATCAAATGCTATTTTAGTATTTATGAATGAAGCACTCAAGCTGTTGTTTACATCTCCTATAGTTCTTTTTGGTAGGATTTTGTGAATGAAACTTGTACTCATTTGGAAGAGATCGGGAACAGAAATACACACACACACACACTTTTGGTACATAGAGAGAACAAAATGTGATTTGAATTTTAACAGCTTAAAACTAATCTTGCCAATACATTAATAGGAAACACTAACATATTAATTTTTAATACTTAGTCACCTACAACTGTTGTTAGAGCTTACAGTGGACCAAAGAATGTAAAATCTGCTTCACCCAACATGCTGAAGTATAATGCAATTTTATTTTAGCTTAGCATATGTGCATACCATCATTGCAGTTTTCATAGCATGATGTATTGTCTAGTGTGGTGTATGAACTTTTAATTTGTTAATTGCTTGATATACAGAGAGAGAGAGAGAGAGGGAGGAAAATGAGATAGGGAAAGCATGCAGAACATGGCTTCTAGAATTCCTTCTCCTCCTTTAATGTGGCATCTGTCATGTGCTTATACATATACCTGCACTGAGCAGCCCAGGGTGAGTTGCATACCTGCTATTATGGGTCCTGTTACCACCAAATTTGGTCCTGTTGTGTTTAGTTTTTGGAGAGTTATTGTGCTAAGAGTCCCAAATCATTTTATAAAATTTCTTTCCAACGTTCTGTTGGATTGGAAAGGATAACAAGGTAGGGAAAGGGGTAGAGGAGGGCTTCTGGAATGCCTGCCAACCCCTTAGAAATAGGGCCACTTTGGCTCATGTGACTGGGGGAGAGGAGGGAGGGGGCTTAGGATGTGGGCGCCCACAGTATTCCAAGCCGATACCCAACTGTCTTTCCCATAGGAATACACTGGGGAATATTTTCTGTATTTTTTTTTTTCCTCCAGAGCTCCTGGTTTGATCTGGACCATTTTCAAACTTATTAAAAAATAATTTATGCCAGCTTCTCCCACCAAATTTGGTTCCGTTCTGTTGTGTTTTGTGAAAGTTACAGAGAGTGAGAGTCCCAACATTTTTTACATAATTTCTTTCCAACAGTCCATTGGAAAGAATTTTTTTTAAAAAGGGGGGGAAGGGGGGGAATGAGAGCAATAAAAAAGGAAAAAAAAAACTCGCCCAGAGGGGGAAAGAGGACAAAGATAAACTATTGTATATCTAAAGATCATTTGGCCTAATTTTTAAACCCATTATTAAATTCAATCACCACAAAGAAATGTTCGGTTTTCCCGTAACACTCGTAGACAGCCAACTCATGAACAGAAAGCAAATACTTATCACCAATTCAAGACTGGACCTTTGGAACCTTTCCAGCATTTAAGAATATAGTAATAGGTTTTTGCTCAATTAATCTGAAATTCATCATAGCGTGATCAGTTCCAAGTTTTTGGTATAGAATTTAAAAGTGCATTCACATCTAACTCCATATTATATAAATATATTAAACCAAAACAGAGCAATAGTGAGACAACTGTTCCCTCATCTATGTCAACTTCTACTAAAATGAGGTTGAGAGGCAATCTTTTTTAAACATTCCCTGGAGTATCCCTGGAGTAGGGAGGGAGAGACTTTTTTTTAATTAGTCTCCTTTTTAAGATCATAAGAAACACACTAAATATTCCTTAAGACCCATAGACAATTATTTGTTAATATAGGATATCCTAATTCAATTCCAGTGCAAATAATATCTACATTAGCAATATGCTTTTTCTCTCTATATATGTATTATTAGAATTTTTCAATATAGTAAAAGTATATAAAACAAAACAGAAAAAGAGAAAAGGAATGAAAAGAAAAAAATACAACTATGCCTTCTGCCCTTTCTATTGAGTGATTACCATCTTATTCTTTTTCCCATCCTCTTTGGCCTTTTTTAAACCCCACACATTAACAATACTCTTACAGTGTTTATCAAAGCACTTTTGACTTAGAATCATCCAAAGTATATTCCACTTATGGTAGAAATTTGAGAGTTTTGGATGCTCCTAGTGCATTTATATTATTATTATTATTATTATTTGATTTCATGCTGCCTAATACAATTTCACCAAATTGTGAAATCAAGGGGTGTTTTTACTGAATGTACTGCCATGTTGCAATGTTAAACAATCAAATTCCTCTTGCAGTAGTTTAAATGGGTTAAAAACTATGATGGGCAATAACCTGGTCTAAGGTATTTGTATCCCTGGTACCTCAGTACTTCCAAAGGAAAGATGTACCTGCAATTTTCCAGCTGGGATTATCCCAGAGGATACATTTTTCATTGAAAAGGGGTCAAAATTATATTTTAGTCCCAGCATCTTCCAAAAAATCTCTTGTAGCTTGCAATGGAGGAAATATAATACAGCTGAGCTGTCGATCGGAAGGTCGGCGGTTTGAATCCGTGTGACGGGGTGAGCTCCCGTTGCTAGTCCCAGCTCCTGCCAACCTAGCAGTTCGAAAACATGCAAATGTGAGTAGATCAATAGGTACCGCTTCGGCGGGAAGGTAACGGCGTTCCGTGTCGTCATGCTGGCCACATGACCCGGAAGTGTCTCCGGACAACGCCGGCTCTAAGGCTTAGAAACGGAGATGAGCACCGCCCCCTAGAGTCGGACCCAACTGGACTTTACGTCAAGGGAAACCTTTACCTTTACCTTATAGTTAAAAAAGAACCAAGATCTTGATTCTGCCATAACAACTTTCTAATTCTGCCTACAAAGTTCTTAATTTGATCACCTGCATTCCATTGAGAAATTGAAGTCAAAATATACATGCAATGATAAAATTAGGAAAGTTTAAAGAGCCATCATCATATGATAACTGCAATATAAAGAAAGGCTATGTAGGGATTTGTCCTTCCCATGTTTGTTTATTTATATAGCTGCCCATCTTACAAGAGCAACCATAAATAAAATCTTAATATCAATCTGCAGAAAGAAGTTTTACAGAAATTAGCATAGGAAGTATATCGGTCTTGAAATAATACTCATTTTTACATTTATATTTTCCTATAAACTCAATGGGAATTTTAACCATGGAGTTGTTGATTTTTATTTAGAGCCACTGTTACATTTGAATGTCCTTCTCACAAAGTCAGAGGGAATCTGGTAGGATCTTTTCCCACTAACAATTTTTAAAAGTGTATGCCTTTTAATACAATTTGTCAGAAAAGATCCTACCAGACTCCTAATTTCTTACAATGTAGAATAAACTTGAAGAGCCAGTTTGGTGTAGTGGTTAAGGCATCAGGCTAGAAACCAGGAGACCATGAGTTCTAGCCCCACCTTAGGCACAAAAGCCAGCTGGGTGACCTTGGGCCAGTCACTCCCTCCCAGCCCTAGGAAGCAGGCAATGGCAAACCACTTCTGAAATCTTGCCAAGAAAACTGCAGGGACTTGTCCAGGCAGTCACCAGGAGTCAACACTGACTCAAAGGCATTAAAAAACCAACACCTTACTTTCTTGCTTGAACTTACCAGATAGAATATCATCACAGGAGAGGGTCATTGTCTGAATTTTCTTTATTTTTCCTTTTCTCTCCCATTCTGTTTTGTACCTTTTAAATTTAAGCTTCTGGAAAGGATTTCCCTTCCTTCCCAAATTAGATTAGAAAACCCTTACCTACCAATCAGTATGCTACTACTCCAAATGAAATGCAAATGAAATGTGAAAGACCTCCAAAAGGCTATGAATCAACTCTAAATGTTTTCACTCTTAATTTTTTTGGATGCTATTCTCTGAGATCTCAAGAGCCCTTTGAGAACTTAACTGAAGACTCCAAAGAAAATTCATTTTATGAAAGTCCATTTTTCAGTTTCAGGTAAAACCAGACTGATCTTTCCAATGCCAGAAACTCATCAAAACAGGCCTTTTGGGTGAGTCACCTGAGCTGCATCACTGAAGCATCCTGTATCCTGTGAGCTCAAGGAAAAAAACAAGGGGAGATAGATCTGTATAACTTACAGTACCCTAATCAAGGAACTACCAAGGAGAAAACCACACCCCACCAACCCTGGCAGGGCAAGCTACTGTACATAAACAGGGAGCAAAACCCCACACTCACTCGCACTGATGATGTTACCTAGCATCTGCAAGCAAACAACCAAGCTCAGAGAGCACCAAGGACTCCACACTCAAGACTTGTATTTTAAGCACCTCTTCCCGGATGGACAGAAACAGCTAATTACCAGCTCAAGTGACCCAAGCAGAAATGCATATCCAAGACACTTCCAGGTGTCTGCTTCTCAAATACCATTCTATCTGTGTCTGGCTAGATTCTGTAGGCAGAAAAACAAATAATTCTATGGTTTGCCCCCATTTTTTCTTAAAAGGAGTGTTGGAAATCACATCATCCCTTTGTACCTTTGAGTTCATTTTGAACATGATGGGAAATGGTAAGAGTAGGATAAGGGTAGGATAAGCTGTCCCTGTGGTTGTCCCCCACCTGGCGTACCGTCAGAAAAATGAGTTTCTCTGTTTAAAACAAAACCAAAACCAAACGGTTCTCTCTCCCCTCTCTCTTTTGTGCTTCAAGATGTAGTTTAGGTAGAGGTGAACTTTCCTTTCCTATGTATTTCCTTAATCTAGCTTTACATTAACTTTATCATTCTATGTTACTGTAACGTAGGCTCTCCCAAGATGTCTTGCTGCCAGGCGACGAACACCATTGGAAGTGATCCTCTCAGGATTGTACCATTTCAGACCATGGTGACATGTAGGTTTCAGTCTGAAATGGTACAATCCTGCGGGGATCACTTCCAATGATTATTAATTTATTTAATTTTTATCCCTTTATTATTTTTATAAATAACTCAAGGCAGTGAACATACCTAATACTCCTCCCTCCTCCTATTTTCCCCACAACCCTGTGAGGTGGGTTGGGCTGAGAAAGGGTGACTGGCTCAAGGTCACCCTGCCGGCTTTCGTGCCTAAGGCGAGACTAGAACTCTCATACCACGCCTGATTGGCTCTTGGGCTGAAAGAGAGGGACTGGCCCAAGGTTGCCCAGCCAGCTTTCATGCCTAAGGCGGGACTAGAACTCTCCTACCACACCTGATTGGCTCTTGGGCTGAGAGAGAATGACTGGCCAAAGGTCACCCTGACAGCTTTCATGCCTAAGGCGGGACCAGACCTCTCAAGTCTCCTTGGTTTCTAGCCCAGCACCTTAACCACTAGACCAAACTGGCTCTCATTTTGCTGCTTATATAGCTTATGTGGGCACAGTGTGTGACCTATCAAGCCAAGTGTAGCTTGATGTTATGGCATTCCAAATCCTCAGTTGGTCCCTCTGGCATCAAAGATGGGGTCACATCAATCCTCGGTAAGCAGCCACGCAGAGCCAATTGGCTATGCTTTTCTAGATACTTCTGAAGCAGATTCTCACAAGCGAGAAGAAACAACAGGACAATGCCGCCCACATGGGAACCAGACCCTGCAACAAAGCCAGATTTCTACTTTGCCTCCACATCTACACCAACAGCACCATCACAGACCCCAACAAATCCACACACAAGATTAGAGGCGCTTTCCCATGCTCCTCCTCTAATATGGTATATGCCGTCATCTGCCAGCAATGTCCCTCTGGATTCTATGCAGGAGAAGCAGGCCAAACTTTGTGCAAAAGAATTTAAAAAGTTTGACATCCAGATTCAAAACAAGGACAAAGTATATCAGAGCATTTCAACTTCCCAGGACATTCCATGACAGGCCTTGAAGTGACTGTTTTGAAAAAGCAGGACTTCAGCAGCACCACTGAGCAAGATATTGCTCAGTGCATCAGATGTTTCAGACAATCTCAGAAAGTCTGAACAAACATGATGGGTTTTTAACACATCACAATTGTTAACTGATAAGGCACTTGCATCCCGCGTCTGCATAATCAACCTCTCTTCTCCTCCTCTCCTCCCCCACCCCAATTTAAATCCTACATCAGCCTAGCCATTCTAGGCATCTGATGAAGGGAGTTGCAGTTCACAAAAGCTTATGCTTTTTAATAAAATTTATGAGTTGGAAAAGGTGCTGCCAGACTCTTGATTTTTTTTCCTGGTACTGGGATATTCACAAAAGCTCAAGTTTCACTGCTACCATGTGTCTAGAATTTGAGGTTTGCCTCAGCTCTGTATTAAATTACACTCTTTGAACATCTACATGAAGTATCAACAGTGGGTTGCACCAGCACCAGACTAGAACTAGGAAAGTATGCCTGCTGTATTTGAAATGATTTTTCCCCCCTTGCATGTACAGGTAGTCCTTGCTCAATGACCACAACTGGGACTGGAATTTTGGTTGCTAAGCAAAGCAATCATTAAGTGAATCTGACCTGATTTTACCACCTTTTTTGCAGCAGCCATTAAGTAAATCACTGCGGGCATTAAGTGAACCACATGGTCATTAAGTGAATCATGCAGTTCCTCATTGATTTTGCTTGCCAGAAGCCAGCTGGGAAGGTCAAAAATGGCAATTACATGACCATGGGATGCTGTGACGGTCATAAATGCAAACCGGTTGCCAAACGCCCAAATTGTGATAACACGACCACGGGGATGCTGTGACGGTTGTAAGTGTGAGTACCGGTCATAAGTCAGGTTTTTCAGCACCGTTGTAAGTCCAAACTGTCACTAAATGAATGGTTGTTAAGCAAGGACTATCCGTAGGAGAAGCAGTGGGGAAACATCCATAAATGAAGCAAAGCAGTTAATCTGAAAGAGTGTTTTTCAGATTTGGCAACTTTAAGACGTGTGGACTTCAACTCCCAGAATTCCCTAGCCAGCATGCTGGCTAGGGAATTCTGGGAGTTGAAGTCCACACGTCTTAAAGTTGCCAAGTTTGAAAAACACTGATCTAAATGCTTGTCTGGAAGTGCATCCCATTCTGCACCAGACAATCTTTTGTTGTACTTTAAAACCAGCTTGGCTGGTTTCTGAAACTGCATTTTACAAAGAGCAAAAAGGATATCATGCAGAAGAAAGAAAGTACAGGATATAGAATCATGGCCTCAAGTTATAAGAAAAGAAATACAGGTTGAAAGCTAGAGAAAGTGCCATAACGGAAAGAGCAATTTGATGGTGGAACCAATGGCGTGCTCCCTTTTGCTCCATGTCTTCAGGCAGATGTAATTTATTACAGATTCTGCCCCCAGCAGAGGGCTTGAGCTCCTCCTGAGCCTAAATACCCTCCTTCAACTCTATAATTCAGTCACTACAAAGTCCTGCAAAGACCAGAGTTAGAAAGCAAAATAAGCATTAAAATGCACACAGGCGCAGTCTTTTATGAATTGCCCAGGAGAATCAGTTTAAACTCATTGCATTTAATTGGCTCTTAGGAGCTTAAGAGAAACACAAATACTGTAGTCTCTTTATGGCATCAATTATTGCTAGCCCTAACCTACCACGGGATTTTTTTTTTTCAATTAAATACTGACCTCCCTCTATTTTGGGCAACTCTGCTCTACTTCTGGGGCCATCCTTGCTGAGAATCTCTACCCAAGTGCTACAGGAGAGCTGCTTCAATCAGGGCCTAAATTGGCCGAAAGGGCTGAAGTTGTTTCACTCAGGCCCTGAGCTAAAGGAATCTTTTCATTCAGTAAAACCAGATCCAAGGTAACATACAGTCTAATGCAATGTTTTTCAAGCTTGGCAACTTTAAGACATGTGGACTTCAACTCCCAGAATGTGGGGAATTCTGGGAGTTGAAGTCCACATGTCTTAAAGTTGCCACGTTTAAGAAACACTGGTCTAATAGGTAACGGTAAACTGAGGTGCACATTTTTAAGTTGCAATCCTAAAATCCAGTTTGGCTGCATTTACAAAGCACTGTGGAGCACAAACTAGTCAAACCTGATTTATCCTAGTATGTTATTCAAATCCAGCCCCAACTGGGTTGGATAAGTAAACAATGATTCAGTTAACCATGAGTGTGTGTGCTGTGCATAGCCAGCTTCATTTAAGACCTCCTGAAGGAATACAGATTCAAACATCCCCAACAGATAATTGGTGTAAGTCCTTCTACAGAGACTGGACTAGGAAAACGAAGTCATGTACGCTAACACGACTTTTATTGCAAGATTCTGTTACTATATCCTTACAAGTCTGAATGTGCCCCCCCTCCATCTTCATGTGAACTAGGGAGGGGCTTGTCTGAGATGTTTACTCACATTACATTCCTGCCCTGGACTTAGATTTCTTTTATCTGAGCATTGCCTTGGCAGGTCTCTTCCTCCTGTCCCTCAAGGCCATTCCCTCTTCCCTCTACAGCTGCCGCCTCCACTTGAACACACTCCAAAGAAAGGAAATCCACATCTTCTGCTGTCTTGAAACTTAAGTCCATTATTCCATGTTCTGCACTCTAGAATGAGGGAGAACAGGCCCTAATCATTGTCCATGTGGTTATTAAGAACATGGCTAAGTCTCTAGCTGTATTCACAAAACATACTTATCTAATTAAGCCTTTCTGAATTTGTATTGCATATTGAACCATAAACTAACCAAACAGGCTGGCTTCATATTATACACTAAGCCACAAAAAACTAACTTGGGCATTAACCAAGGTTAGCAAGACATATAAATGCAGCCATCGGGGTTCACAGAATCCAGTGGGTTGTGTGACTCCAGGCACTGTGTTTATGGTGTATATCACTTGCACTCTCATAGCAGTCAAAATTTTGCCACAGATCAAGAGAGCCTTGTTATTTCTCAGTTGTCACTGTTCCTCCCTCGAGTGGCCTGCAGTAGAAGCTTCAGGGCACTTCCTCTCACGGTCCGCTCCACTGTCTCAATCTAAGCTTCAAGCAAAAAGTTCTCAAGGTAAAATATTAGGCAAATGTTCTAAGGTTGAATTATCCTAGTTTACTCACAGTAACATCAGCAGAAAGAGACACAGTCAAAAAAACAGAATTCAAGCTGCTCAGGTAGCAAGTTCAAAGACTCAACCAGCAAAGGTCTACTGTCCACAAGGACAAAGTTCAGATACAGAACTGCAAGGAAAGACTGTCAATGAGTTACTCTAGCATCTGTCTCTGCTCAGGGAGGGGCTTTTATTCAGGAAGCTCCCTCAACCCCACCCAAGCCCAGCTGTTACTCATTATTTTAAGGCTGCAGAGCTACTCCTGATTCCCAAATAGACAATTGTTCTCCTGGCAGCCTTTGAAGTTGGGGTTCCTCCTCAGATAACAGCAGCAGCAACCAAAGACCATGTTTACAAATCAGGCTAAGCCATTATGCGGTTGATTTTTAGCATGGCATGAGCCCAGCTACTGTGCTTTGCTAACTATAGTTTATAACATTATATATTAACTTGGCCACCAGAGATTAAACCATAGATAAACAAGAGTTTAGCATGATGTACAATCCAGTCAAAGTCTCTCTCTGCTTCTCAAACTGGCTGTTGAAACAAAGGAAGGTGTTATTTGAGGAAGTGGGATAGATTTTTTTTTTAATATTCAAAGAATTAGGAGCTCAGTTAATGCAAGAAGGGGATGTACGGGCCAGAAATTAAAGTTCTGGGGATGAGTTTCATTCACGGGCACCTTATTTTCTTTTCTAAGTGCCATGTCTGCATTTTGCATCACTTTGCACCTGGCTCCAGCTGTGAAGCTTAGAGTGATGCTAAAAAGAAAAAAAAAAAAGGGGGAGGAGAAGGGGAATCCCACAAACTGAAACTTTTGTCGTGCAACCTCCTGTTTGATTTCTATAGCAGATAAGTTAAATTTTATTAGACTTGTATAGCCACCACATAGGAAAGACTCAAGATGGCTATTTTTTTTAAAAAAAAACCCACTTCAATAGAGGGTTGAGGGAGAATGAATGCCAAAAGTATAAAAATTCAGAATGCCAAAGGTATAAAAATTAACCAGTGCTTTGGAGAAGTACATAAAGAGTTTCAGTAATTTTTTTTATCAGTCATCACTCAGTAGGTTCATAAGACATTACATCCCATGGCTTGTGGGATGGGGAGGGGAAAAAAACAAGATTTTCAGTACTTTCCTAAAGCAGAGCAGGGATGGGACCACATGGACCTCTGTGGGAATGGTATTCCAGAGAGAAGGACAGAGGGCATGGTCCAAGATCTCACAACAGAAGGGACCTGGACCATGCCCACACTGTCAGATCTTTTAAGACAGGCAAAGATAAATCAGAGAAAAGCAATCCTATAGTTAACTCAATCCTGAGACATATATGGCTTCATACCCTTATTTACTGCCAGATAAAAATTAAAAACACCACACAGGATATACACTGGGTAAAAATAGAGAATTCCCCCCACCCCAGGGGTGGTGGAAGTCATGTGAAGCCCCATAAAATGAGGGCATGACATAACATGCCTCTCTCTCTGTCTGAGAGCTTAAGAAAGGGAAGATAAGACTAAATATACCAGTCTAAAGATAGGGCTTCATAAATTACCACCGGCCCCTTGGATTAAATGTGGAAACCCACTGGTAACCAAGTAACCACTGGCAGCTTGTAGAGTTACACTGTTTTGGGATGGTTCCTATAACTGGGCTCATAGATACAAATACATAGATATGAAATAAGTTTTTATTCAATAGGGATTACTTTTCAGTACATTTGCAGGGAAAATAAGCTTTAACACCTAGGGTATTTTAACACAGGACATGCACACCCAGGTTATGTTCTCGTGACCATGCCAGTTAAAGGCCTAGAGGCTGTGTTGGTACAATATACTAGGCCAAGACTTAAGGTTCAGTCTATTCAATGTCCCCCCACCCCCTTCCCCCATGGGTTACTTCAGCAACCAAGTTCAGTGAACTGCATGAACCTATGTAATTGGCAATTTTAAGATTATAATCACAGAAACAGTGATATATTCTCAGAGAGTTTCTAGCAATACAACAACTGCTCTTCAGCTGTAAGTTACATCTTACCTTCCATCAAAAGCATGACAGAACAAGAAAAAATAGAAAGGTGATGTTTTGAGTCAGTATCAATTCATGGTCATTTCCAGGGCATGTCCACGTTGGGTTTTTTACAACAGTGCAAAAGAAGTTTGCTGTAACCTCCTTGTTTTACTTCCCAGACTAGCCTACCACCTTGAGATGCCCTTGTGGTCTTTCACCCAAATGGTAATCAGGTCTGATCCTCTTAGCTTTTCAAGATCAGCCAAAATTGGCTAGAATGCTCAGATGCAATCTGATCTGTTCTGTTTTTCATCAGTTTCCTATTTCAGTATTGTACATTCCACAACCCCAAGAAAACTTGGCCTGCTTTTTAGTTTATTTTGAAATATTTAATACTCAGCCATGACTTGTTGAACCATGGTTTATTGAACAATCATCATTGCTTGGCATACTATGTTATAAAGAATGATTTGGAAGCCACAGGGGCTAGATTCACACAACTAAGTCAAAGCCAATGACATTATGGCTTAGTGCATATGAGCTAGTCTCAACACTGCAAGTTGTTATCCAGTTGAAGTTATTTTCTCAAGTATCAATATATATGACAGTCTAGAGTTGGAAGCTGTACTCCCTGCTTTAGGAAGTTGGATTGTCTCCACTGTTGCTAGTGAACGGTGTTTTGTAATCCTACAGGATCTAGTTCCGAAAGCAACAGCTGTATCCAGTTACTGTTTTGCCCAGAATTTCAGATACTGGTAGGAAATTATGTCAGATAGCTCTATCTTTAACATGAAATACTTAGCAAATTCTGAACGTGATGGGAGGGGAGGAAAATATACAATAGTGAGGTCTTCATATCATTTTGAGAGTTTGTTTTGTTAATTTGGACCAAAGAGTTACAAATAGATTCAGTTCAGAACAATAGTCCTGAAACAAAACCATGGGGCATTTGCAGCAATTCAGACAGGAAGAAAAGCCCAATTACCAAGATCTTTACACCAGTGAACATACTCTAAAATGTGTCTAATTGTAAACTGGCTGCTTCGTTTCTCCCCATCTGCACACATGGGCTGCATTCCCTTGCAAGCTCCTGACTCATTTCTTTTAAGTAGGTCTTAATGTTCTTAAATCAAGGGCAGCAGCCAACAGAGATCTAGCTGCAGCAAGATGCCCAAAAAGCATCTGCCAGCTCTGAAGAGACGGAAGACAGCAGCGCTAGACTTAAAACGGCAGATGGACTTGCTCTCTTGCTGAACGCTCCACACCAGAGTGCACAGAAAATGGAATTCAAAAGCTTTTCCAAACCACCGCCTGGGTGAAAAAAAAAAAAAATCTTAACAGAGCACTCCAAAGTACAGCTTATCCCCAAACAACATTTGCCAAAATGTGTGTGTGCACACACTACATTTTAGCAGTAGCTGAATAAGACAACACTTCCATCTTATGAAGCCAATGGGGAAAAAAAAATAAAGATTAAGAACATAGGCTTTATCCTAAGAATTTCTTGAATTAAGAAGGATCAAAGTCAGGCATTTTGTGTCATGAAAACACAAAACGTGGCTCACAAATTGTCAGTGCCAACACACACACACACCGGAGGAGACAGAAAGGACTTGAGCATTCTTCAAACCCTGACTTCAGCAGGAAGTTGGTGGGAAAGGGAAGGGTGTGGCTCAACAGGCCCCAGAAACACTTAACTTCTAGGAAAAGACCTCTTTTTGCTCTGGGCAAGATGCTGAATTTTTCAAGACTGCCTCATCACATTTTTTTTTTAAAGGACCAATCCAGGAACAAGCTACATATTATGAGAGCCAGGGAAGAAATAAAACTGTTGCAGCTTTTTTGCAGAGTGATAGAAGAGAGCTCGCAGTGAATGGAAAGAGGAGAATTTTATGCAGGGCCGCAACTAGGCTCTGTGTCACCTAGAGCAGACATGGATTCCACACCCATTTTGGTGCCCCCCCAGTGCAGCACCCGGGGCACATGCCCCCCCCCAGTTGCAGCTCTGATTTTATGAATGCTTATTTTAGAACATACTCTCCACTTCTCCCTTCCAGATGAAAATATCCAGATTATTCAAATTTATATCACCCCCAAAAGATTAGCAAATCTGTTTAAAATCAGACCCTATGAGCAGCCATTAATCTTTTGAAAGGTTTAAAAACTGCTCTCCCCCCCCCTTATCTTTTTTCTCAGGCTGCTTGAGAACTTCTTGAACATTGGTCATGGTGTCATTTTTTGAAATGATGTCATTTGTTGGAGTTACGTTGGGGATGTTTGCTGGGACCGTCTTTCTGTTGCATAGAAACCTAGCAGTCTGTTAGATGAGGTGGTGCAGCCAAAGCCCCCAGCCCAGCATTTTCTCCTGATTCTTCTGAATTGAAATGTGGGTTCCCAGGGTGATTGTAAACTGCAGGACAAGGGGATTGTATCCCAAAAGACAGGTGACTCACACACACGCAACTTTGGTTACCTCCAAATCAAGGGACATGCAAGACTCCTGCATCTAAGATATAAGACATTCACTGAAATTCTATTTGGACGGAGATTTGAAAGCCAATTCTCTTCCATCAAATTGAATGAGAACTGGCAGAAAAATGAATTCTACTGCACAGGGCTAAAAAAAGAATATTTTAAGCCACGGTAGTACATCAGTAAAGTGAGACAATCAAATCTCTTGCAGCAGTCAGTTTCGCTTAATGCTATTTCAGGAAAGCCTTCCATGCTGTTTTGCATTGGCATCTTGTTTCCATTCAAAACCAATGGTTCTTGACCTGTGTTTCTAAACCATGGCAACATAGAGCACTCCCTCCACCAATTTCCCCTATACAACAACCCTGTGAGGTAAACTGGGCCAAAAGATAGGAGGTGACATCATCCAGTAAGCTTCCATCACCAAGGGCAGACCTAAATCCAGAGTACCCTGTATTGTATTCCCTTCTCAAATATTACACTGTAAGATCCTTGGGGAAGGATTTTTTTTTTTTTTTGGTACAAAGAAGGGGTTTTGAAACTTTCTCAGGCTACAGAACTGTTAGTTAAAAAGAACGAAATTTCTCGGGGTTCCTGACCAAGAGGCAATGCTCTAGTGATAGAAAATTGGCTTACTTCAAGTGAACTTTTTCCCCCCTTCTCATGGGACACCACCAAGCTCTTGTTGAACTCTAGAAGTCCATGAAACAGTTTGAAAACCCAGTATAAAGTACTAAGGACATTATTATACACAATAGGTACACAGTCTAGCCAAACCCTTTTTTGGCAAGTGCATCCTGACCCCAGCATCAGGAGATAGTTTATGGTGCAGGAAGTATTGCAGACCCAGAAAATTAGTTTGACTAAGTTGAAAAAACAAAACAAAAACCATACGAAGCACCACTTAATAAAAAGTCACTCTTGGCATACTGATCAGAATAGCTGTTTAGTGCTTTTAATCAATTCATGCTTTTCTTTTTTGCTGTGCAATGAAAACATCTTCAGTGTTGTTTCTAAACAAGCATAGAAGCCCAAGGTGTCTTTCTAGCATTTTAACTACAGAATCCAATTAAGAGCTTGTTCACCAACAGTGGCCAAGCATAGGTAATTAGTGAGCAAATGTATATGCAAGGGAAAAATGCGAGGAACTATGTACTTTTTAGTATAGTTTACAAAAATAAATATCAGGGCAAAACATTGGTCCCAACCACTCAACTGCTCATCAAGCCCTCGACTATACTGGTTCTATTTTATTTTTTTTTACTTAAAACATTTGTGCACTGCTTCCCAGTTAAAAAATTCTTGAAACAGTCTGCCATAAAATTTGGACAATTAAACAGTTTGGATAAGAATGTAATTGATAAAAGCATAGATTAATCAATGGTAATATTATGGCACTTTGGACTCAAAGGCAAAACAATGTTTTGGAGCTTGCAGTGTGTGAATGTCTGCAACTATTTAAGGCAGCTACGTAGTTTTCTTTTCTAGGCAACTACCTCTTTGCAAGGACAGCATGTGAAATTGACATGTTTCTAAGTTTTACAGCTGTCTTTACAAGCTGGCAAGACCTGGATGGAGAGGAGAAAGACACTGAAGCAAAGGAATGCCAACTGAAGCATAAGGAAGTTGGGTCCAATGAATGATAAGGTTTGTGCAAGGAAGTAATAGCTAGAAATGGAAAATGGAGAAATAATTGAAAACAAGAGAAGAATTGTGATCATTAACAGAGCCAATTAAAGACCTAGTGTCTGCATTCACAAAACACAACACACCAAAACTTCAACTAGGTTTTTCAGGTGGTTTCACATGTTGTGAAATCCAGCCTCTTTAGTTAATTATTCCATGTATGTCTATCCAGGGAGTAGGTTAACTAAGCCAGGATGAGATGTATTTTACAGTCACATCTATTACAGCTTAAGATCCCCCCAGACATACTAGCATTCACAGGCGGAGAATTAAAGAATCCATATCATGTTTACTATTGACATTTGGATTGAAGATGCTGAAATTACATTAAGATGAAAGAGAAAAATTTAAAAACTGCAAAATCAGGGTAGACCCCCCCCCCTTTTTTTTTGCCAGCAAGCCTGGCTTTGGCAAACAAGACTTCCTCACTCTTACAAAAGTGCTCTCAAAATGCTATCATTTTAATATTAAACAGACAAAACAATCCTGTTAAGCTGACATTGTTACATCTATGTTCTCCTTTTCCTCTAGGAATGGGTGGGGGAAAATTTAAAGGCAACACACTTTATCCTCTCAGAAACAACTGTGCAAGACCAGTAGTGCTCAATAGTGGTGTCTGGTCCAAAGTCACTAATGATCTCCTTGGTCATGTAAATACAGACTTGAATCTGAATCTCCCTTTTTCATCACTGCACCACATTAAAACCTGCTTCACAAATTAGGCTAAGCTGTAGTTAGCTTAACTGTGGTTGGTTCACTAACCTGTAGCTGATCAGATTCACAATCACACTATGCCATAAATAATAGTTCACAATCTGGGTTGGATTCATATGACACAAAGTCATAACTGGGGCATCTGCAAGTGTGTCTATCTAGGGGTGTGATGTTGCAGTCCATGCCCCACCCTTTCCATCTATGCAAGGAGCAGGGCTTCAATCACAACACTGTACCCACCATCTTGTAGATTTTGACTCCACCCTGTGGATGTTGCAGGTCACAAACAAACCAGAGGATGATCTGTGAACCAAGTCAAGAATCACCATTCTGATCAGCAGATGATCACAGTTATGAGACTTACTTCTAAAGCAACATGGATCAGATTGTGCTAAAAATGCAATTGTTGAAGAGTTATTGTGCGTATGTCTAGTAAGATGTGAGCCATCACAGCCAGTTCATATTTCTGGAGAAATGTGATCTGAACTTTTCCCAGTGAGACAATAAGAAGCGTTGTTCTCCCACGTAGTTCTGCTTGCATTCATTCCTGGCTTAGGCCTCCTTGACTGTCACTATCTACCTTCCCAGCCGGGCAAAGTTTAGCTGGACACAATGGCCTTTCAAAATTCTTCAAATCTGTGGGCAGAGAAATTGGGTGGATCATTCCTCTTAATTTCTCCAAGAGAAGGAGAAATTTTCCAACCATTTCTCAAGGGCACACTTCCTCTTTAGCAGTTGCATTCACACCACTTTTGAAGAAGGTTCTGGAGGGATTCCGTTTTGATAGGATTTAATGGAAAAGCAAAATATTAGGGAGGCTAAACATTGATAGAGCGATAAGACTGAACTTTTGTTTACTCCTTTGTTTACTTATATCTCATAACCATATAAGCGCATACATATCAAACTCCACCCACAAGACTTAATTTCCTTGGAAATAAAGTTCAACAACAAATGGTCTTTCATTAAACTGAATGAGAATTGGGAGGGAAAAAACACAGGGGCATTTATCTGCCTAGCACTAAAAAAAAGGAGAGGGGAATTATCTAGAATTTTATATTTCTTTCCAAACAAATTATAACTGCATATTTTCTCAATCTGTGAATTCCCCTAATTGTCCTAGTTCAGGAAAAAAAAATGGTAATTTTCACTTCCATTTGCAGTAACCAAGGTAAGAGTAAATAAATGTTCTGTCTCTCCAAATCAAGTTGTTGCAGAAAAAAAACATAACCAAAACTGCATAATTCAAACATGGACATTTTCATGGATGGAGGAAGAGTTCCCTTTCAGGAAATCCTTGAAAAATCCCCCACTAATCTGTGCAAAATAGGATCAAATGGATTACCAACAACAGGGAAAAAGCTGGTACAAGCAGAAATGCATACTGAAGTCCCAGATCATGGTGTACTAGTGAAATGGGTCATTTCTATATATCCATGCAAAATTTCAAAACACACACACAGTTGCCTGATGTGTCCAGTCATACCAAACAGCCGGATTTACCCCCTTGGTAAATTGCATGCTACAATTGCGAAGAAATGGATTAAAGTTGAAAGCCAGTTTGGTCTTGACCTGCGTTTCTGAAACATGGCGAAAGGAATGTAGGAATGGGAGTTGAAGCACCAGGCTAGAGACCAGAAGACGGTGAGTTCTAGTCCTGCCTTAGACATGAACACTGGCTGGGTGACTTTGGACCAGTCCCTCTCTCTCAGCCCAGCTCACCTCACATGGTTGTTGTTGTGGGGAAAATAGGAGGAAGAAGGAGTATTAGGTATGTTCCCCATCTTGAGTTATTTGTAAAAATAATAAAGACGGGATAAAAAATAAAATTAAAAAAAAAATAAAATTAAAGAGAATGCTGTATTCACACACCATGCTAAACGATGCCTTATTGCACCACAGTTGATTGACTGAACCACAAGAGGTTGGATTCATGCAACCCACTAATCCAAACTAAACAAAGAGTATTAGAGTTTAGCGCAATGTGCATGGACTATATCCATGTCTTGATTTTTCCCCTTTTCATTTCAAATTAATCCCAAGGCCTCAGACTACTTAAATTTCATCTGCAATGGGAATTACTTCCTCATGAGTATCTAGGAATGTGCTGTTCTGTGTATCCAAGTCCCTTGGTTTTAATAGGCATTAGCTCACTTAACTTTGCAAACTGTCAGTGTTAGGCTTTCCAAATCAAACAACCTATGTTAATTTTTTTCCCAGATATATATGGTGGGGGGAGTCCCCACTCTATTTTAAAAATGAACATCTAATACTGATGATGAACCAGCATATTCCAAAGTAAGTTTCCTTTGCCTAACTCCAAATGCTTACAATAATGAGAAGGGAAAAGGGAAGAAGAGGAGGATGGCAACAAACTGCAGATCTACAACTACAATTAAGATTAAAAAAAAATCACAGTTGAGTTAGGAGTATTCCAAAGTGTTAGGAAAGAAGCCAAGGCATTCCAAAGCAAAAACACCGTGCCTAATTATAATCTGTCCCCATAACATGCGGTATGGCAAAGAAATCATTAATGGTCGAGACCATTGCTGCCCAGATGGTCAATCTTACTTCTATCTGCAATTCCTACTCTGTTGTAGAATGATCGATCACTATGCACATCAGGGAGATACAATGATGGGTCTCGGCCATCTTCCCCCATAAACCAACCTGGTTGGGTGATGACAGCACGATGAACCTGGGTTAAAACATGACTCCTATTCACATAGTAGGATATTCATATTATAGCTTCACATGATGGTTGGGGTCACCCCACATGCTCAGGCAGGGTTTCAACCACAAAATGAACCTTTAGCTATCCACCTGCACCCTTATTTATCCCAATCTAGCAGGTCAGAAAACAGACAACATATCCAGGTACATGAGAGAGGGAACAGCCTAACAGGAACAATTGCACATTTTGGTGCTTGGATGCCTTTTTAATCATCATTTTTGGAGAATCAAGGGCTATAGTGAGCAGAGAAGTGACAGAATAATGACAATGCTGGAATAGATGGGATTTGGGACCTCCCTACCCCCCATGTCTGTGTCTCTACTCCTGCTCCAGTTTTTCCTAGCTGCATTAATCCTGTATCCTGAATGGATTGTAGGTTGTTCTGTTAGGAGTGGAAGAGAAACTAGAGAAAGAAGTGCAAGAAGGAAATTTGCCTGCTCAACCCCTGAACAGCATCTAAGAATGAGTTGGAGGATTGCAAGGAGCACTCATTATACATCAGTGTATATCGTTACCAAAGAAGTTCCATGATGGATAGGTGGAAGAGAGGCAAGTGACATCACACATCTGGATGTCATCATACAAATATTGCATGTAACATCATCCTGGCTGCCAGCAGATACTTATGCTTGAGATCACAAGGCCATGACTATGAAGCTGTTGAAGACTATAGCCTAAGCTTGACTTGAGTTCAGCCATGAGTTTTTGGAACAAATACATTTGAGAAAGGAAAAAAATAATGAGATATAACCAGCCAGCCTTGTGCCTTTGAGGATGTTTCTAAATGTAGGTTGGTCACTCGTTGTTAGCAGAAGCCCCTGCCTTTTTAAACAGCTACTTTGGGCAGCTCTTCTACTGGTAGAGCAACTACAGAGATGAAGTTCAGGAGTAAGTTTTGCCAATTACTGTACTTATGTTTGCCTTTAGGCAATGATTAAGCCTACTGCCCTTAGAACATTCTCTGGAAATTACCGACTAGCCAATATATATTAGTGATGAGTTCACACACTCTGCTAAGCCACAGTTGCTTTAATCGTGGTTTGAACATGCCACAGTTGTAAATAATGGTTTACAAATCATAATGATTACAAATCACATTATGTCAAAGTGAAACAAACTGCATGATGGCTTAACATGATGCATGAATCCAGCCATCAGTCTACCTTCTACAGACAGCAAGAGTAGCACAGGGGTTAAGATGTTGGAGAAGGACTGGGGAGACACAGGTTAAAGTCTCTGCTTCCACCATGGAACTTTGGTAACTTTCAGCCAGATGATTCTTGCTATGAGAATAAAATTAGGGAAGGTTGCCTTGAATTCCAGAGAAGCAGGAAGATAGAAATGCTATAGATTAGTTATTCCATTTTGCAATAAAGGTTTTCAAGGAAAATATTTATCTCCTAGGCGCATTTCAGAATCTTATATATATGTCAATAACCAGATCACGCAGGCAGGCAGGCAGGCATGTGTGTGTGCACGCGCACACAAACACACCATCTTTCTTGAACTATTTATTCTAAGAAAGATCACCAATGCAACGACTACAGTGGTTGAGGCTCATTTCACAGAACAATCCTGTATCTACTCAGAAGTAAATACGATTTCAGATAAACCTACAGACTACTGTACAGCCTGAGTTTCTTGCAAACAAATGGGGATGAATGGATTGCAAACACTCCTTAACCACAAATGACATAATACTTAAGCACTGGCAGTAGAAATCCTTTTAGTACTTATTAACGTGCTAAGTCTTTCTAATAAAGTTTATTGCAAATTAGTAGAACCCAATCCTTTCTTGTCCTGCATGTATCTTGTTTATTTGCCATTTGTAACTGGAAGCAAGTGTAATAAACTTGATCAGAACAAATTGTAAGCAATGTGAAAGAACTGTGACCTCAGTGAGCCTATCTGCTGGTTGTCATTCTATTAAAGCTGCCAAAAAAGTAACTCTTCCTTAGCAAATAGCTCATGAGAATTCTTTTGCTCCCATTGCAGGGAGATGTCTCTTTTCAGGAAAAACTGCAGATGAAATTACCTTTCTGAGTTTATATATTGTGCCAGAGTCACAATGAGGTTTGCTTTTTTTGTAATTGAGTGGGCTATGTGATCCCAGCTACTTGAGGTTGATTTTAACGAAACTTCGTGAAACAAATCAAAGCACCAAATGAATCTAATAATTAACAATGACCTGCTTTGTTATGAGCCACTTTGGAGGGCTAAGCAGGAGAGGCTGGGAGACAATAAATATTCCCTTGAGCTGACCCCAAAGTGCAGTCTCCAATTGTAGGATGAAATATTCCCATTCCATGGAATCACAATCTCTTGCACACTTGCTACTATCCCACTGATTAGTTGTTCTGTCTAGTCCTAAGAGAGTTCTACGTTTTTCTCTTGACTTGATTTATACAGATTTACCCACCATTTATAGGTGTCTCAACAGCCTTTGTACAAACCTTGCTTATTTACACTTGCACCCTATCCATGAATGGGTAGCCTGGAAGTAGGAAGTACTTGAAGTAGGAAGATGCAGAGCTGGGTGACAGTAGCTGAACATATGAAAGGTGCCCTGTGCAAGCACCGAGTCATGTCTGACCCTTTGGGGGGGACGCCGCTTTCACAACGATTTCTTGGCAGACTCGAGCGGGGTGGTTTGCCATTGCCTTCCCCAGTCAGCTGAACATATAGCCACAGTCTAATTGCTCTGAGTCAATGGTTTTTAAACTTTGTACAGATTGGTCTTGATGGGGTTTCGTCTGATCCAATATGGCACACCTCCTCTTAGAACAGCCTTCTCCAAACTGGGCAAGTTCTTCCAGATTTGTGGATGTTCTCCCAGAATTCTCATCAATAGCCCACACTGGTTGTAGAATTCCCCGAGTTGGAGTCCAGACACCTGGAGGGCACCCAAATTGTCCCAGAAGAGCTGGGCTCAATCAAACTGAAAGCCTCGCTATGCCCAGTTTAGTTTTTTTGCTAGGCTAATTCAGCTGAACCCCACAGCCATCCTATAAACATAAACTGTAGTCCCAGTAACATGAATGGCACCAAATTGGGGGAGACTGGCATGAACTAATGCCTTCACTATTTTAGCTAACCATGCATGGCAAATTGATGGCCGTCTCTGTTTCTTTCCAATGACTGAGAAATAGGAGCTCAGGTATAGGTCTAATGCATAGCAACAGTTGCTTACCTTACCCCCAATGAATCTGTGTAATCCTGTTTTAGAGTCTTCTAAGTTGATAGTCATCCCTGTATCCTCTGGCAGGGAAATCTGTCACTGTCAACTAGATCTCTTGGATCCAAAGGCCATTCAACACTCCCCTGAATGAAATTGGTCTAGCTCATACATTTACCTATCTTTACTTTCTTAATTAAAAGATCACATCTGGATTCAAGTTCAACTTTAAGTATTATTATTACTATTATTTTTGTTTGTTGTTGTCTTCTTCTGGGGTATTAATTTTACTTTCCCAGACTGCTTTTGAGCCTTGGGATTACTGGAGCCCCTAACCAATATTCATCAATTCCCTCCTTCTCCGTATATGCAGCGTAAGCTCACATGCCAACCAGGCCGAAGTAAAATGGAAGTTTTAATAAACACACTGACAGCAGACGTCAAATGCAAGGAGTATTTTGGCTAACCCTCCAACCATCAATGAGCCAGCTAAAAGCCATCTTCCACTACCACAGATATCAAAGGAGACATGACTTTGCAAAAGCAAGATGAATTCTGATATCCATGCTTTAAAACAACAACAACACACAAACACAAAACAAGATACATTTCTTGAACAAAGGGAGTCACTATACGTGCTCCAGATTTGAAAGCCTGGGAGCATTCTCTGGTCTAGAAATGCTTAGGCAGGCACGGTTCATTATCATTCATTAGATATTATTGCCTGTGCTGCCTCTGAGGACATCAAGGCAGCACAAATCCTTTCCCATCTCAGCACCCTAACAATTTGAAGATTGCTGCTAAGGTAAGCTGCATCCCTGAACAGAAATATTACTATTACAAGTTTCCATTAACACCGTATGTCTCAATGTCTAGCATACACATCTAGGACTGCAGGCTTGCCCCACAATTTTGCCTACACAAAAGCACTCCTCAGAGAGATGAGTAGGGCTTACTTCCCAAGATGTACACATCTAGAAATCTGTATTTTAAAACAGCAAAACTCAACATGTCTACAATGAGAAGCTCCTCATTGAAAACAAGAGGGCTTGCTTCTGGATAAACTTATTTAAGGTTCTAGTGGATCTTTTTTGAAACATTTGGATCAAACACAGTACAACCCATTTTGAAATACTCTGGAAAAAAATAACTCTTTGACTTCTCAAATTCCAACTCTGGAAAAGCAAAAGAAAAATCCAGGCAAATGAGAGGGAAGAAGAGAACAGTAAAAGAACATGCCATTAAAAAAAAACCCAAAGAATTTAAACCTATAGAAGCTCATAGTAAATTAAGCCTCTTGAATCACCTATTCTTTGGGGCAGGAGACACACTAGTATTCTTTAAGCATTGAGAGATTCACAGAAGACTGAGAAACAACATTTTAATAGATGAAATAAATACTCCAGTACATGCAAGATTAAAAAAAAACACTGAAAAAATAATTAAAAATCAAAATCACTCATGTTATAGTGTAATTTACCCAACCCCTATTTTAACACACTCACAGCAGCTCCCCCACTCTCCCCATTGGAAAACGACAGCCAGCCTTGTTGCTTTCCCTGCAACTGCACTTCTAACCAATCACTTGATTCAAAAGTAACCATACAAAACAAAACGAAATCGTAGCTACATCCATCCTTAAAGTTTTCTTTCTTCCCGAGCGTATGAAAACTGAGGTAACTTCTTCTTCCTCCTCTTTTTCCTGCCCACCTAAACAATAAGATCTAGATTTTGAAAGAACCACCCTCCTCCCACCAAACCCCATCTCCTGACATTTTAAAATCGTATCCAGCACGATTAAAGCTTGGACCCCATCAGTAAACCTTTCCAAGGGCCGATGTAACCCTTTGCTTGGACACAGGCTTCAGCTACAGAAAGAAGCTCTAAAGGAGAAATCAGCTTGGATGCAGCCTTAGGAATAATTCCCCCCACAGCCCAATTTACTAGCCTGGGCAATATTCTAGTAGCCTGCTGGCAGCCAGCAATAGAAAGACAGGGAACTTAAACCCTTTAGCAGGAGATGCTGAAGAGGCCCTTGTCCTCGCAGCAACTGGCCTTGATTTTGTGCCCAGCATAAGGAAGGAAATGAGGACTGCATATTTCCTCTGCTCACTTGCCTGCATAGAATTCTACAGGCTCACCTCCTACTTAGTAGGCTTGTCTCCTCCGGTTCCATGATTAAATGTAAGGTTGCCTGGAGGATTTAAAGATTGGGGGGAGGGGGGAAATGTGTGTCCCATTCCCTCCCCAGATAACAGACATCCATGCTGATTATGACACGTAAGCTAAACAAGCATGGTTCCGCTGCCTCGCCATACTGTTATTTTAGCCGTAACAATGAGAATGAAAGGACTGCTCTACACAAATTCTTTGGTATACGAAAACAAAATCCGGGGCAGGAGAAGGGACGTTGTGTCTTTCCGTTAGAGGCGGCCATGCAATCTAAAACCAAATAGATTAATTCACAGAATTTGCATTTGCTGGCGGTAAAGTCCGGGGTGACGAGCGTTCCCGTAGGGCCTGAGACAACAGGTTGCAGCCATCGGAGACGGCACACGCCGAGTTCCTCAACCTTTCCCTATATTCAGTCATCCGGGCGCTACTGTCGGCGTGTTGGGCTATATCCCTGAGGCATTGAGTGAGGAGCACGCAAGCCGAGACGACGCTCATGGCACCGCCCAAAATGGCCGTCTGCACAGCTTTGCCCTCTGGGTGGATGGTGGCCGCTTTGCCCAAAAACTGGGGCTCTGTGGCAAAGCCCACCAGCGCGCAAACGGACTGCACCAAAGGTCCGCTAAACAAGACGCACCGGTTGCGCGTCAGCTCACTGGGGGAAGTCTTGACCTCCCGGACACAGGCCAGGAGGGCAGAGGCACTGGTGCTCATGCATTTCACGCTCAGCTTGAACTGCTCCTTGGCAAACTTCTCCTTGGACTTCTCGCTGGCCAGGACGCAGGCGTCAGTCAGGAACTTCAAGTTCTTGGACATGTTCTGAGAGACCTCCAAAAGGAGCTGAGGGCTGAGGTCAGCCAGAGGGGTGGTCTTCAAGATCCCACACCCGTGTTCCACCTCGTGCTTACACCGGGTCACCTTGTAGCGATCCACCAAGCCGGGAGAGGCCGGCTGAGCCCCGGGGGTCTCCACCGCAGCCAGGTAAGCGGCGTGGGCCGAACACTCCGTCAAGGAGACAACCAAGTCGCCCATCTCCCCCAGGATTTCCCCCACCTCCGCGAAACGGCCCATGTTGAGTTGACTCTGGACATCATGGGTCAAAATGGACAGGCCTTTGGTCCGGGCAATGATGGTGTCCCTGCACTTTTCAAAGGATTCTCCAAAGAGAGAGAAGCTCTCGGTGTGGACAGGCCGGCTCTCACTGGAGAGCAGCAGTAAATCTGCTACCAGCTGCATCTTGATCTTGCAGAGGTCACAGGTGGCAACCAGCTTCTTCCTTGGCAAAGCGCTGCCACTGGGGGTGGATGCCTCAGTAGTGGACTTGCCAGAGCCGCCACTAGCCATGGTGCCGGAGGGGCACACGCATGCCTCTGGGGACCCCACTTCTGCCACCACTCCCCTTCCAGCTGCCTCCTGAGGAGTCCCCGCTGAGCCCGGCAGGATCGCTCTGCCCTTCCCGCACCATCATTCCATTAATCTGCACAAATAAACCAGAGTCTCGGAGCACCAGAGGAGGAGAAAGGGGCCGGCAGCCCCACCGCCAAGTCTGGAGCAAGTGCAGCAGCCAGTGCCCCTCCGCCTTCTCCGGAAAGGGATGCCACTCCAGACGCGGTCACAACACCCGGCCTGCAGATGAAAAACGCTGCGGGGGCCGCCACTGGCTCATGGGACCCTCAAACCCTCGGTTCTGTAAGGGCATGTTCGCGGCCCAGGCTGACGTTTCCTTCGGAGAGAGAGGCGAGGGGAAAAAGAAACCAACCTGCCAATTCAAAAAGCAACAGTAAAAGTTCCCGGCTGGCCGGATCTCGACTCCCGAGGAAGCCAGCCAGGGGACGACCCCCGACGGACTTCACGCCTTTCCAAAGGAGCTGGCCCCGCGGGCAGGAAGAGCAAAAGCCCGCCGCGCCGCCCGTTCACTGCGCCGCCCTCTTGCGCGGAAAGCGAGAGGGCACCGGTCTTCCTCTCCCCGCTATCAGGAAGAGCAGGCGAGGGTGTGGCCCGGCTCAGCTTGAGCAGCCCAGCAGCAGGAGCAGCAACGGCGGCGGCTCCGGGCGGGGCGGGAAGGGCCGGCTTGGATCGGCTGGGCTCGCCAAGAAGCGTTTTTACGCGCTCACCTCCGGAGCAAAGGAGGACACGGGGGTCCGGAGGAAGCCGGGGCGCGGCGGGAGGGCGGGCAAGGCAGCGCCGGCTCACTCGCTGGCCACCCTCCTTCCTTTGCCGATCCGGAACCTCCGGGCGGTTTCTCTCCCCTTTTGCCCCGATCACGCAGCCCAGCTGGCTCCCCCGTTTCCGGGAAGACGCATCTCCGGCGGCCTCCAAGGCGTTGGCGCATCCGCTCGGCGGGCGGAGAACTTCACGGTCGCGCCGGCAGCCAGGTGGAGGGCTGCCCGGTGTGTCCCGGGGTACGGGCGCCCCGCCGGCCTCGGTTCCCTCCCCGGGCCATGGTTGGCTTCTCTTCCCCGGGCGGACGCCCCGACTTCCAGTGGGATGGCGGACTCCGGAGGCCGGAAAGAAAAGCTTCCTATCTGCGAGGAGCAGCGCGGTTGGGGTGGGGGGGCTCGGACTTCCCAACTTTAAAAAAAAAAAAAGTGGGGGAGGGATGCCTGCTAAGTAGCGCCCGCCTCTGCGGTGGCTCCGACCGCCTGGCCAGGATGCCTTCGCTGCTGCATGGCTGGGAAGGGCGGGCGGCCGTGCGCCCTAGCCGACGCGCCTGCCTGCTCGGCTTCCCCCCTCCCGCTCTCCCTCCCGTTGCCTCCGCTGCAACCTCGCCCTAAGCCTATAGCAATCTTTTGTGCGGCTTGTCGCCGCCCTTCCTTTTAAATGCCCACGCCCGCTGCTTACGGAAAACTCCTCCCCGGTAGAAGAAAGCGGGGGAAAGGCGGGGCGGCGACAGCGGCGGCCTCAAGCTTCGCGTTGGCTGCTGCGCTCCCGGGCTGGGTTCGGGGCTGCGCACAGCTGTCCTTTGCTGCTCTTAAGGGCCGGCGCTGCTACCGCCCTTGACACACATTCGTCTTCGGGCGCCCGTCCAGCCTGATGTAAATTGTGCATTCATTCAGGACGAAGCCCTTCCTTTTTTTAAAAAAGTTATGACTGTATTAACCTGAACAGAAAGTCAATTTCCCCCCATTTATCTTTGAAAAGGGAGGTTCCTCTTAGATGTCTTGAGTGTATGATAATGCACGTGGTGGTGGGGGGTCTACACTTCCTTTTTTTCGGGGGGGGCATCTTCAAATCGAGGCCATTGATTATTAATAATTCCCAACTACCTTAGATGTGCAGACCTGGCCACCTAGTGAAAGGCTGGCAACCTTCATATTTCTCTGATTCCAACAGAGTTTTTCCGAAGCCAGCTGTTTTGTTTTGATCTTTCCCCCCCTTCTTCATGCCAGAAAAATAAGGGGAGGGGGGCGAAGGGAGGAAGAAATAATAACAATGCAAACTAATGAGGTCAGCCCATTGGTCTTGCGAGCTGATTGGGTCGTGGTTTTGTTCCTGCTGGCCAATTGGAAAACAGCACAGTTTTAAAAAAAACCTGCCCTGTCTTTCATTATTGGACGCGTTCCCGATTTTAAAAAGAAGGGGAAAAAAGCCTACATAAAACCGTTAAAACAATAGGTTACAAAATGAGAAGCAACACACCACAGTTTGACACCTCGTAACCACATCAAGGTCCGTGAGAGGTCGAAGGCTCGTTTTCATCCTGCAGCTTGTCTCGGAAAAGCATTTCTGAAAACTGATTGGCTAGATTCATACAACACCTAAGATAAAAGAAGTGGCTGGGTAGCTTGTTGCCACAATGTATGGAGCAAATTCTTCATTTATGGATTGTTTTGTCTGTGCAAACCCAGGCAGTCGTGTTAAGTCAGCCAACCACAGTAAACTGGTGTGAATACAGCCACTGTTGTAACACTCTTGCTTTCCTTCTGTCCTCTCCCACAATCTAGGTTAACACATCTCAGCAAGCCATGGTGGGCATTGCTTGATTTTGATTTAGCTTGTGCCAGCTCACTATTTATGTTTGCTAGTTTTCTTAAGGGGGTTAGCAAGTTGTGTAAACATAACATTGTACAATTTGAAGGGGCCAGTTAAGCCACTGCATTCAACCCCATATTCTGTGCACAAATCCAAACCAAAGCACCCATAACAGATGACAACCCGTTTGTCGTGAAAAGAGGTCCATCGCTTTTCTGGTTCATACATGGTACAAGTCATGAATGACTTGTTTCTTGAATAAACTATAATCTATTTGTGAATGATAAGCCATAAACTACAGGTTGCAAACCAAGGTAGGTAGGTTCACCCAACATCCAAAATGAATCACATCATGGTTTATGGTAGCTATATCCATCCAGATTACAGAAGACTTGAGATTTTTCTTAAAAATCTGATGAGAATTGTACAGGGAAAATCATTAGGCTTTGATTCCTACTTTGTCTACACAGTCTGAGAAGATACGTGGCTTTGGGGGTTGCAGAAACCTTCCCACATTTTTTTATGTATAGGTAGGTCTTGATTAGTGCTGATAATAAATCCCATGAAATGGTTGCATTATTCGAATTTGCACTATTTGAAGTGATATTTCTATGGGAAATATGGTAATTGGTTCCAGCTCAATGGAAATAGGCAATGAAAAACTTGAAACATAATTTTTATATGTTTATTAATATAACAGTGAGAGCTAGTTTGGTCTAGTGGCAAAGACACCAGGTTAGAGACCAGGAGAACGTGAGTTCTAGTTCCTCCTTAGGCACAAAGCCAGCTGGGGGATCTTGGGCCAGTCACTCTCTCTCAGCCCTAGGAAGCAAGCAAGGGCAAACCACTTCTGAAAACCTTGCCAAGAAAACTGCTGGGACTTGTCCAAGCAGTCTCTGAGAATCAGACATGATTGAACAGAATGAATATGTATGTATGTATGTATGTGTATATGTGTGTCTCTTGTATTCTGCTGTAGTCCTTCAAAATGAGCCTCTTCTTTTTTGAACTTTCCTCAAATGGAGCCTTCCTCTTCTCCATTTTGTGCAAACGATGATTAGCATCTGAAACCCCAATGCAACTTTACATGCACTAGCCTTAACTATGCACATGCTAGCCTGTACTAACAGAATTTTGGCTCGCATTAAATGTGACCTGGTATCAATGTATAATTTGCACTAGATTGAATATCACATTATTCAAACTTGCACTAATCGTGACCTACCTGTATACATTCTCCAGGGCTCTAGAGAGCTTCCTGATGAAGGGAAGTCAAGATGCCAATTCTGCAACTGAATGAAATGCTGATCAGAAACTTCATGGTTGCACATGAATTGAGTTATCAAGAGCAGTGAGGTTAGTTAAAGTGACAATTGCTTTGTGATTTTGGAGAATGAACCATGACATTTGTGAAGCTGGTGTGAAAGTCTTTCCATACATTTCAGGAAACAGACCATGCGCTTCTACTGCAGCTGGGCAACATATGGGTTTGGTTATACACAATGCAAGTCAGGAAGGGTGGGAGCCTATTTAATTTGTGTGCAAATGTTGTGAACTCCTTTGATGTTAACAAAAACAGGCCCAAAAGGGACAGTCTCCAATTCCTGTTAGTGACCATTTTTTAAAAGAAAAGAAAACAAACACACTCTGTTATTCTGATAGCTTGCTCAGCAATGAATATGCTTTTTAAAGCCCACTGAGACCAGGCAAGGGCATCTAAAAACATTGCCTTTTAAATCTAGTGTTAAAAAATGATGAATATATGGGTCTTTTTACATCCACAACATGCAGCCAAGCCACTCTCTCCTTTAATTGCCATACTTAAATAGCCATAACATTCTGAAAATATACAAGGAATAAATTTGAATGCCTAGCAGTGTGGCTTTGCATCAGTCACTTTCTGTGCCCATTCTGTCTCACAGAGCTGTTGGGGCATGGGGGAATGAAATGAAGCTGTAGAAGTCATCATAAGCTCCTGGAGAAAGGTTTGAATGTAAATCTAATACAGGAAATTCACACTGTGCTTAACATAAACATAACTCTGGCTGGATTCACATCTTAGGTTAACCAATTATCAAGCCTATTTCTGATATACTGTGCAAACCCAAAGAATTGCAGTTACATCAGTCTTAAATCAACCTTAAATTAGCATAAGGTTCTATAGGATCTTGGTTCCCCAGGGTTTTCCATCCCGAAAAGGCTACGGTACAAACTACTCTGAAGTCAGTAAATAAATAAATAAAGTCGACAAACATCTGGAGTTGTCAATATGTAGCGAACCATCTCCCTGACGCTATAACGTAGAGATTTTAATGAGAAACTAGCAAACTTCGTCACTTGCTAGAGATTTGGCAGCTCCCCCCCAGGCACATATGGATTTAGAAGTTAATCCACCTGCGTACTTTGGGGCTTTCTCCCAAGGAAGTTTATATAAGGTTACAGCTTTGCATAAGCGTGGATTGCGACGCTTGAATCAGATTCTCTCAGCCTGTAATGAAAACTGAATTCCTGCCCGCTTTTTTTGAAAAAGAAGAAAATGGGAGGAATAAAATAAGCGTTTTTACAACAACCAAAAAATCCCCCCCCGTTAAAATCCAAAGTAGTACCGTCCACCTCCCCCCTTTCCTTCTGCCTGATGTAAAAAGCTCCTCGTTTAAAAACCACTTGTCGCGCCCAGCGCCTTCCGATTTCTCCTGTTTCGGGCCTGCCGCGCCTGCGCAGAGGTCTCCTCGCCGGTCGGGCGAATCCCTGGCTTCCTGCTCCGCTTCCGAGCGGCAAGAGAAGATGGCGGCTGCCCGCTGCTGGCTGTGCCTGGCGTTGGTGCTCTGCGTCTGGCTGGTGGCTGCGGAGGAGCCGAAGAAAAGCCCCGACAAGCCGGCGAGGAAGAAGAAAGACATTCGGGACTACAACGATGCCGACATGGCGCGGCTGCTGGAGCAGTGGGAGGTATAGGCGCAGAGGAGGAGGAGGAGGAAGATGGGGGAGGAAGCTTCTTAGAAGCCCCCACCGTCCGCTTCCCCCTTTCCTGCCCTGTCAG
Organism: Candoia aspera; assembly: GCF_035149785.1. Taxonomy (NCBI): domain Eukaryota; kingdom Metazoa; phylum Chordata; class Lepidosauria; order Squamata; family Candoiidae; genus Candoia; species Candoia aspera. The sequence continues at coordinate 11,910,808 of NC_086165.1, forward strand.
GAGCGACGCTTGGGTTCGCTTGGTTCCACTAAGCAGGCTCCACCCTAGCTAGTGAAATAAGCCACCATTGGCTAGTTCAGATAACGTGCGAATCCTTAGGCCATGCTATGCAAACCCAAAGGGCTCACTTCACCCAGCATGGTAAGCCCAAACCGAGGAAACCAGGATCTCAGGTCATTCAGCAAGGCTGGCGCAGCACCATTTCACCCCCTGGGTCCCACTAAACCATCATGGGTGTTGGGTGGATCAGGCCATTGTGGCTTGTGAAATTTAGCTGATGCCTCACTTTGCGCCCTGGAACTTCAGGACTTGCTTCATTAAGTGGGGGGAAGGTGGGCAATCTCTGAAAATCACAAAATTACAAAAATGGTAGGCAAAATGTTTAAAGGGCAGCCGGAAATTGGACGTAAGAGCAGTAGTTTTCTTCAGCTGTTGCTCTCCCAATCTATAATTCAGAGACATGCTGCCTGTAATCCAGGGATTTGTATGTTGCAATCAGGACTCCTGGCCTTTGATGTCTTCTTTCAGGAAGCCAACAAATAGGATATGGTGACAGTGAATTGCACCAATTCACTGCCTTTAATCCTGGAGGTTCTGTAGAACCATCATGATTGCTGGTGGCACATCTTATATACAAATATATTCAAATCCTGTAAACCAATTATATGTGTGAAGGAGAAGGTTGCTTGACCCATTCTTAATCTGGTGCCAGTTAATTAACTGATTGGCATTAAGTTGATGAAAAAGACACAAATACAATCTATTTTTTTTTATATTAATAGGATTTTATAAACTTTTCTCAGGTTTCTCCTAAACTAAAAAGACAAACACCAAACTCCATTAATAGACAATGGAGCACCCATGTTTGCACATCATATGGAGCAAATATTATAATATATTGTGGCATGACTAGTTATTACAACTGATCCCCCCCAACTAACTTGAAGTTTTTTATGGTTTAAAAAGAACTAAATTTCCTTTACACTAAGGTGCAATGCTCTGCATTTTTACACGGGCTTAAAGACTCCAGCTTGATGTTATGGAGAGCTTTTATGGGTCAGTTTTGAACTTTTGGTGGTTTTACAGTTTAAGTGTTCAACTGAAACTGGCAGTGGGCTTTAGGCTATGCCATAATATCGCTGCCAGTATTTGACATATCCGTGGTACATTTTTCATTGCCTTGTTCCTATCTCTTTGAGGATGAACTCAAAGAATTAAATTATAATCACTGCGGGCAAACAAAAATACAGCAACTTTTCAACTCGGTATTTCATGAACCAATATAGTATTTAAGAGGTTGGATTGGTTCCAATAGAAGACAATATATGTAGCTCAGGGTTGAACTGTGGAGTCCTTGGTGCCCACTGAGCTTGGTTGTTGGCTTGCAGATGTTCCATTACCCAACTAAGTAACATGAGTGTTAGTGTGGGCACTTGCACTGATGATGTTACCTAGTTGGGTAATGAAATGTCTGCAAGCAAACAACCACGCTCAGAGAGCTCCAAGGATTTCACAAGTTGGAGTGGGACTGGAGAGACTTAGGTTCAAGTTTTCACTTCTGCATGCGGCTCACTAAATAACTTTGAGCCAATTCCCTTCTCTCAACCTAGCCTCAGGCTTGTTGGGTTGAAATGAAAAGCAGGATACAAAAGGAATGAATTAATAAATGGGGCCATTTCTCAGTAATCAGCTTATATCACCTGGCCCCTTGTCCTTTTCAAGGTGTATTCAAGGTTCCTGTTTTGTTTCAAAAACAGAAGGATGATGATATCGAAGAAGGAGATCTTCCTGAGCACAAGCGTCCATCTGCACCAATAGACTTCTCCAAGATTGACCCAGGCAAGCCTGAGAGCATCTTGAAAATGACCAAAAAGGGGAAAACTCTCATGATGTTTGTCACTGTTTCAGGAGAGCCAACTGAGAAGGAGACGGAGCAAATTACAAATCTGTGGCAAGGAAGCCTTTTCAATGCCAATTACGATGTACAGAGGTAAAAGCCTTTAGAGCTATGTGATTCCCCCACTCCCTGCTTAGATTTCTTTTCACTGGAAAAAAAATGAAATAAGTAGTGTTTTTCTAGTTATAGCAGTGATTTCCTGTGTCCCATTTTAAGCATGAGATTTTTTTTTCTGTTTAAAAAAAAATCTACCTGTGAATCACAATACATGTCCAAAAGTGACATGCTTATATTGGAAGCATAACTAAGTGGATGAAGTAACGTTTTCCAAGTGAAACAGCCTCTCAAAGCCTGGCACACCTTCTGGGTATGTTGGAATTGTGGCCCTCGTGGGCACCAAGTTGGAGGAAAGTTGAAGTAGAGGCTGAACTTACCTAGTAATAGAAGGCATTAAAATAGGTGTGTGGAGTCTCAGTGACCCATAAAAACTTGCAACAGCACACCTTCCAACTTAAAAGATAGGTCATCCTGAATTTAAGAGCATCCCACCCAAAGGAAAACCCATTATTTGCCCCCATACCTTACTTGAAGTAAATTTAATATCATCTTTTAAGAAGTAATCTATTTCAGGAAAAATTCACCTTTCAGGTGAATGTAGTTTTTTATTCACTAAGCACTTTACATTTGTGTATGTAGCTGGTTTTCTTCTTGGCATTGCTTTTTCTCTGATCTGAGTTGAAATCTGCATGCATTCTCTGGGGAGAAAACCTTGGTGCAAGGGTTGTGCACTTCTCTGTTTCACTTTATCTTTGTGAAATGAATATATTTCCTCCATCTGGGAGAGCTTAGACATAATATGCCCTACATAGGTGGGGTTGATTGTAGTTGGATTTTAGCCAGTTATCCAATTTTGCCATAGGTCTTTTTTTTTAATCTGTTCAATTGTGTCTGATTCTCGGAGACTGCCTGCACAAGTCCCTGCAGTTTTCTTGGCAAGGTTTCAGAAGTGGTTTGCCATTGCCTGCTTCCTAGGGCTGAGAGAGAATGACTGGCTCAAGGTCATCCAGCTGGCGTTGTGCCTAGGGCAGGACTAGAACTCAGTCTCCCAGTTTCTAGCCCGATGCCTTAACCACTACACCAAACTGGGTCTCAGGTCTGTTTTAGGGTTGTACAAATACTATTTCCACACAGTTTTGATACAGATGTTTAGTGTTTTACTTTGAAATACCATGGTGCGCATGAAGTAGCTTTTATGTTATCACACTGAAATAAGAGTTATCTGCTGTCAAAGAGCATCCAAGTGTTTGCCAGCCAGACATACTGTATTTTCCTATCCATCTCATCCCAAAATTGTACATAGGGCTTCATTTTCACCAGGCAGTTGATTGAAAAACTAATTCTGAAAAGGGTAATAAAAGTATCGTATGCTATGATAAGTTCCAGTTTGAGCACCATTTGCTTTTTAAAATGCAGATGTGCCACTTAATACTTGGGTATCTGTCCAGTTTCTGGATTTCTGCCTCCTGAAATGTCAAGGTTTAGAAAAGACTTTAACTGAATATCTTTTGAAATCTAGGTTCATTGTTGGTTCAAACCGTGCCATCTTTATGTTGCGTGATGGAAGCTATGCCTGGGAGATCAAAGACTTTCTGGTAAAGCAAGAGAGATGTGCAGATGTCACTTTGGAAGGTCAAGTGTACCCTGGTAAAGGAGCCACACAGGAAGAAAAAAATAAATTGAAGCCTGGAAAATCTTCCAAGAAAAGAGATGCAGATGTGAAACCTGGAACTGTTACAGACAGCAACCGTGCAAGCAGAGGAAGAGAAGAACTCTGACAAATGATGTGGACTGAAATACTGTAAAAGAGGGCAGAAAGCGGTTTGGCAGTGGGGTTGGTTTTACAAGTTTCAAAGTTATGTTGGTTAAGGAAGCAGTTTACTTATTAATGAGAGGCATTCCTTTAGAAACAGAGTCAATGGTTAATGGCTGAGAGTTGCTTACATTCCACTGTTAAGCCTGGACGCCTTGCCATTTAGTATTATGAACTTTGTCCAGCGGATGAGAAGGGTGGTCAGGCGGGTCTCCAGTTGGAGTGCTGACTTCCAAAGCAGGTAGCATTGCAGACGACTCAAAATAATAGGTAGAAGGAGAAGCAACACTTAGAGTGCTTCTGATTTTTCAATATTTTGATTAATCCAAATTAACAATACATTTTCAGTCATTGGTCTTAAAATCAGTAGCTTGAGATTGCCACTGATTATACCAGAACAGATTCACAGAGACGGTTTTTATCTATGTTGATTTGTCTTTAACATGCTGGTCATCCAGTGTTTCCTATTGAAATGGAAATAAAACTTTGTTACTTAGCTAATCAGGCTAGGGGATTGCCACACTAAACAATCAGTTCGTCTACTCTGTCATTCATTGAAGTAGGATAAACTGGGATGAAAGAAGAAGCACCACAGATGCAGTTCAATTAATTGCAAAAACAAGATGTGTGAGAATATAACCAAATGGTTTTTCTGTGGTAAACACATCCATGTGAGTGGATATATGACAGGCGGTGTTGATTTCTTCCAAAATGTTAACTGAAAAAAGCAAAGTTCAGTTCAACTTTGTGGCCATTGTATTGAATTTCATTAGTTGTTACTATCTTGTATTCAGCTGAATGGACTGTTGAGTGTTTGTGGTGCCATGGAAAATGTGCAGTACTAAAAACAGCCATGGCAGATTTTTTTTTAAAGGATTTTTTTAAAAGATAACTGAGGAAAAGTTGCTGTTACTGTGAATGCTTCCTCCAAAACTTCAATAAATTTCTATACTTTTTTCAGAACAGATTGCTCTTTGGAATCCCATGTGTGTTATCCATCCATCCCTCTCTGTCTTACTGTGGTATCTGATGTCAGTTCAGACTGCCCACATGGTGGTGCTGTTTATGTGCCAAGTAATAACAAAGGGAATGTGCTTGTTTTGAAGACCTGGCTAATGTAATGTGCAAATCTTTTCCAGAAGCTAGGCCTGTTTTAACAAATTGACATTTTACATATGAAGGTTGTTCTAGAAAAGCTTTCCTGCTTTGAACTTTGGATGGAGATTGGGGTGGTTAAGTGAATGGGCAATTTATTGTTTATCCTTGATGTTAAATTTATCTGCTTCCTCCTCCCATTTTTTTTCCTCTTGATTTGTTTTGAAAGGGTTTTTCTTGCGTTCAGCTTCACTGGGACTTGCAAGAACAAGTAGGTGCATTTTTGCTCCAAGCAGGTTAAAGGGTTTCTCCTGTGGATGAAATGATGCTTCTTAAAGATTTCATCTGTGCCACATACTGGTCCTAAGTATGCAGTGCAGGCAGGTCTTCTGCATCATCAGTGCTTTTTGCATGTCAGCCAAGAGCAAAGGCAGCTTAGAAACATGTCTGATGGCTTATTTACGTGACTGATAGATTTATTGTTGGCTATTCTTGTGAACTTTGTGAAACGGATTCCAAATCCTTATTTTCAGTAAAAGTCAACCAGGGTAACAGAGGGAAAAATGGGGTGATGGCAGAACCATCTGCAAGATAGCAGCAGCAGCAGAAGCCTCAACAGAGTAATGAATATACAAAGAGCTGTCAAGTGGCAGACTGCCCACGATCCTTTGAAATGGATGTGCAAACGTTTAATTAAAATTCTTCCACCTCTCCATTAGTCTTTATTGTGGTCATTAACCAGCACAAGGAAATTAGTATTCAAATATCCAAAACTAAATTGACAATATCAGGATAAATAGGAAAAGTACATAATTTTGGCTGAAAGACAATATTTAAATCAAATTATGCTAAGGGGCTCCAGTTGTCCTGTCATGGGCCCTCCTGCAATTCTTTAACCTATGTTGGGGTGAGAGATGTGGAGAGACACCAACATATTTGAAGGGGACAAGAATATAATTGGAAGTACAAGTACAATGATTGGAAGTGCAGGTAGTGTCCTGATTACTAGGAAACACACTGAGGCGAGGACTTGGTCTCTAATATTTATTAGCAGTACTTAACAAGAATCCTAACAAACTGAGAAAGCGTGGGAAAACCCAGCCATATAAACCCCAAAGGTTAAGGCGGTCCCGATCTGTGTCTCTTTGAATGGCTGAACAGTTCCTCAGTGCTACGCATGCGCTTGACAGTCTGGGTGAGAGCCCCCTGCTCGCCATCCTTACTCATGACAGGTAGTCCTCGTTTAGCGACCATAATGGGGACTGGCAACTTGGTTAAGTTAAATGGTCACTAAGTGAAACCGTGACCGCTTATAATCTTTCTTCAGCTTTCCTTTGCTTTACAGACCTGTGAAGGTTGTAGTTATTTCTTCACCATTGTAACTGGTCGTTAAATGAGGCGGTTGCTAAATGAAGACTACCTGTATGCTCTAGCTACAATTTATTTCCATGCTGTGGAATACATAAGAACATCAGCTGATAAACAGACGGCCTCCAGTATCAGAGATCACTATATGTGGCCATTACCAAGAGTCATTCATAACCTTCTGTTTTATGCATATTCATTTTGTCCTCTGTTAATGCAAACAATGACTAAGATGTTTATAACCTCTGCTGTCTGGCAAGGTTGAAGTTATGAGCTCAAACACTGGCTGTATGTTGGTTTTGTTCAGCTTGGGTAGCTTCTAACTACCTTATTTTTTTGGACAGAGCTCATCTAAGGAGATTTGTACCTTCATAAAAACAATCCTTAAAGAGTTTAAAATTGCAAAAAGGTGGCTCTCCAGGTCTTACTCAGGAGCTATTCTCCCCATTTGGTTTGATTTTCTTTAAATAATCAGAACTAGGGTAAATTGTGCCATGTTTTGTTACGTATTTCCTAAGTGCCTGCGATACAGGTCTCTGCTTTGCACATAAAAGTTCTGGAATTCTTTTTCTTGCTTTATTAATTATAGTCAGCACCAAACTTTCCTGGTATTTTCAGTACCAGCTTAAGCTATATCTGTTTGCCAGCCTTAGGCTAAAGTCTGGTTGACTCTGTTACTTTGTCTTCTGTTCTTTTGGCGGCCTGTACTACAGTGTGCAGGTAGACCTCGCTTACCAACTGCTCGTTCAGTAACCATTCAAAGTTAACGATGGTCCTGAAAAAGGAGACTTACAACCAGTCCTCAAACTTGCAGCCATTGCAGCATCCCTGCAGTCACATGATCACGATTGGGGTGCTTTGCAACCGGCATGCATTTACAACAGTTGCAATGTCCCATGATCACATGATCACCATTTGCGACCTTCACAGCTGGCTTCCAACCAAGTCAATGGGGAAGCTGGCAGGAAGTCATAAGTCAGTCATGTGATCTCACACTTAACGACCACGGGTGATCTTCACAACTGCAGCTGGAACTGATGATAAAGTCTGCTGTGATCATGTGATGCTTCACTTAATGGACACGTCACTTAGCAATGGACTTCTGGTCCCAATTGCAGTTGGTAAGTGAGGACTGCCTGTACTTTAAAATTAATGTAGCTTTAAATAAGTGTTTTTAGTAGGCTTTACTGAATGTTGTTATTTGTAAACTCTTTTAAACATAGTGGTGATTGGTTTTATAATGTCCCCCCAAAATGAGACCATGACTATGTTGTTAGGTAAAGATAAAGCTGTCATCAAATCCAACTCAATTTCCTTGATTACATGAAACCAATCATGTAGTTTTCTTGCAAACAGTACAGAAGAGATTTGCCATTGCCTTCTTTCAGGATTTTTTTTCTCCAACTTCCCAGTCTAGCCTTCAGCCCTGGGGTTTATGGTGGTCTCCCATCCATTACAAACTTGGTCCAATGCTGCTTAGCATTTCTGAAATCAGTCAAGGTCTGCTGTGGCTCCTTGGAGTTGGGCTGGTGATGACATCAACACATCCATGTTGTTCTCTTGGAGAAAAACTAACATTCTTTGCTAGTGGCTTCTGGGATTTTTTTCCAGCTTCTGAGCCTGGCCTTACGATCTTGAAATTTGTGAGCTCCCATCCAAGTCCTAATTACCTGGTTAGCTTCTGAGCCCAAATAAAGTTAGCTAGGTACCTAGGTAAAGGTTTCCCTTGACATTAAGTCCAGTCGTGTCCGACTCTAGGGGGCGGTGCTCATCTCTGTTTCAAAGCCGAAGAGCCGGCATTTGTCCGTAGACACTTCCGTGGTCATGTGGCCAGCATGACTACACGGAACGCCGTTACCTGCCTGCCGAAGCGGTACCTATTAATCTACTCACATTTGCATGTTTTCGAACTGCTAGGTTGGCAGGAGCTGGGACTAGCAACGGGAGCTCACCCCATCAAGCGGATTCGAACCGCCAACCTTCCGATCGGCAAGCTCAGCGGCTCAGCGGTTTAACCCGCAGCGCCACCACGTCCCTTTTAGCTAGGTACCTACATATCAATTATTTACACCATTATCTGTTTTTTTAAAGGGATGAGCATTTGGAGAAGCCTCAAGAACCAAAATACAGAACTGGTTATCTTGTTTAGATCTCCAAAGGATGGGCCGCTTTCATATGCAGCAAAAGGAATAAAAAGCTGGTGTTTTTCTCGGGAAGCCTCAACCTATTTCAGAAGAACAGATCCAGTGTTACTGCCCAGATTCTGCTTTAACCTGTTCAGATGGAGTACAGCCTGAATCTCTGTTCAGTTGATACTCTGGTGAAAGGAGAAAGGTAATTTTGTTTTTGCAAGAGAAGTTGGAACTTGGCTTAGAGCCCTAAGACTGCATGCATCTTTGAAAGACATGTGCTTCTTATATTGAGCATAGGGTAAACTGAGGCCATGTGCTGTTTATTTCTGCATGTTTTTGGCAGACTCTTAAGAGACAAGAATTATCTTCTAGATCACTGAGACAAATGCTTAGAAATCTTGTTTTCCAGGCCAGTCCCAAGGAAACCACTAGAGGGCAGTCAAGCATAAGAAAGATATGAGAGAAGATTGCTCTGTTGGCTTGTGCTGGGCCAACTTGTCAGTCTATGGTTGACTGAACCAAGGTTCGCTGAGTTAACCCAGTTGTTTAGGCTTGCAATAAGATACTGAAATACAAACCAGGATACTACCATGTTCTGGCAAAGCATGTGGTGCAAACCCAGCCACTCAATTTATGGAACTTAATCACTCGGAAATATGAGCTGCTTCTCAGCAGCTTTTTAAGCCACTTTGTTTTCCAAAATAACTGATTTTTCATTATAGCAGCAGACTGGGAAGCCTGGTTTTTTTGCTTATGTAGATTGCTTAAAGTACTGAAGGGAATTTTAACTGTTTGGGAATTGGAGTGCAGAAGTGAGTCACAACTGAGTAAACAGGGAACAGAACTACAGTTTACATAGAGCAGGGTAAAGACTGTGGTTGTATTCCTCATTATTTTCATCAACTGCCTGGAAGGAGGTCACAAAAGTCAGCTTTTTAAACTTTCCCCTCACCCAGATGGTGAGCAATGCTCTTGATACTTCTGTTATGGCATGATATTTTTTAAAAATCTTAGCTAGCTTTTTAAAGGGTGCTTCATATACAGAGATCATTTTCAAACACAAAAGGTAAACAAATGTTTCACCATAGGAGTAGATGATGGGATGAAAGATGTCTTAGTAGTTTAGCATGATAAAGTCACCAAACAGAGATAAGCAATTGTCAAGTTGCGCTGAAATTTTATTTCAATAAACTGTGTATTCCAAACAACACAATGTTAGGTTGTAAGTGAAAACATTTGGAAACAAGAGTTTTGTTTATCATAATAAAAAAAGAACTTTTGCCAAGAGACAGTGCACCACACTTGTGGCCATTAAAAAATTTCAACTGCAAAGAAAGCATTTCCAGGTCTTTTTGGCACCCCCCGCCCCCCCTGTAACAGCTTTGCTCTGTTCTGCCATAACCCTTTTAGTGCCTTTGCAATAAATAAATATATTTTTCCCCCATCAGGAATTTTTAGAAAATATACAAAACGCTATACATCTTGTTCCGAAAAAGGACCAGCTATTTCGGGTAAAAGATTTGAACTGACTTATGCACAAAAACAAAAGATCATGTAAAGCTGACTTTTAAATGTAGGCTGAAGTGAAAACAACTTGCTGTAATATAATCTTAGAAAAGTGATGCTTCACAGAATGTGAATGGTCAGTTTTATGCCAGGAACCTAAACTTTCTGTCACTCTAAATTACAGAAGGGCACACGCTGGAGATTCCCAGTTGAAACTGCCCTTACTTACTATCATTATTGTACAATATTCCTGCTCAATGGCCTTTTGAGATTTTGCTTTCTGATCCCGAAGTGCGGTCAGGGGAATGTATATGTAACAATGTTTGCCTATAGCTAAATATAGTTTCAATTATTAAATATGTGTACAAGAGAAGAATTAACAGCTTTGGGTCTAGAAAAAGGATAGAATAGGCATTCCTTTTTTGCCAAATATATCCTTTATGTTCAACAGTAATTGTTTCATAAGCTATTACTTCCTGTAATTGAATCTTTGTTGTCTTGCTTTGCAAGAGTCCCACCATCTCAGTAATAGCCTTAATGTAATTAACAAGCTTCACACTATTCTAGTATTTGAATGAGACAAGAAACTGTGTCTATAAACTTCCTCCTCTTGTTCATCCTCTGCAGTGCCCATTGACCAGTCTAGCAATACTGACTACCCCTGATATTTGGCAGTTCTTGCTAGCCCGTCTCATGTTCTTATTGACATTAGCTTACACTTTATTTACATAGCCAGCAGTACCACTTGAAAGTGGAATCCATTTCCTGAGTCTGTATCTGAACATTCAAAAAGAGTAAAAGGTTGAATTGGAAAAGAAGCATCTTCCGCACGTCCAATAATTCAGGACCTCAAAGGCACATGAATCGACAAAGAGGTGGTCATGGTGCTTCATAGAAATGAGATGAGACCATTCCCCCCCCCCTTTTCCCCTGAACCTGCGGGCAGGACAGGGAATCTGTTAACTAATAAAACAGATCAAACAAACTGGACTCATTTGGTCAAGGAATGCAGGCCCGCAACTAGGGTCTGTGTCACCCGGGGCAAACATGGATTCTGTGCCCATTTTGGCACCCCCCCAGCACTCATTTTGGCGCCCCCCCAGCACACATGCCCCGCTTGCCCCCCGCTAGTTGCAGCCCTGAAGGAATGTTGGTTTTTCAATGTGAAGGCTTATTTACAGTAGGTATTCTCTTATGTACAGCAACAAAATATATTACATCTTGGAAGAGCCATCATTCCTCATCTGTTTTCTGTGGAGGATGTTTTGAAAGAAATGCTTCCTCACAATTTCATTTTCTTGACCACAGGAACGGGCAGAGCTTGAAAGATTCTTACGGCATCATCGTCTGTATTCAGCTTGACCCAGAATGGCTGGAAGCTGCCCTTGTAGCCGACAAAAGCCATTTTATCTTTAAATAAATAAATAATAGTGTGCAAATGAGGACAATGATCCATGGTAACATTTAAAACCAACCAATACTCTGCAGATACTGCATTTCAGCACTTTCAGAGTCTATTTTCAACAAGGCCACACCTTAAAGTAGCAGTGTCTTTTCCTGAGAAGATGCAACTGCTTCTCCCTCACCATCCCCCGGTTTCTAGCCTGGTGCTCTAACCACTACACAAGCCTTTCTCAACTTTTTGACCCTGGAGGAACCCTTGAAATATTTTTCGGGCCTCAGAGAATCCCTGCACATTCAGGCTCCAAGAGAGGCCAGAAGTTACAAAATTATTCTATTTATTTCATGGGTCGGCCTGTATACAGGCATGGACAGTGTTCTTAAACTAAAAGTAAAGAATGAAACTTATGTCTTTAATGTGAAGTTGCCCAAATTTGAAATAGTTTTTTTTAAATAAATCATGATCTTCCAGGGAATGACCTCTCGTGGAACCCTAGGGTGCCACAGAATCCTGGTGGAGAAACCCTGCACTACACCAAACTGACTCTCAATATGCATCCTACCAAAAGAAATTACTGACGTTTTTGGGCTAGAAAGGGGAAGATTAAAGCTTTGTTTACACAGGCCCTCCCCTCCCCAAAGCTTCAGCTCTTTAAATCCAGTTCCATTAAGCATTTCAATAGTTTAGCGAAATCAGGCATTTGGAGTATTTTCACATGTAAAAAAAAAAATAGATGGACAGTTCTTAAGAGTTTTACCATGGCCTTTTCTCTACTAGCCTTCTATGTGAAAAGAAGTAGAGCAGTAAAAGACATGATTGATCTGAAAACTGAAGAAAGGATCAGCCATGGGACATCAAAACTCATAATGCTAGAACAGTTAGACGTAACAGAACTGTAGCAAAGATTATATTATATTATATTATATTATATTATATTATATTATATTATATTATATTATATTATATTATATTATATTATATTTATTATATTATATTTATTATATTATATTATAATATTAATAATACATTACCTTTCAATTTAAAGCCTGGTTTTGCTCCAAGTGTCTCCAGGACTTTAGTCCATGGACTTTTTGAAATTAACCTTCCTTTAGAGGTCATCACCACTATGGAACTAGAAGAGAGTAGAAAAATTACATACATCATTTGATTGAATTACTAGCAGAACAACTGTACTATGCTCATCAGTGCTGAAATCCATAGAACTGAACAGAATCTTTCTTTCCCCAATCACACAAAATTTGCTCAATAAGCATGTTTAATCTGAGCGGTTTATATGTGATTTGGGTTGTGGAAGTCCTTTTGATTGTTGGTTATACTGGTGAATATTTCTGGTGCTGGATGCAGGTTGTATAATGTCACTTATTTACTTTCTTTTTATCATGCTGTTTTTATAACCCAAATTATGAGGGCTGGGATATACGCTACTTGTTTGCAGTTGGAGCAGCCTACAGTATAAGCCCAGGAAAATAATAATGACTTTTCATGACATTGAGTTCAGTCTTGTACAATTTTTGGAAAAGTTAGAATTATGAGAAAATAGTATAGCACACCCTTTCCCAGTTCTTCTATATATTACCTTGCACAAAAAAGCAAATGAAACAAAATGCCACATTGACTTCAGTCAAGAAAACACTGAGTTTTCAGCTCAAAACTCTAAGCATGACATGATCTCTGCCGTTGTCAAGGTTCAGAACTGGGGTAGTGTCATGACCCCATTGCAAGGCACAAAGAGCCTCACGACGTGGAGCATGATCATTAAGAAAGAGAGGAAGCAGATAATCAAATCAACGCTTAAACCAAGCACCCAAAGCACCCACACCCATGGACTCATATGCAGATGAATAGAAGGACTTCAGATAAGCAGCGATAACCCGCACCTGGTGCCCTGGAGGACACACCTGAACCAAGAGGACAAGGACAGCAACCGGGAAAACACCCACACAGCCATCAAGAAACCCATCAAGGGGAATGGGGACAATGGAGGGTGGAGAAGCATGGGACCCCGCAAGAGGGGTGTAAACAGGACACCTCACCACCGCACCCCCATTCCCGTTTTTCTCTCTGTCAGTACCGTTTCAATAAACCGGAAATCCTTAATCCCTATTAAGTGAGTCCGTGTCTTATTCGGAACGAGGCTGGCTCTGACAGGTAGCCCATAATGTGGTTTGGCTTAATTTGAATCAACTATGATGGCATGTAAATCTAGCAATGTAATATGTAATTAGACAGCCAGCTTGGTGCAGTGGTTAAGGCATCAGGCTAAAAACCGGGAGACTGTGAGTTCTAGTCTTGCCTTAGGCACAAGGTGAACTGGATGACCTTGGGACAGTCACTTTCTCTCAGCCCTAGGAATCAGGCAATGGCAAACTACTTCTGAAAAACCTTGTCAAGAAAAATGCAGGGACTTGTCCAGGCAGTTCCCGAGAATTGGACATGACTGAACAACAAAAAAAAGTAATTAGGGATTTTAGCCTTAACATAATATATAAACTCAGGTATAGTAACTTTGACTATGGTTAATGCAAACTATAGCTTTCTGTGTGGATGCATATCAGGCCCTATACCAAGAGTTTCATATAGCCTTCCCCACAATAAAGAAACTCGTAACTCAGTATATATGTTCAGACCTTCCTGTAATTAATCCAGACAAAATGCTTATGCTGTTCTACACTCCAGCCCTCTTTTTTGTTTTTTAACCCTGCTTATGTCTTTCATTTCTGCAATCACTCAGCAGTCTCTGTCTGCAGAATAACCCTTAAAGAATCCTCCTGAACTGCACTGAACATATGCTAAGCAGGGTAGACAATATGCAGCCCCCATGCAGGAAAGAGGGTGTCAGAAGGAATAGGTTGCCCTGCCCACCATGCACTCCCCCATAAATTATCCTAGAGGAAATGGAGCCTTCTACAAATAAGGTTGTCCATCCTTGTTTACAGAATGCAAGATGGAGAAAGAATTGGATTCATTGTTCCTCCCAAAAAGCAAGTGGTTGGTACAGTAGGTCAAAGCTAGGAGTATGGTGACCTTGCAGTAGTAACTGAGTTATTGACTTATCTTGTCCCAGAGCACAGTGTCATCCAGAATATTTTAAGAGACAGCCCCCAGAGCAACCTTTTGTCTAGAGATAAATGGCTGCAGATAGAGATATGTAGGGGAAGCAAGGAGTCAGTTTCCATGACTATTTTATGACAGAGTATTCAATAGATGACTTCAAAAGTGTATCTTTCTGAAACCTTCTTGAAGGCCTCTGTTTCCAAGTAACTTACTTGTTTCGAATGTTGTTGACATAATTGATGATCTGAGCTGGGATTCCTTGTAGAATAGCGTTTTTGAAACGCATCCGATCAACAACTTTTCCATCATACCCATCAATCACTACTACTTGAATACCCTCTTCAGAAAGATAGAATGACTTGCCATCAACCTACATGAGAGAAAAAACCAATTCTTAACATCCTCCAAGGATGGAGAATCGGAAACAAATTACTGCTTATTCTAATTTTTTTCTTTGATGCTTCGCTGTGGGTTTATATGGCCTTATTTTTAAACTGAACCTAAGAGCAACATAATTATATAAAAATAAATTGACAAATTAATAAAATAAATATTTTTAAAAAATGGGGAGCAAACACTTACTGAGATATAGGCAAAGTCATCCTTGAGATGGTAATATTTGGTTTTGTAGCTGTCTATCTTCAGTTCCACAAAATGATCCTTCTTGCTCTATTTTTTTTAATGAAAGAAAATGAAGGCATTTACATCTAATCCTCAAAGAACTTCTAAAAAAAATCTTAATATTGGAATCAGATCTGCACTTTTTATGGTCCTACTCTAAAGGCATCGCACCGAAGACTCCAACAAACTTTTTTTGCTTTCCTCCTTCATATAAAATCAGAAATTTTGAGCCATGTGGAAGTAGATATAATGGACTGGAATGTTATTAACATTATCAAACTAAAGCTAGTCAAGAGAAAAGTGCTCTTAGGTTAGATGATCCAGGACAGGGGTTCAACTCTACAACTGTGTTCACATGACATGCTGAACTGCAAACTGGCCAACTACAGTTTAACCTAGTAAGTTATACTGTATGATTTCAGCCTGCATGGTTAGTTCCTGAGTCGATGGCTTGGCCAAACCTGGAAAATTTTATTAACTGAGCAAACAAATATTAAATTAACCATGGCTAAAGGATATTGTGGGAACACAGACTGTGTCAGATGGAATTCCCTGTCAGTAAACGTCCCTGCCAACACATGAAGAGAGGTCCTCAATTGAAGCCAACACTAAGACTCAAACATAGGCCTTCAGGCTTAACGTATTCTGCAACTTTCACTACAGCCAGAACAATGCCTTGAAAGTCTAGGAGAGATATTTCCCTAAGGAAATCACAACAGTAAATCAGTAAAGCAATCTACCATTTGTAAATTAGGCAATTTTTTGGGCATTGGCACGTCCACTGATGGCTTCTCGGCATATTTTGGATAGGCTGGTGCTTCACAGTCACTGGTATCAGCGTTCTTAGGGATATTGGCTTTGATCCTGATCCGTTCACAGCCTCTGATGGAGCAGAAGGCAAATGGCTCCTTCTCATGCTGAGCTTTTAGTTTGAGAAATAACAACCTACCAAAAGAAAAAAAAAGGCAAGAGTTGAGGAGCCATGACCAGGGACCTTCCATAGTTGAACAAGGGACATAGTCCGAATGGGACACAACTCTTCCTGGCAGTGGCAAAGATAAAACTCCACAGGGATTTAGGAAGAGTTTTTACAGATATGTATATTTATTTGCCCAGTAGAGGTACAGACGTTTTCCTTTCTGCCAGAAACCTAACTGTATCCACAAAGGGATAGGATTGATTCTTTTCTTTGCGGGAGAGGAGACAGCAAGGGACAGGCCTCTAGGATTTTAAACCAAACCCTCTTCCCTTTTGTGTGGGTACCCATTCTCCTTTAGATGGCAAACAAGAACTCTGGAAAAGTGAAAAAGTTTCTCTCTCTCTCATTCTCTTAATGTTCCGATGAACATTTAAAAACAAATGAAGGTAGATGCAACTAATGTATTGTCCCAAGGAGCTAAGTGGTTAAGACTGCTCTGTGACAAAGTTGCAAGATCACATATGGTATTCTTTTTCTTGTTGAGGACATTCCCATCAAAGAGAAAAAGAACGCCAACGGGCAGGATTTGAATGATTACATCGACAAGTTATAAGGATGACTTATGCTGACATGCATTCATTCAAACCCAATCAAAAAATATATCTTTCCATCCCAAGTCCATGAGAGTTTGAGAATATTGGACATTCTTGTTCTTTCCTTACCCTGTGTCTTCATCCCAATAGTAATAGCCTTTGGTAGGATATCGATATTCAAGCTTGTCCATTTGAAGAGCTGGGTAGAACACCCCAGTTTTGTAGGTTTTCTTCAAAAGGCGATTGTGAATATCTGAGAGAATGGAAAATGTTGTCCCTTTAGGATAACAAAATCCAACTTGGATCCAGTCATTCCTAAATAAAGAAAAGGAAAAAAATGCATTACTAAAAACAAAATGCTCAACTCCAAATCTCATGACTATGACTTTTCTGGAACATGCCTCAAGCCAAGTCAAATATTTAGTTTTAAAAAAAAAGTGATTCTTTCCATGCTGGCTAAATGTTTAGATGCTGGAGCTGAACTAGTTCCAGAACAATTTAAAGATCCATTAGAGCCATATGGAACAGTTCTCCGATGGTAGATCAGTGGCTATGAGCAAAGGATACATTTGACCCGTTCTGTGTATTAAATAATTAAATTATGACTGCTCTGGCTCTATTCTACAAGAACTTAGAAAGTTTAGGTGAAAAGATGGTAAAACCCATAATGAAATTCTTGGAATTATGATATCAGAGCCAAGAAGAGTGTGATAATCAATATAACACTTTTTGTTTCCCCAAACTATGGGCATTAAAAGTTCAGAAAGGTTTTTTTAGGGGTCGCACACTCACTTATTGAAATTAATGAGCCAAATAGCCAGTTCCTCAGGAGCTGTCTTGTCCCAATGAATTGTGTAGCCTTTCTGCAGAGTGATCACGGGCTGATACTGTTGATAATGGGTGCTTTTGCTTAAGGCGCCTTCTAAATACAAGGGATGCGTGTAGAAGTCATTTTTGATGATTTTCATCTTCAGATTGGATGATTTATATGCTTGGATGTACACCTGTTTAGGAACAAGAGACAAAACCCTTCATTGTATATTTAACTATATAACACAACTGTTTATTCCCAGTGGTTTTCAAATTTCTGCCTTCCATTAGGTCTTTCTACCCATTCCTATCCTTCTGGGCAATGGCATTGTTTTTTCTTTTTTAATATCTTTCAAGTTGCATGGAATTTGGCTTCCTGTTCAGCTATCAATATATAGAAGAAATAAGCCTCATAGAAGGCCATAATTGAGTTTACTGCTTTTTAACCTCTAGGAATGGGGCCCTATGGAAAAAGCTTCATTCCACTAATTCTGTTAGATCTTTGGGTTCATATTAGATTGCAGGCAGCCCATAAATTCAATGTTCACTCTGTCCTAGGTCTGACAGTGAACTATGAATTAACAGCCTTCCAATCTGTACAACCACCATCCCCACTACCTGTGCATAGCGTCCACTACAGATGGATCCTCTCCAGTCTGGAACATCAATACAGTCTCGATGCTTAATGAGCCAATTGTCCTCCTTAATAAGGTATGATCCAGGATATTCTGACACGGAGCCATCTACATCATGGAAAACTGATGTTTTATCACCATCCATGTCCAACCCATTGAACCAAGGCCCTGGTTCTCCAAAGAAGACTCTAGAGGAAATCTACATATAAGAAGACAGACATGTTGCTTAGTAAATGCTTGGATCTCTTTGAGGAGGAACACAACTTGCTCCCCACATGGTGATCTTTGTATGTGTTCATGGTTCTTCTAACAATGGAATACATGTTTATCATTTGTTTATTTAGACAGACATTTAATAGAAAGCAGTTTAATATATTGATAATGTGCCATCAAGTCAATTTCAGCTCTTAGCAACCACATAGGTAGACCTTCTCCAGGATGACCTATCTCCAGCTGTAATTTTCAGGTTTTCAGCCTGGGCATTTGTGCCTTGGGTGAGATCTCTGGATTGATTTGCTCAATTTGTTTATTTTCTTGGCTATTTGTATTTTCAGGAGACTTCTCCAATAGCAAAGTTCAAAAGTGTCAATACTCTTTCTATACAAAAGTTAAAATTACACAAACCTACAAAAGTTAAAGCCCTAAAAGGGGACTATGGTGCCAACAACAACAAAAACACTTTAAACTTTATATAACCCAAACCAACTTGTAGATCCTTATTTGAAGCCAAATCCAAACTCAGTTCAGCACCAACTGCAAGTGTACAGGGAGGAAATTCTGCACTGGGGGGGCCACTGTATGCAAAACTTCCTCTGCAAATTCTGTTGGAACCATACTATGCCTCAAAGATTTGTTCTTGGCACAATCCTTCAATTCATCAATCTACACTGAAGACAAACTCACCGGGACATCTTCAAAGAACAAATTGGTGACGTTGTTGTTGGGGCAACTTTGCCAGGCATTGTTCAGGCGGAATGCCAGGGCACTGGTATGTCGGCCTTCTAGTGCAGCAAATTTCCGGAAGGTGCAGTTCTGCACATTGATTGGCCCATCATAGAACTGAATGCCTCTGATTGGGAAATTCCTGAAACATATTTTTAAAAGATGTGCGTAGGAGTTGGTTCTAAGGAATTACCCGAAAGCACAAGTGCATTGCCAAGAACCAGTGCGATGCAACAATTAAGAGAACAGGATACCCAAGTACATGTCTACTGCTAGTGATGGAAGCTCACTGCTGACTTTAGACCAGTTACTAATCTATCAGTCCAACTCCTAGGACGGTTGTGGGAAAAAATAGAAGAGAGTGGAATACAAATGCTGTCTTGCATTCCAGGAGGAAAACCACAATATACATACATCTAACACAGCCTTTCTCAACCTTTTGACCCTGGAGGAACCCTTGAAATATTTTTCAGGCCTCAGGGAACCCCTGTGCATTCAGGCTCAAATACAGGCCAGAGGTTACAAAATTATTATATTCGTTTCATGTGTAGGTCTGTCTATATGCATTAACAATGTTCTTAAACTAAAAATAAAGAATGAAACTTACATCTTTAATGTGAAGTTGCCCAAATTGGAAATAATTTTTTAAATAAATTGTGATCTCCCAGAGAGCCCCTAGTGACCTCTCGTGGAACCTGGGAGAACCCTGGTTGAGAAACCCTGATCTAACAATAAGTCTAACAACTATGCAGTGACGCATAAAGTTTGCATGTTAGCTAACCATTTTCAAACTTAAGTCAATGAATTAGCTTCTACAGTCTCTCATGTGTGCATGTATATGCGAGTGAGTAGGAAGTTTTTTGACTCTTATTAACACATCTCAGTTTTTTTAAACTGTGTTCAAGCTGTGAATGGCCCTGTGGGCCTCTGTGCTGAATATTTTGTATTTCAGCTATGGGGGATTTTTTTGGCCTACGACTGTCCATCCATCCATCCACTAACTGTGCCAGTCCCTTACCAAGCAATATAGTGTAGTATTCATTTATTCATTTACAGCATGAAGCATTTCTCAAAACAGAGACTTAATAAGTGACTACAAGAAAACAAAAGTTGGGAGAGGAGGGGTGGGAGAAAAGAAATAAAAAGGCAATTGTTTGTCAAAGATGCTTTTAAATTAGCCAGATATTCCAGAACAGAGAAAGCATGTGGCTGAAAACTAAATCCAAATCTAGGGTAATGGTGTTAGAGAATTAGGTAAAGCCATCAATGAGGCCTATGTATAACCTCCAGAGCTGAGAGATCATTTTCTCTTGTGCTCTGTGTGCATGTTTCTCCTGGAGGCATAGTTTCTGGCTACTACAGGAGCAGGAAACGAGATTGCATAATCCCTTTGGTGGGATCCAAGTTGTGATATAGTGATTCTTAACAGCCAATTACAATTGCTATACTAATGGGAACTAATACTGATACAATAGTAGTGTGAGCCATTTTTGCATCCCAGGTTGTCCACACTAACATCACAGTGAATTTAACCTCAGTCCAGATGTGCAAAGGGTAATGTAATTTAAAATGTAATATAGAAAAGCTATCAACTCTTATTAAAAGGAAAGACCATTTTCATGCTCTTCTTTTCAAGGTGTCTATTTCAGTAGTTTCAAAGGCCACGCACATCAAGCAGAACCCTTACTTGTAGGCTCATCCCTTAGAAAGGGGAACAAACTGAGGACAAACTGAAAACTACAATGATTTAGAAGCAACTGTTGTGCCAAAGACTATTATTTGGGTCTTTGGAAGATTGGTGAACTTCATTTTGGACTGTTTTATTGAAATGGGAATCTCAGATCTGCTAACAGCAGCTGCTCATTGTAGAAGAACAGAACAAGATCTAAAATGCTGCTTTTCTTTCATTTATGGTTTGTTCAGTGGCAAGTTTAGAAAAAAAGAGAATAGAATTAAATTTTGTACTGGACCAAACAGGAAAATTTCCAGAGAGAAACTCACTGTCCAATGGGTAATGTCCTTCCACTGTGGTCTAACCCTCCAGGACCCCAGATGTTGTTGTCCATTGTTTCAGTTCCTGTATTTCCACTTTCACCAACAAAGAGGCTATTTTTGATTTCTTGTTTTGATCCATCATCGTGCGGGAAGGTCCCTCCACTAGGAGAGATCAAAATGGCTGGTCAGCATGGCTTCTTGGGCCAACTCCTACTTTTCTGTATCTGTGAGAGGCGAAAAACCCTGAACCTAAAACATGAACCAAGCATGCTTACCTAGCCAGAGTGAGGCCAATGCCATTGTCAGCAAACCTGCAAGGAAGAGAGACCATTCAAGGGTTAGTCTGAAGAACTGGATTCTGGTCTCTGCCACAGCTTTATTAATTAGGCTGTTCAACTTGTTTGGTCCATCATTACAGTGAAAAAAATCATGATTTCATAGACTAAACAAGCTTCTTTGAATATTCAGGGATGTGGAAGGGAAGTTCATTATACAGAGGGATTATAATCTGAATCTCTGCATCATCCAGAACTCCCGGTTCCCCCAATATGCTGTCAGATTAGGAAACATCAAGGGCGTAAACAAGATCACCATTTCCTTCACTGCACATTTCAACCAGAATTAAACATAATATGAGGCACAGGGATGCTGCAAACCCTAGAGATCTCAGTAAATTTATTATTTTAACAACCCATGAATTTTGCAACCCCCCCCTCAACAATAAAAACATTTTGATGAAATCCTCTCTGCTGGATCCTCATAACCAGTCCTTTATTTTCTTGCAAAATTGTGACTCCAATCCTCAAGTCATTTATTCTGAAGTAATCCCTTAATCTTGAATGACAATGAGAGAGAACCCCTTTGAGCATGAAGTACAATGAAGTTTCCTTCAAGTCAAGATTGACTCCTGGTGACTTCCAGGAAGCCTCTATGTAGTGTTCTTGGGGAAAAGGTGGAAATAGTTTGTCACTGCCTTCTTCTGGGATGCATGTTTTACTTCTCAATCTAATCCTTTTGTTTGTTTGTTTGTTTTGTTTGGAGGGGGCGGGCTGCCTTCAAGTCACTCTTGACTCCTGGCAACTGCCTGGACAAGTCCCTGCAGTTTTCTTGGCAAGGTTTTTCAGAAGTGGTTTGCCATTGCCTCCTTCCTTGGGCTGAGAGAGGGGGACCGGCCCAAGGCCACCCAGCGGGCTTTGTGCCTAAGGCAGGACTAGAACTCACGGTCTCCTGATTTCTAGCCTGGGGCCTTCATTACTACACCAAACTGGCTCTTTCCAATCTAACCTAGCTGCAGGATTTTCCAGTGTCTCCAGACCTGAAAGTAGGTATAAATTTGATTTTAGGGGAAACAAAACTTGTGGGGTAGAAAGATGGGGGAAATCCCTAAAATTATTAAATTAAATTAAATAAAAATTAAATTAAAAGAGCAAGCGATATGCCTGCTTTAAAGCTAATTACCCTTGCCTTCCCAAGTTGATGCACTGAAAAATATGTGAA
This sequence comes from Candoia aspera, assembly GCF_035149785.1. Lineage (NCBI taxonomy): Eukaryota > Metazoa > Chordata > Lepidosauria > Squamata > Candoiidae > Candoia > Candoia aspera. Next base: position 11,933,162 of record NC_086165.1, read on the forward strand.
TTGCAATTTATTTTATCATACATTGTGTTCCTCTGGTACAGTAACTAATATTAAAACAGCTAGATCCCTACGGCTATAAAAATACTTAAGTTATGAAAGCTGGAAACTTATTTGAACTTGGTCTGGATAAACACTGCCAAAAACTTAGCAAGCTGGAAAAAAAGTTTGAGATCTGAAAAAAAAAAAAAAGGAAAAAGGCCTAGGATACTCAGATTGGTTGTTAATATAGAGTTACAAGGACAGGTTGGGTGAAGGGAAGCCAGAAGGCTAAAAGAAATTAGAAACAAGCCTATGTATGGTACTGTCTATGCTGGTGGGCATTCACCACCCTGTGGCACATTTATAGCAACTAAAATTAACAATGCAGTATCATCCTGTACTGGTGTTTTGAAGCTGGAGCAAATAAAGGTCCTTGTTCTAAGGAAGTTACCAGTCTAAAGGTGGATAAAAAGGAGGATCTACCCTTTGTGACTTGAAAGCAAAGGCAAGAAAAAGAGGAAAAGCAAGGTTTAGGACTTTATTTTAATGTTAAAGTTGTGTCACACATTTAAATTGGTTTAAAAGGATTGATGTCCATAAGCTATTGTGGGGTGTGCATAGACCTATAAAGAGAGCCAGCTTGGAGTAATGGTTAAGGTGCTCAACTAGAAACTGGGAGATGGTGAGTTCTAGTCCTTCCTTAGCATGAAAGCCAATTGGGTGACTTGGGCCAGTCCCTCTCTCTCAGCCCAACCCACCTCACAGGGCTGTGGTTGTGGGACACAGGACCATTATGTACACTATTCTGTACATTCTGTAAAAAATAAAGGTGGGATGTAGATCTAATAATGAATACAATTTTAAGAGCTGCATGGAAAAGGAATACAACTCAGAGGACAGCATGTGTAGAAGCCCTGAGTCCAGTCCCTGGCATTTGCAATTAAAAACAAACAAGCACCAGCTACAGGTGATGGGAAGAAGCTGTACTTGAGCCCATGGAAAGTTACTGCCAGATGCAACTGCCAAGATTGAGTGGGATGGACAAACAGTAAGGCCTATTTTAAGGCAACATATTAGTTCTCTGTAGCAGCATCACCAAATTCCCAGAATCTTGTTCATGATGAGAATTATACTGTAAGATACATGTCAACCTGTAGCTATACCACCTAGAGGTATTTTTAGTGTGAAACCTTTTTGGAAGAAAGGGAAGGAGGGTTGCAATAAAATAATAGAAGATAATGCAATTGAAAGAACAAATAATAATGTTTTAAACTACCAGCATCAAGCATTTTCATTATGTTGCTCTTTCAGCAAAGCTTGTTAAAACTAACTTTGGATTCCTGTAAATTGTTGGACAATACAGATAACCTCCAGAAATGCTGCTGAGCAGTTTTTATGTTAATCCCTGGTTATCCAAGATAATGCTTGGCTAAGTGTAGATTAGAAGCAGGCCTGCGTAAATAATAATAATAATAATAATAATAATAATAATAATAATAATAATGTTGTTGTTGTTGTTTATTCATTCAGTCGCTTCTGAATCTTCGTGACTTCATGGACCAGCCCACGCCAGAGCTTCCTGTCGGTCAACACCCCCAGCTCCCCCAGGGACGAGTCCGTCACCTCTAGAATATCATCCATCCACCTTGCCCTTGGTCGGCCCCTCTTCCTTTTGCCCTCCACTCTTCCTAGCATCAGCATCTTCTCCAGGGTGTCCTGTCTTCTCATTGTGTGGCCAAAGTATTTCAGTTTTGCCTTGAATATCATTCCCTCAAGTGAGCAGTCTGGCTTTATTTCCTGGAGGATGGACTGATTTGATCTTCTGGCAGTCCAAGGCACTCTCAGAATTTTCCTCCAACACCACAGTTCCAAAGCATCGATCTTCCTTCTCTCAGCCTTCCTTATGGTCCAGCTCTCGCAGCCATATGTTACTACGGGGAACACCATTGCTTTAACTATGCGGACCTTTGTTGTCAGTGTGATGTCTCTGCTCTTAACTATTTTATCGAGATTTGTCATTGCTCTTCTCCCAAGGATTAAGCGTCTTCTGATTTCCTGACTGCAGTCAGCATCTGCAATAATCTTCGCACCTAGAAATACGAAGTCTTGCACTGCTTCTACATTTTCTCCCTCTATTTGCCAGTTATCGATCAAGCTGGTTGCCATAATCTTGGTTTTTTTGAGGTTTAGCTGCAAGCCAGCTTTTGCACTTTCTTCTTTCACCTTCATCATAAGGCTCCTCAGTTCCTCTTCACTTTCAGCCATCAAAGTGGTATCATCTGCATATCTGAGATGGTTAATGTTTCTTCCAGCGATTTTAACTCCAGCCTTGGATTCCTCAAGCCCAGCATGTCGCATGATGTGTTCTGCGTACAAGTTGAATAGGTAGGGTGAGAGTATACAGCCCTGCCGTACTCCTTTCCCAATCTTAAACCAGTCCGTTGTTCCGTGGTCTGTTCTTACTGTTGCTACTTGGTCGTTATACAGATTCTTCAGGAGGCAGACAAGATGACTTGGTATCCCCATACCGCTAAGAACTTGCCACAATTTGTTATGGTCCACACAGTCAAAGGCTTTAGAATAGTCAATAAAACAGAAATAGATGTTTTTCTGAAACTCCCTGGCTTATATAATAATAATAATAATAATAATAATAATAATAATAATAATAATAATAATAATAATAATAATAAAAACCCACTGCAGTTCTCAAAAGCAAGATGTTTAGTTTTAAACTAAAAAGGGCTGCCCTGAGACCAGAAGAAGGAAATATGCAGGCTTGGTTCTCAAGACACAGACAGACTGTAGCTCAAATCCAAAACAACAGTCATGTGTTTTGCACAGTTGTATCGCCAAGCTCGGATTTCTGCAATAGGATCCTCTCCAGGTGTGCTAGGACTATGCAGCCAGTGGCTCTGAGGGTTGGGAGTTCTAACAACTGCAGACCCTGCACATTTGGCAGATATCAGGTTGAAGAAGGTTAAGCCACCAATTTGCCACTGTAACCACAAGCACCTGGTGGAATGGATGGAGTCAGCATAGCCATTCTTTGTTGAACACAGGCAATTTCCTGTGTCAAATAAGCACACCACAGTTGCTTGCTTCTACAACATGCCAGGAGCAACCTGGAAATTTGGGGTGATTCTAGGTCAAGTGGAATCTCACCAGGATAGGAATTTTGCAGGACAGCTTTGAGTGGAGCTAAATTAAAACTTCAATCGTATGAACGTTTTTGTTAAAAACATGAATGCTGTTAAAAATTAAGCAGAAGACGATTACTTTCTGCTCACATATGTGATCACTTCCCCCTTTCGATATGGTTGAAGATGCAATTTGCTAACAACTGTGGGAGGTCCCCTGGGGCTGCAGTCAAGGTTTTGGGGGGTGACAAGTGGCCCATGGGCTTCAGGTTGTGGCATTCTGCGTAGGATGTGCACAAGAACTCCTGTTTACACAAAGGCTAGAAAGCACCTCTTCTCCCAAACATTACAGAATGGAAATATAGAGTAAGTGATTGCAGCGATGTCTGCAGAGGGGTCAAAAAGGTCAAGATGGCCACCACAACCATGAAACTGAATCTACCTGCAGGGATGCATGCAAGTAAAATAGGGTGGGGCTTTAATTGCATGGTTGTGGCCAGCATTTTGACTTTTTTGCCAGCCCTCTCCTGCAGCCAACCCTGAAATGAGGATTGGTTGAAGGACTAGAGCTGGACAATTTAAAAAATGCAATGGGACCCCAATTCCCCTTTTTCTCCCCCTGCATCAGAGCTAGGAAGCAGACAAACAGCATCTTCAGGACATAATCCTGAGCATCTGATTTTGCTGGACCCTGCGCAGAGCTCTTGTTCATTGGAGCAAGTTATAAAAATTGTAAATAATTTTAAAAAATAAATACATAATTGGATAACCCAGCGTTCTCAGAAAGCAAAATAAGAGAATTGTCTTCCATCTGTACAAGACTTTCACGCTGACCATTGTTTATGCATCCTTTTGCCAAGCGACACTGTCTTATGTCTGCTTCCCTGGCACTGGAATTCTTGGCAATAATTTGTGACCACATAAAATAAAAGCACCAGGCCAGCTGCTTATATTTTATTTTTGGGCTCAAGGAAGAAGGGCTTATTTAAAATTCCCCTTCTGCTGCAGCATATTGTAAAAGGGAGCATGCACACAGATGTGCATAACAAAACACACACTGTGCACTCGCACAGGCTTCAGCAGGCAAGCTGGGGTTTGTGTTTGCAGAAACAAGGGGCCTGCTCCCTTGTTGATTTTCATTTTCACCTAAATCTCAGCCAGATGAAAGATGCTAGAAAAAGAGCCTTGCCACAGACTTCTGCAAAGGCTTCTGCAAAGATGGGGCTGAACTCAGAGGCAACACTCACTGGCAGTTGTCCAACCACACGTCTCCTCCCCTCAGCCAAGCTCCGTGGTCCTGGTTCTTGTAAGCGATAAAGCGTTGAATTAGAGCCGGCTCTCTGGGCTTCAAAGGGTCAGCATCCTTGTGTGGGCTGTATCTGGAATTGCAAGAGGCAGAAAGGGGCATCAGTGACCCCAGTTTTCTAAGGAACCACCTTGAGGTGGGATGCTATGATATCATCCCCTCACAAGTTCCTACATCAAAGACAGGCTTCTAGTCCTCATTAGAAAAACACAACAAAACTCTCTGCCACTGTACCTGATTACAGAGATGGACTTGGAGAAGGAATGAGGCAGGAGTTAGCAAAATACAATTTAAGACCAGGACAGGAAGAGTATGTTAGAAAGAATTGTAAACTGGCTCTGCCTTAATTTTCTTTGGTATAAGAGGGAGGGAAAACACCACCAGGCTTTTATGATATTGTTACTGTAACTTCTTTGCAGTAAATCTTACGGAGTCAGTGTCCTGGCTTGGCCTACCTCAAAGGTTGACAATCGTGGACTGCAGAAGACCTGGAAAACTGTGACTCTCCTGACAGTGCTAAATGATACCACTCTATGCCATATTTTGTGGAGTTCCTGGGAGATGCCATTCAGAAACACTTAAAAGTCCACCCATTTCCCACCTCCAAAGTACATCTTTTGAATTTCCCATTTTTGTTTTTTTGGAGTAACTTCATGGTTGCCATCTCGGTAGGGTAGCAAACATGTGAATGTCACAAAGAATGGAGAAGCCCAGGGACGGATGGGGCATCTCTATTAAGTTCCTTTTCTGATTAACTGCTACCTTTCCTATGACCTCAAAGGGAGGCAAAACGGATTGGACTAGTCAGGAAATTCTTTGGCTGCTGCATTTGCTTTGCTAAAAAATGAATTAAAAGTAACATTAAACAAGAGACATTGGGTCTTTTCAGGGTCTTGTGACAATAGGTTCTGCTGGAGAATTATGCACTGCACAGGAAAAAATAGAACAAGCCAACAAGGGTACCTGACCTCTCCCCTTTTCTGCAGCTAACCAATATATTTGCTTTCTCAGTTCCCATCCAGACTATTAACCACAACAAACCTTAACCTGCCAAGGTTTCGTCATAACGAGATGGAGTATTATCCAAGCATTTTCAAGAGTCAGGGGAAGTTGTGGAAAGGAAAGGAAGCCAGAAAAGGAAGTGATAAGAAAATCTGGTCCCAGCAGCTTCTCAGCTGCCACATAGGTGAAAGTAGCTGCAAATCTTTTCCCCACCAGTGACTTTTTTTCCTTTACTAGAGTTATCCTACCATTGTTGTGCCCAAATAATAACAACAATGGGGTCAGGCTTTCTATCATTTTCAGGATAGCTTTACAAAGTCACTACTGGGGGAAACAGCTTTGGTTAGCAAAAAGAGAAGAAGGGGGAAGAATGGGGATTGATAGCTTTCTTCTGCTGTCCCCAGATGGGGACTGCTTTCTGTTGAGCACAATGCATTTTCAGCAAACTTGAAATATTAGCATTGGACACTCTCATGGTACTCATGAGATGATGGTGATGAGGGTTATGATGCAGGCAGGCCTAGAATAAATGCCCAGGTAGATGACAGCATTATTTCTTTTCATGTAATCATCCATTATAAGAAGCTCAGTTGGGTGGGGTTGGGGTTGCACTCAGGGAATTCCCAAAAATTAGTCCTTCCTTTAGCCATTCAAGCCTGATTTCTGATCGCATTGATACAGATGGATCAGAAGAGCAATGGCTAAAGGATGGGGCCATGCTAACTGCAAGGGTGTTAGTTTAGTATTTACATTAGCACCTAGCTTAGACTCACTTCTCCCATTTGAGCCATAATAGGGTGATTCCAGCAATCTCAATGAACAGAAGAGATTATTTTAAAATTGTGGATCTCAAAGATCCAAGGCAACAAAGCTGCAAGGAGATTGTGATGACTATTCAGGGCTAGCAAAACAATATAAATTCTATACTCCCCCAAAGTAAGTCCCTACCAACAAACAACATTACAGAAATTTGAACATGTGAGCTTATTTTGCCCTGTTTATTTTACCTTGATGAGATAATGAGGAGACATACAAGGAGCACTGCTCATAGAAATGCCTTGCTTTTGACCTTATAAAATGCCTAATGACCCCTCCCCTCCGGAAAAAAAAAAAGAACCTCTGGTTCCAGATATTTGATCAAGTATTGTCAACGTATTTCCTGTACAGGCTTTGGAAGCATTAGGACTAAAAATGTGCTCCTTTCTGCATAAATGAAAAGGCATTCAAGATGTTGAATGGTACTTCTCACCAATGATGGATTTTTTTTTTCCTCACCCACTTTTGACTCCAGGTAAACTTAGAAGAGAAATCATCTAAGAATGAATAAAAGAGGGAGGATAGAATCTGCTCTCCATATAACAAACACTCTGCGAAGAATAATGGATTTGAAACCAAAAGGGGGAGACACAGGGCTTAATGACAGCCTGAACTTCAAGGATCAGAAGATGTATGAAAAAAAATAGTAAAATCAGCATTCTTGAAGATGATTAGAAACTTGCTGAGGATGAGAATGTGAGAGAGGGACAGCATCTTGTTGGAACAGGAAAGGTGTCCCCAGATAAAGAAGTTGCATGGCTTGGCAGGTCAGATGCCCTTTGCCAGTATCAGAAAACAGCCCAAATCAATGCAAAATTTCCCATGGATATGAACAGCAACTGTAATTCCCTCTCAGCCACATCAAAGCCACGGAAGTCAGTTTACCTTCCAGAAATCAAAGTCAGGATTGGTCGTTTGTCTTTGGCTGATGCTGGCGTTGTTTTAACTCCATTATCAATTATCATTCCAGCCTGGGGAGAAGGAGGAAAGACACTTGGTAAGCAATATCTATTCTGAAAAATCTGCACTGGACACATTCGTGGAGGGTGGGAAAAATCTTTTACGGAGGTCTGCAACACCTACACGAGCAAAAGAATTTGATGCCTTATCTGGTACAAATTGGATTGCGCTCCCTTTTATTTTCACAATTTGGAGAATTCATTCATTGGTTCATTAATTAATTAATTAATTCGATTTATACCACCATCCATCTCAAATTCATGACTCTGAGAGGTTCACAACAGATAAAAACCTCATAAAATACGTAACTATAAAAACAACACACACACAATCAGCAGCCAAGGTCAAAACAGAGCAGAACAGAACAGCCACCAACAAATCAACATAACCATTGTATAGGCTCTGCCTCACATCTGGATCCCCAAACCCAGTGACAAAACTTATGTCTTTAAGGCTTTGCAAAAGCCCAGCAGGATTGGGGCCAGTCTAATCTCTGAGGGAAGTGTGGCCTCTAATATTCACCCATGCCCAGCTTCCCACGGCACCTAGTTGTGTTAGAGAAAAGGGAGTTTTTATTATAGTTAAAATGTCTCTTGTTTTTTACATTGTCCCCACTCAACTGTATTCCACAATTTTATATAGCCATTCTTTCCTTCCTCTGTCCCAAGTTCACAACTTCTTAAGATACTGAAGATTAAATCAGGAGAGCTATCTGAAAGAGTTTTAGTGCTGCTTAGAAAAATCAAGGAAGCAGAGGAATCAAAGAGAGTCTTGGACTTGAGACGAATTAAATGCATACTAGCGAAGGGCTGGAAATTAATTTATAAAGAAAAGGACATAGTTTAATTTTTTTAAATTGTATCTCCACAGTTCTCTTGAGAGTCAAAGTACTCGTGATATTAAACAGACTGATGTTCTTAACAGTATTAAGTTTATTGTGTGTGTAGTCATACATCAAATCTATATTGAGTACTGTAAGATACACACATCAGGTTTCCATAGATTAAAGATAAGGATATCCATTGCTTAAACCTGTTTTGTTTTTTACACAGAGAAAGAGGCGGCTAATGAGGAGGCTAATTCTGGGATGTATCAGAATGAAATTTATTCTGCTGTAAAGAAAAAAACAACACTTGAGAATGTTCTACTGGTGTCAAGAGAAGCTCCTTTCTTGAGACAAACCACAGTTTGGAGAGAGGATACTCATAAGGACTGGAGGAGGGGGGATGAAACTGTCTCCTTTATTATACAGCGGGGTCTCAATTCTAATCTCCACCATAACTTTTATTTTTAATGGCTGGGAAAAAAAAATCTCAGTGCCATCAGTGCATTTGGTATGAAGCTTAATTTGGTCCAAAGTTCACATTGTCATTCACATGTACTAGTTGATCATTACCTTGCCCACAAGGAGGCACCAGGTTTGAGCCCCATAAAAGAACATCTGGCTACCCACATCTGAGGAGTCTCAGTAAGGATGAAACTGATCATATGGTGCCTGCTGGTGGTCAATATAACTGAAAAATACCACACAAGATATCCCCAGGACACACAGGACAATTCTACAGCACCCTGCTACTTTCAGATGCCAACCCTGCTACAACATAGTGTTGCCAAGGTTTGTGCAGCAGTGCCCAGTATTCATCAAATGATGACAGGTGCAATAAACTAGATTTAATGAGCAGCTAGTTCACCATATTAAAGTGCCCTGTAACTTGATAGTTACAGCCTTCCACATATGAAATGTTATTTATTTATTATTTATTTATTATCCAAATTTTGTTACTGCCCATCTCCCACAAAAGAGGGACTCTGGGCGGCAACAAAACTTGGTTATGCTCCCCTATACATATCTAATGCTCAGAGTCCCTCCTTGGGGGGAGATGAGCAGTAGTATAAATTTGAGAAATAAACAAGTAAGTAAGTAAATAATGCTGCTGCTCCTTCTTTTAGACTCTTTTAGATTCTCACTTTTAATATATACTTTTAGTTTTCAATTCATGTGTCTTTTATATCGTCCAGCTTCCCATAACATTTTTTTTAAAGATTTAGATGTTTATTTTTACTTGATACAGTATATCCTTTATGCCTTTTTCAAGGACTGTATCCCACCTTCCTTATGCTGGTCTATGACTGTAAGAAATACTTGATTTGATTTGACACAGGATATATACTGTGTAAAAAAATAGAGTAATTCCCCCCTTCCCAAGAGGTGGGAGTAGAAGTCATATTATATCACATACATGGGAACAGGGCATAATTTAATATCTGTAACTCTGTTCTGAGAGTTTAGGGAAAGGTGGACTGTATACACCATTCTGATAGCTCATCTACAAGTCAAGAGCCTTGGCTGTATGTGGTCATTTGCTTTATCACACCTGGGAATGTAAGAGTGGGCTACTTCACAGGCTTATAGTGCAAATTTAGTGAAGGCTGCAGACAAAGAAAAAAAAAAGCTAGTGCAAAGAACAACTGGAAATCTTGAAAAAGGGGGAATGGGGAAATGAAAGCCTTTTTATCTTTCTCTCTGCTTGGAGCCAAAAGCTAACAAAAACAGAATTTGCAGGGGTTTTTTTTAAGATAGCAGGAAAGTTTGCCATTGATTTTACGGGAGCAGGAACAGTGACCAATAACAGCTTTCTGCTTCAGAAACTGGAAGAGAAAAAAAAGCATTAAACCCCATGAAGTGCAATTTTTGCTTGTTTTCACTGGAGGCGGACTTACTCGATAGTTGGAATGGGCCCGATTGTTATAAAACAAGCCCATTGGAATGTGCTCCGAATAGCCAGGCGGGTACATTCCGACAGAAAGTCCCGTTGGTACGTGATGTAAAACAAACCAAAAACCCGTTTCCTGCAAAGGAAAACACAACAGTTTCAGCCTAAGATGGAATCAGGTTACTTGAGGTATTAAAAATAAAGAAAATCTAATTATTTCTAGATACAGAATGACCATCTGTGAGAGCCAGGATGAAGTAGTGGTTAAAATGTTGGACTAGGAATGGGGAGAGCCGTGTTCTAATCTTCCTTTAGGCATGGAAGCTGGGTAGGCAAAGGAGGACACAGACAAGGGGGACAAATGGGGAAAAGGAGGACATACTGACTATTTAACTTTCTTGGCATCCGTGATGAAAATTAGAGTGAAAAACTGCAAAAACTAAAAATGTACTTAGGCCCACATGTATATGAAATTACCTTTTCCAGCATCAGGAAGACTGGTTTTTCAATTGCAGGAATGTGCTAGAGCCCTTAGGAGGCAAAAGCCTTCAGCATGTAACTGATTAAAGTCTTGTCAATTTCAGGCAGAGGTTGGGGCAGTGTTTCTTAACTTTAGCAACTTTAAGACCTGTAGACTTCAACTCCCAGAATTCTCCAGCCCTGTTTACGCCTTGTTCCCATGTATGTGATATAACTTCTACTCCCACCTCTTGGGAAGGGGGGAATTACTCTATTTTTTTACACAGTATATATCCTGTGTCAAATCAAATCAAATCTTTATTATGGTCATAGACCAGCATAAGGAAGGTGGGATACAGTCCTTAAAAAGGACAATATTTGATTTTAAGGCTATGCCTGCCGGACGGAGGACATGAAGACAAAAGGGAGGACATGTCCTCCTTTTCCAGCCATCTGGTAACCCTAAACCGGGGTGACTTTGGGTGAATCCCTCTCTCTTAACCCAGTGTGGCCTAGTGGCTAAGATGCTGGATCAGCAACAGGGAGAGCCAAATTCTAGTCTTCTGTTAGGCATGGAAGCTAGTGGGCCAACCTTGGGCAAGTCATTCCCTCTTAGTCCCAATTAGCACCAGGCCATACAACAACCTGGGTGAAATATAAAACTCCTTGTGGCATCCTATTCAAACAGCTTCATTATGAACTGCAGTGAGTGCAGTCAGAAACAAGCAACTGAGTGGGACCAATGCTAAGAAGAACAATAGTTGGAAAGAGCTAGCATGGTGTGGCACAGCATTCCCCAACCTGGTGCCCTTTCCTAATTCTTAGGCCATGTTGGCTAGAAACTGGAATGGAAGTTCAACAGATCTGGAAGGTATCAGGTGGTGGGTCCAATTAGAAAAAAAATATGCTAAGTTGGCTATGCAGTGTTTCACTGCCTCTTAGCATAACCTACTTCACAGGATTGTTGTGAGTATAAAAGAATGGATGAAGGTGACCCTAAATTCCACACAGAACAAAACCAAAGAATCAGCAAATGAGAAATAATACAACCAGATTCACTTCTACATTAAGTGCTCCATTAGGACATATCCCAATCCAAGTGGGATATGGACCACTCACATGTAATTCCCCCCAATACCTCCCATCATTATGGCAGTCTCTGAAAGCTTTCTGGGAATGGCCAGATTTCCTCCTGGCTGATACAAACTGCAGCCGAAAACCTACTGTAAGATTTTTTAAGTTTTTTAATGCTAATAAAGCATCTCCAGTTTGCAGCAAATTTTCTTAACCGGAAAGCCACGTTTGCTAATTCTGTGCCATGCCAGGATGGAAGAGACCAGCTAATGTATTTGTCAGCTCTCCAAGGTAGACCAGATCAGGAAATCAACTCCGTAGGAAGCTAAAGCTACTTTCATTGAGATTGGCTCTAATAACAGAATCTTGCAAGTATGATTGTGCTGGATCTCCCCTCCTCCATCTCCTTTTTCATCCATTCAACCGTGTCCACTTCTTGAAGACTGCCTGGAAAGTCCCTGCAGTTTTCTTGGCAAGGGTTTTCAGACATGGTTTGGCCATGGCCTCCTTCCTAGGGCTGAGAGTGTATGACTAACCCAAGGTCACCTAGCTGGCTTTGTGCCTAAGGTGGGACTAGAACTCACGGTCTTCCAGTTTCTAGCCTGATGCCTTAACCACTACACCAAACTGGCTCTCACAGTATATGCACACAATATACCCCAGTAAATTAGAGAGACATCTGTCTGAGCTGCTTCCAAATGTTATCTTGTTGCTCTGGAGTTGAAAAAAATGCTTCGTCCTGTTTTGCCTAGGTAACAGTTCTTGCATATTTCCATCAAGGTCCTCTTCCTTACTCTGTACACATGCTACAAGAAATAATTAAAGCTTCCTAGGAGATCAAAGCCCACACTCCACAGAAAATGATATACTGTTCTGCGCCTGCTTCCTTCCTATTCCCTCTGAAGAGGCAGGAAATTTTGCCCTCTTCCTGCACATTATTCCATCCTCTCCCTGGCATAGCTGTACATGAGAACTCCTGTCAGCTACTCAATGAATTGCAGTTTGAGGCTCACCTCTCCTACACACATCCTCAAATAGCAAAAAGAGTTATGTAAAAAGAACATAAAAAGAGCTCCTTTGAAGCACATTATTCTCCCACTCTCTCTTGGATCCTTCAGTCACTCATGGAGAAACAAAGATTCAGTACAATCAGCTGCTTTGGGGAAGCTCTTGGTTACAATTATGCATAAATCACTGCTCCGGGCTCTCAGCTGGAAAGTGTGCTCAAAAGACTGATGCGCACAGAAACATGTTTGTGGAATAATTTTCAGGCAGTATATTGTAATTCTTCCACACCCTAAAAGTAATACTTTTTATATGTGTTTAGAGTGCGTTTAAGAATGGGTTGGTCCCTCACAGTTACTTAGGAAACAAGAGAATTATTTTACACAAATGATTTGCAGATTGGCTAATGGGTTAGTAAGGTTTGGTTTCCAACCCAGGTCAGATTAGGAATCGTATCCTGCCAAGCAGCCTCAGATGGCCAAACGTTTGCCCCTGAGAGCGAAAATCATCATACTCACTTCAGATCCTGCAGCCGCGCAATTTATGAGGTTATTGTGTGGGTTTGCCAGCCAGAAAGTGGATACGGCACTGTTGGATAAGAAAGCTGAGCATGAGAAACCAAAACTCAAACATCTTCCCAATGCCAGGCCTGCAGAGGAGATGGATGTTCATTGATCACAGGCAAGGCAGGCCAAATAACAGTGCAATGCCTGGCTGGTATCTCTCTCCACCCCACCCCACCCCACCCCACCCGACCCCCTCTGGTGCCCTATTTTCTTCACTGCACCCTTGTCAATACAGGGAAAGATCTCATCCCAGGTTTGAAAGGCTACTGGAATTTCAGGACAAATTTTGAGTGATGTTGCAGGCAGCTATGAAGCTGCAAAAAGTCATTGTTATTTTATGAGTGTGTCTTTCTGCAAAACAATGGAAAAGGAATGTATACTGTAGGTCAGTGGGCTTAAGTGGCAATGCAACTGCTCCTTCTGGCTTCCCGCCATATCTGGAATTTCAAGACTCTTCCAGATGCTTGATTTCTTTTATCACTCTTGGTTCATTCTCTTCCCCACCACTGATCACTTTTATCTCTCAAGCAGCTTGTTTTTTATTCTCCAGTAGCAGAACTGTTTTGCAGTGTACTGCCCCATACTAGACATGTTGCACTGCTCCTTTGCATGGGACTGAAATATTGACTGCGATCCGATTTGTACTTGGGATGGTAAATAATATATTGCAACATGTATCACTTTTTGTCCAAGCTTCTTTTTGGGGCAAATTTTATTTACTTCCTTAATTTACAGGCTGCCCAACTCCATCACAAATGATGCATTGTTTGATTCAAATCTCATTTTTTCCCTTTCCCTGCAGGAAACAGTAAGTTGCTAGTCTTCAAGAACGACCATCTTTTGCGCAGTAGCCGAAGTCCACCCCTTTTTTGATGCCTTGTGATTCAGAATCAATTGCAGAAGAGCAAAAAGCAAATATGTACCCTCAGAACAGAAAGGAGGGGAATATGCCAGGGCCATCTGCATTATTAAAGGAACAGAAGACCTGAGCAACTCAAGTAAGACAGAAAAATTCCTATTTGCGTTCTCTATGGAAAAAGATCCAGGATAAGCAGAAAGACTATTTTCCTTGATCTGGGTGGGCTGTGAATTTAGGAACGCTATGATGTATACATGGAATTTTATCCAATGCAATCAATGCCCAGAAGTGACGCACTTTTTTGATACTTCCTCAAAAAAGGGAATGGAAAATATGAATGAAAAGCTAAATCTTTGTCTGAAACAACGGCCAGGCCTTTTGTTTCCCAGGCATTCTGAAGAGGAAAGATGAATTAAGCGTGCACTTCTCTTCTACCACTTGAGAGCAAAAGAATTTAAATGTTCTTAATTTGGTCTGGCTTTCCTCACGGAAAATCCCTTTTTGGGACCAAACGTTCAGGTGGCTACTTCATGAAAGTAAGACAGCAAACATTTAATTTGCTTACACGTCCTCCTTCTATGCTGAACGATCCATGTGAAATTCTGTAAGCCAGAGATGGTCAGAAAAATAAAATGTTATTTCCCTACTCACTTGCAATCCTGTCTAGGCTTGGGGACATATCCTGGATAAGCATCTTCAGTAATGGCCTTGCACATTCTTGTGTCCCGATCGGATGGTAGCAAAGTGCCTGGTTTCACCACGAGTCCAAGGCAGTGGTCAAATGTGTTGCGCACCTCAGGCCCATCTTCAGTAAAGAAGCAATGACCCAGGGAGTCATAGCCAACCACGTCCTTGATCTGGGTGGACAAAAGCAACAACAGCAAGAAGATGGATGGGAGCTCAGCCTCTTTGGATGCTCCCTGGACAAGCCTTCATCTCAACAACAGTGTGAAGCGCACAGCTTCAAGAAAACTCAGCTTCAAGCAGCCCACCAAACAGAAGAAGGAAGAGCTTTCTAATAATAACAGTTCCAAAAAGAACTTGCTTTGCACAACATTGGAAAAGAGACATAGTACCGAGATATCTGATTTGGAACTGAAACCTGGAGAATATGCAGCGATGGCAAGACGAACAGTATATATACAATAGAAGTTTATCTAAATTTAAACAAGAATGGTCCCTATATATCACACAGCAAGACAAATATAAACATTTTGGGTATGGTTTCTAAAGTTTATGTTAATGAATACTGTAAATTGGTCAGAGTTCAAAGAAGAAGGGGGAAATCAGAAATTAAATACCTATTTTATTTCTAGTATGGTTTTTTTTTCTTTTTCCCCTTTATTTTTAGTATTTACAAATAATAATACAGTGGGGATTTGACACTAAGCTCAAAGATTTATGCCTTTTGTGATTTTTTGCGTGAAACTGAAAAAAATGAAATCATGATTTATGGATTTGATGATTAGATATAATAATGGACAATACAAATAATGAAAGCTATGTTGTAAACTTAGAGTAAGAGTTTACATAAATGCATACTTATAGCTGTTGCAAAAAAAGTCCGGAGTCATTCTTTTCTGTATTTTCTTTTTTCTTTTCCTATTTTTGTACTTTTGACTTTACTCTTTTTCTCTTTCTCCACTGTTCCTGTGTTTTACTTTCTTTTCTAATCATCATTCTTCATTAGTTTTTATCTTTTTATCTTGAAAATCTAATAACGTTTAATAAAAAAAAAGATTTATACCTTGTGTGTGTGTATATCAAAAAATTTTATTTGACCACTTACTGATACTATCTCTCCTAGAATTGTATCTTTGTTATAAATAATGATTAAAAAAGAACTTGCAATATGCAATATGCAAGCGCTGGACAACCTTGTTGCAGCGAGGATGGCTACATTTCTGATTTTTTTTTTTTTTCCAAGGACCAACTTTCTGCTGATGTAACTGGAGGGAAGACAGCCAACATTTTCATCCCTCGGTTCTCTGGGGGATTTGTAAGAAGGTTAAAGTAAAACAAGTGCATTAAATCTAATGGGAGTCTTAACACATCTGCTTGGCTTGTTATTTTTAGATGCACGCAGAAAACCTCACCCAAAACATACGGTCTACTTTCTATATTTTATATTTTGGCAGCACAGCTCCAGAGCATCCCTGTCTTATACTAAGGATGTTATACAGGGATGGCACAAGATTAGGTATTTATTGTGCCATGCCTGTATCGTGTTTTACCATTATGCTACGTGGCTTCATCCATTTGCAATTATTTTTTTCCCTTTCTGTCTTTAATAAACCTTCCTTCTTGCCACATAAACAAACAATAAATAATTCATCCAGGAGGGAGAATTGCAGTGACAACACATAGTCACATAGTGTAATGCTCTGTGTAGCTTTTTTCATTGTTCTCACACTCTGGATGCCTGTCTGTTATCCCTGATGAAAGACGTCTGTTAGAATGCACTCGTGACACTGAGAATGTATGATCCCTCAAAGCTTCACTGAAGATGTTCCTTTGATTGTGCTCTTATATAAAAGTGGTTGGAAATCTCGAAGCTTTCGCATGACTCTCTACAACTGGTGAACTGCAAGTAAAGGAATTCTGTTCCTTTAATTCATAAAGGAATTTTGCAATACGTTTTTGCAAAGTTTTTGCAATACTTTACAATACATTTGCTCACCCTCCTTGCTGGATTTGAAGCACATTTTCTACCCCAATTGGCTTAACAGTTACTCTCTTTTCTCCCACATCCCTGGGAATTGTCTCTTTACTGCATAGGCACAAAACTTCCATTTCAAGGAAAATATACCTTCTCCCTCATTCTTGCAATGGCTGGAAGCAAGTACATAGAGAAGGCTTTTCCTTCACCAGCATAAGGCATCATGTGATAGATTATAGCTATAAAACAGGATCAGGATACTGGCTTTAATTCTCTTCTAACCCCCTCCCCCCTTTCCCTCCAATCCTTTGAGCATCATGTGCCTGAAAGATGACATGACTTTAAATCAGTGAATTTATAAATGTGCAATGCCTAAAATTCAGCCAGAAGAACAGGATGGCCTTTTCTCCCATTAAAGCAAGAGCCATGAATTAAAAATGGAATTACCAGTACCAGATGCAATAATTGCCACAGTTGGTCAGCGCTGAAATGCATCTGGAGTCTTCCTTTTGGCACGCTGTTTGCCAGGCTCCATTTCACTTTACACCCAGTGACAGCTTCTACTATGTATATAGAGCATATCAACGGTTTCTGGCTGAACGTGCAGCCCTGCAGCCATAAATATCAACACCGCTCCCCATAGCTCAGGGCCAGAATGTTAAGATGGCAGATTTAGCAAGGGTGCCTGCAGCCACCGTCTTTAGGAAGGTAATGAGGAGAGCAGAAACTCAATGCACTTTGAAACCCCAATTACAAACAGAGCAACATTTTACATTTTAACTGGTACTGTTGGCAGGCAGCCCAGGCTGATTTACTAGCCTGTCCTGGCTATGGGGGTTCAGTTATGTACGGTATTTCTCACACAAGATAAGTTGACCCATGAGCCATATTTGCTGCCTGTGCAGACAATACAGGTAGTTAAAGACTAGCTGAAAGAAGACTTTTCCTAAGACTTTCTTCAGACCAAAAGGCTGTTCCTTTAGCTGGTAAAGCTGTGATGTCACAAATATTTTAATAGGAGGGTTGTGGTTTTGGTGCTATCGCTCCAACATTTGGTCCCCAATATCTACAAGTAGGACTGGAAAAACTGGACGCTGGCAAAACAAAAGCAACAGCAATCCAAAATGATTAAAAACAGCTACATAACAATGAATCTACAAGGCTCCAGAGGTCCAGATACAACTCTTCCAGTTTACCAATGGACTGACAGCAAGCCACTAACCAACAGGGCTCACCTAACCAGGTTACGTCAGTGCTTGAGGAATCTAAGCTTAGATTACAATGTGGCCTTATTACAGCAGGTTTACATGGTAGGTAGTTGTGTCTGGAGCTCTGTTTGGAAGCATATTAAACCACCTAGAAAAAAAAAGCAAAGATCAAGAGGTGGAGAAAGGAGCCTCTTGAGCACTAGAAGAAGAGTTGGGAATGGTCCCATCATGGCTGATCGATCTGTCTGTCTGTCTGTCTGTCGTATGGCATAGCAGTTCAGTGTTCATGCTGCTTTTTCTTGCTGGGAAATCCTTGTGAGGTACAGCAGACAAATATGTAGACTATTTAGCTGGGACAAGTCACATTGCCCAGGGTGCACCACGAGGAGGCTAGACTACATTGCACCAAGTTGGGCTGAGAGAGAGTGACTGGCCCAAGGTCACCCAGCCGGCTTTCATGCCTAAGGCAGGACTAGAACTCACAGTCTCCTGGTTTCTAGCCTGTTGCCTTAACCACTAGACCAAACTGGCTCTCTTGGCTGATATGAGAGCCTAGAATATGTTTGGAGAATGCAAGAAGGACAATTATCCTTCCATCCAAATATTACCTACACTTGACTCACCCTGCAAATGGCAACTCTGAACCTAGCTTGGCTGGTCTCAGAAAAACTAAGCAGGATTCAGCCTAGCTTGTACTTGGATTGGAGGCCATTGGGAAAGCTTTAGGCCGGACTGGGAAATTAAAGAAAAAATCTTGGAAAAAGGCAATGTCAAACTATTCTAGCATTGTTACCAAGAAAACAATATTGATGGTCCATGAAACCAGCAGCAGTTGAGGTCATCTCAAGGGAATCTATACCTTTTCCCCCTATCTTAAGTGGATGCATAATAAGATCAAAGACTGAAAACCCTTCAATTCCTCTCTACCTGATGCCATCTCATCTTTGCAGCAATAGAAGAACCAAATCCCAGCATCTTACCAGCAAACCATTGGAGCCATGCACGGTGACACAACGGGAGAAGGTGTGGTGGATGGACATATCCTTCACATAGGTAGGAGGTTGGTAGCCCCCCTTCTCATCCACGTCTTGAGCCATGTGGAAGTGCACTGGGTAGTGTCCCAGCAACTGCTGGCCCATGTGCTTCAACTCTATGCCTTCCATGTGGACCGATTTAAATCCAAGTCCAATCTAGAGAACAAACAAGGCTAAATGAAAATATGGAATGAAAACCCCTAAACTTGCATCTTTGGGTAGATTAAAAGCACATAGCCACCACATACCACAAAGGTGATCCAGCCTAAATTAAGCCATTTTAAATGCTGAGTTTTTTAAAGGGGAAAAAAAATTAAGCAGGTGCTTAGTTCTCCCTAGAAATCTACAGGGAAGCCATGCTCAGGCTGCAATAAAACCCCAATACAAGTTAATTGCAGGAGTTCAGAAAGTTTATAGATGAGGCTTCCCCAACCTGGCACCCTCCAGGTGTGCTGGACTACAGTGCCATCTTCCCCAGCATGAGGGTTGAAGATGTTGGGAGTTGGCACCCAGGGCTTCTAAAGGATACCAGCTGGAGGATGGTGATACCAGCTCTTTGTGTTATATTGTATTATTGATACAGAGAAGATCCCCCAACAAAGCAAGCAAACAAAAGGAACTGCAAGCCATACCTTGATGTGGCCACCAAAAGTATCAAAATCGAAGAAGGAGCACAGATGGGTGCTATAACTGTAACATCTTTTCTCCATCTCGCCCATCACTAGAATGTTTCGGGTTAGCATCCCGACTTCAGCTCGCATGTCGATGCCATCAATTATCTCTCCCATGTGAAGGTAGGTGGCTTTCCCTAGGGGAAAGAATAACATCCAGTGTGTTACAAAAGGGTCAAGATTAATATAATGAGGGCTTCAATGGAAAAATAGATCAGCATGGCCAGGAACCTGGCCCCAAAGAGTGGGAAGGGGCAAGGTCTCTTGTAAAGGAGACACGAAGAGGAGGGGTAGCACCCTTTGTCCTTAACAAACTGAATCAATTTTCTAAAAAAACCCACACACTGCAATTCATTACACCTAGATCATGATGATGATTTACATTCTCCTACAATCACCTATCAGTGTCTTACCACAGTTTCCCATACAAACATTTTGATTCTGCCTCTCTATATACAACTGTTCCAACTGGTAACCAGTCGTATTATGCCTGTGGGTTTTGTGATTTGCAGGGTGACAAGGTGGATTTTTTAAAACTTTTATTTCTATCTGGAATATTCCAGCTGTCCTGCTATTCCCTTTCACTGCTGCTTACTCCCAAGGAGGATGTGTAGAACTACTCCTGCAACTGTATCTGTTAGTTAGATTTCACAGGTCCCCTTCTCTATCTGCTCTGCCAACCATCTCCATCCAGGAGAACATCTTGGCTGCCTGGTCTATTACATGGGCATGTATAGTTTCTTACACCCGTCACTCCTTCATTCAAGTGTTTTGAGCAGAGAAATAGGAAGGAGGATTATTACTGTCCACAACGTGAATTAGTTCAACGGAAAAGAAGGAATGTACTCATTAAAGAAACTCTGGGGTAACACGAGTTTTAAAAAATTATTACCTTTGCATGTACAGGTGGTTCTTGCTTAATGACCACTCATTCAGCTCAGTTCAAACTTGTGATGGTGCTGAATAAGTGCTACTTACGACTGGTCCTCAGTGTTCTGGCCATTGGAGTCCCCGCAGTCATGTGGTTGCCATTTGCACCTTCTTTGCCGTCTTCCAACAAGCAAAGTCAATGGGAAACCCACAGGAGGTTGCAAATGGTGACTGTGTGACATCCTCGCTTAACGACCTGTAGTAATTCACTTAATAACAGCAATCCGGAGTGCCAGAATTGCTGTTGCTATGTGGCACAGTCATGTGACATTGCGCTTTACAACCACGTCAGTTAGTGATGGCAATTCCAGTCCCAATTGCCATAATTAACCGAGGACTATCTGTATTTTTATTTCAGGAGAAGCCTACAGTTTACACTTGCACAGATCCACACTCTCATACACACACACAAAGCATAATAAAGCTGTATAAATTGAATGAATGATGCCAAATTTCAGAAATATCTAAAGCAAGCTGTTCTCTTTGGATGATTGTTCTTTGCTCAAATGACCCCCATTCTGATCCAGAGAAGTGAATAATGAAACATCCACCTGGAAGCTGCAATGTTTTTTTCGCTAGCTTCAGCTTTCAGGCGCCACGTGTTTTCTTGGATATCTGCACAGACCTGCTAAGAATGTTAAACGTCGGCAAGAATGTTGAATGTGTAGCAAGAGGTTTCTTTATACATAACATGCTGGATGTTTGTTTACACTAAGTGCTTTTGCTGATTTGACATGATCTGAGATAAGGAAACAACCGCGGGAGGTTTGTGGTAAGCGTGGATAGGTATGTTTTTCGCCTTCAGAAACAGCGATGCTGTGTTTATTACCACATCCATTAACTTTAAAGGAATTGCCTTGTTTGATGGGGAACATACCCACAGCAAGAATGAGTTTATTTAGAAGTGATGCCAGTAGAAATCTGCATGGTGTCCTGCATGAAATAATCCAACCACATCTACTGTATGAGCTGCTTTGGATGTCCACAAGAAATGGCTGGAGAGAGAAAGGAGGTGTGTTTGCATTTCTTCTGGATTTGACTTGTGGCTCTTTTAACCACGTCTCTAGCTTCATTTTTGTTTCCTTGTCCTTAAAGACCAATTGTGTTTACTATTCAAACCTTCTGCTTAGCAAGGTTTGTTAAGCAGAATTGCAATATTCTCACATTGTTGCAATATTCAAATTAAATGGTGAATGGAATAAATGATATGCAACTGATTATATACCGTATAAAACAACAGTAATGAAGCATATTCTGTATGTCTTGTAAAATCTGCATCACCCAGGGCCCGGTATAGCCTGATGTTTTTTTTAGAATAAGAGAAAATGGATCCATGATGGATTATTAGGTATTCTTACACAAAACCTTCTCAACCTAGGTTCCCCATACATGGCTTCTGCTTATTAAGATCACCTCTGAAAGAACCAATTAAAGATGTGAATGCCGAAGAAAAACAAAAACACTAAAAGGAAAGGGGAATGAAGCATTTTCACATCTTAAGGGTTTTTCCTGAAAGAATTGGACCAGAAGGAAAGGGGGAAAAAAATCAGGGCAAAATATTAATTTCCTTCCTGAACGTTTTCCCAGACTTCACATCTCAAATCTCGAGCATCCTGTGGAAAGAAAGTATCACAACAGCCCAGGTTTTTGGACTGGTTGTCCCATGCAAGTGGGTTGCTTTGAACTGTTCATGCCCGGTCTTTATGAAAGGAGTAGAACCCTGATTTATTCAGTAAAGCTGCTGGAAAGCACTCCGTGTTTTGATTATCTGATGGCATAGCTTCAATGATTGCTATTTTTTGCCTTTAATTTGTGGGGGGGCACAATCTCTGCATTTTAAATGTGGTCCATCCCATGTTCCTGGGAGAAAAAGAGAGACCCAGCAGTCACAGGATTCCAAGAAAGGTTATGCATGAATAAATGCACAAGAAGCCTGCAGTGGCAAGACTCTTATCTACATTATGTTGAAAAACACCCATGAAAGACAGGCCAATTTGCATTAGTTGTAAATTGCCCAGAGTCATCGTAACATGAGATGGGCGGTGAAGAAATATGATTAAATAAGTAAATAAGATACAACCAGCCCATGGAAGCTGCCAACTGCACGGCATGCCATAAGGCAAGATCATCTTATCCAGAAGAACAGTAAATCAAGCTCCCATATCTGAGGGGGAAGCCTAGGACACTGGAGAAGCCTCTGCTTTGAATGCAGAAGACCCCAAATTCACCTTGGCGTTGCCAAGAAAGGAGATCTGTAAAAGATCTGCAAATGTATTTAAACCTTCTGATGGTGCAAAAAACTCTCTGTCAGATTTCACCAATCCCTCGCAGATATATGAGCTAACTCCCAGAATTCTCAGCCATGGCCAGGCCAGCTGGGGAATTCTAGGAGATGAAACCTGCCCATCTGCAGGGCACTTACTTTAGGAAAGTGTGAATATTATTAACAGACTTCCTCAAAGCCTTATTCTTGAGCAACATAATGTTTTAAAAAATGCATGCAAAGGCTTTTATGTTAGGAGAACCTGAGAACGTAAGTCAGGGATGCGCTACATTCCCCTAAAGCCAAATTTAGCCTTCAAGTGGTATTCAAATAACCATACTCTACAATGCAGTGGTTGAGACCAGGCAAAATTAAAGATTGACCTGGTTTCCATTTAATTTGTTAAAATTAAATATCATCAATGTGAGAATTCTCCAGTCATGTATTTAATCATTTTCTTCTTCCATCATACTAAACATAAGTTCTTAGTAACAGCTGTTGAAGATCTGGGGTGAGGGGGCCTATCACACAAGGCTTCTGCGAAATGCATGTTCCTGTGGAGCCTCAGACTGGAACATAAATCAGCTTTAAAAAAAAAAACCTGTTAAAATTATCCTTCTGGAGAAGTGGCATCCTAACACGGACTTTTCTGAACCACACATTCTGAGGAAGTAGCTCATTGTAATCAAAACATTTCAGGTATATACCTTTATAATAAGCACTACTCATTGCTTGCTTTACTTCCTACCTACTCATCTGCATTCATTACATGATCATAACTTAACCTGGTTTCTGAATTAATCCATTTTCACAAAACACCAAATGAGAAGTTAACCAAATGAACTGAGTCCTCACACAACACACTCAGCCACAAAACAATCTAACCAAATGGAGCATTTGGGGCAAATAGATCAGCAAAACCTGTTCTACTTCAGTGTGTTGTGCGAACACAGCTATGGGTCAGCCAGCTGTGAAGGACAAGAATGGCATTACAGATAGTTCTCGTTTAACAACCATTCATTTACTGATGCTGCTGAAAACACTGACTTACGACCAGTCTTCACACTTATGACTGTTGCAGCGTCCTGTGGTCACATGATCGCCATTTTAGACCTTCCCAGATGGCTTCTGGCCAGCAAAATCAATGGGGAACTGCGTGATTTACTTAACAACCACATGGTTTGTTTAATGACTGCTGCAAAAAAGTTCGTAAAATTGGGTTGGATTCACTTAATGACCACTCTGCTTAGCAACTGAAATTCTGGTCCCAATTGCGGTAGTTAAGCAAGGACGACTTGTATTCCTTCTTAAAGCAGATACTGTACAGTTGACAACTGGGTCCTGGTAAACCAACCCTCCATCTGACTTCAGACATTCCATGCACTTTCTACATGCTGTTAGGATTCCCATGGCTTTAACATAAAACTTTGCAGAAATCTGTTGATAATCCATTTTGTATAGCCCAGTTGAGAGACAAGGAAATCTGCAAAGCCAAACTGGAAACAGCCCTCTATAAAAAACCAGGCTGCTCTGATTGATCATCATGCCTGCCAATTTATTCATAGTTTTATCTCTTACATGAAAAGGGCATTGCATCATTTCTGCCCACATATGATTCCCCCTAGATTTGGAAGCAGCTTCACCAACACGTAGTTTGCAAGTCTAAAGATAATGGCTGGGATTTTAGCTGTTGTTTGATCTCCTGTTCTCAGAACCACCCTTCCTGCTTTCCTTTAGTCCTTTGTCTGCTTTTGCTCCAAGTCTCCAATTGAGTAAAGTCCGGATGTAAAGCATCAAAAGCCTTGAGTCCCTCACAGAAGGTGGAAAAATCTTGACTCAGAGATCCTGCTCACCCATGGCAGGAAAACCAAATCTGATGCAGATAGGAAAACTGAAATATCTCAAACAAGGGAGGCACTTCCCTTCATCACTTGCCTAGTGTAGGGATTAAAATCTACACTGGAGAAGGACTTCTGAACAGCAACCATTTGTATATGGGCTGTGTAGGAAAAAAAAAACCATCCTGCTTTTTTGACACCCACTCAGTTCTCATTCAATGTTACGGTATTAAAGAGAATTTGCAAAGAGTGTTGTGTGAATGCAGTCATAGAGTTGTCTTAAATGAGGAGGTGGCAAAGAAGCCAATGTGCAAACCGCTAGGTTCCTTCACTCATGGGGGCTTTATTTTTTTCATCTGCTCATTTAACATGCTTGGGTTTAGGAAAAAAAAAAGTAACGGGAAGCTGGCATGTTACAAAGGCCAGGCCTTCAGCATCATCTTTATTTCTCAAAGTGCTTTGGGATCTATACTTGCCTTGGAGATATTCTTGAGACTATCAAGAATAGCAGGTAGCTACAACTTGGTACTTTCCTTGGAAGGATGCCCAGGGGAAAAAAAAATAAGACGAAGATAAGCTGGGTTGATAGAAATCAACTCTGAGTAGCTGGCAACTGCTTGCTTTCTGATAATTGGGTGTTCTTAGTCATCCCCACCATGTCTGCTAGTTTTTTTGCAAGGAGATAACCTCCCTCCCACAGCAGCTATTTTATGAGAATGAACAAAACATGCTCTCAAATGCCAAATGTCTTATCTGTTTTGATGGCTTTATTCAGTTGTATCATTTATGTTAAACTGCCTTAATTTTTAAAGGATTAAGAGTGGATTTGCAGGAAGGAGAAAGTGTGCCCATGATTCTTAATAACCAGCTTAATGTTCTTTCCTACTGACAACTGACTTGATTCCTCAATGATCCTCTGAAAGGCTGTTTATATCACGAGCTGAAATCATTCCAAAATAGCTCCCTTCATTCAGCAAGTATCCTATGCAGAGAATATGAAAATACTGGTGTCTAAGGACACCAGCAAAGGTATTTATTGTACCCAACCATTCAGGAGAAAGCATTAGAAATCTGAGTACTTTTTTATCCTGAACAACAAAACCAACTACAGTCAGATCCATGTGTGGTTTTAGCTCATTGAAGTCAGCAGCTCTCCACTGCAAAGTAAACAATGGGAAGAGTGAAGCAGAAAATTCTTGGGAACAAGCAGAAGGAAGGAATTCTTTAAGCCAGGGTTTCTCAGCCCGGGTTCCATGGCATCCTAGGGTTCCATGAGAGGTCACTAGGGGTTCCACAGGAGATCATAATTTATTTTAAAAAATATTTCAGATTCGGGCAACTTCACATTAAAGAGGTAAGTTTCATTCTTTATTTTCAGTTTAAGAACAGTTAATGCATATATACAGGCCTACCCATGAAATGAATATAGTAATTTTGTAATTTCTGTCCTATATCTGAGCCTGAATGTGCAGGGGTTTCCCGAGGCCTGAAAAATATTTCAAGGGTTCCTCCAGGGTCAAAAGGTTGAAAAAGGCTGCTTTAAGCATTTCCTACCTCTTCAGCTCCCTCCCACCACTATCGTTTTCTGATGCATCTGGAACTTAGGAAAGACATTCAAAATCTGACTTTCTTTCTATTATCTCTTGGCATCTTTGGGGTCACACTTATTTAGTGTGGTTTTCCCAATTATGTAAGTGTTGCTGGGGAAAGGAGAAAGGGGGAGGAAAAAGAAAACAGGACCGTAGATACGTTTTCCCCGCAGAGCTGCCTGCCATCTTTAGTCATGAGACTATGATGCATTTAAAAACCAGAATAATATTTTTCTTGGCACAAGCCACCCACTTTCTTTAGGCCCTGGCAACCACAAGCCAAAAAGCTGTATTTCCTACTAAGCCACTTGCATCAGAGTTAAGGGAACTCATGATTTAAGAATGATTTGTACCATGGCAGAGGTATGTGCTGATCTGATCTCACTTTCTCATCCAGTCCAATTTCATTTCAAAGTCATAGACCCATCAATGATCCTACTTAGCATTAATCCACTAAGCTGACAGATCACACAAAGCTCTAGTTTGCTACAAGATGGTTTCAGAATAAGCTACAATTGGATGGACTCACATATAGCCAGAAGAAAACACAGGATAATTAGCGCAATGGAGGAGTCAAATGGTAGAACATCAGTGCTGAAAAGTGCCTCACTCAGATTATCTAAGTAATTTTACATCTATTCTAGAAGGTAGAAGGGATTACCTTTTGCAGGATTGTCTAAGATTAGTGTGTGTGTGTGCCTTTGAGTCAGTGTTGACTCCTGGTGACTGCCTGGACAAGTCCCTGCAGTTTTCCTGGCAATATTTCAGAAGTGGCTTGCCATTGCCTGCTTCCTAGTGCTGAGAGTGTGTGACTGGCCCAAGGTCACCCAGCTGGCTTCGTGCCTAAGGCAGGACTAGAATTCACGGTCTCCTGGTTTCTAGCTCATTGCCTTAACCACTAAACCAAACTGTCTCTCTTGTCTAAGATTACCCAGCAACTATACCATTCATTGGCACTGGGTTCTTCTACTCTTCCACATTCAGTTCCAGCTTCCTCCCTGTACTTTTGGTCATATCCTTATATTACCATAACATGCCCAGCAATCACACACAATCACAAATTCCATGTTGATGAGTACACAAATCATTTGATCCCTCCTTTGCCAGCCTCCCCACTTGGTTTCTGTGCTAGGCATGGAAGAAAGAAAACCTCTTCCCTCTATACCCCTCATGAGCTGGCAGAGCACAGATAAAATGCTCCCACAACCAATCTGCTTGGTAGAAAACAATTATTTTCTAAAAGGCTAGCAGCTTGGTTTTCTACAGTGAACAGAGAAATGCAGGCTACTAGTCTCTTAACAGATTTTTTTAAAAAAAAAGCAGACTAGCAACTTTAGTGGGCTTACTACATTGCCATTGTTATTATTACCCCTGTTATTGTCATGAGTACTGATGGCGAGCAGGAGGGGGCCTCTATCCAGGGGGGAAAATGCATGCATAGTACTGAGGAATTAAGCAGCCATTCAAAGAGACACAGATCAGACCCGCCTTAACTTTTGGGGTTTATCTGTCTGGGTTTTTCTCACACTTCTTCAGTTTGTTAGGATTCTGTTTTATGTAGCAGTAATAAACACTAGAGACCTACTCCTCGTCTCAGCGTGATTTCTGACTGTTAGGACAGTTATTAGATTATAAAATCCCAGCACTTGTTACCTTGCAGCATTTCTTGCTTCTCTCTCCTTGCCCTGTTAGTTCAATTGCCACTCATTTTTACCTTCTTTTTTTCTTTTTCAAAACGTGTTTGCACAGAACCAAAAAGAAACAGACCATTTCAGAGTTTTGTATTGGATAGGGATCAGCCGTGTAGCTCAATATTTAACAATACAGGTAGTCCTCACTTTACAACCGTTTGTTTGGTGATCATTCGGACTCAACAGTGCTGAAAAAAACTGACTTATGACCGGTCCTCACACGTACAACCGCTGCAGCATCCCTGCAGTCCCATGATCACCATTTGAGTGCTTGACAACGGGTTTGCATTTATGACCATCAGTGTCCCATGGTCACGTGACCACCATTTTTGACTTTCCCAGCCAACTTCTGGCAAGCAAAATCAATGAGGAACCGTGTGATTTGCTTAACAACCACATGGTTCACTTAACGCCCATGGTGATTTGCTTAATGACCGCTGCAAAAAAAGGTTGTAAAATCAGGTTGGATTCGCTTAATGACTACTTTGCTTAGCAACCAAAATTCCAGTCCCAATTGTGATCCTTAAGCGAGGACTACCTGTACTGCTAGACCCAAAGAACCATACACAAACACGGGACATCAGCAATTCTTCCCAAGCATGAACCATTCAGCCTACCTGCCACTTTGACTTCATTGGGCTTACAAGCTCTGCAGGGCAAGATCTCAAACTCTTCAGCTTGGTACATGGAATAGTCAGTGCTGGCCACCACGATCTTGTCTCCCACCTTCCATGACTGCACGTTGTCGGCCAGTCTTAGGATCGTACTGTTCACATTGGTATCCACGTGCACGGTAAGCTTGGGTCTCACTGACAAGCCAACAGTGGAAAGAAAGTGCATGGGGTAAGAAGTGCCGAGGAGCATCTCATGTGCTCCTTCCCCAATTCCCCACGGACCAACATGTTTCATACTCATAAAACAAGGACCTTGAAAAAATAGGCAGCTGTTGTCAACCACAGGCTAGATGTGTGTGTCTGCCTCTTATTCAAGAAGCACACTAAATGGCCCCTATGTTGTTGTTGTTTACACATAGTCTCCCACATAGTTCTGTTGGTTATCATCAGCAAGTTGTTGTCATCATCATCATCATCATCATCATCATCATCATTATTGCTATTTACATACAAGCTACCAGTTAGTTCTGACTGGATTTGGTACTTTTGTTTATCGGATCCTTCCCAAGCTCACATGGCTTAAATTTCTTTAAAACTTCCTTTCAATTTCTTTCTTGCTTAAATTTGATTAGACTTCTATTGTGGGTATATACAGACAGTTTTGCCTTTGCTGCGTATTCACCAATCTTGATGTCCCAGCCTGATATCGTAAGATATAGCCATGATCTAATAATCTGCTCTTTCAAGTAATACAACCTTTTGTAACTGGAGAGTTGAGATTCCGTCTATTCCTCTTGTGTGCAAGTGCTTTTCCAGAAGTTCTGGTCTGACACCAAAAGTACCAACCACTATTGGTGGCACCACTACACTTGTTCAGTCTATGTTGGAAAGTCTTTACATTTCCCTATTTTTTTCTAGTTCTGTCTCATTGACTCTTCTGTCTCCAGCTGCTGCAATGTTAGTTATTGAGACTTGTCCCTTGGTAACTGCAGTCCAGTGTGGCTTATTATAAGCTGAGCGTTCATCAGCTTGTATCTGGAAGTCCCACAGAATCTTAACTTCTTCATTCTCAACCATTTTTCAGTACTGTCATTCCCTCCACCCTTTGTTAATAAGTAATCATTCTTATTAAGATTCTATTGTTGTTGTTGTTGCTATTTCTCCTATCCCCTTAATTACATTTAAAAGAGGCTATTCAGGACTTGGCTGCACTATTTCCTCTGAGTGCCAACAGTTTTGGCCACTTAGGGCAGTTATTTCCTGAGTCAGGGCAAATTGGCTGTTTTTCAGCCATGTCAGCACGTCACTCCATTCCACTCCGGTTCATGCAGCTTGAGTTTGCATACAGCCATCATGGAAAACAGCAAGAGGTTGCCCTATCTTCCATTCAACCCTTGACAAAACCCTGAGAAGGCAGAATGGCCTGTAGGTGGGTGGTAGCACAATGAGCGCCTTTCATACAGAACAAAATCATATAGAACAAAATGCCCAGAAGATAATATTCCCTGCAAGTAGAAAACTAGCTTCACAGGGAAAAGGCTTGAACATAGACTTCACCTTGCTCTACTTGTCCTCTATTTGCATTTTTAAAGCAAAACAATCACACACATGCACAGTGTAGTCCTGTATGCCACCTCAAGACCCTCTCATATTCTGTATCATTTTAGAGTCAACTCCTATATGATTTGTACTTCAACAGCTTGGAGAGCTGCATGAGGACTAGTAACTTGATACAGAAGATGGAAAGCTGGTAAGTTGGAAATGGACAAGTGTGACGGAAGCTACTGCAGAAACCCAAAAGTTTTAGACTCATGCAAAGACTGTATTAGTGCTTAAGTCTCTGAGGTAAAATCCTGCTGCCTTTACAATATATAGATCAGTAGGAGAAAATTTCAGAATAGTTTCCTCTCAATTATACTGTGCTCAGTTTTCGAGAATGAGTCACCTACCAGGTTGGCCACATAAGAAGCGCACTCTGTAGTTATGACAGCCTCCCTCCGTCTGCTCTGGGCCGCGGCAAAAAAACCTATAATCATGGCCTTTTTTGTAAAGGACCTCAGTTGCCAGTTTCGTTCCCTCAAGTGTCACTGCCTGGGAGGAGAATCAAAACGTAAACTCAATAATTGCCAAGCATGTTATTATCAAGAATAACAGCTAGTACAACAACAACTGAAACCAGGGGCTCAGCAGCCCTTCTGAGAAGGAGAAAACAAGCATTTTCTGCCTGGTAATTTCTTATCGAAGTTACTGCAGTGCACTGTGCGAGGAATTCACCTTGAAGGCAGTCCCAAAGCACCATTATGAGCATGTGATGCATGTTTCCCACGATCGCCACTGGGTTCCCCAGGTTTGAGGTCATAGATGAGCCCATCAAGCAGTTCATGGCTTTGGACCACAGTTTTGGAAAGCGTGTTCACTTCTGCACCCTCAGATCACCTTTAGATGTTTTGTGCTCCAGAATACCCCAAGCCAAGCTCCATGCACCCAAAATGGGTCTTTTTACTGGTAGCCCTCAAATGCTATTCTAAACGTGGGTTTTTGTCTGGCACCAACATTCTCTTCTTTTCACCCCAAGGCAAAGGCCTTTTAATTGCCCCAGGCAATTTCAATATATTAAAAGATTCTTATTTTAAGTTGATGTGATGCACAGAAATGACCTGTCCACTGTTAACACTTTTATCTTTTATTTCTTGTGTTTGTACTTGTTCTTGCATGGGTCACATCGATTACGCAATGCCACTTTGCGAGATCCAGGAAGTGGGCCTTCTCAATGATGGTTCCTGCCCCCTGGAATGATATCTCCACTCCTGCTGATCTGTACCAGCCCCACCTTACTGATTTTTCACAAATTGTTAAAAACCTGGTTGTTCTCCCAGGCCTTGGTTTAGGATGTGTTATGGGGTGTTTTGGTGAGCTGTGTTCCCTTTTCTCTGATATACAGTATCTTCTTTTCTTTTTTATTCTTTTCTAATTTTAAGCCACCCAGAGTTGCTATGAAATCGGGCAGCCTCGAAATATAAATATTAAATTAAATGAATGTTCTAATTCTCAGAGATTTTGCCTTGTGTTTTTAATAGGCTGTAATGACTTTGCCTTGAGGTGAAAAGAAGAGAATGTTGGTGCCAGACAAAAACCCACATTTAGAATAGCATTTGAGGGCTACCAGTAAAAAGACCCACTTTGGGTGCATGGAGCTTGGCTTGGGATATTCTGGAGCACAAAACATCTAAAGGTGATCTGAGGGTTCAGAAGTGAACATGCTGGGACAGGGTAGAAACATCACCATCCAACTGCGTTTGAACTAGAATACGAGACAAGCAGAATCCAACCCCGCTCCCATCAAATGGGTACGCGACCAAGCATTTTGGCCTGCACTGGGCTCTATATTGATAATTCTTTTTTTCAAGGCTGTCAATTCTGCGCTTGACTCAAATGTCTTTTCGTTTCATGCTGCTACTTGAATGAAAGCCACGTGCCTGAATGTAAGTCAGCAAAGATGGCAGAGAATAACAATTCAGGCAGAGTAACAATCTATTCCAGGTTTACCCAGGAACGAGTCCAACATAACAAGCAGCAGGTTGCTGTCTATGAAAATAATCTGTGGGTCACAGCTCCTTTGATGGAATTAGGCAAATATCTTTCTTTCAAGTGCCATCCCCCATGGGTGTATTAAAGATGTTGCCTTACTTTACTGGGTGGTGGTAGAGCATGTCAAGTTGTTTGCGCAAAGCTCTGAAAACTTTGGAACGTTCTTATGGGGCAGATTACTGAATCATCATTCTTAAATGATGATAAATCATTATGAAACGGTTTATGATGGGATTATTTGTTGTGACTGGCATGTGATGTGATGGCTCCTGATCCATCCGTGACAGAAGAATGGAGTTTTCTTAATTAGTTGGCTTTTCAAAACAGAGGGATTATCAATATCAGACATGGCAGCTAAGTTCCAAAGAGTGAATTTGCCAAGTGCACATGTTGCACTCATCCACTACCCTCTTCCTTGTGCCACTAAAAATAAGCAAGATATTTAACAAAGATTTCCTCATCTCTCTTTCTCTCTCAAAATAAACATAATCTACTTTTGGGAGGGGTTTGAACTTTTAAAAGTGGCTGTTGAGCATAGGAAGAGATCGTGCAGGCTGTACTGGCACCTGAGCTATAGGATATAACAGCAAATTACAAAGTCAATCTCGGCAGAAAAAACAGGCACTTATGACTCTCATGTGTCTTCATGTTGGCTCTAAACCATGCATCTCACATCGACCTCAGCAAAACAATGCGCCATGCCAGTATTGCGCAGAACACAGTCCATCAAAAAGCCCAAAGGTCTCATAAACTTTAAAAGAAATTATTTCTATTTTCCAGTTTATTACACAATGATTGGAACAGCTGGAGTGCCAACTGGAAAGTACAGATGGGTGACTTTTAATTTCTCTCCATTTTTCATTTTTTCAGATCCACCAGGTTGAACTGTATTTTTTTTTTAAGTTTATGTATGAGTTTTGGTGTTCATTTCTCCAAATTTTTGCTTGCAATTTTATCTCATGCAGTTTTTGCAAACAATTTCCCCTAGCAGAATGCATTTGTGTACAGTCTTTTCATGACATTATGGATTTTGAATATTACCGACGTTTCTCTAAGAAGAAAACTGAGAACTAGGTTGAAAAATGTGGAAATGCGACTTTCAAATGATGCTTATGCTTTGCTTCATATATTGGTTCAAAAATGCATACCTCAATAAATTTGCATTCAAATGCAAACCAAACAAATTTCTCTCCCATTCTTACTGGAAGAGAGAACCACCATCTACCAACAACAAAGTTTCAATCAGCTGCAAAATACAATAACATCTGCCCATAGGACCTTCCCATTCAAGCACACACAAAGCTGATAAGACCAAAGATATGTAACTCCTGCCAACCATGAACCTCACTTTTCCCAGATAATTGTACTGTTGATATCAGAGCAAGGAAGTGTCTACAACCCAAAATCCAAAAAAGTTGGATTACTGCAACAATACAACAGAGAGAACCAAATTAAGGAAAGCACGTATAATGATAGAGGTTGATTACTCCATATGACATACCTGGAGATCAACAGGGTGATCACAGATTTCTGGGTGAATGGCTCTTAAATCTGAGAGCCTCTCCCCATCTTTGGATTTTGATTTTTTTGGCTTCTCAAACCACTCGGTCCACTCAACATCTGGAAGAAAAAAAGGAAACGACTCAAAGTAAGGTCATTTTGGACAGAACAGGCCTTAACGAATGCTGGAAAAAATGTGCTCCACAGGTCTTGGTGCCAAAAAATGTTAGCAAGTCTGTTTAAAAGCTACCCACTCCTGGCACTTTCTCCAGGTCAGTCAGATGTTCTTTGGGGATGTCCCAAAGCACATCAGGCTAGAGATTAAAGGAGAAACCAATCTTTCCATGGGACACATTTGGCCTTTGAAGGACAGGCAGGAGAGGAGGAAACACGGCAAAACTGAAATAAATGGGTCCGTGATGGAGCTCTTATGGTATCATGATTGACCTCAAGGTATAACATTGCAGAGATTCTAATCACAATATAAAAAAATAAATGCAAGCCAAACAAATTTCTCTCCCATTCTTATTGGAAGAGAGAACCACCATCTATCAGTCAAAAAATAATCTATCAACAACAAAGTATCAATCAGCTGCAAAATACAATAACAATATGTGTTTTAGCCAATAAGACACATTCTTTCTTCAGTTTATGTTTACTCCAAACACCTACATAGGACAAAATAAGACTTCTCATGAGAAAATGAGCAAAGGTTAGTTTTTCCAAAGTAGGCAATTTATGAGGGATTGGAGGAGCAACTCAACCTTCTGGAGGACTGCAGAAGGCCACCTGGTCATGCCACTACAAGAAAAATAGCTGAGTTTGGGGGTCTGTGTATCTGTTTTTGGCATCTGGTGGGAGAAGTGAGTTTAAACCTGAGAGCAGAGGAGGGAATCCTCTGTGGCCACTTGCTGCCATGCAACTTTTTTCCCCCCATTCAATCATGTCCAATTCCTGGAGACTGCCTGGATAAGTCCCTGCAGTTTTCTTGGCAAAGTTTTTCAGAAGTGGTTTGCCATTGCTTTCTTCCTAGGGCTGAGAGAAAGTGACTTCCCAAGTTCACCCAGCTGTCCTTGTGCCTAAGGCAGGACTAGAACTCAGCTGGCTTTGTGCCTAAGACGGGACTAGAACTCATAGTCTCCCAGTTTCTAGCCCAGTGCCTTAACCACTAGACCAAACTGGCTCTATGCATCCTTAATCCCCTCCAAATTTAGCTATTTTCTCTATGGTATGCTACAAATGGGTGATGGAGGCTGCCTGCAGTCAATGAGTCACTGGCTGCTCATCACTGGCCTGGTTGGTTCAGACAAAGCCATCAGTTCCTTTGTATAGCATCGAAGCAGCTTTTAATGCTCCTGTCCACTGTAGGAGCAAAAGGTGGAGATTCAGTGATCCTCCAAACATAGCTGAGCTTCTACATCCATCAAGGCCAATGGTGAGGGGTGCTGGGAGCTGTAGTTCAGCCCTATGTTGATTTGTGCACATTGGGGTCGGGGACTATTTCCCACTGTATGGGTAACTGCATTGCAAACTTGCTCCAAAGAAGCGAAGTCTCACCTTGAACCCACTCACTGGTCGAAGACACATTGAACTGCTCTCCGTTTTCTGCCTGGAACAATTTGAATACTTTGGCTACCGCTGAACCTTTGCGTCCTGCAAAAAAACCCAAAAAACCAAAAGGGAAGCAAGAGAACAACCTCTTAGCAATCCCCAAATCTGCAGTTAGTTATGGAGAAGCTGTCAACAATTCAACCTTTATGTTTCTTTGGGGGGGTTAGAGCACACTTACAAAAGGGACCTGCAAGGTTTTAAATGCAAGTGCTAAATACTGACATGATTGTTTATATCATCTCTTAGGCAAAGTTGGTTGTCCTCCTGAAAGGCAGTGTCTGCAAAATCAGCAGAATGAGAGGGGGGAAAATATGAATGAGTTATTTTTCCCCATCCCTCATGTTCTGGTTGCAGAATAGATAGAAATGGCCTCATGGATGACCTAAAGGGGTTTGAAACAAATCATCAGTACAGTAAAAGCACAGGGATAGGAAGGTTACCCCCAATCATCTTTCTGGATAATACCACCAAGTTGTCACTCAGATTTAGCAAGGAACAGAAAATTTCCCTCAAGAAAAGTGAGGAAAGCCACATTTTCCTAGTTTTCAATACACAGTGACATTGCAGTCTGGAGGCATTTCTAGGAGCAAGCAGCAATCCATTCCTAATTTCTGGAATTGTTTGAAACAGTCTGTGAACTTGAAGGAAGCCAGCAGGGAGGAAGAAGTTTGCAAAATAGCTTGCAAGAATAAATGAAAGTTTAACCTGCTTGCAAAGGAAATGTTAAAATAAAGCACCCAGAAAAAGGAGGAGGAGGAGGAGGAGGAAGCAGCTTTTCTGGCAAGGAAGGAAAATGGATTTGGGCCGCAGTATGACCATTTGTAGAGGTGTCAAGGCACACTATTGGAGCAAAGAATGCTTTATTCCCCAGTACAGTCTCTCACTGGCACTCTGACCTTGTGGGAAGCTACCCATGGAATTTCCTACTGCTCAAGAAGGTGAGGTGTGCAAACAAAACAGAACAGCAGAAATTGGCAAGTTTGCAACTTACACAATAACAGGGTTTCTTTACCCAAATTCAGCTTTCACTTTATGGTTGAGCCCTAGCCTGCCCACGAAGTGTCATTAATTGCAGCTAAACGAGGATCTCAAAGCAGAGTTTGAAGCTAGTTTACTATCCAGTGATTGGTGGCTAGGTTGGACTCATGGATGATCACCCAAGCATAGTTAGAACCTTGGCTCTTCCACAAGAAGCTAGGACAGCACTGAGGTGGGAGGAGGAACATAAGAGCCTGAGAGACTTCAGCAGACAGGATTCAAAACCAGAGAAGGGAACCTAAATTTTGGCTCTGGTACCTGTACAAGCTCAAGAATATGATGAAGGTAACCCTTCCTGAATTTGGGCACTGCTTAAAATGTGTAGCCTTCTGTTCCCAGAATGGTCAGCATGAAAGTTAAGAACTGAAGCCTATCCACCTAAAAGACACCAAGGCTGGAGAAGGCTGATATAGGTTCTTAATTCCAGATAACATAAACCCTGGCCTCAAATTATGCCTGAAGTAGCCCAATGCCTTATGCCAAAATGCCACTCAATATAATTTAGCTGCCATTGTTTGAATGGCCATATCTTGGGGATTACCTTGATATTCAACATGATCTTCAACAGAAGACAAAGGCTTTCCTTTGACTGTAATAAAGCTCCAGGGATGCCTGGGGAATTAAAGAAAAACAACACACACAGAAAAAAAACAGAGCATTACTCTTTTGCAAGAAAGACATGCATCTTTTCAGAATATGGCTTGTTTGGCTCTCTTTTCCCAGCTTCCCAGACAGACTGATCTATGAGATAAAAAAAGATGCTCTTGAGTGGAGCTAGACTCCTGGTGCCTGCATCCAGCTGTTTTCTTGGCAGCACGATGGAAGTGGTTTGCCACTGCCTTCTGTTGCAATGTGTTTTTGACTTCCCAGTCTAGCCAGCTCCAACCTGGATAAAGGCAATGATGCCTTTCCACCTATTCCACCCCACACATAATGGTGCCTTTCCACCTATTCCATCCCTCTCCAAGAACATTTTTTAAAAGCCAGAAAACCTTTCCTTATCTTAATTTATTTCCTTCAGCTTGAAACAAAGCAAACCATTATGACTTTTAAGGATTCCATCATGCAAAAGTGTTACAGCATAAACCTCAATAGCTTCCAAGCTGAAAAATCTTCAGCTTCGGATGAGAAAGTTTTCAGAACTTCTTTGGAGGAATCCCATCCAAAGTCAAACCATAAAGAACTAGCTTTGCAGAGACTAGAAGTCCCAAATTTGTAGAAATGCTTTGCAATAAACTGAAAATATCTGGCTTTCATCTCCGCTCTGTGGAAGAATCAAGACTGGGCAAATGATGTAACAGAATACAAAGAAGGTATTTGTAGGGAATTTATAGGTAGATTTCATTTTATTGATTGGATGACTAAATCTCTCTCTCTCTCTCTCTCTCTCTCTCTCTCTGTGTGTGTGTTAATAAATGTTTGCCTGAACTCATGGAACTCTAAAAGGTTAGGAGTTGTGTTTATAGATCCTTCTGAAATCTAGGTGAGTAATACATGCATGTGGTTTTTCTTTCTTAATATATTATTTTTTGCTGTTAACTTTTTCAAACCAGACAGTTGCAGAGACCACTAAGAACATGAGCAGAAGGACACAAATTGGGGGAAAAAAAATAGCCAGACATAAACAAGGAGAACTGAAAATTCTTTGTCCTACCAGAGTTTGCTCTGCTGTTCCAAGCAACAACTTTGTGAATTAATGGCATTTGCCACTACCAAATGAGAAGGACATGGTGGTAAATTCACTACAGCCTACAGGATTCTAACTGGGATTCAAAAGTTTAAAAAATCAGACTAAAAAAGACACATTATTGAGCATCATGTGCATAGCTGGGTGATCTAGCTGGAGTCCCCTAGGTTTCTGTTTCTATCACGCACATTCTCCTGCAGATTTTAAGAAAAATAAATATGAAAACAGGAGGGAATCATGGCTCAATAGATGTGAAAAGGACACATTCAAAGTCCATTCTCACTTGAGACTGACCAAGCAGAATCCCAGGCATCAGTCCAGTAGTATTGCCTGTGGATGGTTCAAACACAACATTCCTCCAGTAAAAGGTGTTACGTGTGAGTAGGATGCACACAGGGTGGTGATAGAGAGAGGTGACAACTGCTTAGCCAGCTGGATCAATGTCTGACATAGTGCTCTCACATCCCTTTATGTCTACAACAGTGTTCGTACTCCTTTGTCATTGATAGGTCAAGGGATGTTGGCAAAAAGGCCTTCTATTAATAGTTGCATTCTGTAATGGATCTCTGAATGCAGAATAAAGTCACTCAACTGATTGACAAGCCACCCATTTTTACTGCCTGCCTTAGACAGTGAAGACAGACAATTGTTAAGCAACTGGCAGACAACAAATATGTGGCTGGCAGTTCCCCAGCTGGCCAGAGAACTACATGTTACTTTTTTAAAAGAAAAGAAAAATGACAGAGACAGAGAACAAGGAAGGATTGAAGAGGAGAGAAAGTGGGGGAAAGTGTTTGGAATTGAGGTGGGGGGACCTGAGGAACCCCTTCAAATTAGAAAAATCACTAATTGGAACCACCAATAGCCGGAAGGGTTCACCAATGGTTAAGCTGAGCCTGTAGCCAGAGCAGAAGGAAAAGGGCAGCATCCCAGAGCTATAGCAATGACTAGAGAGGCCTGAAGGAAAAAAATATGTTTGCACTTGACAAATTGGCAGACAAGAGAATTTGTCACTCTGCCTGGAATTGCTTGATTTCTTGTCTTCAAGATACATATATTGGACAGGATTAAGAATGCAATTTTCTCAAACGGTGGTAATCGTTTTGGTTTAAATCAAAGCTGTGAAGTCTGCCCAAGATGAAAGATGTCTAATTAGAACAACGCTGAGCAACAAAATCCCTGGAGGGGGTACTAGAAGTGCTATTCCAAGCAGAGAGGGAGAGGGGAGAAAAAATGTTCTGCCGGCATGTAGCCAATGCTGCTTCTGGACTGATTTGGACATGCCATGTGGAAAAGGAATTTGGAAAGACTATGAACTGCATCCAGATGAGTGGGATGGACAAGTGGGAGAAACTGCATGTCAATCTCCTAGAAGGCTGAGAGAGAAGATTTGCTTCCATGCCTGTGAACATCAAATCCAACCACACAATTACTGGCAGAACTAGATCAGTTAAGAATACATTCTAAAAAAACATTGGAGAGGCAGTGTTGTGTCATGGCTAACGTGTTGGCGGGCAGGGTTCTCGGTTCGAGTCCACCCTTGGCCACAGAAGCTCCCTGAGTGACTTCAGGCCAGCCAGTTGCTCTCAGCCAAATCTACCTGACAGGGTGGTGGTTACTGGGGAAAAAATGGAGGAGGGAGTGTTATTTATGCCACCTCCAGAAAAGGCAGAATATCTTTCTTAACGTAAATACATACAC
The DNA here is from genome assembly GCF_035149785.1 of Candoia aspera. Classification (NCBI taxonomy): domain Eukaryota; kingdom Metazoa; phylum Chordata; class Lepidosauria; order Squamata; family Candoiidae; genus Candoia; species Candoia aspera. Next base: position 11,972,664 of record NC_086165.1, read on the forward strand.
CCCCACAACTAAAACTCCAAAACCAGAGAGGAAGCACAGCCAGTACAATCCCTTGCAATGCAATTCTCTCCATGCTTACTCATAAGTAAGGCGGCCTACTCCCAGGTAAATGCTTCCCTAAGAATGCAGCTAAGTTTTCTCAAAACAAAAGACCAATCTGGGAGGTTCTGGGTGGTTAGCTTAGTAAAGATTACTCAGCCTCTTCTGACTTCATAGTGTAAATTGGCTGATGGGTCAGGATTCCTGCCATTCATTTTTGGGGAGGGGGAGGGTGAAGAACAGGGAACTAATGGAATCCCATAAGAAATGGCTTCATACTGAGTGAGACCAGGGTTTCACCACCGTCTGCATAAGGAAAAGGCAAGCTTTCTATGGTTTGAAATTTTGAGAACCTACTGTAGAATTGAGAACATTCTATACAACTCTCATCAAATGGTGAGAGGGAAACTGTCAGACTTGCGAGGTTGTCCAGACAGGAAGCACGCACAGGTGAACCAATTCTATTTTATTTTAAGGTTACATTAACAGAATCTTGCAAGTCTGAACGTATATCTCCCCCGCTGCTCACTTTCACAGTCCAAGAAACTAGGGAGGGTCCCTTCTGAGAAGTTTGCCCCACCCACATTCCTTCTGCAGGCTCAGCTGCCCCTTATCTGACTGTTCCCCTGGCTGTGGCTCTTCCCTCTGTCTCCCAAAGTCATTCCCATGTACCATTACAGAAACTGGTGGAGTGACTCCCTTTAAGCGTTGCCAGTTGGGCCTTCTACTCCAGCTTAACTACTGCATCTTTTTTTGGACAATTGGGCAGGTTCCCAAAGGAAATGATGAGATGCAACCACCCCATTTCTATTTTCCAAGCATGCCACTGAGGGCCACGTGGATCTTAGAGCCACCATTATGTGCAACAAGATGATGCCAGATGTTAGTGATTTGCTTTGCAATGTGCCAGCTCCCCATTTCATATCTTTGAATTAAAAGAATCTGGGGAAAAAATTAGGTAGGGCAGGATGCCTCGTGGGGCAAAGGATGCAATGATTGGATGCACTATGGCCATTATGCTGTCTATCCTTTCGCTGACCCACAACTGCTCTCCAAGATTTCAGAGGACTTTTAGAGCCCTCTATGGAAATATGCCAGCGATTGAACATGGGACCTTTTGCATGCAATATTTCTACCCCATCTCTGAATGGTGGTCATTGGCCCAGTTTGCACTGATTTATCCAACTTTGAAGCATTCCTAAAATGGAGCCTAACTGAATGGCTGAACCCAATTCAAGCAGTGTCTTTGGCCTCTGAAATACTCTCAGATGAAAAGGAAGAGGAGGGAAAATCACTGTGAGAGATGTTTGTGCTCTTGGGTAGAAGGAGAAAATAGTGGAATTATTTTAGGTCTAGGAAAAGCATAATAAGGACTTTGTGTTGTAACCCTGGCAGGACAGGCTCCTACCTAAAGCCAAGGTGGAGGAAATGCTTGCTGCCCAGTTTGGTCATAGCTTTCCTGGCCAAGTCATCCAAATTTTTGGAGCCTTCATCATTGACCGCAACCGACAGGATCATGCCCTCCTCCACAGCATTCAAATATTGCACAAGGCGAAGGCTTTCGCTTTTGAGTTTGTAGGTGTCAAATCTGAAGAAACACAGAAGAACATGTGAGAGATGGAAGGGTCTGCATTTGCCATATTAGTTTATGCACAGGCATTCTTGAAGATAAAGATAGCACCAATGCCCTTTTTCACACTCAAGATAAGCCAAGTTTGCAGAATAGAGTGACCTGTAAGAATCAGATAACCCATGCTCATCCCAGGGGCCAAATATATTCCTCCATTGTTTTCTGTTCTATTTTTTTAGTCTTTATTTGCAGGGTTTTATATCTTTTACTCCTTTTACAATCATACTGTTGATGTATATACTTCAACTGGATATGCTTATTCATTTTACGATGCTGGTCTAGTCCATAATGAACTTTAACTAACTCAAACTGCTTTCTGTGCATCCTACAGCCCCCTTTCCTGCTCCTGCCAATTTTCAGGAAGTTAAACACTGTAATTTTAAGTCTGATAAAGTAGAAGGGGCAATCAACTTCAGAATGAAGTTTAAGAAAAATGTGGTTTTGACCTCCAGACATACTCCCTGTTTAAACCACACCTATTTCCCCACCCCACCCCCTTTGCTCACCTGCAGCCTCTGACCCATTCCAAGGTCCAAATATATTGCTTGGCCCCCCAAAGGGCCCTAAATTCACGAACTGTGTTTGCAGATAAAGTCAGATAAACATATGATCAGTGAATTTGCCCAACATTCTAAGCCTGATTAGCATTAAACTTGCTTGGTTTCTATTCTGGTTTTGCATATTGTGTGAACCTAGCCTATTTGGTTCAATGCACCTTGCAAACCTAGATTAAGGGTTAATTTAGTAATTAGGAAGCATATTAGTCATGAAGTATGGGAGACAGTGTAGCATAGTGGCTAGAGTGTTGCAGTGGGATTGGCGATCCAGATTCAGGTTCACTCTCAATGCAACCTAACTCACAAGGTTGTTGTGAGAATAATAAAGGAGGAGAAAATATGATGTATGTTGCCTTGAAGTCCTGAAGGAAAGGTAGGATTTAAACTTAACGGCTGCATAAACTGTGTAAAACATACACACATGCTCTTTATACTGGGATTGTCACAATCCTACGCATGATTTGTGTTATATTCTATTTCAACTAAATCTCCTTGGGCTTTTCAAACTAGCTCATAAGAAGAATCATTAATACTCTCTTAAAAATGACTGAACACACACAAAACCTAAAACCAACACCAAATCAGCAAGTAGTAAAATGATTGTCCCTCTGGGAGCACCTTCAGGCTGTCAACTCAGAAAAGCTCTCAGGGGACCGAATCCCATCGATACCATATTATTAGTGCCTGTAGCAGCTACTGTATCATTTTAAAAGCACAGCACAACATATTAAGGGTGTTTGTGCAACTCAGTTTTGACCATGAGATCACAGTGGCTAGCCATTTGTTTTCGACCTCTGGAAAAATACAGAGAAGAAAACAGGAAAACTGTCTTGCATTGGCTGAAATATGAACAGAGTTTGAACTCTAGACTCACCGATCAGAATGGGTAACGGCTCCAGTCTTTGGGTCAATGATGTGGACGATGATACCCCGATGGCCCCAGCTTCGCTCAAAGTAATAGCCCCCTTCTTCCAATCCCCCTGGATTCAGAGTCTTGTTTAAGAAAGTCCAGGACAGCTTTCGCTCACCATGGACCTCGAGAGTTCCACCGTTGATGACACCGATAAACTTCTGCCCAAAATAACTGTCAGGTGGGCTGCCGTCATCAGCACTGTGGGGTTAATTTGAATGGCATTTTATTTCTCACCTTTGGGAGTCGCTCAGCAGCAGTGGTCGGGGTGCCATAAAAATAAATGGAGGACATTATGAAACCACCAGTTGCAATCATCAAGCAAACGCAGCTGCTGAAAGCAGCAGAAAATAAAACAGGGAAAATAAAGGAAGCCCATTTATCGTGTTGCAGGAAAAACAGGAAAGGGCCCGGGAAAAATAAAATGGACTTTCACTTGGCCTCAAAAGGAGCAGGTGTTATGAAGAGAGAATTCCAAAAATGGGAAGCCACTATTAGACAACCACTAAGCAGCAAAAATTTCAAACTGGTACAAGTCAGATAATCCAGATCTGAAGAAATCTTCTTCCAAAAGTTCCTGCCTGACCCTGAAGAGATACCTTTGGAAGTACTATTCCCATTCTGATTCTCAGTCAGTCACCTATCCTATCTCAGAATTACAAGAACTTGCAAGGGAGTCTCCAAATACAATCTTAGCATTGGGTTGAATGGGAGCATGCAGCGAAAGAGGCCTGTCTGGGCAATGATGTGTAGGGTCACACCTAACCCTTGCCCTACCAGTGGGGCCTGAAACCCAGACCCGGCACCAGAAAACGTGGGCAATTTCAATTTCATCCTATCATAATAACCTTTAATTCAGTGTATTTCTATTCTTGGGGGTTTCATTTTTTATTTATCTCACACACACACACACACGCGCACACACACACACACACACACACACACACACACAGCCTCGGGTGGCATATTGTGGTTGGGGGCAGTATTGCAGCTGAAACTCTCCCCACGACCCAAGTTCTATCCCAGAAGAAGCTGGATTCTCTCTCGGGTAGCCGGCCCAGGTCGACTCAGCCCTCCATCCTTCCGAGGTCGGTCAAATGAGCACCCAGCTTGCTGGGGAAGGTGAGGACTGGGGAAGGCAATGGCAAACCACCCCGCTCTATAGTCTGCCAAGAAAGCGTCGCAAAAGCAGCATCCCCCCCAAAGGGTCAGACATGACTCAGTGCTTGCACAGGGGACCTTTCACCTTTTTTCATATATTTTTGCAGGGTCCAACCATTGAACTTGGAGATACTTTTGCAAAATTAAGCATCCTCTCATTAGTATTCTTCCTCTCAAGGCATTGTAGCAACTTCCTTGCCCAGTGCACTGTATCTCTGTTCCCCCATCCAAAGAAAATAGCCTTGTGGAGCTAATCTTCAAAATTACGGATGAGGGCTGTTTAATTACATACCGTCCATACAAGATGATTGTCAGGCTGCTCCGGAAAGGGCAGTCCTCACTCCCAATATGTAGTTCTCCATCATTTTCTATCTGTATATGACGAGTGCGCAGAACAATGGGGGCTGTGTTATCTTTAATCACTAGTTTTCCTAACAGAGGAGAAACAAAGGCAGTATTTAGTTGGTTGATTTAAAATCATACCACAATGTTAAGATTTTCCTTATATGTTACCCGTGCTTGGATTTCTCAGTTGTGCCCCTTTTTAAAGAAGGCAAATGATAAACATTGTCCATCATGCACAATTTTAAGCCTTCTGGTTCTTTTCCTTGTTGGATTCTAAAAAATTCTCTAAAATGAAAGATTCTCTCTTTCTTTTTCAGAAGGAAAAACCAGATTTGGTTATCTGTGTCTGTATAATCCACAGGTATTTGGACCCAGCAGTTTTGGTTTCTGAGCTACGTGGTTGACTCTTTCTTTGGAGAGAGGCTTCATCCAAACTGGATAAAGTGAAAGCTAAATGGATTGCTAAAACTACATTATAGAACAGAATGGTGAGCTATAAATTGAAAACAGCAAATATATACTGTATATATTTACCTTGCTTCTCTGAAAGCACATTTACCTATACAGGTCCTCCTAGGCCTGACTATTGGAAACCTTAGCCTTATTACCTGACATTTTAGCACTCCACCATAAGAGCTAGAAATGTCTTAAATACAGCAGCAACAAATGAAAGCTGATTTTATTTTGCCAATTTGCTCAGTTCTGCAGATCATTTTGCATTAGGGCACTATCTATCTTCACCTCAGACTACAATTCTTAATGCATAAACCCTAATTCAGTCACAACTGGGGCAAAATAACTAAGAAGAACAGCCAATTTCAACAACCCAAGAAAGATCTTTGAAAGGGTACAGCCAAGAAAACAAACCAATGGAACAAATCAACCCAGAGTTCTCACTCGAGGCCCAAATGACCAGGCTCAAATTATCCTACTTCAGACACATTATGCAAAGACCCAGATCTCTGGAGAAGGCTCTGATGCTGGGAAAAGTGGAAGGAAAGAGAAGAAGAAGAAGACGACCAGCAGCAAGGTGGAGGGACTCAGTTACAGTGGAAATGGGCACACCATTGGCAGTTTTGAAAGAACAGGTCAGGGATATATCATCATGGAGAAAATCTATGTGGTTGCTAGGAGTCGAAAATGACTTGATGTCCCATAATCAATACATAAGGCCAGAAAATGCCAAAACTCTTTGCAGCTACCCAAGGCAGTTTTAGCCTTGTCTACTGATTCTCCATAGCATTCTCCAGATCACACTACGCAATTTAGACCACCCTCTTCTACATCTTTTGAGAGGAGCATCCTGAAGTCCTCTGCACATTGCCAGAAGAAAATAATAAATGTGAGGAGGAGAGGTTGTTCATTAAACTAAAATTAAATCAAGTTGAATGTGGGTCTTAGTCCTACTCACTTTTTGAGGTATGCCCCAAGGTGCCACTGAATGGCTAAATATGGCCTGTAGTCTAGAAGGTTTTGCACCCTCCTCTTCTACAAGTCAAGAAGAGAGTAGGAATTTACATGGGCCAGGTCTGTTGGCACCACTAGCCTGAAGTACAGTGCCTTTTTATAGCAGACTCTGCCTTTACCCATCATGTAATTATGGACTCTCAGTGAATAATTAGGCAGGCATTGAAAAAGGAAGTGGAAAAGCAACACAGTCATCAAACTTGCAGTTTCTCCAGCCGAGACAACAAAACAAACTTAGCTGCACACAAGGTAGCTGATGAAATTTCATTCCCCAGAACTTCTACCCTGATATTAACTTTAGCTGGTTTTATCCATATTGAATTTAACATTGTTTATCTTGACAATGCTATATTTACATCTGCAATACATGACTTCTCTCTGTCTTTTAATTTAGTGGGGAGCAGCGTTCCAAGATAAAGTCTCCCCATAAATAGAGGGCAACCCTTATGTGAAGAAATCCAGCAAAATGCTTACTATGTGATTCTGTTTATACAAACTGGTCCTTGGTATAAATAACTGAAGCTGTCTATACCAAATCCAATCATTAGCCAAGCAAGCACTGTACTATTTACACCTGGCACAAGCAAACTATAATCCCAGAGAGAGCCATGCATCCTTGCTTGCTGAGATCCTGGGCGTAAGGACTGTGCTTTTGTTTTAGAACAAATTAAAAATGGAACTCAATGGAACATGTTTGATTCACGTTGCATTCATTCCAAACCAAATGCAACAAATAATGAAGTGAGCATGTTTCTCATTACTTGCATTAATACCTGTCTTGTTGGAATGGGAGTTAAAACTTCCCTCCAGTAGCAGTGGAATTTAAATATTCCTCCAGCAGCAGGAGTTCCCAAAGGCTGTAATGTTATTGCCCCCAAATGGTGCATCCTTCCAAGTTATTGCCCCAGAATGCCCAGTACATTCCATCATTCTAGGTCAATCTGGAAGAGGAGGATTCAGCTAGTGCCCCAAATAACAATAAATTAAACGCTTAGTAGAATAAAAAAGGAGATCCAGCACCAGATCAATTGGGGTTTCATGAAAAAATCAAGAAATGAATGCAATTTTTTAAAAACCTCTTCAAGAATATTAAGCAGATTTTCATTAAGGGAAGGTCTTCAATAAAGCAAATGAGTAAGCTCTTGTGTACCACCAGTAAGGGGCTGAATATAGCATAGATGTTATAGCTTTCCATCAAGCTAGACTTACCTCCATTTGTGATGACAATGGAATGGACGGTGGCAGAAGAAGATAAAAGAAGATTTTGGCCTTGGCTGATGTTCACTCGATTCTGTTCATCATGTCCTGGCTGCCAGTGTTCCAGTTCAGGATCCAAATGGGGGCAAGGTGGGACCATCCCTGCTGGCATACACAAAGGAAACTATAAAGAACATGGACCTTTTTATCTGGTATATAGAACACCTTGGGAGAAGAGCAATGACAAATCTCGATAAAATAGTTAAGAGCAGAGACATCAGACTGACAACAAAGGTCCGCATAGTTAAAGCAATGGTGTTCCCTGTAGTAACATATGGCTGCGAGAGCTGGACCATAAGGAAGGCTGAGCGAAGGAAGATCGATGCTTTTGAACTGTGGTGTTGGAGGAAAATTCTGAGAGTGCCTTGGACTGCAAGAAGATCCAACCAGTCCATCCTCCAGGAAATAAAGCCAGACTGCTCACTTGAGGGAATGATATTAAAGGCAAAACTGAAATACTTTGGCCACATAATGAGAAGACAGGACAGCCTGGAGAAGATGCTGATGCTAGGGAGAGTGGAAGGCAAAAGGAAGAGGGGCCGACCAAGGGCAAGATGGATGGATGATATTCTAGAGGTGACGGACTCGTCCCTGGGGGAGCTGGGGTGTTGACGACTGACAGGAAGCTCTGGCGTGGGCTGGTCCATGAAGTCACGAAGAGTCGGAAGCGACTAAACGAATAAACAACAACAACATAGAACACAAATCCATTAAGCTTAGAGGACAAAGGGACCACTTCTGAAGCTGCTGAGTTAGGATGCAGAGAATGAAAATTTGGGCTGGAGACAGACATGATTTTAAGAATACTGTTACCCCGCAGTGGATCTGTTGGCATTTGGGGAATCATGGGGAAAACAAGCCACTTTCAGGCTGGAATCCTACCTATACTTTCCTATGGAGAAAGTTCTATGCCCCACCTGGAACACAGAGGGATTGATTTCCCAGCCAACGTGCTGGGATGTCATGTGGCTTCATCATCATTCATGATTTTGAGTAGCAGAAAGATTTGCTGGGAAATTAGAGTACTGGCCTAGATAGATGAAGGCACCCCACCCGCTGGTCAAGAAAGTGAATGCATGCCCTTGAGATACAAACACTGATTAAATGTTGGACTAAACTCAAGTTTAAGTCATGGAATTTCACTGAGGGGATTTGGGGCTACTCACTCTCTCACAACCCAGCCTATCCCATAAGTTATGTCTCTTTAAGCCTAACCAAAGGTACTAATTCCTTCCCCATGGCTCTCAGAAATAAGAATCACATTTCCTTAGGAAGAGCCAATATGGATTCACTTTCACTGTAAATAGTTTCCAAGCCAGATATTTGGGAAATTCTCCGACTGACAGAATTCTTCTGTGCCATTGGAAGGATAAACCAAGAATAGAGAATTCCACACATACTTTCCTCCATCAGCGCAAAGTCTTCTGTTGTATTCAGCCCTGAAATGGATCTGTCAAATGTGCTCCCTCCTGGTTTCATGACCACATACTTTGCTGAAATTCTCACTGAAGTGACTAGATGTAACCAAAATGTACGCTTCCTGTATCTTTAATTGTTTCTGGAAGAAGAGAGGACATTTCTACAGGTATCCTAGCTTGTTATTTAGGGGCAGAAAAACTGCACATGCCAACATTCCCTCTTGGGTACAAAATTGTTGATGGAAAAACTGTGGTCCCTCTTGCTATTATCTCCCTAATTCTAGTGGCTGATTCTCACTTGAAATAATCTCATGTGAACAATATACTCTAACACGTATAACAAAACTATCTGTGGAAAATGATAGATTTCATGCACAGGGAACATTCCTTTCCAAACCAAATAGAAATTTCCTATCTTTTATTGTATCCCTTCCTTTCTCCAAACTGACAACTTCAGGATGCCCTGGAAGCTATGTCCTGGAAGTTCACAAGTATTGACAAGACTTTGATCATTTTATACTTATTTGTAAACCAAGATACTTCAATGTATCTTGCTTGGCATATAGAAATGGCTCTTATTTTTGAGTGCCCAGGGCTGATTTCTACAGCCGTCCATATAAAGCCACTCAAGTTCCACTACACTGAGAAATAATTCCTACCCTTTATGGACTTTTTACTGAAAAAAGAGAAAAACGAACTTGTCATTTATGGGTTTGAAGATTGGAAAGGGTAGCTTATGGAAAGGAGGAAATTATGATGTAACCTTAGAGAGAGAGGATAAAATATAAATGCATTTATAACCGCTGTCAAAAAGATTGGAAGCTGCTTCTTTATAATCTTTTTCTTTTTCTACTTCTGTTTCTTTTTTCTTTCTTTCTTACTATTCTTTCTTATGTTCTTTCTTTTCTAATATTTGTATCGTTTTTATCTTGTTAAAAATTTTCTTCAATAGAAATGATATTAAAGAGAGAGAGAGAAATAGTTCCTGATACTAGGCTATCCACCTAACCATGGTGGAGCAATTTCAGGAGATGAATGTCTCTAGCTCATCTCATTCTAACTTAAATATTTTTGTGACATCGAGGCAGCTACTCTTAGAAGACTAAACACAAGACTAGTTGGACACGTTGACCTACTCAAAAGAGTGAAGAGTGGCCACCATGTTCATTGGCTATCCTCTATCCTCTAGATCTCCAAGAAAGCAGTCCAGAGGCATACTTAGAAAATAAAAGGATGGCAATTGTCTTCTGATAAAAGGGTGTTTTATGATAGGCCACACCCACCATTTTATGAGAGTTCCCAAACAGGCTTTCAACATTCCAAATTTGCCCTTTGGCCTCCAAAGTTGGGGATCCCTGGTCTAGAATATCTCTACTTTGGCTTCTAGGAGGAAATACCCAGATGACTGAACAGAAGGCACCATTTTAATAGCCTATCATCAAATGCCAGTAATTCAAGTGTGGGTTGGGGGGAATTTTAAATTGCACAGATGGTTAATGGCCAAGCTTGGAAGATAAATCAAATAACTGATTGCAAACTCCAGTGGAGACAGAGACAGTTTTACAACCCATATCTTAGTGTTTCTTTCCCTTTGTCCATTCTCTATTTGCCTCCTGATGCAAATGAAATCTCTCATCCGGCAGTAAATTTCCCCATGATTTAATACTCAGCTATGGATCCCCTCTCCTCTTTCAGAAGACCAAATCAAGAAACCCCCATTTTTCAGTATGCACAGAAATAGGAAATGAAACAGGTAGCTTTAATTGTAACTCAGGGGGAGCCACACCTTCCAACTCTGAGCACACTTCTTTAAAAGTCAGACTGGTAGAAATAAGGACATGAAAAAAGGGCTCAAAATACTATCATGATAAACTGAGAGATGTTAAATGGATGTTGCTTTTAACCTACAGATTTTCTTCATTGAAATAGCAACAATGGGTATCACTAGAAGCTTCTGTCCCAGAACAAATAAAGGAGAATGATTTGGAGAATGTTGATCTCAAATACACTAACAAGAGGATATTGCTTTTCCCCCACACATTATTTTATTAATCCAGATTTTGAAATAAAGTAATTCAGGGTGCTTTGGGCCTAGTTTCTCTCTTCCCTTCTTAATTCTTCAGTTTCCTAAGGAAAGAAAAGAGTGTGCCTGCTGGGGAGAGATGAGCAAGCTATGAGGAGGGGCAGATAAAGCTTCATCTGATTTGTTTTTCTTTTTAAGGTATCCAGTGCTACATTTGAGGAGTCTCCAGACTGCGGTGTGCTGGGACAGCACCCAGTTGCTCAAGTGGGGTGATACCATGGATCAGGCCTGTTATCAGGTTCTCCAGTTTGACCCAAAGAGGAAACACAGAGATGCTTTGTCAAGGGAGCTAGAGAAAATTGTTGCATGCTTTATTCCCAGTTTGTTCTGGTTTTCTCCAAGCCATCTTTGTTTAATGATGCCATGATTTTTAAAACAGCATTGTGGATACAAGGCTGTGGGTAGCCCTATTCTAACAGGGTCAAAGTTAAAGATACTGGACCCCCAAGCGAGAACTGCCCAAAGTTTAAGAACATCTGTAGAAGCTCTTATGAACCTGTCCAATTGTTAGGTTTTTCAGCAGAGGCTTTCAAAGACAATGTGGGTGGTGCCTCACTTGGAAAAGTCTGTTGCCAAAATAAGTCTCCAGACATCCATGCTTAGGCTGTAGCTATGAGAAAAATTTTAGAAACTGCTTTCCTAGCATTGGGGAGTATCGATTTCAATTCTACAGCGGTGATATTTTATTTTTGATTTTTAAAAATGTTTGATGTTTAGAAACCAATCTGAAGGCTCACCACAAAGCCATAAATAACATAGACACTATGGTCATAGATTTGCAACAGCTCTTACCCATATGCTGAGCAGGTAGCATTAATAAGAGGGAAAGTGTGCTGATGGCCAGGGACATCACTGGATGTGTAAATGTCTCTTGATATCTTCTGTCTTCTGAAAACCTGCAAACAGGGGAAGAATCACAGCAAGAGGAATCATTCAGCATTTGTGTATGTATGTTTTATATAAAAAAGAGCATCAAGCAAGATTAAGCTTGGTTCTATGACTAAGTATATTTTAATGTTTCCCTTTTCTTGACTTGGCCATGCAAAGGTATCAAATATTCTTTGACATCCACCCACTCCACCTCACCTTTTATGCACCCTTTATGCAGGCTTAGTATTACAACTGCTTGGTATTGTAAAAACACAGAAAGAAACAAAGAAAATGAAAGTCTTGCACAAGTACAGCAATTCATGTGGTTGAAGATTCATGTAGAAACAGGGATAACTTGGTCTCAAAGTTAACCCCTGCTTCAGAATCTATTTCAGCTTTAAGCATGCATATCTTAAACCTCATGCCCTTGAGACAAGAATGATTCCATTATATACCACACAAAGAATGAACATTTAAAAAAATGACCAAGAAGATCAAACTCAATGGCACAGCATTAACAAAACAAAACAAAACCCAAGATTGTGTTGTTCTTACAGATGCGGAGTTTATTATATTAGTGATTTATTTTAGAAAAACATTATATAGATAGAGAGAGAGCATATTATTCTCCAAATAAACATATTCAGGACATTTTTCAAGTGGCCATCAAATATAATTCAAACATCAGTGGATAAAGCATAACCATAAAATAATCCATCAGAGTAGAAAGAGAAATGCTTCAGAGTTTAAAGACTTAGGAACAAGAAAAGGAAGAATGCCCAATGCATAATTGGGGTACCCCAGTAGAGAATGCGTTCTCCCCCTCCTGTCCTCCATCAGATAGTCAAGGCATCCAGAGGAGAAGTTTTAAAGAAAATATTAGTGAAAGGGCAGGCTACCTTTTTTTCCCCCTGCCAATTTCTATGTATCTACAGGAGAAAAATAGGTAAGGCCACTCTTTTTTTTTCTTCTTTCTCTCCCCCCCCCCACCCACTTTTCTTGGTGTCCCTTTTATTCCCCCGCCCCGCTTCCTGATATCATCTTTCCTCTCCCTTGGCCCTTACATAACAGGCTACTGCAGAGCAGATAAGATGCTTTCCTTGAAAGTATGACATCATAACTTGCAAAGAGCTTTTGAAACAGTGCCACAGGTCCTTTATGACTCAAAGGCAGGGTTGGCTTGATATGTGAGAATGCAAGACTATGAGAATTACCCTAAAGTACAATATCTACCGTTGCCTAGTTTCCAGTGCTATTGACTTACCTTGAAACAATCTCTGTGCAGATAGGTGAAAAAATTATGTGCCATTGCAATCAACACTTCTGTGACATTTTAAATACAAATAGTGCTCAATCTCTTTTTAGCAATTATACCAGACAATACAAGGCCAAAAGTACTGGACAATATCCTTGGATAGCATAAAGCACATAGCTATGAAGAGTTCAGATTCCTGCAGAGGAAAGGTGCAGATCTGGAGTCTCAGACTGCAGCACAGAGCTGCCTTGGTGCCATCATAAGAGGAGGGGCTAGTTTTCTTTTCTTGCCAGCCAGATTGGTTTGGTTACTGCAGGTTGATCACCTGTAGGCTAAGTTCTGACAACATGCTAAACTTTAAAGTGGGTTAAGAAATAAAATTCCTGTGTTTCCATAACACACAACACCAACCACATTATGGCTTAAGATGATGGTCTTGTTCTTACAACAGACTGAAATAATGGCTGGGTTTCTAATACACACTGGACACAACCATGTTTTAGCCTAGTTCAGTGTGTTTTCCAAACCCAAGCTTGATGTGGACCACTTTTTCCTAACCTGGTACCTTTGCAAGGTGTTAGGAAGTACAACTCCATATTTCTCAGTTATGGGAAGAGTTGAACAGATTCTGTGAAGATTTTTCTCAATGTTAACATGTGCCCATGGAGAAACCACTAAACCAATGGAAGCTCAAGGTGGGCAATCCAAACAGAGGCAGCCAGCTTTTGAATTACATAAGCAGCTGTGTGGAAAGGATATTGTTACTCTCCTTGGGCAAACTAGGTTCTCCAGCTGAAGGGGGAACATAGATTTTCAGCCTGTTTGACTTTGGAGTTAGAGGAGGAAGAAGAGAAAGTTAGAATTCTCTTTTTTACAATGGAAAACACAAATTCAACTATTTGTCATCTCGCAATGCCAAGGCGAATATTAGAACTTCGCCTACTGCCAGCTGGCCATATTAGTAAGCTCCTAATTCCACAGTCATGCAGAAATACAGCAAGTGTCTTTGAGCTTGGCTGGAAAATGCTGCCTTGTTATTACCATCTCCTGGAAGCTAACTATAATCAAACAGCCTTTTTCTTTCCTTTAATGTTCTAGGAGGGCCACAGTTGTATAGAAAATTTAGTACAGAGAATCTGTTTTGAGGGACAATGCCCAAATATGGCAGAGGAACCTGTGCAGAAGCCACTGTGAGAATGCTTTCATAAGTTTGTGTTTGCCAGGCCTGTGACTCCATCCTGAGGTCCATATCTTTAAATTCCCTGCATTCCCAGATAATTCAGCAAGAATCTTTCCACCCTGTCTGCGTGAATGCAAACAATGTCATTTGTGTAAGTAGGATTTTAATCAAGCTTCCCAATCATGTGAAATGTTGACCTATGTTTTAGGAGATGTGCAGAGAAGCTGCCCATAGGACTTGCTGCTCAACATAGGGAAGCTGAGTGAGTTTAGGCTAGGAGTCAGCCTCCTGCCAAGGCTGGGGCCACATCTCTGCAGGGAGGAGGCCTATTGTTGACTTCTAGAAATACCTGTCCGTGGTGATTTCATTTCCTTGTTTCTATTACTCATTCACTTGTCTAAGAAGAAAACCTACAATGGCCAGGTCCACAATTGCACTAAGCCACCATAAGGTATATTTGGTTTGGACTTAGCCTGTATTGCAAAGCCAGCCATTATGGTCTGTCAGCCATGATTTATGGCATAGCATTATGTGTGCACCACAGCAATAAGTCTTATTTAATGAAGCATATTTAAGTAAACCATCGCTTATGCAAGACCTGAACTAGGACCATGTATAGTTTGGGAGGGGGTTGTTATTTATTTATTTTAATGGTTATGCACATGGCAAGGTTGTGGGGTTTTTTTCCCCCTAAAGCATTAGAAAGGAAAAGATAAGCCATGATGTACAGTAGTTTCTCTAACATAAATAAAAACTGGGTAGGCTATCACCTATGATGAGGCAGATGCCTGAGCACCTTCATTTGTGATAGGACTGCTTTCTGGACAGATAAAACCTAGTACAAGAAGCAAGAAAACGGGAATAGGAATAATACCAAGGGAGAAATACGTTACAAGATTTAAAGTCAACAAACCAACACCATGAATAAAGTTGCAAGACTTTTTTTTTTTTTAAGAATCTATGCTTGTTCCTCTTAAAAGCAGAAGTTTAGCAGGTGTCATGTTATCCTGCACAGAAATGAGAGGACAGAGAAAGTTTAATGTCTTTAATGACATTCCAAAAGGTATTAATGATTTTTCTGTTTAAAATGTAGCTCATTTATTAAGTAACCAGTTGGGCCAAAAGAGCTCGGAAAACTGTTCCAATATCAGTTGGAAGTCCTCTACCAGAAAAAGAGAAAGAAAAAAGTAGCCATTAAGGAGCCGTTTGGCTGGGACACGAGTGGGTTTTACGTCTCTTGTTCTGGCCAGAGGCTTGTTTTGAAAAGATTCCCAGCCGCTGGGATCTTTCCAGATAGCAAATATTAGCAGATGGTGCTGAAAGCAGATTAAAAGGACCTTTGATAACTGCTTACTACAGGTGTCAGTCTCCAGACAAAAATTAATGCAAAACAGGGCAGTGGCAGGTCACAATTGTTATTCAAGCCAGGAGGCCCAGCTGGGCCAGGAAATCAGGGTGATGCACCCAAGATCCTTGGGGATATTTTGAACTACAGTATAATACACAGAACTTCCAACCCACTCAATGCTAGAGGCAGAAGATCCAGCCCAACGTCAGCAAGCTGGTTGCCTCAAGACATTTTGGACTACAGTATGCATTGGATGACCTAATCGCTGAACCTGAAATGACCAGGAATTATGGGAGTTGTAGTCCACTGCAGAATGAGGGGCACAGCTTTAGAATATGGCAGGGAAAGCTCAGCATTTTGTTCGCAAGCTCTACTCCCTTTCTTGCCATCTTCTCTTCCCTTCCCATTTATCCCAAAGCAACCGGCACTGTTGCTACTTCCTGTGTCTTGAATTCTACCATAATATGAAAGAGACTTCAATAAATAGAAATAGATTTGCAAATAAATCTCCAGGGCCAAGGGTGTGGAGAGGATTTAAAAAAAAATCTGTGTGCCATGAAATTCCTCAGTTTGTGTAAAGCAAAGGAAATTAAACAAAGTTGTCTAGATTTGCTTATTTTGCAGAAATGATTCTGAGAATTACAGAAAGGTGGGAATATGCAGAACTCTGAAACTCCATTGCCAGAGTGCAAGAATAAAAGAAAACCTTAGCTGCCCCCTAAGTATGGACCTTACTGAAGTTTCATCAGGCATAATACCCAGACACTTATATACCTTCCTTTAAGGATCAGAAACTTGCTTTAAAATGGTGAAGTAGAGAGCTGTATCACTTTAATACTGGTCTACCTCAGCCAAATGTTACTGTCACACTAAACTGTACAGCCTCCCAGGTGTCACAGAACTCCTTTGACCCTGGTGCTCTAACTCCTTGTAGCCTCTTGAATTCCACTCTCTCTCTCTCAGCCCAGCTCACCTCACAGGGTTGTTGTTGTGGGGAAAATAGGAGGAAGGAGGAGTATTAGGTATGTTCTCTGCCTTGGGTTATTTATAAAAATAATAAAGGTGGGATAAAAAATGCTGGGCTCCACAGATCTTCAAGGATCTGCCTTTGCTTCAGTTATTTCTATCCAGATGTGCTGAAAAATGCTGATGTTCAGGGAAGTAGAAAATATTCTGCAATAAGTGGGACTTTAGGTATACAGCTTAAAGGTCTAGTGCTAAATCCAGCCCTCCAACTCCTTAGGTACGGTGCTCCATTTCCACTGACTTGTTAAGTATTAATACAGAAAAAAGGGGACAATTATCAGGTCCAAGTGACCCACCGCACTGTCTGCCCTTAACAGGAAATCAAAGCCAATTTCAGTTCTATCCTAACCCTATCCACATACAGTCTCCCAAAGACCAAGTGTGGTCCAAAACCAGCTGGACATCTCTGCTTTAGATGACTGAGGTCAGAATCCAGCCCCTGATTGTAACTAAGGTATTTCCATCTTGATAAAAACCAGAAGTTATTTATAAAAATAATAAAGGCAGGATAAAAAAAAAATCTAGGGGGAAAAAAAGTTCAAATGTCCTCATTTGCCCGAGGGACAAATTATTTGGAGAAACAAGTCCTAGCTAGCTTGAAACCTACCTGGAGTAGTTCAAGGACTTGGCTTGCACATGGATTTCCCTCCACAGGCCCTTTGTGGTTCTCCAATTTGTTTTGGGCTGGATGGCAAAGAGATCTGTTTCAGTGGCCTGACTGGCTAGCTGCTGAAACCTGCTCACTGCTCCGGCCTCCGGTACCTGCTTGCCTCTTATACAGCGGGGTGGAGACAATTTTCTTCTCTGCCTCTGTGGCACAGATCTTGTTTACAAGAGGCTCACTCACCTTGCCTCCCCCTTGTTGGGGTGGCAATTTGAGTGAATGTGTAATTTTCCAGAAGGCCAATTATTGTTTCTTCATCTTCTGCCGGGCCAGCAATACTACCCTTGTCCCAGGCAGAAAATTTAGAGCATCCTTGTCTTTGGCAAGTGAAGGTTGGGGTCTTCCACCCGCAAGAGCGAAAAAAGTGGGGAAGGACATTCTGTAACTCTCCAGTCTTGATCTAAATCTGAACAGCTCTGGCACTAAAACAGTTTGGTTGGTTTGGGGACTTTTCTTCTTTCTTTCAGCTCTTGGTTTCAACCTCACTGATGGGTAAAAAAAAAAAAAAATGGCTTTCCACCATGCACCAGTGGGGGTGCAAATAACTTTCGGATGCTGCAAAAATCATTTCATATGCCCAAAATGAAATATTTCTTCCTGACCCAAAGAACATCAGATGAAGAGATTCAGGCAGCCTTGATCATCCATTATTAAGCAAGATAACACAGAAGCAGATGCCCATTTACCCTTCCAAATTCCTGCGTTTTTCGTTGTTGTTTTGGTTTCTGCTGTTCCTTTTGTTTTTAAAACAGCAGCTGAGAGTCCTCAAGGATCAGAAGGTAGGCTTGAAAGCCCGTGGGCAATGCTTGGGAACAGGGCAGAAGGCAGAGAGAAGCTAAGCAGGTTCTCCATGGGTGAGGCTTTCCTGAGACAAGGGCTCTTATGCCCTGTTGAATGCTCTGCCTCCTACCGCAGAGGGCAGGGGCAGAATAAAATTCCACCAAATCTTAGGCAACTGTCAAGGTCATTCAACATGGCCACTCAGCAATTCTCACTCCCTTTCATCTGAAACAGGCCAAAGCATTTGGCTGACCTGGTCTGGACTCAGAAACTCAGCAGTGTCTCACCTGGTTGTACTTGGAGGGGAGACCACCAGGACACTCCCCAGGGTATGGGCTAGACTGGGAAGCTTAAAAAGAAAAATCTAGATGGTAGTAATGGTAAAACATTTCTGTATTGTTGCCAAACTTATTAATCAATTAATTAATTTAGCATATTTGTATAACTGCCCATCTCACAAATGTGTGACTCTGGGTGGCGTACAATACAATAAGAGTTAAAAACGCTGCAACCATCTAAAAACTATCAAAAAATAAATAAAGCAAACAGATGAAGTAAACAGATAAAATAAACAGACGCAACCCAAGAAACCAGGAGAAAAAACATCACTTAATCTCACCCAGCCACCTTGCAGGCTGTCTCTGGGATCTCCAAGGCTGGTGAAGGAAACATATTTTAAGGGCTTCCAGAAGGCTAACGGAGATGGGGCTCACCTCATCACAGGGGGAGCAATGTTCCAAAGGGTGGGGGCCTCAGTAGAAAGGGCACAGATGGAATTCCTTTGGAGACGGGGCCCACAGCATACCCCCCTGCCTGACCTGGTGGGATGGGTAGATGTAATCGGGAAGAGGCGGTCCCTCATATAACCTGGCCCCTGCCATGTAGGGCTTTGAAGGTCAAAACCAGCACCTTGAATTGCACCCAGAAGCAAACTTGCAACCGATGCAGCTCATGGAACAGAGGTGTGACGTGTGCCTCCTAGGGGCACACACAACGTGCAGCTGCATTCTGCACTAGCTGAAGCTTCTAGATGCTCTTCAAGGGGAGCCCCATGTAGAACATGTTACAGTAATCCATTCTGGAGGTGACTAGAAGATTAGTGATTGTGAGGAGAGCCTCATAGTCTAAGAAGGGGCACAGCCCAAAGCTGTGCAAAGGCCCTCCTAGCCACAACTGCCACCTGCTCCTTGAGCAGGAGTCATGAGTCTAGAAGGACCCCCAGATTGCACACCAGGTCTATCTGGGGCAGTGCCACCCCATCCAGTACCAAAGATGGTAAAGTCCCAGATTCAGAAGGCCCTGAAACCCAAAGCCATTCATTCATGCCAGGGTTCAGCTGAAACTTGTTTTTCCCCATCTAAACCCCTACAGCCTCCAGGCACTGGGGCAAGATGTCAACTGCATCACTTAGTTCACCAGGGCAGAGATATTTAACTGAGTATAATCAGCATACTGATGATGCTTCACCCCATGGCAATGGATGATCTCACTCAGCAGCTTCAGGTAGATGTTAAATGGAGTAGAGAGAGTACCAAACCCTGTGGAACCCCACATAATAAGGGTCAAGGGCGGGACCTCTCACTCCTAATTAATACCAACTGGTACCAGCTCCATGGAAAGGAAGTGAACCAGCACAATACTGTGCCACCCACTTCCAGCCCACAGACCCAATGCAGAAGAATACCATGGTCAATGGTATTGAAGGCTGCCAAGAGATCAAGAAGAGTAAGGACAGATGCCCAGAGATCATCTAAAAGTGCAACCAATTGCCACCTCCATCCCATCCCCAGTCCAGGCCTGAATTCCAAGTGAAGGGGGTTCAGATAATCCACTTCATCCAGGGCCCACTGAAGCTGCTGCATAACCACCTTTTCCACAACCTTCCCTAAAAAAGGGAGGTTTGATACTGGGTGAAAATTGTCCAGTATGGTAGGATCCAGTGATAGCTTCTTGAGAAGGGGGCAAACCAACACCTCCTTAAGGGGGGTGGTGGAAAAAACCCCTCTCTCAAAGAAGAATTAACCACCATTAGGATCCAACCATACAACATCCCCCGGACAGCCTTAACTAGCCAGAAGGGGCATGGATCTAAGTAGCAGGTGGATGAGCTTACAGTCATAAGGACCTGTCCACTTCCTCAGGCCCAACAGGATCAAACTTTTCCAGATAACTGGGCAAGACCATACCCCAGTCATCTCCCCTGGACCTGTACCAAAGCTGGCATACAACTTGGAACAAATATGAGCGATTTTGTCCAACAGATGCTCTGCAAATTCCTCCACACTGCCTTGTAGGTAGACCTCCAAGTCCCCCTTCCCCAGGAGGACTTGGGTCACCTTAAACGAGACCACCACCAGTAGGCCTTAATAGCAGCTCTTACTTGTGTTGGTCGAGTTTGTCCCTTGTCCTCCACCCATGCTAGACATCTCTCGTTTCATCTCTCTCAGATCCTCCATGAACCACAGGGAGTGGTGGGATCCATGAGAGGAGAGAGGTGGGTGCAATATGATCCATGGCCTCAGCTGCTCTTTCATGAACAATGGCTAAGGCTTCAGTCAGACCATGCAGCAGACTGTTGGGAATAACCCCAGCATCCTCTGGAATCCATCAGGGTCCATCAGTCACCAGGGACAGACCGATCTAATAGGTCCTGACTCCCTGTGGCAGGGGGCAGTGCCAGAGAATCTCATGGTCACCAGACACTAAGAACTCCCCTGGTTCCAGATCACATGCTCAACATATCCATATACTGTAGCTACCAAAGGTCAAGTCTGATTTGCAGACTTGTACATTTTACGACCTACTGAGGGATCATATGATAATTTTCATCTGTCCCCCATTTGAAAATGAATGGGAGAGGGACTGCATCAACAATTTATGGCCACTGTGGTCACAGAAGGTCCAGGAAAGGCACAAGAAAGGAACTTGGCATCCCTCCCTTACTTACACCTGCTACACCTTCTGTTTAGTCTCAAGGGCTCTTATTTAAGTACATTGTGAAATAGGTCTAGGTTATGCCAGGAAAAAAAAATCAAACACCCCCCCCCCACACACACACACACTTCTACCTTTTTAACACAAATTTACTCTGCACATTATTATAAATCAAGCTAATTTCAGCATCATTACTGAATATCACCATCGCAAAAGTCACAGAAGTTGCGGGGGGATAATGTTTGCAGGCCAGCTTTTAGAAAGATATTTGGGCTTTTTCCAAAGAGGGTCAATATTTTCCCTCTTTCCCTTTCAATACCCAAGGACCAAAAATTTGCAAGAGAGTTACACTTTCAGAGTTTGGTCAGCAGTGGCACGGCTCGCCCGGCTAAATTGCAATTATCGCAAGGTGATTGTTGCATAATGTCATGGAAATAAAAAGCAGATGATACTGGCTGTGGCCTGCATGGGATATTATCATGCCCCAAACTCCACTGATATTTCCTTGCAAAACTATGATAACAGAAGCAGGAAAGTTGCTTTACCTGTGTTTTACAGATCAATTTCCAACTGTCCTCACCCTCATTCTGTTTTCTTCCAGGCAGCCTCTGGTGTCCTTCCACCCCAAAACTCTCCAGTGTTCCCCACTTTCTATTTGACCCAGTTTTTTTTATTTTTTGAGTCATATTAGCAGTTGATGCTCTGTGGTTTGAAAATGAGTCAGTGACATGATGTCAGGCAGGCAGGAGGCAAGGCTGCCAACACAAGGGAAATAGACCCACCAGGGAGCAAAGTGCAGGCCAGAACCCTAACCTCAGAATGGTCTGGATCTGAGCCTTGAAGGCTCCAAATACGAAGATAGAGAAACGGAAGGAGCCTTGCGCTAAATCAGCCCAGCGAGAGCCATCTGCCATCTGGCAGAATTCTAAAATGGTGGCCAACTGCTGTGGCCTCTCTCTATAATTACACCAAAGGAAAGATTTATTCCCCTATGAAGGAGGAGCACAAGACAGTCGGCCTAACTCAAAACAAGCCACAGGATGCAACACAGAGCCCTCA
Source organism: Candoia aspera (assembly GCF_035149785.1). Taxonomy (NCBI): domain Eukaryota; kingdom Metazoa; phylum Chordata; class Lepidosauria; order Squamata; family Candoiidae; genus Candoia; species Candoia aspera. The sequence continues at coordinate 11,994,647 of NC_086165.1, forward strand.
AGCAAGGTAGGATTCTACATGGATAAATACAACGTTCCAAAACTTCTAAAGGAAAGTTTTAACATTGACCCTAAAACAATGGATTTCTTCCTTCAACATCAGCCATCTCAGAAACCTCTGGATTGACCTCATGGAAACCCTGCAGGTTGCATAGGGTTCTGGGGCAGGTTCAACTGAATCTGTGCCTGGAAAGAGACAAAGAACTTTTCCAGCCTTATAGGAAATTGAAATAGACACTCTTCTAATGGAAAATAGATCGTCTATTACTAAGCTACATTTTTCCCCCTTGATTTATACAGATTTTCTACTAACATCCCTAGACTGAAAAAAAAAAGTGCCTGGAACTATAGTTTACTACTCCAGAAAGTCAGCACTGCTGCATCTGTGTTTACTCAGCACACAACTAGACATTCCCTAGTGCAATAAGAACTACCAGAAAAAGTGGGTGTGGCCATATTAAACAAGTATACAGGCCCCATAAAAAACACCCAGCATAGATCCTATATGCACTTACCTGAGCCAAAATTCTACTGAACTCAATGGGACTCGTGTGGACTGCATTGCCACTAACTCTCGAGTTTGAGCCCAGCATGCAAGGGTGATTGGCTCCATATCTGTAACTTTATCCATGGGCAGACAAATAAAGAGGTATAATGTATCACTGAATGGCACCTTGGTAGATTTGACTGGAAACGAAACATCGGCGTTGAAGTTAGACTGCTCAGTTAGCATGTTGCTATGCTCAGTTTTGTTTCAGAAGTAAATTCCTGGCTCTGTGCACCCATGGAGGATTCCCCAGAGGGCTGGCTGAGAACATTGGGAGTTGTAATGCAAAACAGCTGCAGGATTAGGCAATGCGCCTTTAAAATCATAGTAGAGAGTGATTAAAAGAGCATTTCTCTGTGAGATGCTTTAGCAAAATCTTCCTTGCTGAAGTGATTCTTAACATGCATCTACTCAAGAACTGTTTCTTTGCTTGAAAAAAAGAATGGGGCTGTACTCAGTAATGAGTTGAGTTTTTCAGAACTATGCTGGTCATATAATCTTCATTCCAGGTGACAAGCTGGAAATCTTTTTCAGATGGAGGCTGCCCTTGATTTGTAATTTTTTTTTCCTGTTCTCAGAAGGCTGAAGCGGGCATAACCTTAGCTGAGTCAACACTGATATTTTCTGCTCTTTGTTGAGGCAGGGTTGATGAGAAAAATGCCATATTTTAAAAATCAAATCTGAATCAACCATTAGATTGGCAACACATTAAGATTTCTGATTGGAAAATCAGTTTGATTCAGACCTCTCTGCACACCCAGGAGGTACTTAAAATTATTTTAAAGCATCTGACTCAGTGCTCTAAAACCATTTGCTGATTCACTTCAAAGATTCAATTGAACTGTCTTCATCTCTCCCTAGCAATAAACCCTATGAAGGTTGCCACACCTATTTTCAGTGGTTTTCCTTGCCAAAGAATTCCACAGGACTGTGTTTTGCTTTCCAGATTCAACAGAGTTGAGGGAAAGTCTCTGGAGGATGCAGAGTTGTGGCTTAAGGGGGCTATACGTGGCCCATTAGTTAGCCATGCCTTTTAGGACTCAGCAAGCATCGATGCATTTAATTCCTTCTAGGTCTTGTAAACTCATTCCTTGCCAGGATTTCTCAGGAAAGAACAGCTTTAAAGATCTGATTCCATTTTCCAGATCTGACACTGGATCCAAGGAGCCTGCTTGAGGATCTAGGAATGCCTCCACTTCATCTGGAGAAAGCAAGTGGGATATAAGAAGCAATTGCAATGAATGCCTTTGTGATTTTTTTTTTTAATCCATTCAGCTGGGTCTGATTCTTGGAGACTGCCTGGACAAGTCCCTGCAGTTTTCTTGGCAAGGTTTTTCAGAAGTGGTTTGCCGTTGCCTCCTTCCTAGGGCTGAGAGAGAGGGACTGGCCCAAGGTCACCCAGCTGGCTTTGTGGCTAAGGCGGGACTAGAACTCTCATACCACACTTGATTGGCTCTTGGGCTGAGAAAGCAGGACTGGCCCAAGGTCACCCAGCTGGCTTTGTGGCTAAGGTGGGACTAGAACTCACGGTCTCCCGGTTTCTAGCCACAGATTGTATTTTGTAACCGAAACTTACCTCCATCATCCCAGGATTAAGGAAACAGAACCACCAGAAAAAGTATTTAACTTCCAAGGCAGCTTAAACCCTTGCCCCTCTCTGCTTAGAAAGGAGCAGAGCCCAGCATATGAAATAACACAACAAGGCTTGCCCCCCTTGTCAGAATATTTATTGGTTGTAAAATGAATGTTATTTTTCCAAGGCACTTTCCAATAAAAAGCCTTTAACAACCATCTCAGGATATCATGCAGCCATCCTGCAATTAAGGCAATGCAGGATATAGCAGATTTAGCAAGCTTTCAAGAGTTTGCAGAATTGCATCCTGGGTTGTTCCCCAAAAGTCTTGTCACATCGTCCATCATCTGTACTCTCAGTCTCAGGGGGTTATAGCATTGGAGACACCTGGATTTCTGATCAGCGGCTTGACTGCTGCTTTTAATCCAAAAGGGATTGGAGTCTCCTTTATATCCAAGTATAGCAAAAGTGCCTGCAATGAGAAAGACAGAAGATACAAAAAAGAAGAAAAGAAAAGAAAAGAAATTAAAATTGCTCAGTTGGGCAAATAAGCTGCTAGAAGAGCATAGCAATATGCACAATGCTCAGTTCTCTGAATTGTTAAAACTTGCTCGCATTCCATGAAAAATGATATTGTATACATTGCAAGTTAATGCCCCCCCCCCCGATATTTCTTATGAATACATGCCCATTTTTAAAAGATACAATATAGAAGTCAAGGACAGGCTCACCAAAGCACACTTATATGTGCATTTTGGAGAGATCTTTTTCTGGAACTTGGCCCTCACTCAGCATATTTATCTTCCAAGCTCCTGAACAGTGCTTAGCTGCCAGGACTGATTTCTGATCTCTATTTCAGCCACCCAGGGTTCAGAATCTGATCCTCAAGAGGAAAAAAAAAATGCAACCTAAAGAATCCAACACCTAACATTAGGTGCTTAAGATTGCACTCACCATGAGCACACCCATATCTGTGCATCACCACCCATGGCTGAATATTTCTGGTTGGGAGCTGGATAAACTGATTTTCAGTTCTGACTATTTTCACAACGTCTTTGGCCAAATAAGCTCACTAGAGTGTGCATCCACGTGTACTTTCTTCAGGAAAGTACAGGCAACCAAAATGAAACATTACGAAGCTATCTGTCCTTTTCCTAAGGCTCAGACAACTTGAGGTGCAAAGAATTGCTTGAAGACTCCCAGGAAGAGGAGAATTTCTGCATTGGATCTACTATTATCAATGGGTCTTCTTATAATTCAGGACTTGCAGCCTGTAGGATGTCCATACCCTCCTCTGTGTTCGCTGCAAGGTGAGTTTTCAAAGAAGTTTTATACATGCTTAAAAGTGTAGACTCTGGCTGCAGATAAGGTGGCCCATCCCTGGCATAATTAGAGGGTGTCTTAACTGGAAAGCCTCCTGCCCCAGTTGCCAGTTCTGAAAAAGAGCTCAGGGTTATGGTCTATTCTCTTTATGCAGCCAGAAGAACTCTCCTTATCCAGCCCTGCCTGCTTTTGCACAGAATCAGACACGAAGAGGATGCTGTGGCCAAGGATCCCCTTTGTGCAATGGGCATGTGATAGAGCAATGGAACAATGAGGTCGACCCATTCAAGGCAGCATCATTAACTCTAATGCGTTTCTGGAGGACGGGAGGCACCCTGGAGGGAGGCAGAAAAGGCTGTCAGCAACTTCTCCTGCTTATGCAAGCGAAGTTGTCAGAGCTAAGGAATCCATGGATGGCAAAAGCGGGGCCTTGTAATTACACAGCAAGCATTTCTCCTCTGCCTCCTGCTATGGCCACCTCCCAAGTAGAATGGGATGGCCCCTTTGGAAAAAGAGAGGGCAGTGTGACTAGATAGCTCAGGGCAGACTCCGCTCGCCTTGCAGCTAGCAGGGGATGGATTTTAATTAGCTCAACTGCAATGATCCAGAGAGGAATTTGGATGGGACTGCTGGGAAGTGAGGATGGTGGGCAATGGAAAAGGAGGGAAAGATCGAAGCTCCATGTGGTCACCCTCAACATTTGCTCATCAGAGATGGCCCCACCAACACAGCTTGAGGAATGTATCCATTACTGAAGGGAACTTGTCTGTACTGAAGGCTTTTTATTCCCAACAGCTCTCTGGATGAATGGAGACACATCCATAAAAGTGGTTGCTAACTTCCTCCATCAGGAGGACCTCCAAACTAGGCATTTTCACAAACCAACAGAGGCTAAACTTTGGCTAGATTTGGAATCACACATGGCATTCCCAGGCACAGGAAATATTTTAGTGCTGCTGAACAAAACACTCAGCATTCCTTCCTACTGGCCCTACTGACTAAGACGCTCTTTAACATCTCTGAAACCCCACAGCTTCCCCATCATTGCTTTACACACACTGCTCATTTCAGAGCATTGCTCCAGATCAATATACATGGCCCAGGTCCAAAAAAGCCTAATTTAATTCCTAATCACTGCAATCCTGAAAAATAATGCCCACAGAGTAAAAAGAGCAATAGATTTTAAGAAATTAAAAGCCACCTATTGATGCCGATTTGAGCCATCTTTAGTTTCTATCACCATTCTTTCTCCCTTCTCCCACTAATTTTTGCAGGATAGCAAAAAAGCACTGTGGGACTTAAAGCAAGCCAAGTTCTTCATTCTGTGTACCAATGTGATAGAGACATTTTTGGCATAGGTATTCAGAATATGCAGACTAAATGTCAGTAACTTCTTTTTACAGTATCAGCTTCCTTTGGGGGCCACAAAAGCCACAAAACAGCATCCAAAACCCCAGCAAGACAGAAGATTAAATATTCAGCAATTGGAAATAAATCTAGGTCAACTTTTAACCTGCAGGGAAGGATCAGAACTGAGTTACAGGGGCTGGCTTTCCTATTAGGGCAAGTGGATAACACTTTTTTAAAAAGAAAGATTTGGCTGAGTTTTCCAGCCAGATATTCTGGAACTACTTTTTCAGAAGAATACAGTGGGGAAAAAAAAGCAGAAAAGCAAAAACCATTAGGTCAGGTTAAGTATGCTAAGCATGTGGCAACTGCTTTTGCATCATTTTATCACAGACCTTGGAGTAAGGGCTTATAGTGAATTCTGATAAGGATTTTTTTTTAAGTCCAGCAAAAAAGAAGTTGAAGCAAAATATTTTTAAGGACTAGAAGGACTGGTCCTGCAATCAAACAATTTCCAATCGAAGGACTGCATCTTATGAAGAAGAGAACAGCCAGCTCTTTAAATCTGACATCTGCAAAAACTGCTTTCAAAAACATTTGTAATTTTAAAAAGTAAGTTTCATGTTTCTTTTGAGACTTGGATCCTGCCCAGTTCAAATGTCAGCCAGTCAACATAAAACCTGCACCATCTTTTTCTCACTCCATCCATGAAATGCTGGGCTTATTGTGTCTTTGCACAACCTTCTGGTTGTGCTCTGTCTTTGCATTTAGAAACTTCAGACCAAAAAGTCACCAGGTTGGAAGTGTACAAGAACAATCCTCCATTTATCCTCAAACTTCAGAATCTATGGGTGAACAGACCTATGAAAGATGAGATTTGGTCTCTCTTAATCCCTCTAAGCAATATTGCATTACTGGCTTCCCAGTGGGGAAACAGCCCCACCCAAGTGGGTAGGACCACAGGAAAGACATGGGAGGGCTCAACATAAAAATTAACCCCATTTCCCTTTCATTTTCAACTGAAACTTCATTAAAATTAAATGCAACACTGCCAAATGGATCATTGCTCAAGAATTTAATCCTGTTTTGTCACATACAAATTATAATGCAGTGGCAGCTTTGGAAAGAACTCTTGGTGGGCTCTGAAGTTGCAGACTTCTGCTGACATAGATATACAAAGTTCAGATCAAATTTACAGTTTTAGAAGGAACTGCCTTCCCTTCACTGGACCCACTCCCGTTTCTCAATGTCTTTCAATCCTTCCTCACTGTTGAATTGAACTGCTCCCTACCCATCCTTGAATTAATTGTACATTATAGTTGTATAACACTGGCTGTTCCCTTGCCAATCCTCATCTTGCTTCTATTCCTCAAATAATTGGAGAGAAATGGATTTTACCTTTGAGTGGTGTCAGAAAAAGGGGGAAAATACTTCTTTAACACCAGGAGTGATGTATCATCCACACAATAATCAGCGATTCCCAGAATCCAAGCAATGAATGGAGGGATGGATAAAGCAAGGTTCGTTCCTTGCTGGCAAAAAACAGGCCACCACCACCACCAGGCAGCATCCAGTCTGCTCTTGGCCAATCTTTGACATATACTGGCGGAAAACAAGCTGGCTGGGTTGACTGGCCCATTTTTGGTCAGCGAGCAAGCAACAAGCTGTGCTTTCATGCCATCTGAGCATGCACAGTGATCTTTGATACTAGTGCCACCCCACTGCAAAATTTGGTGGGAACAGAACACCGAAATTCATCCTAGCAGCACTGGGGATAGAATTTCCTGGGGCTAAGCATGCACACCAATCAACTTATAAGAACAATCTCACCGAGTGTAATAATTTGATCCTGGCTACTCAGCTGTTAGAAATCTCTTAGAGCATTATCTTTGTCTTGCACTCTCCAACTTGTCTAAATTGTTAGGCATTCAAGGAAACAGTCTCATCCACAGCCATCTTAATAGCTATTTTACAATACTGTATCCATTATTCCTTGATCCAAGGGGATGGGAAATTGTTCATTCCTCCAACCAAAACTTTCTTTAGTCTTTTATATTCCTCAAGCAGTGTACATTTTGCTGATCCAGTTTTCTATGACCAAGCTGAAGGAAGGAATCTGACCTTGCCCAATATGCTCTCCATGTTTTTCCTCTTTCCATCCAAGCTTTCTCCCCACCCCTTCTGAATGAGTCACTCTCAAGCTTGGCTAAAAGCAGAGAGTTTCAGCCTAGCATGACAGACTCTGTCAAAAATGGTTAATGCATCAGACAGTTTTGAATTTGGATGGGAGACAGGAGGCTTAAATTAATGCTGATCCATGGATTTTGCCAGTTGCCCTCAAGCAGAGATGAAGAACCATGGATCCTACCAGCTATTTCAGGCTACCCCTTGGCACTCTACCCGTTACACTGGCCAGGGGTGTTGGAGAGGGGGGCACTGGGTTGCTGACTTCTATCCTATGGCAAACCACTCAGTTAAGCTCTGTTAGGATAAAAATGTTACAGCTTCCAAATCTTATGTGTTGTGGCTCTTTTCAGTAAGCCAGGTCAGAAAGGAAACTTCTCAGGAAATTCTAAAACATGATACTTTGTTGATCTAGGTTACAATAGCAGAATCTTGAAAGCCTGACCTCATTTCCCCTTCATTCCTCCTTATACCAAAGAAAGTCAATGTGGGACAATCTTGACTTTCTTTCTCACACTTTCTTGTTTTCCTGGGCTAAGCTAATGTTTTACTAATGGTTGCCGCATATTTTCTCCAAACTCATCTCTGTACTCCTTTACACTACACAATCTGCTTTAATCCCCTCGGAAGTCCAATTCAAAGCTGAGGCTTCTCAGAACTGGAATGAAACTGGGAATTTTGTGTCAATATTTAAGCCTGGAGAGGTGAGTTCAAATCCTCCACATCTGTGAAGTCATGATGTTGTGTTCAGTGACACTTTTATGTATATGTATAGGTATATATGGATGGCCACTTGAGAGCACTCAGATTGATGATCATGAACTATTGGAATCTGTTTTCAGATTATTTGACCTGCTTTTGCCAGCAGCCAAGATTTTGTCTATAAATCTCTGTTGTTCCATGTTTATGTGGCAGCAAAGAAAAACCACAAGGAATGTGGAACAGATGCAAAAAAAGGACAGCATCCAACTCTTCTGCTGAAAATACACCCAAGGCAGAAAAGGACTCAGCATGCCGATGGGAAAGTCCAGTCACTGACTTACTTTTTTTTTTCAAAAAAGAAAAGAAAATGAAAGGGGAGAGGAGGGGTGAGGAAACATACCAAGTTTTATTGGAAAGTCTAGTGGCACCACTCATTTTAGTCTGTCATCAAAAAAGAAAAGAAAAAAGAAAAATGTGGTCTAGTTGGTGAGAAAAGAGAACCTTAAGAGAAGAACTGGGACTATTTTCAGATGATCGTTCTTGGAAACTGCTTGGGCTAATGGTAAAAGTCTCAGAAATGAACATGCTTAATACCAACAGCTATATTAAAAGATTTTAGCTATGGAATGGTGGGAAAGAAGCCATTAACTGCAATGTTGCTACCAGCTTCTCACAGCTGATACTATCATTAAGAGGAACTTGCCTGGATCAGGCTTAGCTTTCGCTCTTATGAGACAAGCCAGCCCGATGCATTCAAGAAGCTTTTAACCATGAGCAGGAAGGCAATGCTAATCTTTCATTGTTAATAAGATTAGTAGCCAATTAATAGCCTTTTCATCTATGACTGTGTTTCCTTCAAACAGTCTAAATGAGTGGTCATCACCACATTTAATGGCATTGCATTCCACAATTTAACTAACTGCTGCGTGAAGAAACACTTCCCTCTACCTCAGGGTTTCTCAACCTTGGCAGCTGTAATGTGTGTGGACTTCAACTCCCAGAGTTCTCCAGCCAGCATGCTTAAAGTTGCCAAGATTGAGAAACACCGCTCTACCTTGACTTAGAAGGCCATTATCTAAGACACATACAGTAGTTTATAAAGTTTATTTTAATATATGTTCTTCCAGACACCTATTTTAGCTGGAAAATGTATCTCCCATCTTCCAGCACCGTTCTTCACCTAACAGTCGCTGCCCAGAATTTACCTCTCATTTATAGGTGTTTCAAGAAAACTGGTTACTGCACCATCAATCTCCATGGTACTGGCTGTGTCAAAGTGCTTCTCATACACAATTATGACAGAGCATCCTTCCAGGGCCAGAAAGTATCCCCTAGGTGTTGTACAAAAAAACTTCATAGTTGATCTTCAGAAAGGAAGTTTGGAGCTAGCAATCTCTAACTCTATCTGCAAATATCAACAGGGAAACAACAGCACGTTGCAGGCCTCTAATAGCTGAAAGGAAGAATTTTCTTTCACTAAGGGTGGAAACAGCATTCTAGAAATTCTTATTTGTATTGTCTCTCTTCACATCTGCTCCTAAACAAGAGGCGGGCAATTCACAGCCATAGCATCAATGCCACCCTAGTTGCAAAAGCTCAGCTCAAACCTCTAGAGCTTCACTAAAGCAGCCTGCTGCATGGGGTGGGTGGGGGTGAGGCAGGGGCAAAAGAAAAGAAACAGAAGAAAAAGGGAAAGACGGACGTGTCAGGAAAAGAAAGAAAAATGGGGTAAGACCAAGAGAAGATAGGTGGTCCCACTAATTTGGGGCTACGGACCCATCCACTGTTTGCTTTGACCCCATCCATCCTTGAACAGATTATATTACTCCTAGTAGGAATGTGACCCTTGAAAAAAAGCAGAGTCGCTCACCTCTATTCAATTTATTTATTTATTAAAGAGATTTATATGACTGCCCAACTCACTCATGGTGACTCCGGGTGGCTTACAAAAATAAAATCCCAATTTATCCTCACAATTACTTTAGTGAAATGGATTATGGGCAGGGGTGACCTTTAGGTATGAATGAGAATGTAATCCAGCTCTCAATGTTGCCAACTGGGCCATTTAACCACTAAACTATGCTGACTCTTGTTTACATACATTCATATACAGTATTGAATGACAAACTTACCTTATCAAAAGCCACCCTGACATCTACATCTGCCATCCTGAGCAATTGAATCTGGATCCAAAGGTACATCATTTGAATGTCTACTTCTGACAGCAACCTGAATTTAGATACAAAGAGGGTACTTTGAATTAACTTATAATTAATTACAGGATGTCATTAGGCAAGGGTTATTTGGAATAGAATATGACCAACTACGTGAACTTTTGCCTGGGACAAATATATTAATTCTCTAGAATTTCTTAGTAGATTCAGCATCTGGCCAGTCTTCTCTAGGCCTGGAAGCTAAGCCCAGTCGGATGTCTTTGATTTAACACCCTTATCCCCATGTCACATTGGCCCATGCAAAGACTCTAGAACTGCTGTTAGAAGACTCTAGAACTGCTCTCTTTAACGTGGTACCTTCTGGATTGCAACAACCAGTATTCCTAGGTAGCCCAACCAATGTCTAGGAATTCTGGCAGTTGTAGTTTCAACCCATCTGGAACGTGCCTTGTTGGAGAGGACAGCTGCAGAAGAAGATGAACCAGTTCAATTGATTGGCAGATCTCATGGTGAGACATGCAAGAGTACTTGACTTGAAACCAGCAAAGATTCATGAGAAGACACTTGTCTGGAACCTCTATACTGAAGCTACTCTCAGCAGCTGCTGTTATATACATACAGTTTGGTCTAGTGGTTAAGGCAAGAGGCTAGAAACCAGGAGACTGTGAGTTCTAGTCCTGTCTTAGGCATGAAAGCTGGCTGGGTGACCTTGGGCCAGTCACTCTCTCTCAGCCCAACTCACCTTGCAGGGCTGCTGTTGTGGGGAAAATAGGAGGAGGAAGGAGTAATAGGGATGTTCTCCGCCTTGTGTTATTTATAAAAATAAGAAAGGCGGGATAGAAAATAAATAAATAAATAAATAAATAATATATAATACCCTCCAACAAAGCATCATCTTCTAAATCTTAGGAGACATGGACTTTGGTCAAACAATTCTAAATGTTCATACAAGGCACTTGCAAGGGATGCCTGAGCATCTAAAGCAGATGCGGCTGTCTTCTATAAGCTTCCCCGAGCTATATGGCTAGCCACAGCTGGAGACACAGCACTGGCCCTTTCATCTGATCTAAGGTGGCAATTATACTTTTAAACAAGAAGTCAGCAGTGCATCCTTGAAAAGATGGTTTAAGGGTAACAATTTTGTACAACTGTTAATTTGGAAGGAGCAGAAGTCTACTGCGGAGGAATGCCCACCATTGTACAAAGGGTTACATCCTGGAAAAGCTGCACTGAGTAACAGTTTGTGTGCGAGTGCTTGACTTGATTGGATAAATCCCCAATCTGCAATAAGAATCTTAGACTGATTCTTTGGAATGGGATGGGAAGGAAATAGAGGAGGGCAGAGGGAAGAGGAAATTAAAAAAAAATACTACTAAAGCAGCCGCCAGCAACTTCAGTAACTGTTAACAAACAGCACGAGCCTGCGTGATCAACATTTGCATTTGTCTTTGCTCAAAAGAAGGGCAAAGAGGATGCAACTGGGTCAAACTTTCTTTTGTTATTCTGCCACTATACAAATCTCCACGCGTTCTTCTTTTTAACATCAAAATATTATATAATATATGAATTCATGTTGTTAATTCAGATCACAGTGTTTGTTAGCATTCGCAGAATCCTGAATGATGAATTCCCTATGTGCAAATTTGGTTGGCAGCACATTATTAATACTATTTTGGTGTTTAACGAAGAAGCAAACCAACTATCCATAAGCTTGAAGCATTCCTTGCAGCAAGCAGGTGAGAACAAGGCAGGCCAGGGTTTCTCAACCAGCGCTGCGTGGAATCCCAAGGTTCCATGAGAGGTCACTAGGGGTTCCCTGGGAGACCATGATATATTTAAAAAATTATTTCAACTTCACATTAAGAGGTAAGTTTCATTCTTTATTTTCAGCTTAAGAACACTTTTAATGCATACATACCCATGACAGAATATAGTAATTTTGTAACTTCTGGCCTATATCTGAGCCTGAATGTGCAGGGGTTCCCCGAGGCCTGAAAAATATTTCAAGGGTTCCTCCAGGGTCAAAAGGTTGAGAAAGGCTGCGGTAGACTAAAGGTTCCTGCAGCTTCAATCACAGCAGGATTGATATTTTGCATATCATTACGGTGACCATATTTTGTTGGAAAAAATAAAGGGCAAACCTGAAAAAGGGGCAAACCCTGGAAGAGGCTCATAAGGATAAAAATTTTTAATTGTTCATGTTCATAACTTTGCTTTACAAAGGAAAATTCAAGAGCAAAACCAAGAAAAAAACTTTACAAAAACACATGTTCTAATAAAAACATCTAAAATCAAACAGTATGTGTAAATTTATTTTTAAAAGGCGGTTTAATTTCCATATTTTTCACATGAATGTGAAAGACTGTGTATTAAGTGGTACCATTTGTACTGTAAAAGTTAAATGACCGAAAGAAAGGACAAAAGTGAGTTTTAGAAAAATAAATAAACCTAAAGGACATCTTCGTGAAATAAAAGGACAGTCCTTCGTAATAAAGGAAGTGTGGTCAGTGTACATATCTTACATTTATTATCTCTACTCCCCTTTGCAGATGACAGCCATTTCTGATTTGATTTGGAACATCCTAGGATAAAGGGCTTTTTGCATGACTTAGTCTGTGGTTAACCATACTACAATTTTTTATTTAAGAAAAACATTTAATTGACTGCCTCCATGGAAAAAAAAAAAGTCAAGCACCCAAAGGAATTTTAATTACATTTGTTAAAGGCTTGCAAGTGAAGTATTTTCCAAAGCATGTGTATTTAAAATGCACTATGTAAAACAAACATGTTGCCAGAGCGCAACAAAAGAACAAGCTGAAGGACTCCCAAACACAAGTGACAAATAACAGATTATAATATTCTTTGGGAGCTTCTCAATCTTCCCTATGAAATCAATCCAAAAGAGAGACAGAAAAAGTTAGCATATTCACAACATTGGAAACAAAATTTTAACAGCAGAATTTCCATCTTTAATCAGCAAAATTCAGGAGACCTAAAAAAAGCTTGAGCATCTGAGACAGGAGCACAAAGATATTTTGGTGGCTGGGCTCACAATTTCTTTTTTTTTTTTTCCAGTGGCCACTAGCCACAGTGGGCAGGGGAGTGATGTAGCAACACTGCTGGACACACCAGCTGGAAATCAGGAGGCTTTTCATCAGTTTGGAAAGTCTATGTGAGCCTTAATAAGCCAGGTTTTCTTTTGAAAACTTGAAAATCAGCAGGGCATCACACTCCTGTTTGACAGGTTGTGTTAAATTTCAGTGGCCCAATCCCAGGGAAAGAGAAGGCTCTAAAGGCCAAAAGAAAAAAAATTCAGTGGTCACCTGCGGCTAATGGATTGTCCACCGCTGGATAAGAAGGATGTATAGAGCTGTGCCTGGAATTCTTACAATTTTTGCTCTATTCAGGATGAAAGAGTACATCAGAGTCCAGGGTAATGAGTGGGACAGTTAAAAAGCATTACACCATATTTATTTCACCCTAAAAGTGAAGTTGACTATAAGCAGCCCTTTCTAGATAGGGCAATTGGAGGGGCAATACAACTTGTCAGCATAGCAGTCCTGTTTTGCAAAGAAGGATTAAGATTAATCCTAAGCCAATGATGAGAGTCAGTTTGGTGTAGTGGTTAAGACATCTGGCTAGAAACTGGGAGACGGTGAGTTCTAGTCCTGCCTTAGGCACAAAGCCATCTGGGTGACCTTGGGCCAGTCTCTCTCTCTCTGCCCTAGGAAGGAGGCAATGGCAAATGACTTCTAAAATCTTGCCAAGAAAACTGCAGGGACTAGTCCAGGCAGTAGCCAGGAGTCAACACTGATTCAAAGACACCAAAACAACAAGTCAGTGATAGCATCTCAGTCCAAGTACAGGATGACCCATCTTGGCAATTTCTGGATTGTCCTTTGAAGGACAACTCATCCACCCTAGATCTCCCCAGCCTTTTGATCTTCTCAGTGCATCAAAGGAAATTTGGGCACCATCTCAAAGAAGCACCTCACTGACCACACAGATACAGCTCCCAAAAAGGTAAGGTTTTTCTCTGATGTCTTTTTTTCCAAAAATGGATTTGAAGTACAATCCCAGGGAAGACCAGGGGACACTGAGGCTTTTATTTTAAGGCATTTGCAGCCATGCTGGAAGGAGTAACTAAATCCCTTTTAAGCTTCATATATTTGAAGGGAACAAAGAGATACCTAGCCACAGCATGGCAGAAAACAACAAAAACTCAAATGCAGTTACAGTCTGGTGCCAAAGCACCGTTGCCGCATTACCATATTTGTAGTCACTTTATACCTGAAAACCACACAGGCCAAAATAAAAACAAAAGTGGCTGGTTTACCAAAATTGCACACCTACAAAAATAGCAAGTACCAGCCTTGCAAAGTCACTTAAAACACAAATAGGCTGCAATTGACTGGTACACACTAGCATGACCACTCAAGACTATATTAACTAAGCTGTAAAATTACATACATTAAAGTAGCAGCATTTAAATGGACTGAACCATTTACAAGGGATGAAAGGAAGAAACATATTTTTGAAATACCCTACCTTAGACCCTGCAACTTGGACTAACCCTTGGCACTGTGCAAACTCCCTGGGCCCTTAGGCAGAGGAGATGGAGCATCAGCAGCTCTAGAGATTCTGGTTGGACCCCAAAGCCCAACATCTCATCTCAAAAATTTTAGAGCAAGCAAAGTGTATCACACTGGCTGTGTTTACACATCGCAGTAAGCTGTGGTTTGTTTAACCACTGTGGGTTAATTAAGTACAATTGCTTAGTTCATCCATTGCTTTACAGCACAGACTCTGGCTTGCAAATCACAGTTGCCTGAGTTCAGACAGACACAAAGCTGAATAAACCACATCATGACTTGGTGTGATGTGAGAACCCAATCACTGGGTCTTCTCTTCATATTTATGCCCCACCTGTCTTACAGGGAAATCACTACACTGCAGTGTGATGTCTTCATAACATAATGGGCTTCCTGTAAATTTTATCCAGCCCTGTGCAGTTGGCTAATACAGTTATCCCCATATTAAAGATGGAAAGCTGAGAGAACAGCCTCCATGCAGTTGATGAGGGCCAAATTTGAACGGCATTAGCAAATGCTAGGTTCTCTTTCTCTTTCCCTCTCCCTCAAGTGTTCTTCTTGATATAAATAGTTAAGATGACCTCTCCCTAAAACAAATTGGGACAATTCAAAAGATCGAATTCCCAAACTGTCTACTTAGCAGATGTAGGGATATTTAAGTTCAAGGTCATTCAATTCTGGATCAGGTTTCCAATTCAGTTCGAAGCATCACATCAGATCATTTGAATCAATTTGATCCAGTTCAAACTATGTCTACACATGCATTTCTGGCATCTAACTATTTAATTTGATTACTCGCGTTGAGACTGATTAGCACACCCCGCTATTTGGTAAAGAGACATAAATAGCCACATGTCAATATTACATCGATCAATTACATTGATCAATTTTGTTTTAATCATATGGTGTAGCAGTTCAGTGTTCATGCTGCTTTTTCTTGCTGGGAAATCCTTGTGAGGTCCAGCAGCCAGATGTCTAGACTATTTAGCCATGACAAGTCACATTGCCTGGGTTGCTAGTCTACATTGCACCGAATTGGGCTGAGAGAGAGGGACTGGCCCAAGGTCACCCAGCTGCTTTCATGCCTAAAGCGGGACTAGAACTCACAGACTCCTGGTTTCTAACCCAGAACCACTAGACCAAACTGGCTATCTTACATTGATCACTTACAAGGTGTCACAGGTTGGGTAGTGGAAGAATCAAAATTACAGGATGAAATGCTGCCTCTGCCTCCTACTGATCAGGCTATCCCTATAAAAAACTAAGTCCTTCACTTCACAATAATAAAACCAGCTAAAAACACAAGTTTTTGTTTTCAAACTCACAATATGTTCTTGGAAAGAGGCAGTTAAAAATCTTGGGGAAAAACAAAAACCCTCCCCAAACAGAGTAAAACTATTAAACTTCCATCTCATTCAGCTCAAAGCCAAAAAGAAAGAAAGGAAAAAAAAAATCTTTCAGCCTTTTTTAAAAATAAAGTTGTGACATTATGAATAATTGTGTGGTAAAACAATCTTGGTAAACAAGTTATTTGCATAATTTGGGGGTAACATGATGCACACTTCCTTAAAGGACGGTTAGTAGGGGGAAAAATGATGATTGCCCAATTCCCATTGTGAAAGGCAGAAGGTAAGAGGTGGCCCTTTCTGCTCTGGAATACACATTCCACAGACTGAGGGGTCAACATGAGTTGTCCAAACACATGAGAAATTCTAATTTTAGTTCCAGAGCTGACAGTTATAGATTAAATACAGCCTCAACGGTTGGTGTTCTGCAATGCAGAAGTCTCTTCTCAGTACACAGTGCATATTTTCTCCCAAAGACATTTCAGGAGATGATTAGACTGTCTCCTGCTAAGCCATTTCCTATTATTATTATTTTTTTCTGAAATTAAGTACAAACACATGGTTAAAACTGTGGGCTAACTTGTGTAATGGTTACTATTATTAGTTAGTTTTTATTAGGGTTGCTATTATTATCTGAACCACAGTAGCCCAAAAAGTTCATAACTGAGTGTAGGGCCTTCAGGGACTCATAAGATGCACATGTTCAGCATATCAGTTCAGAAAGCACCAGAACCCAATGGGAGGGAACAGGGTTTCATAGAAGCCTGCATGTTTTCCATACAGAATGCCTGGCTTCAATCACCAGTCTTCCCAAGTACAGCTAAGAAAGTTTCCAGCTCAAAACCTGAAGATTTACTGCTGGTCAGTGTAGCTATTAGTCTTGGTTCGGTACAAAGCAAATGTCTCCATTCCTATTTAAATTAGCTGACCCTTTAGAAAAAATGAGGACTAGAATCTTACTTTGAAAGGATTTCAAACTGAAGCTGTGAAGCCCATTTGAAATCCTTTCAAAGGAAAAGTAAGATTCTAGTGCTTTACAAGGAGGATTTCCAGCTTCAGTCACTTGCATCTCTAGGTATTGCTGGGAGGACAAAAACATCCTCCAGGCCGAAATGTAACAGAGCTGGCTACCAGCCAGCCCCAAGGCCATTTTGCTGGTCAGACCAAAGATCAGGCTTGATAGCAGCTTCTTCCTCTATTTCCTCTCAATGTGAACCCCAATATTGATGGACTTACCTTCTGGACAGTAATGCAGCCATGCTAACTCATCTCTACACTAAATATTAAAAGAGAAGTTAAATCCTTTCATACAGTGTAGTGCGTGGATTTGACTCTTGAGTCACCGAGCAAGCAGGAACAAGTTTATCACCATTGGTATGGGCGACAAGCAGGTAAACAGATAAACCTGTTCCTAGTCTTTGTTGAAAGTCTGTCTAATACGGCCTCTGGTCTGATCCAGCAGCAAGACTTGTCTTAGCTTTGTAACTCATGGAACGTAGTTGTGGGTATAAGGAACCACTGTCCCTCATTTCTATAGGGAGAGAAACAGCACTTCCCTTGGAACAGTTACTTGAGAAATGCCTTGTCCTATTAGTGCCAGACAGATCGCCATTCCTGCATTCCCCCAGTCCTCCAGCTCTCATTTGATTTGACCAGAGAATCAACTTTCAGAATGTATCTCAAGGTAGAAGAGAATTGTGCAGACATTCTCATGGATGGAGCCTGATATTCTTATACTGAATTCACTCCTACAAGTAGCAGCAATGGCTTCCAATTTATAAGAAGGAGGATTAGAAACATACACAGTAGCCAGTGGCTGCTATTCATGGTGACCAAACATTTAGCCTGCATTTGTTTCCAACCGGTTCTGGCTCAGTTCAATTTACAGAGAATTTACTGTTGGGATTCCTTTTAGAGAATTCATTTTTGCACTTACTTTGCAGTGAAGTGGCAGGATGGATACGTATCTGAGTGCAAGCAATTGCTAATCAATCAATCAATCAATCAATCAGGATGAACAATCTTTTGACAATCAAAGAACAGCTTTTTTGGTCTCTTGGAACCAGAGTTGCTGGTACAGAATGGGTAAGGACAATTGAAGGAGGTATCTGTGGATTTAATTTTTTGAAGGCTCCATCACATTTTCTTAGTTCTTCAAGACTTTCTGACAATTTCCTATCTTGAAATGAAAAGGGAGCATGCCAACAATTGTCAGCAGACCAAAACCCAAATATGACCCTGGGGGCCACAGAAAAGCTATTCAGGGCCATCTGTGTTGTCCATCCTGGTGACAGACAATGTACAGAGTTTTGGGGGTCTGTTTTTCTTCCTCAGTGTATTTTATTGTTACTTTCTAAAGTCTGCTCAACAAACCCGAAGTTAAAAAATAGTAATAAAGAAGCAGCCGGAATTCAAATGAACAAGGCAACAGCATTAGAAAGGATAGGTTTTTGTTTTCTTTTCACTGCCTGACAACATTTCAATTTCAGTTATTTTAACACACATTTTAATTATTTTATTTCTGCCCCCTATTTTCTCCGCCAAAAGAACCATGATTGCAGGGCCATACTCGGAGCAGTCTTAGGCCTTTTTAGAAGGAGAAAGGAATCAGCTGTGACATCACTACTCTTTCTAAAGCTAGTGAGGAAAAACAGATCAGCAAACATATGATGCACTTTCTTAAAAGCCTCTCATTCTTGCTCCCCACGTCCCCCCTCCGCAAGCATTTCAAGTTTGCCCAACAGCTTGGAGGAGGTGTAATGGAAGCATCCAGAAACCCAGATGTTCAAAGCTATCCCAGAGTTTCCAATTTCTACACATTCTATTTTTATTCTGTGCTTTTCCTTTGGATGGCAACAGCTGAAGTGTCATAAACAATGAGAAACTATTGCCAAATATCCTGTACTGGATGTTTTGTCAACTCCATCTTCAGGGAACTAAACGTGCTTCAGATAATGAAACAATATGAATAAAATCAATGTTTTTCTAGAGGATAAAGACAACTGGGTCACTGGGCCAGTCACTCTCTCTCAGACCAACTCACTGCACAGGGTTGAGGGGAAAATA
Source organism: Candoia aspera (assembly GCF_035149785.1). Lineage (NCBI taxonomy): Eukaryota > Metazoa > Chordata > Lepidosauria > Squamata > Candoiidae > Candoia > Candoia aspera. Next base: position 12,013,500 of record NC_086165.1, read on the forward strand.
GGAGGAGGAAAGAGTATTAGGTATGTGAGTTATTTATAAAAATAATAAAGATGAGATAAAAAAATCTAAAAACAAAGGCGAGCTTGGGATCTCTTGGTCTGGAGTCCACTGAGAACCACTGAATACTGGCAGTGCCATTTTCTAGCAAATCTGGGTGGTAAATCATATAAAGATAGGCATGTTTGATCTTGGAGAAACTTAACACAACTATTAATATTAATCAAAACAGGTTGAAAAGTGGGCCCAAAGTTCCTATCCTATTCTCCCCTGGGGAGGTCATGTTGGTGCCATGCCCCTTACAATCTTTAGTCACCAAAATACAACAATCAACGTGCCACCCAGTTGCAAGCCAGTTTCCCACCCCTGCAGTAGACTACTCCAGATCATGCCTGCCAACATCTTCATTGACAGGAATTTACAACAGGCATAGCTTAAAAGCAGCATCTCTCCGTGGGTGTCTATTTATGTATAAACTACAGACTGAAAGAAAAAGAAAGCTATTACAGGAGAAAATTAAGGGTGGAAGAAAGGGCTGTGAATTTGACTCGGGCTTCTGAAATCTAAGACAGCACATCTTTGCTCCTTTTCCCTTGTAAAAAATCTGAGAAATTTGCTGACCAGGATTTAAACAGATTTTAAAAATTTGCTCTTTGCTTCCTTGGTTACTAACACGTCCTTAGGGTCTTCTCCTCTTGACATTTCCAGATTCATACCAGCTTGCTGATGAGTATGTATTATACTTGTGAGTGTAAACAGCATAGTTCTCAGCTTCCAATTTATGTGGAAAATGTATGTGGAAAATGAATTATGAGTATTGGGGGGCCCAGTGGGGAGAGTAAAACAAGACAAGATGGCAGCCCTGATGGTGTGGTCAAAGCTCTGCCCTTTTTTTTTAAACGGGTACTGACAGGGTTTCGACCATACTATCACCGTCACCAACTTGAATTTTTTTAACCATCCCTGATTATTACTGTACTTTAATAGATGATTGTTGCATTTTAATAGACAGACTGGATCTAAATAGAAACATATGGAGCTGACTGCAATAAAATAGGCCAACACATCCTAGCAAAACCAGCCTGGCTATTAGGTAACTGCCTCTGACATCAAATGCTCAGAGCTGTGAGTTGAAAGAGAGGAGTCCCTGTTGGCCTTGAACTGAGGTCTCCCCAACCCACCACTACTCTCTGCCATATGCACAATTAGGAGGGAAGACATCTTTATCTCAGGGGAGTCTGCTTCCTTAGAACTTTGCACATTTAATATAAAGGTTCCTGGACTACAGGTTATTTCATCAAATGCATTTGAAATTTTAAAGATTCCTCCAGACAACAGTTCTCCTTTCTCTTCCCCTTCCCTTCCCTTCCCCATTGACTGGCAGAATCTTAGAAGATAAAATTCTCCTGAATGATTCTGCCTAAAAAAACTTTACTGGCTATATTTTTGTCTCACTACTCCTGTTAAAAACACCTGAAGATCTGATTTGGCTTTCAGCCTTGTTGGAAATCACGGTGTGCCTCTCCAAGACAGAGAAATCTGAGATGACAGGGCTTTGCCTAAATGAAACCAAACCAAAGGAGAGAAAGCAAGCAGAGCTGATATCTCAATCTGCAACCTCTTCTAGGAACAGAGTCTATTTCGCATCACAAATAGCTCCCCCCCCCCCCCGCCATTCTTCCTATTGGAAGGCTGTTCCTCACTCTGATTTCCATCCGAAATGTTTGCTTTTGAAGAAATGGTGCTCAGTATTAATCTCTGTAAAGGTCTGCAGAGCACAGCACAGAAACGATCTCTAAACCCAAAAGCTACAATCAGCTTTAAAAAATCCCAGCAGTAAAAATCTCAAACCTAAGCAACTCTTTTGCTTTGCTCTCAACATTTCACACCATGTGCTTTTTTTTCTTTTTTAAATAAACTCACTGTAGCTCTGTTTACATCCTCTTGGAAGCAACTAGCAAAATGAACTGAAAGCTTCTTTTGCTATGCCTTTTTCCTTTGCCTCATTATTATTTTTAATTGCACTGTTGACCTTTGCCTTTTGGGAGTCTATGAAACACACACTCTTTAACAACTGATGCGTCAGTTAGTTTTAGGGAGAAATCAGAAGCTAGCATAAAGAGAAGAAAAAGGCAAGACATCCACCTACAGACTCTTCAGGAGAGTGCTAATTGCCACCTGAGAAATCAGAACTGTTCACAAGGCATCTACAACACAAACGTTGATCAGTTTCATACCAGAGGAACTATTAAGGCCCTTGGCAATGTTGGGAGTTCTAAGTTCCTTGGGTAGTCCTGTCTGTTTAAATCAGGGAACAGGAATAGCTCAGAAAAAAATCCACTGTATTCATAATTTATCAAGGGTGCCAAGAATTGCCCCGTCTCATTTTATTTATTTATTTATCAAATTTTGCCACCGCCCATCTCCCCCCAAAGCGGGGACTCTGGGTGGTTTACAACGCTTATCCTAGAGGAAAGGGAATGAATGTTAAGAGTAATACATATAGGGAACTGGCATATACAGGAAGGATGCTTTCTGAAGAGATATTTATTGAGCAACTATCCTTGAATAATGCCGACACCTTTGAAACAAGCACAATTCCTGATGACTGCATGACCCCATCCATACTGTTTGAACATTGGCAAGAATATGGAAGTGCTGTGCCACTGCCTTCTCCCTGAATATTTTTCAGCCTCCCAGTCTGGCCTACAACCCTGGAATTCCCCAGTGATCTCCCATCCAAGTACTAACTGGGTCCAGTCTCGTTTGGTTTATAGGTCTCTTGCTTCAAATCAGCAATTTTAAAGACATTTGTCCAGCGGCTCAGCGATGTGCTTCTTCCCAAACTGACCCACCTCCAGTTCCTCTGAGAACATTAATGTCAGTGAAATGGAGAACCAGGACCACTCCAGAAAATGAGGAGCGAGCTTGGGGCCAGAGAGTTCTCAACCTGCATGCATAACTGCATCTTATTTTTGATCAGCTACCTTTTTAAAAATTAGAATCCATGCAAAAGCTGACATTGCTGCACCTCCAGGGGTCTTTGCAATCCCTGCATATCAGCTGTGAAAAGCAGGACTACTTCTGCTCCATATGAGATGTAGGTGGGCCCTTTGGAGGTCATTTAAAGTAGAACTGTTATTGATGTTAACTGGTGCCCTAGTTGCCAACAACCCAACGGCTCTTAAGAGTTCTTGAGTTTGCCAAGATTCATTTCCAGCCTCCTCCACCTTTCTCCCTCCCCAGTGATGCTGAAGACAAATGTGATTGCTCATAAGGTGTGGAAGGGAGAAAGGAGGGGAAAAATCCTATTAAGCTGGGCATGCCTGCAACAGGCTGCCTCAGGCCTTGGTGTATTAACTCTGCTCTCCCACCTGAGTGTATCACCAGGAAATAATTTAATCATAGTGAGATTAACAGTTTAGAAAGCAGAGAAAAAAATAACACTCAAAACGAAGTAGAACCCAAAGAGGCTTAGCAGAGTACACATGTGCTGCAAATGCCGGTGCTGTTGCTTGTTTAAAAGTGGCCCTCAACTATTAATTGGTCCCTCTCTCCCACATGTTATTAATTTCCTATAGTTAATTCCTAATTCTTTCCCTTCTGAAAACCAAGCAGGTGGGGAAAAGGTTGCTTACTGATCAAGAGACTTTCCTCTGGCTGCATTTCCATCTAACTTTTTCTTTTCTGGTGCCATCCCTGGCTGTGGAAGGAGAGAGAAAATTGGATGCTCCATTGCTTCCAATTGCACCTTTGCCATTTGCTACTCAGCACAGATTCAGCAGTTAAACATGTACCCTAACTCTGTATAGATTAGAGAAATTTAGAGCTATTATTCTAATTCCGTGAAGCAAACTAGAGAGACAGAAGTATAAAAATATTACACTCCTGCAATTGTCTTGTTTTTACCACATTATTCTTGACTTTCCCACTCAAAGCTCAATATAGAGCAATACTATTATTCCTATAAAATAGGGAGCCAGGGAAAATTAATAGGAGTTGCCCATCTGGTGCCCTCCAGATGTTCTAGGATGCTGACTGGCAATGCTGGGAGTCATGAATACAGATGCTGAGCAGGAGGAGGCCCCTATCCAGGGGGGAAAACGCATGTGTAGTTTAGAGACTTTGAGCTGTCATTCAAAGAAACCCAGAACAGACCCGCCTTGAGTTTTGGGGTTTATCTGTCTGGGTTTTCCCACGCTTCTTCAGTTTGGTAGGATTTTCTGTCTACAATAGCAGTAAATAAAACACTAGAGACTTTCTCCTCATCTCGGTGTGGTCTTTGCTTAGTCAGGACAGTTGTAGTCCCAAGCCAACTGGAGGGCACTGAGATGAGGGGAAGAAATGCCACTGCTTTTGTGATGTTCCTCCAATGAGTTTGTGGCTATTGTAACTGGCCGTAATAGGAGTCTTCTTTCTTACACTTCTTTACATTGGCTAGTATGGCAAAGCTTGTTGTGCTCCTAAACAGGTAAAGCTGGAAAGGAAGAATTCAGTAGAGAGATGCTACCTCCTCTGCTGAGTCAAGGAATCATCCTACAGCTGACACCACTTGGAGAGTAAGAAGAGCATCTATGCTAGAGTAATGAACTGAAGTCTCCCTTCAAACTTCTCCTTTATTGAAGTCCACCTCTCCATCTTATTTGCCCACTAAGCATAATAAATTCATGCCACAGCTAGTATTACAAAATCATGCTGGTTGAGATGTTCCCCTTTTCTCCTAAATGCCAGAAGATTGATAGAGGAACTCAGATAGGAAAGTTCAGAATGTATCGTTGTTGACATAGCCCATATTTTCTAGTGAACATTATTACAGAAGATCCATGGATCCTGCTGAAAACAGCACCTCCATGTTTCTTCCAGATTTCATTCCATCCTCAGCCAGAATTGTATAGCAACTTTTCCTAAATTATACTTTATGTCAAGCTCTCTTTTTAAAGCATCTCACCTCCTGAGCTCAAGCTAATACATTCAAGTGAAGTATTCCAAGTGTTACATTCCTTCCAATCTTACCCTAAACAATTGGACATTTTCCACTGTAACCATTTTAGGCCAAATAGTCAATTCGCATCTCTGCTTAGTTTTAATCTTAACTGACTTGCAACAAAGCATTGAAGAGCAGCTTCTCGCAAGGATCTCTGGCAACTTTTGCTATTGTTGGCTCAAGACAGTATGAGGTTTGCAGCTTTATCAGGGTAGCCTTCACTGCCAATTCCACTACAGGAAGGTCTAGGAGAGTTTAAGATAAGAATCAATAGTAGCAGACAAACAGATCAGTTCTCTGATTACAAATCTTTCATCTGGAATGAGAAAGGAATCTTCACCTTTGTAAACCTTCATTTTGCAAGGCACTAAGTCTATTTGTAAGGCTATTCTCCCTCCAATTCATGGGGATCAAAGCTAAGGTCTCCAGCATTATGCACTGCAGTAAAGTTTACAGTAAACATTCACTTACTGGAGAAGAAGTAGAAGAAGAGAGATGGGCACATGATTAAGTCTAAACTGGCCAAATATAGAAGGAACACTTAGCCATGGTTTACCTATATGGGATTGAGGCCCAGTGAATCTTGATCCTTTTCTCATCTGGTGCAGCCACGAGAAGCAAACTGGAAGCAACCACTCCCTAGTTTAAATAACCTCAGATTATCTTTAGATCAAAGCTAAGATGTTGGGTTAGATGTTGCACCAAGGTATGGTTTGGGTTCTTGCTAAATACAATAAATCATATGGTTGGGCCCATTAAGGCTCAGAAACAAAAATGGTGGGGATCACACAACATGTTTAACTAAAACTGAACACACATGTATACCCTTCGCATTAGAGTGATATGTGAACCAAATAAGTGACTTGATGGGTGGGTGTCTCTCTTTCCCTGTCTGACTAACTTCTCAGGAACATAAAGATAAAAAGAGACCCATTCAGGTCACCAAATAAAAAATTCTTGGATAGGTAAATTTAGGTTCACTTGTACCTTAGAATAGAACCATGCCAAATAAAGACAAAAGAAAATGCCTTCTCCTAAAGCTTTTGTCCAGCTTCCCTAAAAGAAGCATCTCCAATTATGGCAGCAACTCCCATAATTCCCAGCCTTGAAAACTGGAATCTGGGGTCTGAAACATCTGGAGGAGATCAAACAGGGAAAATCTCCTTTAGGTCAACCATGCCAGCACCAAAGATGTTAGTAGGAATATCAAAAGTCTGCACCAAATTAATGTTGCTCTTCAAACCATTGAAAGAAAGTACTACCCACCATTTCAGCTCTTTTGACCTTTACAGTCTCAAAGCACTTTATCCTGCTCCAAAGTTCAGGCCAATTTAATTCATTCATTGAACAGAGTTAGAGGTTGTGATCCACTTTTGCTGTCCCCAAAGCTGGCAAAGACAAAAGACCTTGACTATGCATACTTGTTGTTCTGAGTGTTCCCCTTACTGTGAGTTAATGGCATGTCCATTTTTTTTTTACCACTCACCAGCTATGCCTATCTTTTCCCAAAAACTCTCCTTTTCTACTCCTCTCCACAAGACAGCACCTACTGAAAGTGTTTGCAAAGAGGCACTCCATCACATTATCTGCAATTTGATCCAGTCTCGCATGAAATTTTAGCTCTTATGCAAATAATGAGTGCAAAGATGGGACAAGAGGATGACGTTATGGTGGTAGAACATTGACAGCAAACAGAAAATCCATTTTGCAATTATTACAGGTTTATGGACCTGGAAAAGTCTTTACCCTAATGCTAGGCAAGAGCAGGTCCCAAATTATTTTTATGAGTTCCATGGGGGCAATTAAAATTCCTCTTGATGCATCACATTCTTGGCCCAACTATCTCCACACCTCCACCCCCAGGAACAGTCTCTGCTCATCTTCCACAACTGCATGGGTTTGCAAAGTCTAGTGGTGGAATTCACACGTCATGCTAAGCCAAAATCAAATAACTCACTTTATGGCTTAGCAGGATATGTCATCCCAGCCATGGTGTTCTGGTCGCTAGTTGATATCAGCTAATAAATCTACCCCAGTGAAAATTCCATCCGTTCTAACGTGTTCTGACCTTCCAATACATCGGTGGATTTTTTTTGGCGCCAAGACAGCAGAGGAATTAATCACACAAAAGGCTTGAGTGTCAGCATTACAGATGACCCCATGAATAGTCTAACCCCCCCCCCCATTAAAATTCTTTATTTCCCCCATGAACTTTTCCTAGCCAATATAAAATATTTATTCCAGATACACTGTGGCTGCTCTCTCTGAAACATCATTCTCCTCCACTATCTTGGTCCACTGGGGTAACAATAACTTAACCATGCTATCAAGCTGAGTTTAGCAAGACCAGGAGGTAGCTATTAAACATGCCAATCAAAGTTCCTGGTTTTGCACAATAGGCATTTTGCACATACTTCCCTCTATCAAAAACAGTGTAGTAGGTTAAACATTAGCCATCTTTCTGAAATCTCCATGCCCCCCTAACTGAACTCAATAAAATGGAAGACCTCCAGACAACCTGGACTTATCTAGCCTTGCTGTTATCTTGGATCATTTCCTCATTACATATTTCTACCTGCAAAAACATCCCCAACAATTGTCTAACAAGGACTTATGCCCCAAATCAATGCCAACTAATAATTAGAATGATCATGGCACAACTGATTCCAGAAAGTTAATATCATGCAAAGGCGTCTTATACTTTCTCCTGCTGCTGCTATGTTTAGGAGAATAATTTATTTGATCCCTATTCCTAATACAAATGAGTCTCCACAGCAGGGGGAAAAACCCGATCAGGAAAGAGGCATCAATTAGAAGTGCTTGCCTTAAAAAAACAACAACAGAGTTTGGAGGAAATGGCATAAACATGCCTATGATATTTTATGTGCATGAAGAAAGCAAACGGCAATTAATTGTTCTGACTCTGAAACTCAAGCAGAAATGTGATAGAACCAAAAAGACAAGTGACATAAGGCAAGTGCTGAAGAAATTAAATAACCTTCCATCTCTACTCTTCCCCACATCCAGCTTTCCCAATTATTCTTAAAGAGATTGTTTTAACTTATGCCTTCTGCAAGACTTAAAGTAGTACCTAGCCTAGCTTCTACAAGCTTTGACCTTCAGCATTCAGAAAAGTCTCAACTTTTAGTAGATTCTGCAAATGCCCTGAATACTTTAGCCAAAGACCTTAGCTGATAACTGTGTTTGTTACTGTCCTTGGAGAAATTATGTAGTTAAGGGATACCTTTCACTGCCCTGTCTCCAAAACTCACCTAGGTGGAAGTTTCTAAGTTATTTGCAAGTATACTTCGTCTGTCTTTCTTGCAAACAAACTGAGCTGCTGACTTGCAAAGTAAGTCTTTCAACACACCAGATACTGCTGAAGCATTCTTACCTCCTGGTAATGCTCACAGGGGCTGCTAGAAGTTGGACTTCCCATCTGGAGAACCACAATGCCTGACTCTTAGAAACCACACTGAGAATTGCTAATTTCACCCTGGGAAGTTGCCATAAACCAACACCATATAGCTCAGCACTGTCTACACCAGCTTTTCTCATCTGGGGTTCCGAGAAAGATTGTGATTGGAAAAAAACTTTAAATTTTGCCTACCATGTAATACTAGTGATAGATAGATAGATAGATAGATAGATAGACAGACAGACAGACAGACAGACAGACACACTTTATTATTGATTAGCCATTAGACCATATCAGAGTACAGGATATAAAACTTAAAACATCAATAAGATAGTGTTTAAAAATAGAAGAACAAATTAGGTAAGAAAAGGAATAAAAATACAAATCATATTTCTGAATCACCCCTACAGTTTACCCCAATCAGGCTCACATATGCAGATCTCAACTGAACTGTTTTATTCAAATAAAGGGCCATATTATATATAATTTTTGGCTAGCTGCAGAGAGAATAATTTTTATGCAGGGGTTCCCTGAGACCTGAAAATAATTTCAAGGGTTCTTCCATGGATAAAAGACTGAGAAAGACTAGTTTACCCTGGCCTGCAGCAGCTGCCCAGAATTTCAGCCAGACACTTCACCCACTATGTGACCTTTTCTTTTATTGCAAAGAGCCACCATCAGCCTTCTGCCCATAAAGCAACTGATTTACCATCTTCTCCTCCACAGCCACTTCTAATCTTTGCTCATTAGCTTAGTGCTGGCTTGCCATTTATATCAGCCTAAGAATAAACAAGACTGGGAATCTTCTTGCTTTGTAAAAGAGCTTAGGCATTCCTCATAAAATGACTCAGACCTGAAGGGAGGTGGAAGGAGAGAAAAAGACAGGCCAGAAGGCAAGGGCATTGTGTTGAATTCCCTGCATCTCATTTCTAAAACAGTCTAGCCACCATCTGCCAAGCAAGGTCAGTGGCTGCTCCAAATGGCTCATAATAGAAAATACATTCAAGGCTAAGGAGTTTTGCACACAAGAAGTAGAGGCCAGCTATTTCAGAAGGAACAGAGATACAATCTAGGCAACATGGAAAAATTGCAAGGAAATGCGATATGTGTGTGTGTGTATGAGAGAAAAAGAAAGTACACATTTCCAACCCTCAATGTAACAAAATGTGGAATCCCTGATGGAATAAAAACTAAAACTACTGTATGACGCTTGAGAATTCTTTCAGCAAGAAAAATCCTGCTGGTGTGCGTGTGTGTATGTTTTGTTTCTCTAATGCTTTAAATAACTTAAAAATTAAATAATAGCTGCAGGTTTAGGCTACAAGGAGCGGGTGGGCGGGAAGCACAATTTCGCACAGGCATCCATGCCAACCACAGTTGCCCTTTACAGAGGGAGAGAACGAAATGGGAAATCAATTATGAATGCAGCAGCTCATATAAACTAGCAAGGACAACCGTGCCAGGGAAGCCTCGGAGAATGCCAACAGTAACTTGAATTGGTTTCCAAAATAAACTTACTGGAAGGAGAAACAACTTTGCACATCAGAGAGATGGCAGCAAAAGTTAAAAACAGAGGGAGCTTTTCTCCTTCATCTTTTGTCAATGTCATTCTTAAAAGGTTGGTTTAAACAGGCCAACTTTCTCAGAAGTTTAACAAAACAGTAGGAATCTAGAATAGCAACAGGTAGCCAACAAAAATCCCACTGAATGCCAAAGCACCAACTTTCCTTATGCTTCCCATCTTATGGGACCTACTGAAGTTGATCAGATACAAGAGGACCTCTGCTGCTGCTCTGCCATCCCAGTGAATGATGTCAGTTTGTTCCAGCATCACTTCAGGCTGATATTCAGAAGATGAGCACAGGATGAGCCCACCAAGCTCAGCTTCTGCAGGTGCATCTTGTAAATGCCTTTTGCTAGCAATGGGCTTCAGGCATTTGCAGTCAGTTCCAGCAGATCTCTTCTATCCATAATGTGAGCTGCAAGAGATCAGCATTGGTATGGGGAGTGCAAATCACTGAGCATCAGTCTTAACTAACAGCTGCGTCCACATGTCAAACTAAGCAGAAGCCATTTTGGAAGGGGAGGGCGGTTCTAAGAATGTCAAGGAGTGAAACCCGTTTCATACGCATATGCAAGGCTTAAGACACCAAGGTTGTCTCTTAAAATGGATGATGGACATAGTGCCCTATTTTCTAGAAGGGAGAGAAAAACAGACTTGGTAATGGAATTTCCAAGATCAAAGTGAACTAAAGTTTTCATGGTCCCCCATGACTGGCTAAGTCCCTTTATGCCTTCTCCAAGCTAAGACTTCGAGAAAGCATAAAACGCCAGCTTGTGCCAAAAGAACCAAATAAGCTGGATGCTTTTTAGGGCATAAAGTGGCATAACATTGATGGCTACAAACGTTTGCTCTGCTTCAGAGGAAATGCCTTTCTGTTATCTGTGCCAGATTTTTAGGTTTTCCCCTTGACCAGGCAACTTCTGAAAGAAATCCATTGCCCATTCTGAGTGTTTGTTGATGGGGAAAATGGTAATAAGAAAATGAGAGATCCCAGAGAAGGTCACTGTTTGCTCTTCCTCACACATAGCCAAGGAAACTTTCTCAGACGGAAAAAAAAAGTCTCACCGCACCCACCGCCATAATAAAAAGGGAATATAAGCAAAGTCAAAGGAAAAGAAAACCAAGACACACAGTAGCTGTGGTGGTTAATCATCTTGAATTCAGTGCAGTGAGGAGCTAGATGCCATTCCCTGTACCTGCACAATGTTTGGGTTCACACATCCAGTCAAGCCATGATTAACTGAACAAGCCACAATTGACTGCATTCACACAACATGCTAAGCCCAAATCCCAACCACCGCATTATGACTTAGTGTGATAAATGAACCACATCAAATACAGGCCTATAAGTCAGTAGAGGACATTTGTTTGGTAAGCAGAAGATCTGATTTCAGTCCCTGACATCTCCTTGTAAGGTTGAGAAAATCCACTACCTGAAACAGTTCTGTTAGAGCATTTAGACAAGAGTAGACATTCACACCATCATGGAGCTGGAGGGCCATCCAGTCTAGATAATTTGTTACCCAGTGATATGGTTTCCACCAGATTTCTTTATCCCACCCAATGTAAATTTTGGTAAAGTCTTTGAACATTAAAAAAGAGGAGGTACCTGCTGTAACCCCAAACAACAGCAGCAGCATTTCCAAGAATGCTTCTGGATTATACACAGGCCCCAGAGGACTTCTTAGAAAATAAAACATGGGGGCTAGCGGCAGTCCATGGCTCTGCTCGGAGGTGTGCCCACCTACCCAGAAAAAAATGGCCAGAATTAAACTGAGTGGGAGAGAACATCCAGGGAAACAGACCGAAAAAACACAATGGGGGAAAAGCTCTCCAGTTTGTCCTCCAGTAAATGGATGCTTTGTGACTGGCTACCTCCACCATAGCAACTACAACATGTTCACCCACAAGCACCCCCCCTCCACACACACACTATTCCAGGGGAGAAAACATGAAGGGAAACGGACCAGTCATTTAGTTATGGCAAAGGAATTTTCCATGTTCTTATCGATGTTTTGCACAGATTTCTCAAGGCTTTTGAGCTCCCTATGCACCTCTCAGACATATCATGAGTCTGAAACATGATGTGGCAGGTTATTTAAGATACCTTACTAAAAGAAAGTAAAAAAAATATGGTAAAAGTTTTTAACTAAAATATTTATTTTATATGCATATTTTTATCTCCTGCCTGGAGGTATGGCTTAATAGAAAAGAAGGGAACAAAACCTTGTTCTCTGCTTATTTTGTTGCTGCTCCTTTCCATCAGAAGGCACCAAACAAAATAAGCCCCCAAAGCAATTAAGCAAGCCACAGAGCACATAAAATAAGCAAATAAAGGAAGGTTAATCAACATCACAAGTGCCCAAGTTTCCTGTCTCCCCCAAATCAAAGTAATTTTAAAACCTTGTATCAAGCTGGAATTAAATGATACAGAACACCCTGCCCGTCAGCAGAATATGAATAAAACAGTCCTTTCTCATGACTTGGCACAAAAAATAAAATACTGATTTGCAGGCCCAAACAAATTAGGCCAATTGTACAAATTTGCATCTATTTGCTTGTTTCAACTCATGAACACAGGGTTCCAGGCAAGACAATTTGGGAACTAACCGACTTTCCCGCTTTCCAGAAATTTCATTTTAATTCCAGGATTGGCACGTGTGGGCCAGAAAAAGGTCATAGACCATGTCAGATCACTGGGCCCACTGTCTGGCACTGCTACTCCCCATATCCTAGAAACATTTTTCCTAATCAGGTCTGGCAAGATCCTTTATCACTGATTTTTATATATATATATATATATATATATATATATATATATATATATATATATATATATATATCGTATGGCATAGCAGTTCAGTGTTCATGCTGCTTTTTTTCTTGCTGGAAAATCCTTGTGAGGTCCAGCAGCTAGATGTGTAGACTATTTAGCCGTGACAAGTCACGTTGCCTGGGGTGCACCACGAGGAGGCTAGTCCACATTGCACCGAGTTGGGCTGAGAGAGAGGGACTGGCCCAAGGTCACCCAGCTGGCTTTCCTGCCTAAGGCGGGACTAGAACTCTCATACCACACTTGATTGGCTCTTGGGCTGAGAGAGAGGGACTGGCCCAAGGTCACCCAGCTGGCTTTCCTGCCTAAGGCGGGACTAGAACTCACAGCCTCCTAGTTTCTAGCCCAGCACCTTAACCACTAGACCAAAGTGGCTCTCGTTTATTTATTTATGGCCTCTTGTTTGTGTTTTCCTTCCCTCCCAGCTTGATGGATGGCTCAGCTTCTTCTTTGGAGCTCAGCGTTTTTGTGCAACCCTCAGATTTGCTATCATGTTGTTTTTCACTGACTTTGTGAGAACTCTGATGTGAACAAACCTTGACTCAAACACACTGAACCACAGCTTTCAAACCACAAGCCTAGGTTCACACAAAAGGGTAAATCACAAGTAATCAAAGTACTTTTTCATATGTTATTATACACTGTGTGAACCTTATCATTCCTTTGTTACATGAACAAATAGAAAAAGGCCTGGGGGACGCACCATACTTAAGCATTTCTCCTCTCACATATTCATGGAGAAGATCAAAACAGCACTAATTGGCTCACGTACCATGGTTAGCCTAGCCATGATTTATTGAACTTGTCACAACTGCCTGGGTTCTCACATCCTGCTTAGCCATACACTACGCTGTACAAACTGCAAGTGCTGGATTAATTTAACGAACCAAGTACAAAGCCAGGCAACCAAAATATGATTTAATATGATGCTTTGGCATCATAAAGATGCATTGTTATCTTCCATTTCTAACCTGCTTGTTTCTCCATCGAGGAAAAAAAAGTGAGAAAAGATTTAAAAGCTCAAGCTTGATCAAAGCCCTCTGTTTGAAAACATTCAGAATCAGAAGCACAGGTAAGAGATCTTGCTTGTTCTCTCTTGGACACACAGTCACACACACTCCCGCTTGAATTGTAGAAAACAGCCCTGGCTTCCAATCAAATGGATTCAGGGAGGCAGGCAAGATTAGATTTGAAACTACTTTCTTGAGAAAGATGCCTGATAGCCTTGGGATAAAATTAGACTGCTGGATGACCTTAACTTTTCTTTATAGCTAAATTTTATGTTTAGGGACTACAATAATGTTTATGACAGGCTGAGTCCAATAACTTACTGGCATGTAAATTATTTAAGTAAGTGAAGGATATTAAGCAGATGCTAACTGAACATGAAACTCAAATTCCTATTTTAAATTCCTTTAATACAGTTAGGAATTCTCACATCTAATGAGAAAATCCTGGGGAATGTTAATCATGTACCTGAGGATTTGAAACATAACAATCATCCACACCCTGATTTTGGTTGCATGTTACTCCCCAACTTACATTTCTAATGCTAACTAGTAGAACCCTGAAGAAAAGAGATCATCAGACAGGAAGAAAATGAAGATCCAATCGAAGCAAATATTTGTAGCTCAGGGTTGACCTGTGGAGTCCCTGGTGCTCTCTGAGCCTTGTTGTTTTCTTGCAGAGATTTCATTGCCTAATCTGGCAATGAAATGTCTGCAAGGAAACAACAAGGCTCAGAGAGCACCAAGGACTCCACAAAATGAAGATCATCACCCTGATTCTTAAGTCAGCCTTTGGATACATGCAAGATTCAAACAAGGATGAGCTGTATTATCCTAAGATTCTTAAAAGTTAAAAACAAATTTCCAGAATTCTTTGCTGTATCACTCAAATGAATAAGCAAAACCCGCTAAAGTCTCATACACAAAACATCATAGTAAAAACTTCCATGGTGGCCAGTAACTGAAGATGGGGATAACACCACATAGTTATGCTTTGTCTCTGACAGTGATGACTAAGGCTGCTTCAAAAATAAGTAGTGGGTTCCAAAATGTTGGTCTCAATACTAGAGCTACACGGAGTTGTGGATTTGAAGGGCAAAATGTAAATCAGAGCACCTAGGGGCATACATGTAGCACCAGTTAGGAACACCTTAAACCAAAGATAACATCACATACACAGAAGCTGCCTGCTCAATTTCTGTAGCCCAAACATGCCACATCTCTACACAACCAACAGCAGCCCCAGTTACTTGTGCATATTTCTTGGCACTTACATTCTACTCCACCTTGGACAATAAGGCCGTCTGGATGTCCCATCACTGAACTATCAGTCATCACCTGGCTATATTCCCCCAGCTCTAAACTAAGCTCTTAAAGGCAACATGACTTTCTTTAGAGCTGCATGACATGCAGGAACTCTACAAGTAATGTTTTTCTATCATACCCCCTTGCTAAAATGGTCATATCAGTTGAATGTCTGCCCATTCCCCACCTATTGAATGTAGAGATTCTGCTAAATGCAACAAATATGGCAAGCTTCATATAGATTTGTCTTCTGCAACAATACTGGATGAAGGCAGGACTAAGTGCCTCTAGAGCAATGTTTCTCAACCTCAGCAACTTTAAGATGGCTGGACTTCAACTCCCAGAATTCAAGGTAGCTGGCTGGAGAATTCTGAGAGTTGAAGTCCACGCACCTTAACATTGCCATGGCTGAGAAACACTGCTCTAGGTGGATGGGACTTCTACTCCCATCCTGTACTAGACAGGAACTGGTCTCCAGGATTACACCTGGAGAGTATCAGGCTGTTTGTCCCTGAAGTAGGATAATGGCAGCTCAAACCTTCCGAAGCATCTTCAAAGATGCAGTGGGGTTATCCCATTTTAGCCTCACAACTCTCATACAAAATGTTTAAAGTTGAAAAAGGATGAAATACGAACAAGTGTTTCTCTGTGTTACTGTTGTTAGTTCACACTGCCACCATAGAGTAATTCTTCTGAGATCTCCTTCTGCAATTTGCCCATGATAACCTATCCACAAGGGGGTATGAAAGTCATCCTGATTGGCAATTCAATAATTCAATCAATTCAAATTGTTGACTCAGTCTGGTCTTTTAAAATTGATTTTTTAAAAGGGTTCCTGCATATTACTCTGTCAGACTGTTTAACCAGGTCTGAATCTCTCTCAGTTCAATTCAGCATCCTGTTCGATTGGAAAGGCAGATTTGCTAGAACTGCCTTCAAATCAGATGTTTATATAGTCTTACTATCTACCTTCTTGTGGATAAATAAATCAAGCATTACTCATGATCTATTCTTCTCTTGCTGTTTAGTTAATTATATCTCAAAATTGTTCTAGGAACATTAAAAAGCTATTGAATATGTTGTTATTATGAGCCCAAGGCAAAATTCATAGGCACAAGATGAAGCAGTCTTCCTGGACCTGAGCAGGTCTGGGCAAAACACAGCTCTAGATCTCCAGGGTAGAACCAGGAGTGAACTTGCAATTATCATCAACTCCCAGAGGTTTTAGACTTGCAGCAACAACACTGTGCTCCTTCTGCCCTAGATGATAAATATCTCCACGGGAAATTTCAGTGACCTATCAGCAAACAAGTGTATCTTCTGTGCAACACTTACAAGCAAGCGTTCAAAGCAGGTTCCAAAAGGCTGAGCCTGCTTTGGAAATGATGCTAGTGCTTCAGTCTGTGAACACACTGTCTCCCTCCTATCGGAGGGAGCTGATTCTTAAAGCAGCTGCATCTTCTTTTTCTCTCTCAGTAGGACTCTTAAAGCAGCCATATCCCGGAGGGAAAAAAGTCAGCTGCTTTATGGAGGAGCAGAGAGATGCTATACTTACATGAGGTCCGAAGCATTTCTTCCTAATAATTTTTGAAGCATGCATAGCCAGTTTTCACAGCCATACCACCCACACAAGAATTAAACTCCAAAGGTCTTCTAGTCCACTCCCCTACACACAAATAAAAACCAACCAAGGTATATTTCAACTGATCTTGCTTATACTTTTCTCCATTCAGACCTATTACACATACAGATCTGCCAAGCATTTCTCAAGAAAAAGCTGAAGGCACTCAAGTGCCTGTTAGCAGAGGGGTTGAATTTTCTGAACATTCAGGACAGGACCATCATAAATCTGGAGGCCGCTGATTGGAAAAGTCCTACAGAAGGTTGCAAAACAGAAGAGACTAATATTCGGTATGGATAGAAAAGTAGTAACTGGGAGGCTGTATTTGTACAGAATTGCAAATAAACCAACCATATTTTAACCTAGAGGGCTGTATGGATGCAGTCCAAGTGTTAATGGTTCCATGTATTATGGAAACCCTGAAAATCAGATTAACTGAGTAAGCTATGATTATACAATCAAGCTGCATTTGCTCTATCTTAATGAAAAGACACAAAGTACTATAATTTTATCTATTCTGATCCTCTAAGGGTTTGAAAGTGATACTAATTGCATTCCTCTCCACAACTACCCTGTTAGATAAAGCTGTGCAATAAAGGGCAGCAGGAATTCACACAATCATCCTGCACCCAGCATGTGAGAAACATATTCTGTTGCAGTGTCCCTCAATTTAGGGCCTTCCAGATGTGCTGGAGGAAGAATATGAAAATTTATCTGTATTCTTATATGCTATATTCTATGTCATGTACATTTCGAATGCCATGTTTTTCTTATTCTAGCTTTTTTTGTCTATAGCTTTCCCAAAGTGGCCCAATTTTGACATCATGGTCTGCCTTTCCATGTAGTGAAAACTGCATAATCTAAAAGATATCTACATCTTGGTCTGGGATGTATGAATTAAGTTGGCTTTCTGAAAAATACAGGCCAAGCAAAGGGCCTCCCAGGATAGAGTTGAGTTACGTGCTAGACTAGGTATTGGCAGACCCAGGTTCAAGGCACTCTTCAGCCACCAGATGATTTGGGGACACTATCTTTCAATCCAGCCTACTTCGAACAGCTGTTTTTATGCAAATGATATTGGAGAAGTAAATATAATGCAGGCTGCTTTGAGCTACTTGGAGAAACCTGGGCCACAAACCTAACAAACAAAACCAATCTGGAAAGTATCCAGTGAGGAAAGCTGCCATAAACTAACCAAGATTCAGGATCAAGTTATGAGATTCCTGCAGTTAACACTTTTCCTAGCTTACTCTTGTGGCTGCCAAGGAGCCTTGAATGGGCTAGGTAAGCTCACTGTGCATATGCCTGTTACCCTATCCCAAATTCCTTGAACACACATGGGAATTTATAATACTCCAGAAGAGGATGGTGGCCTCTCTAATACCGACAGTGTGTTAACAGAATGAACTATGTATTTTCATGAGTATTTCAGATGTGGCTTTGCAACATCAACAAACATGTACTGATTTTGGTACAGGCAGATAGATCACGTATTCGACACACTAAAATTCCTCTCTTTTTTTTGCTTAGAGTAGATGATCCAGCTATGCTGTCAAGCTAAGAGCATTCCTGCATTTTTCTTCTGCTGCTGAGTTATGTTCAGCAAGCACACATCTGTTCAGCTTTGCTTTTTCTTACTCAGTATTTTTTTCCTTCTGTAATAAATCTGGTTTCTTTTAAAATACTTCCCCTGTTTTTGTCTGTTAATATCTATATGTATAGTTTGAAGAATCAATTCTCTACTTTTGGCACTTTCCTATCTTTTTCATAGGGGTTTCTGGATAGATGCCACCTTAATTCTTGCAGCTACCTTCAACCTAGTGTATATTTGTACTTATCATTTCTGTCCATTTGATAAAAAATTCTAGTTTATTGAAAACAGATTTCTTCTACCCCAATTTTTTGCTTATTTTATCAAACCAGGTAAAATTCCATTCCCACCAGGTTCCTTGACATTTCTGTTCTCTTTCCTTAACTTATCCATCTTTCACAGGACATGTCTTTCTCTTATTAGTGAGTCACAAAAGTTCAGGACATGGTCACTTGTCTTTTCCCAACCTGGTGTCCTCCAGAAATACATTGTACTCCAACACACATGGAGAACATCAGGCTGGAGAAAGCTGAACTAAAAGCATCTCAGAAATAGCAATAATAACAGCTAGTAAGTCCTTGATTATTTCCATCACTCCTTCTAGGAGCAGATTGGGGAGGTAGATGCCAACAAAGTAAAGCCAAAATTAGAAAACAGAAGGCTCTCTCGGGAGATTTGTTTTAAAAGACAGGTTGACCCCAGAAGCGTAAAGAGACCAACAAGTCCAGTTGTTGACAGTTGGCTGGAAAACCAAATTGAAAACTGCAGCAGGGGAAGAATTAGAACAGCCTTTGGGGTGGCTATTCCCAAACCTGGGAGAATGAACAGCAACATTTTGCCACAGGACCCTAAGAAGCTGCAACCAGAGCCACAGTTGGCAGGGGGCAAACATGACCCACATTCCAAATAGCAGAGCTCACCAGTGCAGGTTGATTGCCTACCCAACAGTGACTTAAAGTACATCTCTTTCTACCATTTTTTTGCAACCTGGGACCCCACTGAACCTTAGGGAAGGATCTGTGCTAGTAGCTAATCACTTTCTGAATGTAACAGAAGGCAATGGTTTTAGTCTTCAAAGCCTTAAAGGGCTGAAGGCCTGATTATCTAAGGGGCACCTATCTATCTCTGAATCAATCAATCTGGGAGCCAGGACTAGCAGGAGAAGATGCCCTTCTTGACCCACAACTTGCTTTGCATGTTCTTAGGAAGCTCAGGCTTTCAAATACCTATTTTTGAGGCTTGGAGGCACAGACTTCTCCTATGCTCTTCCCAAGCCTAGGAATGCATTTGGTTTCAATTCCTTCTGCCTTCAGATACCCCTTCCTTTTTAGCCAGGCCCTTAAAAGTCTGATTAATAATGATTAAGGTAAAGGTAAAGGTAAAGGTTTCCCTTGACGTAAAGTCCAGTCGAGTCCGACTCTAGGGGGCGGTGCTCATCTCCGTTTCTAAGCCTTGGAGCCGGCGTTGTCCATAGGACACTTCCGGGTCATGTGGCCAGCATGACTCACGGAACGCCGTTACCTTCCCGCCGAAGCGGTACCTATTGATCTACTCACATTTGCATGTTTTCGAACTGCTAGGTGAGCAGAAGCTGGGACGAGCAACGGGAGCTCACCCCGCCGCGCGGTTTCGAGTGCCAGACAGATAGAAGGACAGTGTATAAATTGAAACAAGAAAGTTAACTAAATGAGGAGGGGTGGAGGTTGAGAGAATTAAAGCATGGCACTTGGAGACAATATTACAGTGAAAGCAAAGTTAGTTCTTGCCAAAAGTGATCCAACTGCCAATAATGGATCTAACTCAGAATTTTCTTGAAGCGGTCACAAATCTAAAGAGGTGGTAGACCTCTCTGTTCTAAGTAGTGCCCCACTTTCCCAGTTTCCAGCTGGAGGAGGCATCTGAATCCAAAGCTTTGTTTTGTTTTTTCCACAGTGGCATTGAAGCTGTAGGTCTCTGCTCTTCCACCCTTTTTTTAAAAAAAAAAATCTGGTGGTTTTTACAATATACTGTACTTACTCACTTTATTTATTTATTTATTTCGTCTGTATGGCCACCCATCTCAACAAGTGACTCTGGGCAGCGAACAATCTTAAAATAAATTAAAAACAATTCCTATCACAAATACAAAAATTAACTTTAGCCTTTTCATTCACCTAGATATTGACTATTGTCCTCTATCTGCTTTATTCCCTTTTTATTTTTACTTCATCCCATTTTTTAAGAATGAGTTTTAAACATTTACTCCAAGGAAGCTTATTTCTAAAGAGCCTTGATGGGAAAAAGAAAAGAAGTGCTTGAGCTAACTCTGGCCAGCCAAATCCCAGGAAAGGCTCTAAACAGTGTTTCTCAGCCTCAGCAATGTTTAAATGTGTGGACTTCAACTCCCAGAATTCCCCAGCCAGAATGGGAAATGGCCGGCTGGCTGGCTAGGGAATTCTAGGAGTTGAATTCTACACATCTTGAAGTTGCTGAGGTTGAGAAACACTGCTCTAAACAATGAAGATTGATGAGCTAATACCAACTGTGGATCAAATCTCAATAAGTGGGGATGATTTATTCGCTTTCAGTTACTAATTTGACCCCCAAATTTAATAGGAAAGTAACATAAAGATCTACAGAGCAATCATAACATGAGTCCTCCCATTTCTTCGAAAAGGAACTGTCAGATAACCTCCTGAACAGCATAGTCACAGAGGATCCGCGCAGGAATGTAATAGCCACTCTCTCTCAATCTGATCTGCTGGCAAGACACAACCTCATGTGTGTGCTGAAGGCACTTCACTGGCTGCCAGTTGCTCTGATGTGAAATACAAAAGTTGGTGATGACCTTTAAAGTCCTATAGAGATTGTGTCCAGGTCCCTCAAAAGAATGCCTCTTTCTATCTAATCCCCACCCCGACCTTTGAGATCATCTCAAGAGATTTACTGACAACTGCCAGACGTTCATCTCATGGAGCTCAGCATCAAGCCTTGTTTGTTGTTGTCCCAGTTCTCTGGGATGTACTCTACACCACATCAAAGGACTTCCTAGGTGGCTTTTAGAAACTCCTAAAAAACATATCCTTTTCAATGGAAGAGAATATATGTAGCCAAGGGTTGAACAGCAGTCCTTGGTGCTCTCTGAGCTTTGTTGTTCAGCTCAGAAAGCACCAAGGACACCCAAATATCCTTTTAACTGTTGCTTTTAATTGATATTTTTAATATCACCAGTTTCAAGTTTGTGTTTTATTCTTTTTCTCTTGGCTCCTCCTCCACTATATCAGCAGTCAGTAATATAAGAGGTTTAATAAATAACAGGAATGACATGGGTAATGGAAAACACACCACCTGCCTTTCACAAAGATGCTCATCAGAATTGTCAAGCCCCTATTATACCCTGGCTCCTGTTTCAGTGCTTTTACATGTTGGGTCCATAACAAGGCATTTCTCACATGCAAGCCTACCAAAAGGAAAGGAAGTTCACTGTATGTTTGTCAATTCAGAAAAAGTGTATGTTAAAAGTGAATAGGTTTGAATTATGGAATCTTTTGTGCAAATATGGGCTTGAAGATTGAGTTACAAAATGTGGTAAAAGTAGCCTATGATAGAAATAAAGCATGTTTAGAATAAATGGAATGCTTAGCAAGCTATTCAACATTGTATAGGAAGTTAGGCAATGATGTGTGATACTTCCTTGATGGTTTAATCTATTTATGGGTAAAAGTTCAAGGAATGTCTATGGTGATGGTAGAGTTTTGTTGGGTGGGAACATGATTGTACATGTGTTCTTTGTATGCAGCTGCTGCTGTGCTAACAATTGAGAACCTGAATGATTTGCAGCAAATGTTACAGATTTCATGATGCAACAAGGTCTATGGGTTTGAAAATGGATCAAGGACCAAGGTAGTTGTGTTTGACTGGGAAATTTGAGTAAGGTTATTCAGAAATGGTGAAAAACTAGAAGAAGTTGATGATTTCCATGCCTTGGTGTAATGTTAACTACAGATGGACAAAAGGGTAAATTTTAAAATGCTGAAATGTAATGGTAACATGTGGTCTCTTGTGAAAAATATGCGTTTGTCAAAAGAAGCAAAAACAGCTGTCTATAGGAATGTTCTTCTGCCCCCTTTGTAACATAGAAATGAGAAGTATGTCAGGGAAAACGTAAAAGTTCAATGCACTAGGAATGGAGTATAAGAAGTAGGTGTGGTAGAACAACAAGCAATAGTGTCAAGAGGAAATAGACACTGAATCAATATGGATTGAACGCAAAAGTGAGTGCCCAGAAGTGCTTTGAGATGGTTTGGTCACCTACAGGATCAAGTCACAAAACACATATATGAAGACCAAATGGATGAAGAAGAAAGGGAAGACTGAGAATGTTGCAGTTGGATGGAGTTGGTGAGAACCTGAAACCCAGAGAGGTGAGAAGTTTGAAGAAGAAAAGGCAACATGTGAAGAAATATATGGTGAAAGCAAGGATAGTTTGCAAGGATAGAAAAGAATGGAGAAGTATACCAAAGAGCGTTGGTTGGAGCTAAAAGTAATTTTAGCTATGTTTCCTTTTCTTCTTCTTACCTAATGCTGTTCATTTCTTTGGCTTACTATGCCTTACTCTTTTTCTGTGCTTGACCTAACACTGCTTACCCTGAATGGGAACAGTATGCTGGGTATGCACGTAACCTATCAAAATAAACCACAAACTGTGAATCAACTTACTCGTTTCAGGGCGGTGTCCTACATTCACCATTGGCGCCTCTCCCCCAGGAGCTTTTTGTCCTCCCCAAGATCCAACACTGTGATCTTCGCCAACAAAGACAGAATTAGTTACTTCCAGGCTGCAGCTTTCATCTATGGGGAAAGTTCCAATGCTATAATTAGATGGACAGCAATGCCCTAAATGTGCAGAGCAAGTGAGAGCGTATCTACCTTGCATCAGAACCATTCCAACTTTACTGAAGAGGGAGGGAGGGGCTACAGAAAGGATTTAAAGCAGTCTTTTGGGTCAGTGCACATATTTGGCATGTTGGGGACGAAAATGGCTATCAGAAGGCAAGCTGGTGGAGATGCTCCTTGCCACCTCCTTGAATGCCCCCCAAGATGTTCTCCATCACTCCAGCTTTCTTTGGCCTCTTTTTCCAGGCATTTACCCAAAGCCCTGGGCTGTAGCTCCTGCCGAATTTATTTTCTATGGGGCCCATATGGGAATAGAGGCATTCCTTAAATAAGGATGACAGTGGAGGTTGGTGTTTTTATTTTGTGGCTTCTGATTTTTTTTTAATTAAAAGAGTGCTTTTAAAAAAAATGAATCTAGAATGGGCCAAGGGCCATTTGGCTAGCTAATAGCATCATGTGTCTGTTCCAAATGGAAATGTTTTCATGCCAGCATGCATGGAATTTACACTTCGTAGGAATACGTGGAGCTACTTAAGAACAGGCAAGAGCTTTTTATGGACTTGCAGCAATCAACAAAACATTGAACATTGAAAACAAAAACAAAAGAATGACAACCCATGAGAACCCCCAAGAAAAGGGAAACATCCAGAAAATAAGTTATACAAAAGCAAAAAGGGGGGGAAAGTGCATAGTTTAGGATTATAAATAAATGCATTTGTAATCCCAAACAGATATAATTTTAAACCTTTTCAGTCTTTCTATTCAAACATTTTTTGTACAGAAAGAAGCAATCTAAGAGGAATTACTTTGCTGATGAAATTAAAACCACTTTGAATTAAAGGATTCAAGACTCTTCACAGCTGGAGTAATTCTTTACCCAGTGTTGTTGCCCACAGTAAAATGCCATTGACCCAACCTTTTGTCCAGCCAACCCAGAGGGTTTCTATAAGAATTATGACATTGCAATGGTTCCTGTTTACCAACAGGAGGGATTCCAGAAGTGGCTATCAGAAAATGGCAGAGATGATTTGGGTGAAAATGAAGGAAAATCAGTGGATAGATATTGCAGCTTCCTTTCTGAGCCCTGTCCCTGGTCGTAGAGAATACCCTGGTTCCCCCAAAGTGCATCTTAGTTTAGAAAGTCTACTTACCTAGTAAGACTGAGTCCAATCCCATTGTCTGCAAAACTAGAAGAGCAAAATAAAAAAGTATAGAATTTTTAAAAATTATACCATAATTCTAATTTGCCCCCCAAATACACACACATTGTTAGCACCACCGTCAGCATCAAGGAGGCTTCCAGAGAGACAGCACTTCTTCTTCCAGTTTAAAATACAAAGGTTGATCTGTTCTAACTATTTTCAACATCTGGATGAAATGACCACAAGGTCTATAGGTTTTGCTGAGAGCCAACAGTCAATCAAAACATGCCACTTTTGGCCAAACATGCCACTTTTGGCCATTTAGTCAGCCAAACACTAAATGCTAGCCAACCAAAAACTCAATGACTCTGTCCTGACCCCTTTGTTTCCCCCTTCTTCACAAAAATAAAAAACCAGTTCCCCCCCCCCCTCTTGTTTCTGGGCTCAAGACATACCAGTAGTTCTGTGCTTCTGCTCCTTTACCCAAGCCTGCTATTTCACCACTATGATGGGATTCTAGGAGCTGGGTTGCAGAGCTATCCAAGGAATGCAGCTTCAAATGCAACCAAAGGATAACTGAATACCATGGTATAAACTAATTTTAGCTACATTTCCTTTTTTTTCCCCTTGCCTAATACTGTAAATTTATTTGGCTTATCAGTTCTTAGAGAGCCAGTTTGGTGTAGTGGTTAAGGCACTGGTCTAGAAACCGGGAGACTGAGTTCTAGTCTTGCCTTAGGCAAAAAGCCAGCTGGGTGACCCTGGGCCAGTCCCTCTCCCTCAGTCCTTGGAAGGAGGCAATGGCAAAGCACTTCTGAAATCTCGCCAAGAAAACTGCCTACTCCAGGCAGTTGTCAGGAGTCAACACTGAGAAGGCACAAAAATAAAAGTAACATTCCTTACTCCTTTTCTGGGCTTGGCATAATTTCTGAAGCATCAATCACACCTTCAGAATGGAAGCTCCCACTCCAGGGGAAAAATAGAGAGGAATAGAGATAACTTACAACTGCAACCTTCTGAGCACACATTATTTGTGTAAGATGTCCCACTTCAAACTGTACTGAGCAGAGGTCTTTGCAAGATGTCTCATTTTGAGTGTGAAATTGATGTTTCAAGCATGAATCAAGGCTGTAGCTCTTCAAACAACCCATTTCACACTTGAAAGGGGGT
The DNA here is from genome assembly GCF_035149785.1 of Candoia aspera. NCBI lineage: Eukaryota > Metazoa > Chordata > Lepidosauria > Squamata > Candoiidae > Candoia > Candoia aspera. The sequence goes on from NC_086165.1 coordinate 12,039,007, forward strand.
ATACGGAGAGGTTTCATGCTCAAAATGAGACTACTGCACACTCTTAGTTATATCAAGAGAGGCTTGGCTTCCTCTGACTGAGACAATATCTTTGACTGGTAACCTTCCACAAGTGAAGTTTGAAGTCACCTACTCACCAGTCTGGAAGATAACCTCTCCTTTCCTAGACCATGCACCATGGTCATTATTTGTGAAAGTGATGAAGCCATCAACAACAGCTGGAACTGGGCCATTTCAGGGTCAGCATCCTGATGGGGGTGGAACCTGAAGCAGAGAATAATCATGAACTGGGCAGAATTGGAAATTACTATACATGCCACAGGGAGAAGGGTGGGGGGTCATTCAAAAGCTAACCCACACTCAAAATACTTGAGCTGAAACAGAGCCCCAGAGTTCCAGCATTTCTGGCTATGTGTCTGCAAGCTGGAATGACTTCAAATATGCTGAGCTTATGTGACTGCATATTGTACTTCCACGCTAAAAATAGCAAGAGCTGGAATCATACAGTAGAAAAAGCATCTTCTGGACTGTTAAGCCCTAAACAATGGGAAAAGTATGCTGTCCTGGAAGTTGTCCTGGGATTCAGGAAACTCCCCCTGAAACTCTGCTTCTCCTTTCCTAGACCTCTGGATGCCATGGCAGGCATGGGTACTCCCCCAAATTTACAAGCACTGGGCTACTTCACATATGCATATCTCATTGCTAGATGTCTCTACCTGTGAATAGATTTATTTATTTATTTAAATTTGTATCACCGCCCATCTCCCCCAATGGCATCTGTGAATAGATGCCATTGGAAAAAGCTTTGCCTGATGGAATGAGCAAACTCCATCAGTGATATAATGTCAACGGCAGCTGATTCATGTAACAGTTATCTCCTTGATGGACCAACTCTCAAGTGATGGCTACATGTGTGGGAAGTAAGCCTTAGCTTTGCACATATGCTGGAGGGAGAAGCATGGGAGGACAACACTGCTAGACTGCTAGACACCAGAAGTGGCTCAAAAGCAGGCAGACAGGAAGATTGGGTGTGATACCATACCAGTAAACTGCAGTGTGATATACAGTAGACTCTCAATCGAAGCGAATATTTGTAGCTCAGGGTTGAACTGTGGAGTCCTTTGTGCTTTCTGAGCCTTGTTTTTTTTGCAGGCGTTTCATTGCCAGACTAGGCAACATCTTCAGTGCAAAGAGGGAGAGGGCCTTGCTCTCAGTTTATATACCGTGGCTTGCCCTGCTTGCCCCAAGGAGAGAACAACACCCCCACCAACACAAGCATTGCAAGCCACGGTATATAAACTGAGAGCAAGGCCCTCTCCCTCTTTGCACTGAAGATGTTGCCTAGTCTGGCAGTGAAACGTCTGCAAGAAAACAACAAGGCTCAGAGAGCACCAAGGATGCCACAGTAGACTCTCAGTTAATCGGCATCCATGGGGATTGGTAGATGCCAGATAAATATAGTTTCTGGTTGCTTGAGAGTTACTATTAAACCCTAATACCCACTAGATGGCGGCAGAGAGATACAGATTTTTTTTTTGCGGGTGGCTTGAGAGTGCCAGTTTTTTTCTGGTTGCTTGAGAGTGCCGTGTTTTTTTCCGATTTGATTTTTGTGCCGGTTGCTTGAGAGTGTCAGTTCCTTGAGTTCCGGTTAACTGAGAGTCTACTGTATCATGCTTTGGCCAAAGGCTATGATAATAGTGTTGAGGTTTTCCTACTAACAGATTAAGCTGCTATTATACCTAATCCTTTGGCCAGGTGAAGGGGTTGTATTTGATTGTCTCCTCTCACGTGCTTCATGCAAAATAGCCTGCGGGGAGGAGAGGACCTGCCCGGACTTGTTTTCTCACTTCCTCTTTTTTCTCTCTGTCGATATGTAGCCAAGCAAGGCTTGCTCCAAGGGAGCTAAGTCCTTTAAATATGTTTTGTTTTTTGCTTTTGCTTTCTGTAAATAATTTTTATAGAAATGCTTGGTGTGACTTTTTTGACCTCTCCTGGACTAAAGGCTTTCCCAGCATCTGCCAACAAATAGCATGCATAGTTTAAAAATGCAATTGAAAAATATAATTTGAAAATATTACAAAACCAGAATTGGGCATAAAATCAACACCTTAATGTTTTGCCCACCTTCTAGAATAGAACATGACAGTCAACCTTTTCATAAAACATATGTGACCATCTTTCAGACATGGTGGGCTATAATGTCCAGAGCTTCCAGCCAAGTGTTAGCCAACCTGGATGGGAATTCATTCTATGACAATATTTCAGTTGAAAGGTCATACTTGAAATTTAGCTGGGTTTGCATAACATGCTAGTCTAGGCCAAAATGGAGCTGCGTAGTTCATGATTCAGCCTGTTGAGGGAACCTAACCTTGTTGCAGAATGTTCTATGAATGAGGTCATTACATGAAGGCATAATATGTTTCATTTGTTATGCAAATGCAACAATTGTGTTTTGTTTACTTGGGTTTAGGTTATAGCATGTTATGTAAATCCAGTCCTTGAGTGACATACTAGATGCTAGAACAGAAACAAAATTTGATTTAGTTTTAATTTTCAGTAAAATTAAGTGTGTCGACATGATTAACAGATAAACATCAGGCTTTACCTCCCAGGCAGGTGAACTAGTTAGAAAACTGATGATACTCAGCTTTATATCTCCACCGCAGGTCGTCTGAGTGATGCCATGGACATCCTATCCCAGTGCCTGGAGGCTGTGAGGGCCTGGATGTGGTACAACAGGCTATGGCTCAACCCAAGCAAGACTGAGTGGCTTTAGGTGTTTGGACCTCCTGTTGCTGGGGTCCTTCCATCTTTGGTTCTGGATGGGGTGGCACTGCCTCAGACAGACCCAGTGTGTAACCTGGGGGTCCTCCTGGACTTGTGGCTCCTGCTTGAAGAGCAGATGGCAGTTGTGTCTAGGAGGGCTTTGCACACCTTTGGATTGTGCATCAGTTACACCTGTTCCTGGACCAAGAGACCCTGCTCACAGTCACTCACACCCTCATGACCTCCCATGCGGACTACTACAATGCGCTATACATGGGGTTGCCCTTGAAGATTTGGAAGCTTCAATTAGTTACTGGTTGTCACCTTTAAAGTCCTACATGGCTTGGGGTCAGGTTACTTAAGGGACCATCTCTTCCCAGTTGTTTCTACCTGTCCCATTTGGTCCAGCAGGATGGGCATACTTTGGGTCCTGTCAGCTAAGCAATGTGGGCTGGTGGGGCCTAGAAAATGTGCCTTTTCTGCCCTAGCACCCACCCTTTGGAACGTTTTCCCTCCAGAGATTAGGTTGGCCCTAGCCCTGCTGGCCTTTTGTAAGGCCCTAAAGGCCTGGGCCCAAGTGTGTGAGGGTCCTGTCTCCTGGCTGTGTGGATGATGGTTTGTTTCTCTTGGCTGCTATGTATTTTAATTTTTGCATATGTATTTGGTTTTTCTGTTCACCACACAGAGTCTTTGTCGAGATGGGTGGCTATATAAATTGACTAAATAAATAAATAAATCTTCACAAAAAGTCCAAGAACTTCAGATAAGTAATATTTCTTAGGAAAGTAAGAAGTCATATCATGGAATTTTTTTTGAAACCAAAAATTGTGTGCCAAAATGAGGAAGGGTTCTCAAGCTGCCCTATTGAACAGAGACATGACCTCAACTCAGAGAGAAGGCTGAAAGTCTAGCTTATCAGATATATGTATCAAAGACAATACACCAGTTCTCTTAGTCAACACAGCCCGTTTGATAGGATTTGCCAAAAATTCCTCAGTACAAACAGCAGTGACTCCTATTTTAATTGACAAGGCTACGTCAAAGTCTATATATTTATGTGTGTGTGTGTGTATATATATATATATATATATATACACACACACACACACACAGTGTGGGTTCAGCCAACCATGCCAGACCTTCATCAGCTGTCAGATGATAAAATGAATAAACTTTTAATTACCTTTGTGTTGCATACCCGCAGGCAACATTTCCCAAGCTACAAGGAGAACAGACCACATGTTTGGGCCTGAGAAATATATTAAGGAATCCTGCAAGTTCAAACACCAGCTTGCAACTTCAGAGAACCACACTCACAATGTTTCTACTAAGGTTAGACATTATGTCGGAGAAAGGGTGAAGTTCAGGGAGACAGCTGAAATCACGGACATCATGTGTTCTCAGCCGACAGCTTCGGAATCCTGCTGTACTACAGTTTAATTCTTTTAAGGTGATTATTTAACAGCTATAAATAGTTAACAAGCATAAATGCTCTTAATCTTCTTGCAAGGTTTTTCTTTTTTAAAAAAGCCATTTTAAAACATTGCAAAGAATCTCATGGCACCCTAACAATTAACACAATTGTTCTAAAGATTTCACACACGTTGCACACACTCAACCCAAAAAAGGACACAGCATAACAAATGTGTTGTGCTAAGGTACCGTGATTCTATGCAATATTACAAAAAGATCCCTTGGAGAAGAGAAGAGAAGAGAAGAGAAGAGAAGAGATCCATAGGAAGCTTTTTCTTCCTGAATGTTTCTATCAATTTAGAATATTTCCATTGGGGGAAAAAATAGGTACACCTTTTTCCTCTTTAAAAATTAAGGACAAAAATAATCCTGGGGGATGGGGAGTGAAAGGAAGAGATAAATTTATTCAGCTTAGGCTCACTGCCATTCATTCAGCTTTCTATATATGGACAAATTCAATCACCCCAGTCCAAGCAGTTCCTACTTCAACCAATTGACTGCATGATTTACACCCCTGGAAAGTCAGGTTTCTAAACTGTGCAGTGAGACTTCTCAAAACCACCCCCATTGTAGGAGCTTAGTCCCTAACATGGAGGTGGGGGGTACTACAGAAACATGGAGGGAGAGCAGGGGAGGACAACAGGCTTGTCTCTTCTCTCAAAGACAGAATTAATTAATCGTGGTCTGGGTGAAGAACAACAATTCACAACAACTATGATGCCTACATTCTGTCTGTTTTGGGTACAAGAACATAATCGCCATAGGTGTTATCATGCATGGCAAAGCATATGGCTTCATTGCAGGCAGGTGGCAAGATGGTGCCAGTGTTGGTAAGGACCACATTGAAATGTGCTTTGCTGTTCCACCTCTCTTAGAGGAAGAAGTAGTGCCTAGAGCATTGTAGCCGATGATATCTTTCACCAAAGTGGACATCCAAGAGAGGAACTGTAGTTCACACTCTCAGCTTGTTTTTCTCACCAGTAAGATTGGTCTACTACTTCTTGTGATTAATAAATCAGGTCTGTGCCCTTAATTTTTGGTATTTTGGGAGGAACTTTGCTTCTAGGACTCCTTTATCAGGAGGCCTCCCCCTCTACACACACACATCCTGCTTTTCAGCTAGGAAATGTATTTGGCGTGTTGAGTGGATTGTGATGCATCTCACAAATGGCTACTACTGCAGAGAGGCTGCTAGTCACAAAATACCAAAAACAGATGAGGAAGTTCCTCTTCTTTCTCCCTGTTTAATAATCCTCAAATTCAAAACCTCAAATCTTCTTTCTAGACTGCTTATTTGGGACTCTTGCAATCATTATCTATATTAACCCTGGAAAGTTTTTCCCCCGAATTAGCAACACCCCAGAGTCCAACCAAGAACCCTACAGGACAGCTGTATGGAACACATACTTAATTTTTAGATTGAAATCCTATGTCATTGACTTCTCTACTCTAAGGTTTAATTTTCACTGTCTAATGTTCTGTCCTGCTATGTATATGCTTTGGTATACATACTCTTACGCAAAAAGAGATAGTATTTTTGGGCTCTGAGCCCAAATAACACATTCTGAAAACATTTTGGCCAGATTCCTTGAGCATCATCTTGCATGGTAGGTGGAGTGCCAGATTTGACCACAACTGAACATTATGGAATAGTCGTCAACACATATTGTTGGAGACCACAACCGTTATTTATTATATTATCAAGCTATATATAAGTTTGCTATTTGGAAATGTCCCAAATCCTCTCATATTTGAAAGCCCAGAAGGGATCTAAGATTTGGCTGTAGAAGAAATTGACTTGATCCCATTTCTCTCCCCTACCCACCCCCAACCACAAGTCTTTTCAACTATATAAGCAGAGGAAGGTCTAAACTGACATAATCAGTTCACCAATTATCTTTCCTGCAGCATTTTGACCTCCAACTTTCTGTGTGGAATGCAATATAATTTTCATATAAGATTACAGTTCTTAGGAACATAAATCAGTAAGACTTCGTATACAACTTAGCTGGATTGAAACCCATGAGACTAGGCCATCATTTTTGGGGAAAATCCATATTGATGTAATTTTTAAATTAATATGATGATTTAGGTGTTTGGAAAGCTAACGAGTACACAATGAAGTTTCACATTGCACACCCTAATAAAATTGATCAGGCTGGATAAAGTCCTTGGCCTTTGGCCTACCTTTTATTAAACATCATCACTTGCTTCTAAAATTTACGTTTAATTAAAACATCTAAGAAACCCACGTTAAAACATGGCCACATACATTTAAGTGTTCCATCTATCAGTACTAGATGGCAGAAATTAAAATAACCAGGTTGATTAACAGGTACACATTGCATCACATCTGCAAAATTATTTAATTAAAATTCAAGCTTCCATTTGTACCAATAGATGGACACTTTCCATGATCCCAGACTCTTATCCATTACAACCAGAACCAAGAGCTCAGTTCTACCCTACAAGCCAAATGGGTGTGCACATCTGTGTGTATGCCCACACATATACACTGATTCTGTCATCTCTTCCCCCATTTTCTTAGTTCCCACAACAGAAAAACAACAATCCTAAAGATTTAACAAACTCTTTTTTTTAATCTTTATATCCCTTGATATCTCTTGCTAGATAAGGGAGATTTTATAAGAGAGGAAAGAGTAGACAGGTTAGTTTTATTTGAAACCCCTGTCCCCAAATGTACAACTTGATTCTACAGTGACTCACAACTTATCCATAACACAACCTGGGCAGACCAAGAAGATACATCAACAGCACAAATTTAGCATTACTAAATTCATCATTAATAAGCTGCTTATACCAAATCAGACTTTTGATCCAACTGACTCAGCCCTGTCTGTATTGATGGGATATTATTCTAACACTAATCAGGGGTAGGCAACCTGGAGCTTGCTTCTCTCCCCCACCTATTTTTACATCCCTGAAATTTCCAGGGTCAATTTCCTAAAATCGAATAGTTCAACAGAGATTTACCACAGCATAATTTTGTGCATTTTTTAATGAAACAAATGCTAAAAGATATAGAAAGCTTCCACTGATCTTAGCACAGTAATTTTATATTTAAACCCCCCCTTCCAATTATGAAAAAGCTGGCTAGAAAATTTGAGGGCCACCCTTTCCAGCAATCAATACCAGAACCCCTGGATGCTACAACATTGAGAAGGGAAAGTTGATCCCCAGCTGAAAAAGAAGAGATAATGCAAAGTTGAGAGAGCAGGGAGTTGACATCCAAAAATGGAATAGTGGGACACAAGCTCCTACCAAGAATCCATTGGTCCCATGTATGGCAACAGACCTTGAAAAGCAGTGATGGATAGCCAGGTTGTCCAAGTAAGCAGATAGGTCACATCTTGTCTCTTGCCCATATCTTCTGTGGGATGAAAATGCACTAGGTAGTTGCCCAGAATTTGCTGACCCAGATTCTTCAGCTCCATGATGGCTAGGTGGACAAAGGCGACATTTCTTTGAATCTGTTAATCCAAACAAGAAATCAAGACATGTCCAATTCCTAGAGGTTCAGATGCAAAAGAGTTAATGGAAAACCTACATCTGATCTGTCCATCAAACCTAAGCTTATCAATCTAGACAGTGGACAGAAATTGAGACCACAGGAACTCAGAAAGATCAAATTCTGAACAATCGGTCAGGAAATGGGCTTTAAAAAGAGGGCAGGGAAACTCAATTTTGCTTTTGTTTCATTATCTTCCACTGGATAGGAGAGGGTCTCTCTTTCCAGATTTGAACCAGCCAGATAAGCAAAGCCCAAATTCCCAGGGAGCTGTGATCTAGCAACCAATGGAAGCTAGATGTGAATTAGAATCTTAATCTTGTTTTATGGCAAATGATCTGAACTGTGTTTTCTTTGTGTGCCTTTGTTTTATTTTATTTTATTACTCTCCATTTGATTGTGTTCTAGGGGCGTATTCCAGAGGAGCAGCCACTGAAATAAGCTACACTGAATCCATTGTTACTTTCTTTCATTTCCTTTTCTCCTCCAGCTTTCAACTCTTGATAGTTCCTTAACTTTGATATACTTAATAAAGACTTTGTTTTCTTTACAGAATCGGCACTTGCATTCTGAAAAGACACTCTCCCCATTTGGGCTAAGCTAAAGAGAAAAGGCAGAGGTAGCATGCCACTTTCCCCTTCATAAGTAAATCCATGTGGAGAAGGACTTTTCCCTGAAATAAAATGGATGCAGGCAGCCTAGGCAGAAGGCTCTCCCTGGAAATGTAGAAAGCTACACAAGAGTTGTGGGCAGAGGACCTATTGTTATTATTTTGTCGTTTTTAATCCTAATGTGTAGGCTGCCTTACTTCTGCAACTGAGGCAGCATACAAGCTGATTAATGAATGAATGAAACAAACCTGGGGCCTAGTTCATCACATCCCTGGGCATGCATGTGCAAACTCAAACAATTACTCCCTGGAAAGATTTTGCAGCAAAAAGGGGGTAAGAAAGCACAAGCCATATCAGGACAAGCATGCCCTCACTTTTATCTGCCCTCCAAATGTACTGAAGCTGAAAAACTGGCAGTGATTGAACCCATAACAGGAATCTTCTCTCTCTCCTTGAATAAGTATATTTCATGTCAAAAGTCCAACCTCTGCTCTCATGTCTATACCATCTACTATCTCCCCCATAAAAAGGTAAAGTGGTCTTCCTAGTTTAAAAAAAACAGTACCCTATTGTTGATTAACCAAAACAATTCAAAACAAGCCACAGATCTAATTATTACCTTCCCCATGTCTCATCTACTATGGATACTTGAGGATGAGAGCTTTTTTGCACAATGGCCATGACCTCATTTAAACTGTTTAAGAAGCTGTCCAGATGATACTCTCTGCGCTCTGTAACTCTCCCACCTTTCCTCACCAGTTCAACCATTTTTACTTCCAGACAAAAAAGATGTTCAGATGGAAAATAACAGATCTGCAATCAGCTCCTTTTAATTGTCAATGTTAGAAGCCTAGCCTTTGAAAAGACTCTATTCAGACAAAGCCCCATGAAGATCAATCAATGCCAGAAGGCACAGTGGGCTAAAATGGGAAGTCAGTTGTTAGTCCTTGGAAAATAAATCAATTGTAATTGTTCACTAGACGACTTGACCCATGCAACCAGTGTTTTCCAGGACTTTCAATAAAGTGGAAAGGGATCAAATCTCAGATAAAGCTTTCTATGTTACCACTTGAAAAGTACTTCTCTCTTTTGCAAAAGGAGTGAACTTCCCCCCCCACACACACACAAAAAGAGCTGAAGACACTCAGTGGTACATGCTCTCTTGTTCTCCAAAGGAGTGTGTAAGAAACAGATTTTTTTTTTAAATCATACCATCAATTTTCACTTGGTTGCTCCAAGGATAGGGTATTAGTATGCCCTCTTCAGCTGGAAACATGGAGTAGATAGTGCTGGCAACAGTGCTTTCACCAACTGGTCACTTCATCCATCTGACCCAGAATGATTCCTTTCAACACTTCAAACCCATAATGGGGCACTCCTGAGAAAGGGTGTGCAGGGCAGGAAGAATGGAAATAAATTGTGCTACCTTTAGATCTTTTCTACAAGGTCTCTCTTTGCCACTTAAAATGTCAATTGCTATTTAAAAATGTTAATCCATATGCATTATAACTTCCCATCTTTCTTTATAGCCATTATTTCAAATTCCATTTCAGCTAAGTGCCTCTTTTAAAAAGTGGCACTTAGACCCTTAAGATGCCCATTTTTCTTTGCCAAGAGAATGAAAGGAAGAACAGTAGCTCAGAGAGAAGGCATAGCTTTTGCCTGCAGAAGAAATAAGGCCATCATGAGATAAAAGGCTAAAGTAGCCAAGTTCTTCAGTAGCTACTATCAGACAAAATATTTCGTGGGCTGGTGGGCTCATAGGGAATTTTGGGACCAAATCAAGGGTAAGACTATGTCCATTTCTATCAGGAACCAGAAGTCTCTGAATTGTCTAGGAAGACTCTCCAAACACCCTCTGCCCACGAGTCTAGGTGCAAAACTCTCAACATTGGTTCCCCTGTTCTGGAAAACCCCACCAGAACCTTTCCTAATCTTCCAGCAATAAAACAATTACAGTAAATCAGTCAGCTTCTTCTCATGACCCTCAAAACTATTTGTCTGAGGAAGCTGCCTTGCTCTACATAACAATAAGGCTATCCCAAGCTTTGCAGAAACTTAACATGTCTGGCCTGGAAGAGCTTCCAAATCCAGAATAGAGAAAGGGGCACCACCACAGAAGGAAAGAACGGAAAGGAGTAGATCTGGTTTCCTAAAGGTGGCTACACAGAGGCTACTGAGCCTGGACAGCAGGGGGAGCTCAGAAGACATAGAACAGAAATGGGGAATGGGCAACTATGCCAATTTTGTTGGACTACTGATCATGCTATATGGCTCTGATGGAATTTGAACAGCTAGAGGGATGTACGTTTTCTCTCCCTTGTACTGGGGTTTTGGGAGAAGGCATTTTAGACAGCAGGATTAAACTGGCCTGTTTTTACATTTCTGATACCCCGTCCCCCAACTCTGACCAGCCAGTTTAGAAGAACTGTAACAAAAGATATAGATGACAAGAAAACTGATTCAACCGTTATCAAAAGTTGAAGTTAGCTTCTAAGCAAATGTAGCCACTTATCTGTAGCAGACACTGACCTGCAAGAGATCAAACAGTTCTTAGCTTTAATCTCAGCAAGGAAGATATCCAAAGACCAGCTCCAATTTTTACAAGATCAGTTCTTCAGCCAAACATTAGCTAGTGATAGCTAAAATGAGAGACTGCCCTGACTTTCTAACTTTATCAAAAAGTGATTTCTTATTTTTAAAGAAAGTTAAAGGCTTCCTAGAAATATTAGAGAGCCTAGTCTTGAATGTTATCATGTTGATAGGGAGATAATGCTCAGCATTACCTTCCTGATCTGCCTTCCCAATACCTTGAATTTTAACTTCCATCAACCCCACTTTGGGTGGGGAAGTGTACCATGCAACTTGTTAGCTAGGAGATACTGCACCTTGTCTCTGGAGCTCTCTGGGCTAGGGAAAACTGATTTCAAGAAACAAAAGATAAAGCTGAATATTTTACCTTGATATGAAAGCAGGAAGAAACACCTTTGATCCAGCCACTGGTAGCACTGACTCCAAAGTGAACACCTTCATATGCTTTTAAGTCTTTTGCTGCTGTTGCCAACCACGTTGCACCATTCCCTAGAGACAGCATTGCACCTTCTTTAGTGTAAACTACCTCACCTCCAAGGATGTTCACCACAAGGACTGTCTAGAGGAGGAGAAAGAGGTGACACAAAATGACCACGAAACTCAGACTTCAATAATCAGCCTAGTTCTGGATGCACAGAGGTGTAACCATTCGGCTGATTTTAGGCAGATGGAACACACTCGCTTTATTTAGGAACTTTTAAAAAACGTGCAGACAAATAATGATGCCCACCATGATTTCATTTATTACATTTCTCAACTATTCAACCACCTCAGGTTTTTGTTTGGTTGTTGTTGTTTAGCATATAGACATACAGTAAATTGGGATTTGCAGATCTTTATCAGGGGCTGAAGGTGCACTGCAGAGTTAACAGTTAACAGATCAGATGGAAAAAAATAAGCTCACCAAATACTCAAAGAGTCATAGAATTGGAAAAGACCTCAGAGCTTATATAGTCCAACCTCCAGCTTAATCTCATGTTAATTTTAATAATGGGCTTCCAAATCATCTTTTGTTTCAAAGTGAACTGGTTCCCACAGTAGTCAATCATGGGTCTCTGCCTCCAAAACCTGCCTTAATCTCAAGTGGACTTTAAAAAATACGTGCATAAAAGTATACTGGATAGCGTTCTCACACCTGAGTGCCCTTTAGGTCTCTTAGGGCTTCAGCTAGTTTCTAAGCTGTGAAGACTGAGCAATGACACCACCAGAGTGGTCTGTGTATGTATACAGGATGTGCATGTAAAATTCTTAACAACTACATACTCAGCATCTCATTCCTTTGGGGGGGGGGAAATCCCAGCTGTAGCATTCAGCTCCTCTCAATATGCAGTTCTGAATTTCCAGTAAAGCCATTTTGCTTGGCTCCCTGACATAACCCCGCTTGACAAATGTGGCAAACCAATGAGGATCTCATGTTCTAGGAAACAAAGGCTTAGAGGTCAAAAAAACTTAGTTCCTGTATCAGGCAGCTTCCCTCACTATGACCCAGAGGAGAAGCAAGTTTATTTTCTTTAGAGGACTTCAAGTAAAAATTGGACAGCTATTGTTAAAACCAACCCTGATCTCATGCTCTTTAATTAAACAGAGGGTTGGTTTGATTAGAGAAAGATCAATAACTCCATTCATTAGTGACTGGAAACCCCTTGTGGACTTTTTGCTGAAAAAAGAGAAAAATGAACCTGTGATTTATGGGTTTGAAGATTAGAAAGGGTAGCCGATGATAAGGAGATTATGATGTAAGCTTAGACAGCGAGGGTAAAATATAAATTACAACCGCTGTCAAGAAGATCGGAAGCCACTTCTTTAGAATCTTTCTTTTCCCCTTTCTGTTTCTGTTTCTATATTTCTTTCACTTTCTTACTTTTCTTTATTCTTCTTTCATTCAAAATCTGCACTGTTTTTAATTCTGTCAAAAAACTTCATTAAAAATTATTTTTTAAAAAATTAAACACAGGGTTGGACCCCACAGAGGACCTTCCTAATTTTGCTATCTTGCAGAAAGGGAGTCAAAGGAAGTAATCCTTGGAAGAAGCGATTCAACAGGCAACCTCACAGCAACAGATAATTAATGCCACCTGGATCCAAACCAGAGTTCCTCAACCAGGGTTCCACGGCACCCTAGGGTTTTGCAAGAGGTTCCCTGGGAGATTTATTTTTTAAAAAATTCAAATTCAGGCAACTTCACATTAAAGAGGCAAGTTTTGTTCTTTATTTTCAGTTCAAGAACACGGTTAGTGCACATAGACAGGCCTACCCATGAAACGAATATAATAATTTTGTAACTTCTGGCCGATATTTGAGCCTGAGTGTGCGGAGGTTCCCCAAGGCCTGGAAAATATTTCAAGGGTTCCTCCAGGGTCAAACGGTTGAGAAAGGCTGATCTAAGCAATGGTTTCGCCAGTTCTAGAACAGCAGCAACCATGGACCCAACCCAGTTCACTTCAGTTATCTCACACAAACGGAAGAAATTGATCATAATGGAACAGTGAGAGGGAGACAGCTCGGTATGTACCAGCAAGGCGTGATAGTAAAAGACTTGGGCTTGTGAAGGGACCATTTCATTTGCACCTTGGTAGTAGAAGTAAGGAGTACAATGAAACTGAGAGCTTCACTTCCACCAACTCTGAGGAACAGGAAAGAGGAATCTCTGCTAGAATAAGTCACCGAGTGCAATGGAAATCTGGACAGCAACACAACAGTTAAGGAAAGGGCCAGGAGCTGTCCATGGTGGTGCTACAGTTTTCAAGATTCTTCCCCGGTGGAAGAGTTTGTCGTAACACCAACAAACTACAATCACACAAGGTGCCGAGTGACAGAGGTCAACAAACATTACTGAAAAGCCTTTATGTTGCTATATCTGAATATCCTGAGAACAGCCTTTTCCTAATTTGGTGCCTTCCAGATACTCTGAATTACAACTCCCATGATGCTGAGTAGAGATACAGTAATGGGGGCTGTAGTCTGACACAGCCAATCCATTCTCTGGCACAAATGAAACCCTCCTCCACCTCTTTCCTTAATCACGCTCTCCTTTCCCCTTTGTATCTCCTTCTAGATTGTAACACCTTTGGGGCAGGAATTTTAATGCTTTACAGAACTCTTAAGTTCTATTCTACCATTAAAAAGGTAACAAGGCAGAGAAGAGATCCAGTTTAATTGTCAAGGCATGTTGGCAATCATAAGATTTTTTTTTAAAATGGAATGCAAATAAAACTACTGCAGGAAAATAATTTAATGTGGAAGAAGACGCATAGCTGCATCTACATAGCCCACAATCTGGACCTGAAAAGGAAGTAGAGAAGCCCACAGAGGATAAGGCTATCTATGGCTCAACTGTCATAACAACTATATGTGACCCGTGGGATCAAAAGCTGAATGTACTTGTTGCTAAGGAACATAAGCAGGTGGCTGCTCTCACAGCCATGCTTGGCTTGTGAATCAGTCAGAGACATTTGGTCAATCACTGAAAAAATAAAGCATCTGCTGGGTCGACCCAGCAGGGTGCATAAGAGTCAGAGATCCCAGCTTCCCACCAAGTAATGTTCTCCTGTAACCCAGGCCAGCTTTGCGGCTAGCAAAAGCAAAGCAGGGTGAATTGACTTATTGTGCCACCCTGTAGTCTGTTGGTTTGGCTTAGTGTGATGTGTGAAACTCAGCTACTATGGTCTGTAAACCATGGTTTTGAAGCTCAGTGTGCCATGTGAATCTAGCCATTCATGGCTTATTCAGTTAAGCAGCAAACCCCAAAAAGCTACAGCACAGTTTGAGACATTTTCCTCTCAAGCGCTCCAAAAACAGGCTTCTGGGCTGTCAGAGACAAGAGCCTGACCATGCTGTCCAAAGGAAAACAAAGCTAAACTAAATGCTGCTAGATAATTAAAACCAAGGGCAAAAACCAGGGTGTGTGAATCAGCTTTGGTCCAATCCAAATCATTAAACTGATTTGATCCATCAAACTGATTTGCATTTACAATTCAAGTCAGACTTATGATCCAGACCAAACTGATTTGATCTGATCCAGAAAAATATTGCATTTTTATTCAAAAGCATTCTGTTCACTTTGACTCACTAAATCCATAATTTGATCTGAAAGTTGATTTAATTGAAATACTCCAAACTTAATCTCTGAATCAAAACTTTACCCAGCCCTAATGAAAAACTGGACAGAAACAATTTCAGAAACAGAATTAGTGCAGTTCTGTTCCAACTATGTAGAAAGAATCTATATTCTAAAATCTGCACATCCAGACACTATTTCTGGTCAACAAAGAAACAATAATACATGTACACATAAAATTTAAAGAACAGGATCACATTCAAAGAGGCTAAGCAAAAGCTAAAATTGCACAATACACTGGACTAAGCTAAAATCACTTAGCCTTAAAGTAATGTGTAGTTTGACCCTTATGCTTATGTTTGGAAATCTAGTCATATAGTGAGCTATTCTTGATTTAAGCAACCTACACATTCAAGAAAGGCACACATAAAAATAATCAGTCTGTAACATTACCTGTACTTCAGATGCAGGATGAACTTGCTGCACAGAAAATTCTTGAGAAAGCGTCTTGTCTCCAGGGTTAAGCTCTTGGCTACCGCATGGCATGGAATTCATCTACAAGGAGCTGAGTATCAAAATGCTCTGCAACCATCATCTGAGCAGAACTGGCACCAAGAATCCAAACATCGAGACCACAGCTCTTCCAAAGCCTTTTGGAGTTGTGGCCATCAAACTGGAGTTTCCAAGCTGGAACCTTTCTGCCATGCACTTCCAATATGTCCCTTTCACCACACCCAGGAACATTTTGCCATAGTTTTTTACATCAGCTCCTTCAACAGCTTTCCTGTAGAGACAAATTGGAGAATTTGGACAATGCTCAGAGCCCATGTGCCAAGTTCTACCACCCTCCAAGAGGATGCTGTGGATATGTAGAGTGATTGGCTCTTCAGATCATCTGCAAAGATCACAACCCCTAGAAGGGAAGCAAGATTTGTCCCCAGATAGGTAAATAGTGTGGGGGAGATGGGCGGTGATAAAAATCTGATAAATAAATAAATAAAGTAGATATAGTACAAGGCAGTCAGCCCAACTTTGGGGCACTCCAGATGTGTGGGTCAACTCCCAGAATTCCCCAGCCAACTTAGCCAAGAGCTCTGGAAGCTGAAGGCATACATCTGGAAGTTACCAGGATTGGAGAAAGCTGCTACAAAGGTTAAAAGTACCAAGCTGCAATTCAGAATGTTCCCAACTTGAATTTTGCTGTTGCTATCACTGCACATTTACCAGATGGCCAGGCAATTTTCTTGACAACACTACAGAAGTGGTTTGTTGCTACTTCTCCCTGTTTTTTCTTCCATTTTCTAAGCTAGCCTAAAGTCCCAAGGGTTCCTAGTGGTCTCCCACCCACGACTGATCAGGTCTGTCTGCTTAGCCAGCATTGCCTAGAAGCCTAGGAGTAAATTGTGCTAGGGGTATTTCTTTTTCCTTGCTTGACAAACCTTGTGGCTTATTTTGTACAGTGCATTAAATCATAATGTAGACAGCATGCTTTCTGGCCAGAGATGAGGGGTTAAGCCAACAACTGTGATTTGAAAGCCCTTTTTGCCCTTCTGGGAAAACTTCAGTTAGAGCTCTAAAGTTTCAATAGGGCAAGACTAAAAAGTGTGCAATTTGCGTTTGTAATGCTCACTCACAAGAGCTTACTATTACATCTGAATAAAGATGGTTGGCTTGGCATTGTGTGCAAAACAGGCCTGTGCCTTGCATCCACATTAAAGGCACCAGGCAGCCCTTCCTAAAAATAGAGGCTGAGAATCAGGATCATCTTTAAATACCAAACACCAACTAGCTGAAGTTGGCAACCTTGGGGAACTGGCTGTTGGAGAATATAAGCAAGCACGCCCAGGGGCTCTTTTCAAATTCCCGTGGATCTCATAAACCGCTCCCCTCCGGCTCTCCCAACACCCCTAACAACTTTCCAGGGGAGCTGGACTAGTCATTTAAGCCGCCTTCCATATCAATGAGGCTGTGACTTGAGAACGTTAGGGGCGGGGGAGGGGGGCAAAACTTGATTAAAGTGCTTTGCTCAGCCTCAGTCCTCCCCCCACCCCTTCCCAGCACCCAAACAGATGGATGCAGTCCAAACGGGCACGTGCTTAGGCACAAATTCCACAACCTCAGCATCTCCTTCTGCCAAGTCCCTACACGTGCCCGGGGTTGAACCACATCGGTGCATTTATTCATAAAGCGCCGCTTTGCGAGCCAGTGAATCGCCAAGGCTGCGAGCTGCTAAGTGCAGGAGAACCTGCTCTGAACGGACCGCTCTCTTTTCCTCGGCGCCGCTCAACTGCCTGCCCCGGGGATTCCCCCCGAGTCAGTCCTGGCCGAGCTTGTGTAGGCTCAGAAGCCAAGCAGTGGGTGGGGAATACTTAGGAGAGGAGCTGGAGAGGAGACTATCAGGAGATCCCACATCTGTAAGCTGGCCTGGGAAAAAGGCAGCGAGAGCAACCCGCTTTCGAACTGCTGCCCACAAAGTCTCCCCAGGGGCTCGACTCAGCTCGCCCCCATTCCGAACGGGCTGGGGCTTCGCGCGGCTGAACTTACCTCTAGGGTCCGGCTGAGCGACGAGGGAAAGGCGTCAAGCCCTCCAAGCACAGGGCTTGCCCTCGGCCCACCACGGCGGGGAGGGGGCCGCTGTGTCTCGGCCGCTGCAGGGCCAGGCTTGCTCTGCGCGGTGGGATGCAGGGAGCTGTGGGTGAAAGAGAAAAAGCGGAAAGCGAAGACGTGCCCGGCAGGCTGGCTTAGCGGGCAAAGGAAGGCGTCGGGGCCGGTCAGGTACCCACCTGGAGGCGCACTGCTGAGCCGCTCCACAAGTCTGGCGAGAGCCGACGAGCCGCGCTTCTGGCGGACGGGCAGCGGAGCCTCGTCCGGCCGCTCCGAGCCCAGCGGAGCCACACCTGCCGCGCGCAAGCGCCTCTTCTGGACAGCGGCGAGTCTTCGAGCATTTTTCTGCTCTCTCCTTAAAGGCGCGACGGAGCTGAACTTACCTGGCCAGACAACCATCCGCCGCCGCCGCCGCCGCCGCTTCTCAACGCCCTGGCCGGCCTTGGGGATGGAGCGTTGGAGCAACTCCGAGCAGAAGAGCCGCGTTGGTTCATAGCAAATCCGATTTTGGAAGAGGCGCGTGCGCAAACCCTCACGAGCTCCCTTTGCCTTCGCCAGGGCTTGCTTCGGAGTAAGCGTGCAACGGGTTGCCCGGCAATCCCCTACGGGCTTGCTCCGAAGTAAGCGGCCTCGAGAAGCGCTCCGAAGCGCCCGCGCCGCCGCCGGGAATCCAACGGCAACGGCGCCCCCTGGTGGCGGCTTCTCGATTCCAACCGGATGGGAATGCCAGCGGCTCTTACCTATCGCGACCCTCGGCGCAAAGCGAGCGCGCTGGAGCGCCGCGCTTTGACCCCGGCAGTTGCTTTCCCTTCCCCGTTCCCTCGCTCGGGGGAAGATAGCTTGGCGGCTCCGGTGACGATCCTCGGAGCTCCCCTTTGGCTGACTCGGTTCGCTAGCGAGCGGCGCTCCTGACCCGAAGGCTCTCCTGCAGCGCTCCGGTGCCCGGCTTTTCCCCTGCCCGGCCACAGTCCCGCTTATTTATAGGATCCCGGAGCCGCGCTGTTGACAGGAGCGGAGCGCTCGGCTCCTCCCAGCCAGTGACGCCTCCTGGCACGCCGGGCATCTCTGGCGGCTGCTGGCGCCCGGTTGCAAAGGAAGCCGGTGAGGGAGAGAAGCAGGCGGGAGGAGGAGAGTGAAATCTGGGGCCTGGGGGAATCCGAAGAACGCCTCCCCCTCCGCTCCCCTGGTGGAGCCGCTGCGAGCGCGCTGTTAAACTTCGCGGCCGAGATCTGGGGAGAGCGATTCCCCTCCATCCGGCTCCCTCCCGTCCAACCGGGAGCAGCGAGCTCCAGGGGCGGGAAGCGGACCGGTCCTGGTCCAGGGATGACTCGCCTACTCCAGGGAAGGCTTCGGGGAGAGGGGCGGCAGGGGGCCGGCTGTCCAGCCCCGGATGAGCAGGTCCCTTTTCAAAACGGCACGGAAAAGCCAAGGGGATCGTCAAAACCAGTCTCCCTCAAGCTGGTGCTTTCCAGAAGTGCTGGACTCCAACTCCCATCATCCGATGCCTGGGCCTCGGGCTTCAAGTCTCCTTAACTCCATGTGGGAGGGATGGGAACAGTAGTCCAATGTCTTGGGCAAGGCATAAAGCTGGGAAGGTTAATCCAAACTGATCATCTTTGGGCTGAGCTAGCTAGTGTGTGGCTAGCTTTCCCCCCTCGGATAAGCTATGGTTTAAGTATGGTTTACTGATCCTGATCAAGCCACAATTGGATGGGTTCCTGAACTAGTGGACAACATTAGCATGTTAAACCAAAACCATGATACATCTTTTTTTTTTAAAAGAAAGAAATTGGCTCTATGAGAATGAGTGTCAGGCAACTTGTGTAGCCAGGGGTCAAGGGGAATGGGAACTGTAGTCCAAAGCATCCCCAGATTCCTGCTGGGAAAGGAAGATAAACTGGATGAAGCTGAAGGGCCCAACTACAGCTGCCTCTGTAGGGTCTCTCTTAGCTGGTCTACCTCATAAGATGATTGTCAAGAGAAAAGGCCACTGAAGCTGGAGCTTCTCAGAGGAAAAGTAGACTATAATACATAGTAGTACATCTTCTCATTAAAACAATGGTTAATTTGAAGAGGGAAAGTAAAGTACGTAATCCTTTCCTTTTCCATGAGGTTGATTCATCTCAGTCCCCCAGGAGGAAATCAAAGGCCAACTGTGGTTGAAGCAAACCAAGAGAAGGTTTTTCCCCCTCTGCTCAGCCAACGTGTTCCCCACCCATCCATGGTCAACCCCAACCATTCCAGTGTGAAACTGGTGTGTGTCTTCCTTGCCAGTCCCTATCCTGCCTCTTCTACCACTATTCCCAGCTACTGCAATTCCCTGACAAAGCCTAACAGAGTTTGTGCACCTAGGGGGTGCCCCAGATAGTGTCAGAAGAAGAGGAGAAATACTCCTTTAACACCTTTAACAGTACAAATATGGACAACTTAGCCTTTTTCACTCATGGGCTGAGGACAAACATGAAGGCAACTTCATGGGGTTGCAGCAGAAAAAGAGGGTTGCAGGGAGGGAGAGAGAAACCTTATATATCCTTTTTCTCTGTGTTGTTACTACACTGTTCATAATTTTATGAACTTCAGTAATGCCCTTTCCCCCACCCACTCCCCCATCACCTCTTCATCTGAACCAAAATGCCCCAACTTTAAGACTTACCTTATATGGAAAAAAGATGTAACTCATTTTAGTTGCTTGTTTTCCTTTCCTCAACTTCAGGCATTCTCTCAGCTATGAGTTGGGATGTACCATCCTTTTGAATAAGGACAGAACATACCAAGTCTTGCAAAAGGTTTTGTAATCTGTACCTTCCAAGAAAAAAAAATCATCCCAGGAAGATCTTCTGCCAACAGGAATGCTGCAAGGTGGCTTTTGCTGCCAGATTTTTCCCAACGGCTCTCCATAATACAGCAGCTTGTCTTTCAGTTCATCCCTTTGGCTTTTTTAGTATTACCCTGGTTTGTACAACATAGAACATGGTTTGTTTAACTGAGAGTAGTTGATAAATTCCACTGTTGAAATTTGAAAGCGTCAATATGCTTCCTATCCTGCTTGTTTGAAGTCCAACTTTCACTTCCATAGACTGTCACAGGGAATACCCGTGGCTTGTACTGTTCTGATCTTTGTAGGTAGAAATGTATCATGGAGTGTGAATATCTTTTCCGAGGCCTTCAAGGCTGCCTTACTAAGTGTTAGTCTTGACTGATGGCCCCTTTGTTGTTGATGTTTTTCTTGACTGATGGCCCCTTTGTTGTTGATGGTTGATCCTAAAAGGCAGAAGCTACCCACCACTTCAGTACCTTCATTGCCAATTCTAAGGCTAATCGTTGTACCTGTTGTCATTGGCTACTGATTAAAGGGGCGCACTTGTTAGCCAGGAGTTTTAGTTTTTCAGGTTTTGCAAATATAATCCCTGGGTAGCTATAAAAATGTCTCAAAGTATTTCAGGATGTTTAAAATTTCCAAATGGCAAGCAGTGCCCTCAAGATGTCTTGGACTTCAGTGCCCACAACCAAGCCAGCATGGCTAAAATCAAAGAACTATAGAAGTCAATGCCCCAAACTTTTGGAAGGTAGAAGATAATTTATCCTATAGTATTCAGTGTCGATTACCCTGATTTTTCCTCCTTAGGGGTTCATTGTGGAGTTGTAATTTTTTGTCCTGATGTTTCAGCTGATTTGGACCATCCATTGTACTATTCAATTTGGTTTTGGTCAACTGAATTGACCCACGTTTCCTAGAAGATTAGGTTTGTAGGCAACCAATCTTTATAAATAAGAATCAAGCAGACATGATGGTAATCTGGAACCAAAACTGTGTTCTTCCTTCCAGAATTAAAACTCCAAAATGTGGGACCAGGCAATGGACTTTCAGAGACTTGGATGAGATAAACCGGAGTTAACTGTTTACATCCATAGCATATACCAACATTTCTCACACAATCATCATAATGCAGTCATATACTAGCATCACAGCATATATTACACTAAATGTTCATTTCAGATCTGTTGGAGTACAATATCCATCCTCCTCCAAAGTGCTGGGGATTTTCTGAATTTTTTTTCGGACTTCTGTTTAATTTTTTAAACCTCCTTTGCAAGGTGCTTTAGACTTTCTTCATTTGGGGTTTCTGAGTTTACTTTTTCATGGGGAGGTGGTGGAGAGAGTTATGGCTGCCAACTTTTCTCTTACATGCTTCTTCATCACCTCTGTAGCCCTTGCTTTTTGGTCTGAAAAAGTTTCTGGAGAGGTGGTGGGACCCTGAGCCATCCACAGGAGGAGGAGGAGCTATCAAGGAAGTCAAGATGGTGGCTATGACCATGCAGTTAATGTCCTACTCTTCTTTACATGTATTGCTATGCATATAAAAAGGGACAGGGCTTTGATCACACAGCTGCAACTGCCATCTTGACTTTTTCAACCTTCCCCAGATACCCTTTATTATTGCTAATAAGGCAGCAGGAGACGACGGCATCCCAGCTGAACTGTTCAAAATCTTGCAAGATGATGCTGTCAAGGTAATGCATGCTATATGCCAGCAAATTTGGAAAACACAAGAATGGCCATCAGATTGGAAAAAATCAACTTATATCCCCATACCAAAAAAGGGAAACACTAAAGAATGTTCAAACTATCGAACAGTGGCACTCATTTCACATGCCAGTAAGATAATGCTCAAGATCCTGCAAGGTAGACTTCAGCAGTTCATGGAGCGAGAATTGCCAGAGGTACAAGCTGGGTTTAGAAAAGGCAGAGGAACTAGAGACCAAATTGCCAATATCTGCTGGATAATGGAAAAAGCCAGGGAGTTTCAGAAAAACATCTATTTCTGTTTTATTGACTATTCTAAAGCCTTTGACTGTGTGGACCATAACAAATTGTGGCAAGTTCTTAGTGGTATGGGGATACCAAGTCATCTTGTCTGCCTCCTGAAGAATCTGTATAACGACCAAGTAGCAACAGTAAGAACAGACCACGGTACAACGGACTGGTTTAAGATTGGGAAAGGAGTACGGCAGGGCTGTATACTCTCACCCTACCTATTCAACTTGTATGCAGAACACATCATGCGACAACCTGGCTTTGAGGAATCCAAGGCTGGAGTTAAAATCTCTGGAAGAAACATTAACAATCTCAGATATGCAGATGATACCACTTTGATGGCTGAAAGTGAAGAGGAACTGAGGAGCCTTATGATGGTGGTGAAAGAAGAAAGTGCAAAAGCTGGTTTGCAGCTAGACCTCAAAAAAACCAAGATTATGGCAACCAGCTTGATTGATAACTGGCAAACAGAGGGAGAAAATGTAGAAGCAGTGAAAGACTTTGTATTCCTAGGTGCGAAGATTACTGCAGATGCTGACTGCAGTCAGGAAATCAGAAGACGCTTAATCCTTGGGAGAAGAGCAATGACAAATCTCGATAAAATAGTTAAGAGCAGAGACATCACACTGACAATAAAGGTCTGCATAGTTAAGGCAATGGTGTTCCCCGTAGTGACATATGGCTGCGAGAGCTGGACCATAAGGAAGGCTGAGCGAAGGAAGATCGATGCTTTTGAACTGTGGTGTTGGAGGAAAATTCTGAGAGTGCCTTGGACTGCAAGAAGATCAAACCAGTCCATCCTCCAGGAAATAAAGCCAGACTGCTCACTTGAGGGAATGATATTAAAGGCCAAACTGAAATACTTTGGCCACATAATGAGAAGACAGGACACCCTGGAGAAGATGCTGGTGCTAGGGAGAGTGGAAGGCAAAAGGAAGAGGGGCCGACCAAGGGCAAGATGGATGGATGATATTCTATAGGTGACGGACTCGTCCCTGGGGGAGCTGGGGGTGTTGACGACCGACAGGAAGCTCTGGTGTGGGCTGGTCCATGAAGTCACGAAGAGTCGGAAGTGACTAAACGAATAAACAACACCAGATACCCTGGCTGAAGCAATTTTGTTCCATTCAGCCATGCACATTCTTGGTTTGCAAGAGATGCTGACCCCAAATTAGACCTTCTCATTTTAGTTTTGTGTGATGTGCAAATTTAGCCCACATGATTAGTTCATGGTTCAGTGTTGTACAAATCCAGACAATTGGCTTAGGTGAACTGTAGATATGTGCATTGTGCAAATACAGACACATCCAGCTGGGGTGGTTTTTGAGAATCCACCCTTACATTTTTTTTTCTTCGCAAAGCTATTTTGTACTGTTACTGATCTTGGAAGTCCCTCCAAGCTTGTTAATGGTGTCATTTTAACTATACTATATATGAAAGCTTCTCACATCTGAAAATCAGAACTAAAGGGAACAGCAAGTACTTTCTCAACTTTTCCTTACTGTACTTTGGCTGCCAAAAATTAACTGACTGAAGATTTCAGTGGACTGATAGTCAATGCCGTGTTGTTTCTCATCATGTTTCCATTACAGTTTAAGCATAGCCATTTTTTTCCCACCTTCAAGAAGCAGAGACTACCACCTGTACAGCACATCATTTTAATCATTTCTAAAAAGGCTCATCATGCTATTTCCATTCCAAAACTACAAATGGTTAGTTTGGACACATCAATAGTAGGTGATACTGCCATCAATTCACCCAATCTTTGAGGATAGTTTGAATAACTTTTCATAGCTTTCCAACTTTTGTCTAGCCCAGTGTTTCTCAACCTTGGCAACTTTAAGATGGGTGGACTTCAACTCCCATGGCTGGCTGGGGAATTCTGGGAGTTGAAGTCCACCCATCTTAAAGTTGCCCGGGTTGAGAAACACTGGGCTAGCCATTGACTTTTAATGCGGTGGCCACTCCAGGTTGCAGTTCTATGGATTAAGATAGACACAGAAATGGACAGGAGACAAAACACTACAAAAGTGAGCATTTATGGACACCAACCAACACCAAGCCATCAAAAAATAAAAGCAGTTATTCCATGAAAGCAAAGATGGAATGCAGCAGGAGAGGGAGGAGAAAGAAATATACAAGCCGCCGATCTGAAGATGAACGAAGCCTGACTTTCTGACCAAAGCCTAAGAATCAGTCAGCAGCTTTCAAAGATTCAGCAGTCTGTAGAACATCAACTGCATTCCATCATCTAACATTGTAGGATGAGAAGTTTTGCCTTTTCTCCAGCTGGCCACTGGGGAGAACACCCAAACTACACTTCTTCTATTCTCACTTAACCATTAATCCAAATTCTTTCATGATCGTCACTTTTTATCTTGCATTTTATGACCGTCATAAGAGATGGACATGAGAAATGCATCAAGGGGTTAAAAAAATTTTCTTTATGTCCTTCCACCATTGTGAACATTATCACTGAAATTCTAAGAAACAATGTTTTATAGCTTATTCCACAATGTGCCTACTCAGGAAAGGCCCCCACAGACTTCATGCAGCTTCCAAGTAGGGTTGCAAAAGATGCCATATATTTATATTTCAGGTCAACTGTATCAGTAAACAGAGTTTTGGAATTTGGGGGAAAATTCAAATGAACCTTCTCTTGAAAAATTGAAGTTTGATAGTTCCAGTGTAACTTGAACATTTAAACTTGCCCTAAACAAACACACTAAGCCATAAGATGCCTTGATTTTGGCTTACTGTGCTGCATAGCTATAGCTGCTGTTAATTGAAAATCCTGATTTATGATTTATTAAAGAGGTTTTCCAACTCCGTGGGTCATGACTGTCCCATCCACCCCCATCACCCCAGAGTCTCAAGCAACTTAGAATCACAAATATTTTTAAAGCTGATGAGGATTATTCCAGCAAATTTGAGAATTAACAAATCTCACTCCTGCTTTGCCTGGGTTTGTGCAGGCTAAGTGGGGAGTAAGAGATCCAGTGTGGTCTAGGGATTAAGGCATCAGGCTAGAAACCAAGAGACCATGAATTCTAGTCCTGCCTTAAGCATGAAGCCAGCTGGGTGACCTTGGGCCAATCACTCTCTTTCAGCCCCAAGAAGCAGGCAATGGCAAACCACTTTTGAAATCTTACCAAGAAAACTGCAAGGACTTGTCAGGAGTCAACACTGATTCAAAGGCATAAATAAGTGGGGAGTAAAGCCCCAGCATGAAGTTTAAGAGTGGTCCCACTTTGCTTGGGCAAGTAGACAGCAAAGTTTGGAGCAAGTTTTGAGAGATGGCCAAACCAATGGGTTCTATGTTCTTTCAAAAGCATCCACCACTCACATCATTTTATTTATTATTTCTAACTCAGTGTCATTCATGGGAGCTAAACACATTTATCTATCAGTTTAGGGGTCAGGGTAGCACAAAATTTGAGAAACCATGACTTAGACTACAGTATCTGTGGAACCACCTTTCCCTAAGGACATCTGCCCATCCTACCAGGCATGCTCCTAGTTCCTTCCCTTAAGCATTGCCATCTTATGGGATCTAGGAAGCATGCCTTTTCTGTGGCAGCTCCTTCCCAATGGCACACCCTTCCCACTGAAATTTGACAGGCCCCCACACTTCTAGCCTTCCAAAAAGCTCTTAAGAACCAGCTTTTCCCCCAAGTGCTGGGATAGGGTGAGATGGACAAGAGGATTTAATGATGGACTGCATGTGGAAGCTTCACTTTGGTGCCAGATTTTAAAGTTGGAGGTTTTAATAGATTCATGTATGTATTATGTATGTATTATATTGTTTTATTATTGACATTGTTTTGTTGGTTTGGAGCTGCCCAGAGTTCAATATAAGATTGGCGGCTATATAAATGTTTTAAATAAATACATAAAGTGAAACCAGCCCACTGTGATTTATTCCACACAGTGTGGCTAAACCAATAATGTAATCTGTGAATTTAATATGACATTTGTAATCTGAATACAAATGTAATCTAAACATGGGGCAAGAGGGACTTCAGACCCCCTTTTTAAAAACAGGAACAGGAAACTAGTGATTGCTGAAGTACAACATTAGTCAGTCCCAGCCAGTACAAATGAGAACAAGAAGTGCTTCTGGAATGTCACATGTTCCTTACTCATGTTTTAAAGCAACGGTCACAGGTACCATTTTTAGGAAATTGAGAAGAATGGTTTGTCCAAAATGGAGAGGATTGGGCTTCTGGATCAAGCCTCTAAAATTCCATTCATAATTCAAAAGCTAGTTAGATCTGCTAAAGGGATCTCTTAATAAGAACCTCCTGCAGTTGCTTCATTTTAACAGAAGCTGATCTTCTGAGCTGCCTCCCAGGATGCCCCTCAACATTTTCTTTCAAGAGTTCAACAGTGCATACTGGAACAGAGAGATCAGATCTCTTTTTGGCAGTGAGATAGTTTCCTCTCTTGCCAAGTCCCACCTGGCTGGCACTCTGTTTTTTCTCTTCTGTCAAGATAAAGGAAAAATAAGCTTTTTTTTTTTGTATTGATAAATGCAGTTCATCAGAAGCAAGTCAGATCAGAACCACCCTTAACTGTTATTTCTCTAATGCTTATTTTAAGTTTTCTGCACAGAACATTTCTTTTGAGATCTAGAACCCAAGCCTATCCTCATCACCTCACATGGAATGATGGAGACTTGCTTTCAAAATCAGCATGCCCAAGATGCTGTATTCCTCTGCTTCAGTTCTCTTTCACCCACAGACCTCCAGATATATTAGACTTCAGTTCCCATCATTCCCAACCAACATGGAAATCCTGAGAATACTTGGAGCTTATCAGTGATGCTGCCTTCAGCTACACAACTTCCTTTCCAGCAAGATCTGGCTGGCCATTTGAAAAAAAGGATGCTGAGAAACATTCTGGGATCTTGTGGTGATTTTTAGATCCTAGCACAAGGAGATAGCAGAAGGTATCACCAACATCTTTGGAAAGCCAAGCATAGGTAGGCAGATGGATTTGTGGCACAGCAACAACTAGGTCAATATCCTGCCAGATATCAGAGCTTTGAAACTGGGCCCAGAGATTGCACTTTGCAGATTGCACAATAGTTGAATCTTGAAGAACATAACAATCTGCCTTGTATCAGTCTGGGATGTACTCTTTATTCACCTCTACCCTCCCAGCCCCAAGAATAGCATCATTCAATGATGGGGAGAGCTAGGAAGGTTCCTCAGAGGAGAGGTCGTTGTGAATTTGTAGACCAGATTCCAAAAATGCTTTGCAAGAGATCAGTTCAGCTCTCTGCCCCTTCTTTGAAGCATGAGAGAGCCGGATAAGGGTGTCAAAAAGAAAAATGGTGCCCCCCCTTCACTCTTTGCTCTGGACCCCAATAGATTGTCCCCAAGAAGTGCAACCCCAACAGTTGCCCCCTCCTGTTATAGCAGATCAGAGATTTATCTCTCTGCTTCAGTATTGTCTGTTCAAATGGCAACCACTATCTTGGGCACAGAAAAATCTCTCCCAAGGGCTGAACTTTCCCTGTGGAATACAAGTGCTTTTCCACTAAGTGATGGATTTGTCCTTAACACAAGTAACTGACAAGCTGTACAGCTCCAGTGATGGGCTATGGCAACCCAGTGTGGGTGTCCAGCAAGATTTTGAGGAGGTACTAAAGTGTGCCCAATGGGACAATGCTCTTTAACAGGATTCTAAATAGATGTTCTCTCTTACTGAATGTAGAACTCTCAGGTTTGAACCTGATCTCAGCCATGAATGCATTGTTCACACATTTCCCTAAACCATAGGGAACCATTGTTTTAACCTTGTTTGAATAAGCCAGAATGGCTAGGCTCACACATTGCACTAAGCTATAAAACATTGTTTATAAATCCCAGTGGCTAGTTTTGCAGATGTTAAAACAGAAAAACATCTCATTATGGCTTGGCATGATGGGAATCTAGCTACTGCAATTCACAGCCAGTCTCATTCCTTACAGCCTCAGTCTTGCTTCCCAACCAGCTGCAATATGGGGGTGAAAAGACTAACCTACCTTACAAGGCAGTTATAAGGGTAACATGTAGTGAATTTGCAGTGACTTTATCAGGACATAAGTGGAAGGACATCTGCTTGACCCCCATGGAATCTCAGAGCAGACCTGTTTGTGTGCATGTCTTTGTTCTTCTACCTGGTGGCCAGCTGTTGGCTGGGGGGGGGTCATCTGGGGATTTGGAGAGGGGTTACATCTCACAATCCACTTTTTTCAGTTTCATCTGAACCAGATGTTGTTGTTGTTGGAACACCTGAATGATCCTCTACCTTGATAAGGGGATGACTGAGTCCCAGTCAATTCAAAATTTTTGTTGACAACATGGAACATGTGTATACCCTGCCTGGACCCAGGAATTTAGTCTGGAGATATCCCCTTGATCCACAAGTGTGAACAGATACTCTGGTCCTCCTTGGCTTGGGGCATCTTTTTCCAAGTTCATCTGGTTCCCCAGCCAAGCATAGGACTTGCACAGTGGTCCACACTCTAGTTCTGCCTTTCCCAACTTTGTGCTGGCTAAGGATTCTGGGATTGGAATTAAAAATAACCCGAAACCTAAGTATTGACTTAGTACAGAGAGCTAAGTGGGTGACTTTGGGCCAGCCAGCCTCCCGCAGTTTGGCATATCTTAAATGGTTTTTGGTTTGGGGGTAAAAATGAGAGGACTCCAATGTTACATCTGGAGCTCCTAAACGAAAGGTGGCATGTCAAGTTCAATAAATAAACGATAAACAATAATGTTGCCTCTGAGTTGAAAACTTGAGAGGAGCCTTTCCTCAAAGTACTTTCAGGGTCAAAACGTATTACTCATCTTGTCATCCTTAGTGAAGCATGACTAACTCCAGAGGTATTACACAGCTTTTTATCCAGGGGAAAATAATAAAAGAGCAATGGGGGGAAAAAACGGAAATGTGTAACAAAGATGAGCATTATTTCAATCCCTCATAAAATCTGGTGAATAAGGCAGGAAAGTGTTGCACCAACAAGAAGCCACAACGGAAAGAACCCCAAGTCAGAAAAACCTTTTCACAAAACGTGGAGCCTGCAGTTTCCACTTTGATCAACAGGGGGCCCTTTTACCCACCAATCCCATTTCTAACATCTTTCCTATCAATTTCACAGAGGCATCAATCGCCCTGGAAATGCCAGGTGATAGTCACAATGGGTGTATTTCATACAGTAGATGCTGAATTGTTGGTATATCAGAATGCCACAAGCAGCTGGGGGTGATCTACAAGCATTTCTGATGACACCCAGACCTTCAACATCGGTTGAGACGGTTTCCCTGCTTCTCTCCTAAAATGAACAAAAACCATCATTGAAATAAACTTTAGGCCAAACTAGACATGATGCGCATTTAGTAGGGGATTTTTTTTAATGTTAATAGTATCAGCTGGAACTGGGATAGACTCAAATTATAATAAATATCAACTAGTAGGCTTGGAAAGATAATTAAGTCTTTCTCCCCTGCCTAGAAATAGTTGAAGCCAATTTTTTTAATGTCAATTTCTTCCAGAGCAAAAATAAATAAAATAAAAATTCAAAAGAAACTGAAATCAAGACCTCTGTTAGTAGAACAATTACCTCTTAACTTTAAATTACTTGGTAGTAGGTTTGCAATTGCAAATATGTGCCTTATTCCATTGCATGAGGCAAGGGGAACAGACAGTCCAACTTGCCTCTTGATGCAACAAGTTGCCTCTTTTCACCCTACAGGACTGCACCTCCCATTATCCCCAGCTGTTTTCAGTAAATGCTGCAAACCTGAACTGATTGCAATAGAAAAATGATGGGCAGTTACCTCATACACCTGTTTTCTTTCTCTAAGAAATTTAGCCAACATTTTAGTTTTATGCTCTGGAAAGCTCTGTGATGGCCTTGAGAACTGCTTGATTTCAACCACTACTCCTGTCCTTCCAAACAGCTGGTGGATCAAGTATAAGGTAAGGTTATCATAAAACCCAGCAGCTGATGATCCAGATGATCACAGATTTCATGTTAGATTATATCAGAGGCTGGACTGGGCTGGTTCCAAAAACTTACTCTGATATACAGTGTGTGTGTATATATAGAGAGGAGAGAGAACACTTCAAGGTCATAGTCCCTGTTTGCTTCTCACTTTTGTTCTCAAGTTTTGGCTTCTCAAAAATGGCCTTTTGCTACCCTTGATTCAGGGAGATATTGCCTCTCAATAGATGCCTCAATTATGAGGCACAGAGATTTCCAGGAGAACCTTTTCAAGCAGGTCTTTGTAATCCTGATCCCATAGAGAACTATTAAGACCCAAACTTTCTTCTAAAAACCAGATTAAATAGTCAGACCCCATTTTAGGCTCACAGACATGGTATATCAGAGGGGGCCATGCCCCTCCTAAATTCCATTCTACCCTCCAGTTTTTACAAATAATGTTTAAATAACTGCATGGTCAGTCCTACAAACACCAGATAACCCACCTTCCACTTTTTGGGTCCCCCCAATAGTCTATGCTGGCCATCTCTTTTTCCATAAAGCAAATGGTTTTCCCCTCAAAGTTTCCACAAAATTAGATTTTGGGACCATCTGATTGGGTGAAGAAAAGTTTACCAAAACTCCCTCTTCCACCATCATGCACTGATCACACTATACCACACCCAATTGACATTTCCCCCCAGTTCAGGGCTACCAGTCACACAGGTCTAATCTAGCCTGCCCATTCAGGCCATCTGGTTCATGGGCTTCAGATAAGGGACAACCCCACCCCAAATCCACTTTTTCCCAGATCCCTTTTGGGAAAAATGAATAAGAGATGAACTGCTCCAGGAGCTGGTCTACATTTTCCCTGATGTGGGAAAGAGTGAACCAGCTCCTGGGTGTTTGCTCATTGGAAGAGAGGACATACATCATCTGGTCCAATGAAGCCCTGGGTTTCCCACCAGAACAGGGACGTATCAGGGGTGGTACAAACATTCAGGGCAGTTCTTATCATGGTAGATGCAAGTGGAATCAAAGTTTGGGTGGTGGAATAAGGGGAAAAAAGTCTCCTGCATCAATTGGAGCAAAGTTTTCCATAGCAGCAGGTGCATTTTCCCAGTGCACTGATCCAAGCAGACATTTACATGCAAGAAGACAACATGAGAACTGTTTGGGCCATTTCTGGAGAAAACATTTTGCTTTATCATCAAAAGGAGAAAACATTTTGCTTTATCATCAAAAGCAACCTTAAATGGTTGCTTGAATATCTTAGGTCAGATCTGGCTGGCAAGCAAGAAGAAAGAGGAGGAGGAAACTGGCAAAGACTAGCAGATGGGAGGCAGGCAGGCAGACTTTCCCATGGCAATCAGAAGGGTTTTCTGGTGAGGAAGAGCTGTTTGGTGCCAACCCATCTCTGATCTTCTTTCTTGCTGGAGAAAGGTTGGCCTTGAGACTCCAAAAGAAGTCAGCTGATGGGTTCAGCTTGGCCAGCAGTCCTGGCTGGTGCACCTTACTTCTTAGTAGGGGGGAGCAGGCAAAAAAGCTGCCTCTTGCCAGAGAAGCGCTGCAAGGAGAAAGCAGCAGCTTTCTACTTTGAACATCTGCAGTTTCAACATGCCCCTTTCAAAAAGAAAACGCCCCCCCCCCAGCATCATTAAGGCTACTGGGGAAGAAGTTCTCAGCATTCCTTGTTTTAAAAAGGTGTTAAAAATTTGTAAACCATCCAGAATCACAGAGTTGGGCAGCATTTGTTGTTGTTTATTCGTTTAGTCGCTTCCGACTCTTCATGACTTCACGGACCAGCCCACGCCAGAGCTTCCTGTCGGTCGTCAACACCCCCAGCTCCCCCAGGGACGAGTCCGTCACCTCCAGAATATCATCCATCCACTTTGCCCTTGGTCGGCCCCTCTTCCTTTTGCCCTCCACTCTCCCTAGCATCAGCATCTTCTCCAGGGTGTCCTGCCTTCTCATTATGTGGCCAAAGTATTTCAGTTTGGCCTTTAATATCATTCCCTCAAGTGAGCAGTCTGGCTTTATTTCCTGGAGGTGCAGGCCAGGAACTGGGCCACTTGCTTGGAACAAAACTAGCACTGGATCTTTCAGGGGGGAAAAAAACATGGGTTGCCCAACTTGGCTGATATTTGCACCACATACAACTCCCTGAACTGAAATTAGCAAATTAACCCAAGTGCCTGGGCTCATACAACCTTTAAATAAACCATCACACAAGTTTGTACAACAGGGTGGACCACAAACTAGCCAAAGCATTTGGTGAGTGGCTCAAAATGAGCTTTGTAGTACCAAATGGATGGATCACAAAGATTATCGTAACCCCTTGGAATGGGGGAAAGATTAGACCTGTGCCAAAGTGTGCCTTGCTGAAAAGTAGTTTGTTATCTAAGCTGAGGTGTGCATCACACTAAACCATAAATTGTGGCTTACAAAGCACCGCACTCTACACTGAAATCAAACAAAGCACCTTATGGCGTAGGGTGAAAAGGAACTCCTGTTATAAAAACACATCCGCAAAGCCTGTATTAACTATTAGGAAAATCTCTCATTGTCCAAAACATGGAGAGGGCACCAGAATGCCAAATTCAAACGGAAGGTGTCCCCCCATCAGTTGCATTTGCTGACAGTGTTCCTCCTTGGCTTCCTGGTCTGGCACACACTCCTGAGGTTTCGTCTGGAACCACCCGGGGCGGGAAGGAACGGCGAAGAATGATTCTGGCAGTTCTGGGGCTCTTCCGATTCTTCGAGGAGGTATCCGGGAACTGCTCCCTCTCCCCCTCATTCCCTAACAAATCGTTACGCGAACTCTGGACTACTCCGGAGAGTAACGTCCTCGCCTTCTTCCCACTTTTCGGGAGCCTGGGAAGGGATGCGTCCTTAGACGCGCCGGCGAGCGCGCTGCGGAGACGCCGAAGTCCGGACGCCAAAGGGACCAGCTCCTGCCGCCGGCTTCTGCTGTATTACTGAAGGCAGGTCCCGCCGAGGCCGTTTCCTCCCAGCCAGACGGCAGCAGGCAGCCCCCTCCTCTCCGAGTGTGGTTCCTCGGGATAAGCCCCCCTCAGGCCAAGCGGATTTACCCGCAAACAGCCAACTCAGGTTGCAACCAGGCAGGCGGACCGGCGCGTAGCTCCTCCGGGGTCAGCCCCGCAACCCAACCGAGCTGACTCCCGAGCGTCCAGCAGTTGTCGTCGCTGGGAGGCCCGATCCTGGCGCGGAGATTGGGAAAGGGGGCGGGGGGAGAGCATACCCTTTGGGACCAAGAGAACGTCTTTCAAGCAAGATCCGCAAGGACGGCGCCGGGCGGGCGCAGTTACCTCGAGCAGAGCGGCTTTGCTAGTGGAGAAACGCGCAGAGCCACATCTCCACGCGGCCCCAGAGAGTAACTCGGGGGTAACTCCTCCCTCTCCCCTCGATCCACCCGTCGGCATCTCGTCTTGCAATTGAGGACAACGGCGCTGTTTTTCCGTGGAAAAAAACGCCGTCTTCCTTTCCTGGACAGAGTTTTGGATCAGGCCAGCGCAGAAAGGACCGTTAAATAAGCTGAAAGCCTCTTCGGTGCCCCCACCCCCACCAATCCTTACTGGTCCATCGGATGGACCAGCTGCAGCATATTTTATTCTTAACACTTAATTTCCAAAAGTGGTGGAAGGAAGAACACTTGCTTGCTGTGTTGTTAGTTGTTCAATGGCCTTAAAGCTTTGGCCTTCATTTATTCTCTCCCTGCCCCCTTTATCCTTGTGGAGTCCCCAAAGTAGCCAGAGACCCTTAATAAATATTACTCGTCCAAACCAGCAACACTCCTTGTGAGCTTTCCAAATTTACTTTGAGCTCAGAAGAACGCAGGAGGTTGCATAAATATTCATCCTCACTGTTGCTGTGTATCATGAATAACATTACACATCTCTCTGAGCCAAGGGTAGGTAAAGGTAAAGGTTTCCCTTGACGTAAAGTCCAGTCGAATCCGACTCTAGGGGGCGGTGCTCATCTCCGTTTCTAAGCCTTGGAGCCGGCGTTGTCATAGACACTTCCGGGTCATGTGGCCAGCATGACGACTCGGAACGCCGTTACCTTCCCGCCGAAGCGGTACCTATTGATCTACTCACATTTGCATGTTTTCGAACTGCTAGGTTGGCAGGAGCTGGGACTAGCAACGGGAGCTCACCCCGCCGCGCGGTTTCGAACCGCCGACCTTCCAATCGACAGTTCAGCGGTTTAACCCGCAGTGCCACCGCGTCCCATTGAGCCAAGGGTAAATGTACTTAATAAAACCATCTTTCTTCAGCAGAGCTGAGAGAGAATGGCTGCTGTAATCCTATGTCCACTGACCTGTGAGGAAGCCCAAATGAACTCAGTGGGACTCTGGATAAGTTAGTTTACCTTTTAGGATGAGTTGATGCAAGAATTGGTTGAACCTGTCTCTCTTCATCTGAGGTTGTGCTGTGAAACGGAGATAGTACAAGGAACATTTTTAGTACTCTTACCCATTGGAGATGGGGTAGAAGGGGGGTAAATGAAACCCCAAGCCAATTTGGGACAGTCACTTAAGGCACATCAGAGAAAGATCAAATCTCAGTGTTTCATCTTACAACTGAAACATGTTTGATGGATGCAAACAGAAAATTGAGTTCAGTTAGCCATCAGCAAGTATGACATGCAAACTCCACTCTATTCTGCAAGAACATTGCACCTCTGAATGTATTTTAAGGAAAGATCTTGAGAAAAACAGGCACTGAGGTTTAAGAAACCCAGAAAAGAGTGATCAAGGTAGTGAGGGATCTCAAAAGTAACTGCATGTTTTTACTAAGGTAACATGACAACCATGTTCAAATATCTGAAAGGCAGCCCTGGAGAATCAGAGCAGGGAAGCAGAATGCAGCTAAAGTGAGATAATTCTTGACAGTAGAGCAAATTGCTTGAAGAGCTGGTGGGATTTGTTTCATTAGATTTATAGAAGCTGGACAGCAATCTGTAGCAGCTGCTGGCATTTGAAGACCCCATCTAAAACTGAGAAACTACATAATGTCCTCCAGGAAGAAGAGTAGAATATAAATTGAATAAATAATAATAAAGATGGATACAAAGGGAGTGTTCACATGATTTGTTAAACTATGGTTTACTGAACTGTCTTAACACATATTCACACAACTCACTGACCCGTAAAGCAACTGCACCATCTAGGTTTGCGTGAGACAAGCAGCCACAAAAGAGCCAACCCTGTTTTAGCCTAGCACGTGGAGTGTTCCCAGCTGCCTTGTTCCTGTTCCCATGCATTAAGAAGAAATGTCCTTCAACCTTTAAGACCCAGGCAACAGGCAATGAAAGAAGATCAAATATACTATTCTTATACTGGCTTTGCTGTGCTGGGAAGTTAACATCCCCTCTGTTTCTCAGCACTGACAGGAGGCAACTACATTCCTACCACAGCCGGAGCCTGCAGACTCCACTGA
Source organism: Candoia aspera (assembly GCF_035149785.1). NCBI lineage: Eukaryota > Metazoa > Chordata > Lepidosauria > Squamata > Candoiidae > Candoia > Candoia aspera. The sequence goes on from NC_086165.1 coordinate 12,074,892, forward strand.
AACAGAACTATGATTTTTACTGAGTTAGTAGCTGCCTGTAAACTAGGCCACTATCCCCCTTATGCCACTGCTTAACACACACTGAAAGGCAGGTGTCTATTTGAGGCAGCCCTGCAACACTAAAGCTCTTTGTCACATTCAGAGTTTACTTATTGGCATCAGAGGAGGCTATGTCAGGCTCTCATAAACAGCCCCAGAAGTGGCCAAACATGACTTGCAGCTTGCATCTAGGGAGGCCTGTGTTTCCTCCAGCAAGGATTTCTCAATGCCAAGGTCAGTACTGAAAGGCAGTCTGCCAGTCCACTGGAGATCTCCTGCCATTGTGTGCTCAGGGGAAGAGTCTGCCCAGTGTGGTTAGATCCCACCACCATCAGCAAACAGCTCAGGCAGGATAGGCAATCTTTTGGTGGCCAGGAACCACAATTAACATTTTTGGAGAGGTCAGGAGTCACTGAAGAACAAGCCTGAGGGTCACAGGTCATGATACAACATAGGCTGGGAATTCTCCTTGGCTGCTTTTTCAGAGTAAGAAGAATGTTAGAAGTCTGCTTTAGGGCTTAACGCTACAGTTTTTGTGGTTGCCATGTTTCAAAATGCTAAGAAATTGTGTCATTATAGAGAGGGCTCCAGGGGTTGAGAAAAAATATCCAACATTACCTTGGCCTACAATGTGGTCCCAAGACACAATACCCTGGTGGTACCTGGACCCACATAGGGAACACTTGGTGGAATTTTTAGTCCCTAAAAACCATATTTGAATGCCAGTAAACTGGAATAAAGCTCTGGGTAAAATCAAACACACCTAAGCCCAGTATAGCCTACTCATGGCATAACCCAAGATGTCCCCAGAAGAGACATCCTTATGGATTTAAATTCTCCTGTTCAAACCCAACAGCACAACCATTAAACCACAATGCTTCCATGCTACAGCAAGATAATATCTCAATGAAAGCTTCGCTCTCCCTTCCATCAACCTTTGGTAGACACCAATAGGAATGTTTGGTTATATACTCTCAATTACAGTACAATGATAGGAAAAAGCAATACAATAACTGATAATCACTATTCCATGCATCCTTTATTCCATTACAACCACTGCTGTTGCATTCTGGCAACAAAAACACAAACCATAATCAATTGCAATCTGTTTGTACAACAATCAAAGGCTTACAGTACATTTAAGGCCATTCAATTTGGGGACAAAACCTTAGGCCTCTTAGTGTAATGATTTTAAGAGTGTTTTGCATATTCTGTGCAATTCCAGTGTCAGAATGAAAAAATTTCCCCTAAACAAACAACAAAAAAAAAAGGATCAGTTTCAATGAAAGAGTTACACAAATTCATCAAAAACAAATGTGCAATTTTCTTAGTTGTCCTGGAAATCTTATAAAACTTTTAATAGCAAAGCAAGGCAGGGATAAAAACTTATTAACAAAACATATTCATATACAAACCAGAATTTGTTAACTAGACTTAAATTTAAAAATTGTCAGGAGTTAGGCATTAAAGTAAACTCACTTATATACAGTATTTTAAAAAACTTTTATAAGGAACGCCTCACACAAGTAACTGCCAAAGCTGGCTCTTATTCAAGATAGTGAACATTATCTTAGCAATGGGGTTAGTAAATTTGTACATTTCTTGGTTTTTTTTTAATTAAAACGTTTATCCATTTAGTCATTATACCTTTCCAAGTGTTTCATTTCATAAATTTGCAAAAGGTCAATTGAAATGTTGCTCGAGAATTATCTCAGTGTACCAACTGTGGGCATTTCCCAGAAATTTTAATTAATTATTGTAGTTAGGAAGGAAAAGTCTCCAAAAATGCGCCTCTAAGAAACACAATGTGAAATCACCACAAAAATCCTTTCCAGTTACAATAACACAGTTTTAAAATGTTACATGGAAAATGCTCTAAGACTGAAGCTGTGGTCCAGATCCTTTGCATTCCAGATCATGGGAAGATTTTAAAAAGGGGGAAGAGGAAAAAAAAACCCTATACATACAGATATCTAAGACAAGCTACCTGAAGGGCAGGACAGGAAAATGTGGAAATATTATACTGCACTTAGATTAAGTAGTGTCCTCACTTTCATTCATTGTCCTTCTACATCTCCAACTCTTCTAGTGTAAGGAAAGTACAAAATATTGTGGATTACAGTAGTGACCATTAGAACAGCTTCCCAATATAAAAAAGGAGAGTCAAGACTTGATTGGATCCACCCTAACAAAAGGGCTTTTCTTCATAGTATAAAGCTATTACAGTTAATCCAGTTAATGCATGTGCAAAAACAGGTAAATTCTTCTATTCACAGTTAAATGAGGTAAAAAAAAGCAAAGGGAAAAAAAGGAAAAAAATCAAGTACTGTAGGTTTCTTCAGGAGTTAGGAAGTTCGTGCGATATGAACTGTTTTAGCCGTTCTAGATACTGTGCGTAAAGCTCTATGTCGTTGTGGCCAGCCCCTTCTACCCAAAGGGGCTCCACAGCCCGGGGGCACCGCTCATACATTGCCAAACCATGCG